>NC_083698.1:60687500-61312500 GCF_033118175.1 Dama dama | reverse complement strand
GCTTTAGGTTATTTACTGATGTTCATCAGTCATCCAACACGGTAATTGTTGTAACTATTTCATGGGCACTGTATTTAAAGAAAAGATTCACTCTGTGTGTAGAAAACAAGGTATACAGCTATCACATCTGCATTGTGGACTACAACCTTTATCAATAGAAAATGACTCAGCTCTTTATTTCCTGAGTTCTGCTTTTCACAAAGTTCAACACTGCCATAGCTATCTCCTTTTTCCTTGTGCTTGCCTGAAACATTCTTATCATTTTTCTGTTTTAGTTTTGCCTTTTGAAATAATGCTGTTGTTCAGTTGCCCAGTCATGTCCAACTCTTCATGACTCTATGGACTGCAGCACTTCAGACCTCCCTGTTCCTCACCATCTCTCAGAGTTTGCCCAAGTTCATGTCCATTCCATTGGTGATGCCATCTAGCCATCTCAGCTTCTGAGGCCCTCTTCTCCTTCTGCCGTCAATCTTTCCCACCATCAGGGTCTTTTCCAACGAGTCGGCTGTTTGCAGCAGGTGGCCAAAACATTGGAGCTTCAGCTTCAGCATCAGTCCTTCTAATGAGTATTCAGGGTTGATTTCCTTTAAAATTGACTGGTTTGATCTCCCTGCTGTCCAAGGGACTCTCAAGAGTCTTCTACAGCACCACAGTTCAAAGGCATCAATTCTTCAGCACTCTGCCTTTTTTAAAGTCCAGGGCTCACAACTGTACATGACCACTGAAAGGACCATAGCCTTGACTATACGGACCTTTGTCAGCAAAGTGATGTCTTTATTTATTGAAATAATACATAGTTGTAATAATTGGAAAACTATGATAGTTATCTTTAAATTTAAAAATATACATTCTTATAATCTTTTTCTCTTATTATCTTACTGTCAACATCAATAACAACCCAGTTTCTATTACTCCTGCCTGTATGAAATGATTAAATTAGCCTTCCTGGCCATTGAACTCATTCTCTGTGATGGCCCACACTCTGTCTGTGGAGTGTGTTTCTCTCTGAATAAATCCGCTTCTTACCTATCACTTTGTCTCTCACGGAATTCTTTCTGTAACGAGACATCAAGAACCTGAGTTTTATTAGGTCCTGAAACCCAGGTCTTAGTGATCTTAGTGAAAATCCTTCTACTTGTTAGCCTATGAAATTACCCAGCCCATAAAAGCTACTGCTGCTGCTGAGTCACTTCAGTCGTGTCCTACTCTGTGCGACCCCGTAGACGGCAGCCCACCAGGCTCCCCCGTCCCTGGGATTCTCCAGGCAAGAGCACTGGAGTGGGTTGCCATTTCCTTCTCCAGTGCATGAAGGTGAAAAGTGAAAGTGAAGTCGCTCAGTCGTGTCCGACTCTTCGCGACCCCTGGGCTGCAGCCCGCCAGGCTCCTCCGTCCGTGGGACTGTCCAGGCGAGAGCACTGGAGCGGGCGCCCTCGCCGTCCCCACAAGCGCTGACTATGCCGCGTTTCGAGGCCGCTGCGCTTGCCCTCTGCAGTGGCCCACACCCTGTCTGTGCAGTGTACCTCTCTCTGACTAAATCCACTTCTCACCTATCAACAACAACAACAAAAAAGTAGCCTTCAAATTCTTTTATTCTCTTTCACTGATGTTATATGAATTTTTATATTTTGTTTCTAAATTGTTATTTTAATATTCAGAAGTTCCACTGTTAAGAAATCTGCTTAACATTACATTTTGCCTTCCAACTTTGTTTATCCTTAACTTTGGACTTAAGGATACAATTACCTGGTTTTGGTGCTCAACAGTTCTTTAACATAATAATTTATCATCTAGAGCAGCACTGTCCAACACAGAGAAGCCACGTGTATAATTTTAAATTTTCTGGTAGCTATATTTATTAAAGTCAAACAGGTAAAATTAATTCAATAAATTATGTTCTTTAAGTCAATAAATCCAAAATATTATATTTAAACAAGTAACCTATATAAAGTGATTAATGAGATTCTTACATTATTCCTTTTTTCTTTAAAACCCAATGTGTATTTTATACTTACAGATCTCAGGATTAGCCACATTTCAAGTGCTCAACAGCTACATTTTATGAAACAGGACAGCTCCACAGAATTTATTTTGATTCACATTTCAGTTCGCTTAAGTACATCCTCAAATAATTCTTTTCAGGAATGACATGTTGGTTAATGAGATACACATGAACAACAGCTTAGGTACAGATTTATTGAATTTACATTAAACTCGGAACAATTTCTCAATTATCTTCAGCTGTTTATATGCTGTAACAGGGAATTAGGAACCAAGCTGACAGTGGTTGCTTTTCCTTTATAGGCAGATATTCTTCTTTATCTTTGTATCTCAAAAATTTTGCTAGTATATATGTAATTGTGGGTTACTTTCATTGATTTTTTAATTTTTTTCTCAAACAGAAGCCCTTTCAATATGCAAACTCAAACCTTACTTTTTTCTGTTCAGGCAACCTGCCTTCAACTTTATCTTTGATTACTGCTTCTGTTCCAGTTGAATGGCTTCAGTCTCAAAATATCTATGATTCACTAATTTGTGTAGATTTTTTCCTTCTCTGACCTCCTACTACTATCTTCTCTCGTTTCCAGTTCTTCATCCCTTTCATCTGTAGTCTAACACACCGTTTCTCAAGTTTGTCTTCCAATCACTGATTAAAATCTTTACAGGGTCATTTCTATACTTCAGCATAGATTTTAATTCCTATGTTTCATATTTACTTTCTTTGCATTGTTACTTTTTGCATCTCAATTAAAAATCAGCCTGCTTTTCTTCTTAACAGCTTTCTGCTCTTATCATAGGGACTGTGTCTTTTTGCCTCTTATGAAGAATGCAAAATAGCGTTTACATTTTTTCTTTTAGTTTCTATATTAAATCATTTTTCAGAAGCCTACTTTTTCCCTAAGTCTTTAGGATGGTGTTTAATTTCCCTAGTTCTTCATAATTTGGAGGTGGGGGGAGGGGGTTGACCTTAGTTTAACCATTCTGGAATGCAAAAAGATTGATACAGAACTTGTTTCCTAAAAGGCAAGGCATGTAAGTCACTCTAGGTTTCATTCACTATCTACCTGGGCTGCCTGGTTGCTCAGCAGGTAAAGAATCCACCTGCAGTGTGGGAGACCTGGGTTTAATCCCTGGATTAGGAAGATCCCCCGAGAAGGGAACGGCTACCCACTCCAGTATTCTGGCCTGAAGAATTCCATGGACTGTATAGTCCATGGGGTCACAAAGAGTCAGACATGACTGAGTGAATTTCATCTGGGCTGCCAGATAAACTCAGCAGAAAGAACCAAGAGTTAAGACTGACATTCATATGCAAACAGCTAGTTTTCACAATAAGTAATACATAACCCAAGCCTAAAGAGAACAGTAAGAACAGGGCCCAACCTGCTTCAAAGCAAAGCCCTGCATTTGTCTTTACCCAATAGATGGACACAGCTCCTACATAATTTTCAAAGTCTATTTAGAAATTCATGTGGTGCAGTGGATCACTATAGAGTGAGACCATCAATTCCAAGAGGAAATTTCTCGATTATTCTTTGCCACACATCAAAAGAATGAGTCTGTTCAGCAGAGTAATGATGTAGACAAGATTAAAAGGAGACTGTTTTCAAGAACTTTGACAGCATTCATTTAGTATGCTAATTAAAAGAGAAACTTTATCTATTAAGAGTGAAGTCTACTTGACAAACACTTTGTTAATGGTTAGGGTAACTTAGAAGTTTGAGAATTAGAAGAGAGTATTTTTTTAAGTTTTCTATAATTTAGACTATCACTAATTCAGACACCATCACCACCCCCCATAATTGAGTAAAATTTTTTCAATGCATAACTACCTTGAAGTATGCTAATGTCTGCAAAGCATGCAAAAATCCAAGTCTTACCATCTGCTGGAATGATTCATTTGTAAATCTGCCTAGTATTCCTTTGGGAAGTTCCAGGATTGATTTTTTAATCTCATTATAAAAACTTGGTGGGAATGAATTCAGTCACTTTCAACACATAGGAAAGTGTTCTGAGCACTTGGAACAATGTGCCACGTTCATCCTTGTTGTTTGTTTAGTCACTAAGTCACATCTGACTCTTTGCGACATGTGTAACTAGTATGTATACTATGATCAAAAATATGAATGTTTGAAGTAATTGCTTGGAGATCTGGAGTTTTAACTGAGAGTTCCAGAAAAACAGAAGCATATTTATTAGTCACAGAGAAGAAGTCTTTCTAATTTTGGCCCAAACTAGCCATTGCTGGTAATAAAGTAAGAACAATGGATCATCTGGCTCCTTTAGGGAAAGAATTATGATCCACTCATGTTTACATTCCTGCACTCAAAATGTCCTTCAAGGTTAACTTTTTTTATCTTCTTCTTAGATATCTGCTTCTGAGGCTGTAAAACTGTATTTAAAATATGAATGAATCTCTCATCAATCTTTTCTTCCATGTGTTTTAATTGTATCATGTAAGAGTTTTCTTCAGCTTCTCACCCAACTGGCCTCACATCTTAACCTCTCTTCTTATCCTGCTCTGTATTAGGGAACCTAGCTTCATAAAATTTACTGACTTGGAACCTAAGCAATTCTTTCACAAGTTCCAAGAACTGCAGCTGCGAGCATGAGAATTTCAACAGAGTCTCCAGGACTGTACAGATGCAGGAGGAGCTGTTCATAGCTGAGTTTGCAGGATGATGTCCTTGGAATTGCACATTTCACAGTCCTATAGGCCATAGGTGTCCACCCTGGGCTTCAACCCAAGACTTAGCCAGGGCCTAATGACACTATGGCAGGAACCACTGCACTATCAAAGGAGGGGGAGCTGACACAGTATTTGGCACACAATAGGTGCTCCATAAATATTTGTTGAAAAAGAAGGCATCACAGGAAGTTGTGACTGGAAAATCATGGGAGTCCTGTAAGTTAAAATGCATCTGACTTCTTTCTAGTGAGGTAACTGACTTTGCATCCCTAAGAGCTGTCCAGGCAATGAGTGGGATTTCTCCCCTTGTTTGGAATTGTTACAGTGTCAGGAAGCATTTTACAGGAGGCTTCCTGTGTGCTGTTTTGGCTCTGTCAGGAATCCTTTGGTCCTTATTAATTCCTGAATATTCAGGAATTAAGAGGAGAGGCACGTCTTTCCCAGGGCTGAGGAATCCAGGCATTTCCTTTGTTAGTTTCTCATTATGGTGATAAGTACCCTCTTCTCTCTTCAATAGGGATCGCCTTGTGTTTTGTAAGTCTGGAATTTTAATCTTTATCTTTGCTGAGAATAACTACCTTGTAAGACAGCATATATGCCCACACCATGTTGATTAAAACACCTTTGCTCCATCAGAGCTTTGGTCCCCGTGTCTCTCTTTCTTTCTCTTCCTCTTTCTCTTTATCTCTCTATTTCTGGCTGATTCCCTGGAACGCGAAAGCTGGCTGCGTAACCCAGGGAATATTAGCCTCTTTCCTTCTTTCACTTTCTCATCGTAGACTCCGGACCATGAGGTTCCGGTCCACTGAAGGACCAACAGTTACAGATCCAGAACATTCCCATTCACTCTGCTTTCAGTCAAACTGAACAAATATTTATTGAACATTTATTATACACTGTCTGGCAAGGCATAATTTCTGCCTTCAAGTAACTCAAATCTAGTAGAGAGACAGTCAATAAAAAGCTATTTATAGGGACTTCCCAAGTGGTCCAGTGATTAAGACTCCATGCTTCCAATGCAGGGGCCCTGGGTTCTATCCTTGATCAGCAAACTAAATCCCATATGCTACAACTAAGACCTGGCACAGACAAATAAATAAATAGATAAAACAGTTATTTATAATATAGATAATATATCATACTAATATGATAGCAAGTAATAACTGTGTAGAAGTATATAGATAACAAACAAATGAGGGAGTGACTATTTTGTCCTGAGGTTCAGACCAGGGTTTATAATAAAGGTGCCTCTGACCAGCTTTTGTTGTTTTTTTCATCTTTTTTTTTAGTTGGAGTATAATTGTTTTAAAATGTTGTGTTAGAGTCTGCTGTACAACAAAAAAATGAATCAGCTATATGTATACATATATCCCCTCCCTCTAGGGCCTCCCTCCCATCCCTCATCCCACTCCTCTAGGTCATCACAGAGTTGCTTTTTAAATTTCATTTATTTTTTAATTGAAGGATAATTGCTTTACAGAATTTTGTTGTTTTCTGTCAAACCTCAATGTGAATCAGCCATAGGTATACATATATCCCCTCCCTTTTGAACCTCTCTCCCATCTCCCTCCCCATCCCACTCCTCTAGGTTGATACAGAGCCCCTGTTTGAGTTTCCTGAGCCATATGGCAAATTCCCGTTGGCTATGTATTTTACATATGGTAATATAAGTTTCCATGTTACTCTTTCCACCCTCTCTTCCCCTCTCCCCATGTCCATAAGTCTATTCTCTATGTCTATTTCTCCACTGCTGCCCTATAAATAAATTCTTCAGTACCATTTTTCTAGATTCCATACATGTGTGTTAGAATATGGTATTTATCTTTCTCTTTCTCACTTCACTCTCTGTAACAGGTTCTAGGTTCATCCACTTCATCAGAACTGACTCAAATGTGTTCCTTTTTATAGCTGAGTAATATTCCATTGTGTATATGTACCACAACTTCTTTATCCATTCATCTGTTGATGGACAGCTAGGTTGCTTCCATGTTCTAGCTATTGTAAATAGTGCTCCAATGAACAATGGGATACATGTGTCTTTTCCAATTTTGGTTTCCTCAGGGTATATGCCTAGGAGTGGGGTTGCTGGGTCATATGGTGGTTTTATTCCTAGTTTTTTAAGGAGTCTCCATACTGTCTTTCATAGTGGCTGTATCAATTTACATTCCCACCAACAGCTCAAGAGTGTTCCCTTTTCTCCACACTCTCTCCAGCATTTATTGTTTGTAGACTTTTTGATGAGGGCCATCCTGACCGATGTGAGGTGATATCTCGTTGTAGTTTCAATTTGCATTTCTCTAATAACAAGTGATGTTGAACATCTTTTCATGTGTTTGTTAGCCATCTGTATGTCTTCTTTGGAGAAATGTCTGTTTAGGTCTTTTTCCCACTTTTTGATTGGGTTGTTTGTTTTTCCAGCATTGAGTTGTATAAGCTGCTTGTATATTTTGGAAATTAATCCTTTGTCAGTTGTTTCATTTGCTATTATTTTCTCCCATTCTGAGGGCTGTCTTTTCACCTTGCTTATAGTTTCCTCTGCTGTGCAATAGCTTTTAAGTTTAATCAGGTCCCACTTGTTTACTTTTGTTTTTATTTCCATTACTCTAGGAGGTGGGTCATAGAGGATCTTGCTTTGACTTATGTCATCGAGTTTTCTGCCTGTGTTTTCCTCTAAGAGTCTTATAGTTTCTGGTCTTACATTTAGGTCTTTACTCCATTTTGAGTTTATCTTTGTGTATGGTGTTAGGAAGTGTTCTAATTTCATTCTTTTACATGTAGCTGTCCATTTTTCCCAGCACCATTTATTGAAGAGGCTGTCTTTGCCCCATTGTATATTCTTGCCTCCTCTGTCAAAAATAAGGTACCCACAGGTGCATGGGTTTATTTCTGGGCTTTCTATCTTGTTCCATTGGTCTATATTTCTGTTTTTGTGCCAGTACCATACTGTCTTGATGACTGTAGCTTTGTAGTATAATCTGAAGTCAGGAAGGTTGATTCCTCCAGCTCCATTCTTCTTTCCCAAGACAGTTTTGGCTATTCGGGGCCTTTTGTGTTTTCATATGAATTGTGAAATTTTTTGTTCCAGTTCTATGAAAAATGCCATTGGTAATTTGATAGGGATCACATTGAATCTGTAGATTGCATTTGGTAGTACAGTCATTTTCATAATATTGATTATTCCTACCCAGGAACATGGAAGATCTCTCCATCTGTTTATGTCATCTTTGATTTCTTTCATTAGTGTCTTATAATTTCCTGTGTACAGTTCTTTTGTCTCCTTAGGTAAGTTTATTCCTAGATATACAATTCTTTTTGTTGCAATGGTGGACGTTGACACAGATGCAGAACACTGTCATCACCACCAGTATCCTTCATGCTGCCCATTTATAGCCATACCCACTTCCACCCCACCTCACTCCCTCTATAACTCTCAGCAACCACTAATCCGTTCTCCGTTTATAATTTTGTCATTTCAAGAAAGCTATACACATGGAATTTATAACTTTGGGGGTTGGCTATTTTGCTCAGCATCTCCTCTGGAGATTCATCCAGGTTGTTACATGTAGCAATAATTTGTTCTTTTTCTTGCTGAATAGTATTCCAAGATATGAACACACCACATTCTGTTTAATCAACCACTGGATAAATACATCTGAGTTGTTTCCAACTTGAGGTTATTATGGATAGAATTTTTATAAAAATTTGACCCAGGATTTGATCCCTGGGTCAAGAAGACCCCCTGGAGAAGGGAATGGCAATCCACTCCAGTATTCTTATCTGGAGAATCCCATGGACAGAAGAGCCTGGTGAGCTACAGTCTATTCAGTCGCAAAGAGTAGGACATGAGTGAACAACTAAGCATGCACACATGCATGCAATGGTTAATGATGTTGAACACTATTTCAAGTGCTTATTTGCCATCTGTATACCTTCTTTGGTGAAAGTCATACTCTAAAGGGACAGGCTTTTTAAATTGTAGTAAATGCACATAACATAAAATTTACCATCTTAATCATGTTTAAGTATACAGTTCAGTGGTGCTAAGTACATCCACATTGTTGTAAACCATCACCAGAAACCATCTCCAGAATTCTTTACATCTTGCAGAACTGAAGCTGTGTACCCATTAAAACAGTATTCTCCCCTCCTCTGAGTCGTTGGCATCCATGACTCCACTTTGTATCTCTATGACTTTGACTACTCTAGATACTTCATATAACTAGAATCACACAGCATTTATCTTTTTGCGACTGGCTCATTTCATTCAACATAAAGTCCTCAAGGTTCATTCATGTCACAGCATATGCCAGAATTTCCTTCCCTTTCATGAATGAATAATAATTCCACTGGATGTACTTACCATATTTTGTTTATCTATTCATCCATTCAAAAAACTAAGATCATAGCATCCGGTCACATCACTCCATGGCAAATAGATGGAGAAACAATGGAAACAGTGAGAGACTTTATTTTCTTGGGTTCATAAATCACTGCAGATGGTGACTGCAGCCATGAAATTAAAAGATGCTTGCTCCTTGGAAGAAAAGCTATGACCAACGTACACAGCATATTAAAAAACAGAGACATTATTTTGCCAACAAAGCTCCATCTAGTCAAAGCTATGTCACGTATGGATATGAGAGTTGGACTATAAAGAAAGCTGAGCACCAAAGAACTGATGCTTTTGAACTGTGGTGTTGGAGAAGACTCTTGAGAGTCCCTTGGACTGCAAGGAGATCAAAGCAGTCAATCCTAAAGGAAAGCAGTCCTGAATATTCATTGGAAGGACTGATGCTGAAGCTGAAGCTCCAAAACTTTGGCCACCTGATAAGAAGAATTGACTCACTGGAAAAGACCCTGATGCTGGGAAAGATTGAAGGTAGGAGGAGAAGGGGACGACAGAGGATGAGATGGATGGATGCCATCACCGACTCTATGGACATGAGTTTAAGCAAGCTCTGGGAGTTGGTGATGGACAGAGAAGCCTGGCATGCTGCAGTCCATGAGGCTGCAAAGAGTCAGACATGACTGAATGACTGAACTGACTGACTGATTCATCCATTAACAGACATTTGGGTTGCTTCTACCTCTTGGTTATTGTGAAAATGCTGCTATAAACAAGAGAGTCAAATATCTGTTCAAGTCCTTGTTTTCAATTCTCCTGGGTATATATCCAGAAGTAGAATTGCAGGATCATATGGTAATTCTATTTTTAATATTTTGAGAGTCCACCAAAGTGCTTTCCACAGTGACTACACCATCTTACATTCCCACTAACAGTGCACAAGTGTTTTAATGTCTCCACATTCTCACCAACTCTTGTATCTTTTTTTTTCTTTTTCCTTTATACTTCTATTCTAATAGAAGTGAAATCACATATACAGATATTTATGTGAATATTAACCTTCATTTCTCTGGGATAAATTCCAAGGAGTGTAATTGCTGGGTCACATGGTAGTTGTATATTAGTTTTTTTAAGTAACAGTCAAACTTTTTCAGAATAGTTGTACCACCAGCAATATATGAATGATGTGGTTTCTCTGTCAAATTTCTCATCAAATCCTCACCAGGATTCGATGCGGTCACTATTTTTGCTTTAGCCATTCTGCTAGGTGTATAATGGCATTCTCACTGTGGTTTTAATTTGCATTTCCCTAATGGCTAACGGGGCTTCCCTGGTGACTCAGATGGTAAAGAATCCACCTGCAGTGCAGGAGACTAGGATTTGATCCCTGGGTCAAGAAGACCCCCTGGAGAAGGGAATGGCAATCCACTCCAGTATTCTTGTCTGGAGAATCCCATGGACAGAGGAGCCTGGTGAGCTACAGTCTATTCAGTCGCAAAGAGTAGGACATGAGTGAACAACTAAGCATGCACACATGCATGCAATGGTTAATGATGTTGAACATTATTTCAAGTGCTTATTTGCCATCTGTATACCTTCTTTGGTGAAAGTCATACTCTAAAGGGACTGTTTACTTTTTTACTTTTGAGTTTTGAGAACTGTAGATATCAGAACTCTCTTGGATAGTAGCATTATTTGCCAATCTTTTCTGACTGTAGCTTATCCTTTCAATTTCTTAACAGAGAATTTGGCATAAGAAAGGTTTTATGTTGATGAAGTCAAACATATTCATTTTTTCCTGTTATAGGCAATGTTTTTAATAACAAGTCTTTCTTTCCTAGCCCTACATTCCAAATATTTTCTCTTATTTTTTTCTGTTTAGAGTACTACCTTTTACATTGAAGCCTATTTTTGTTTTTAAGTTTTGAAACATAGGTTGAAATTTGAATTTTTGCCTATGAATAACCAAATAGTCCAGCCCCCCAAGCTCCAGCACCATTTGACTATATTATCTCCACGAAATGACTTTTTAACTTTTGTCAAAAATCAGTTGGGCATATTTGTATGGATCTACTTCTGGCTTCTCTATTGTGTTCCACTGATCTATAACTCTCTCCTTTCACCAGTACCACCAAGTCTTTATTTCTACCGCTATGTGCATGCTCGGTCACTTCAGTCATGTCTGACTCTTTGTGATCCTCTGGACTGTAGACCACCAGGCTCCTCTGTCCTTGGGATGCTCCAGGCAAGAATACTGGAGTGGTTGCTGTGCCATTCCAGACGCTGTGCGTCTCTTGCGTCTCCTGCATTGGCAGGCAGGTTCTTTACCACTAGCACCACCTGGGAAGCCCTCCTATAGCTACACATTCTTTTAAAATCAAATACATTGATTCTTTGCACCTTGTTCTTCTTCTTTTTTTTTAAGTTATGTTAACTGTTGTAGTTCCCTTGAGCTCTGAGGAAGAGAGGCAGATTTGTTACTGCTGGGAGAGGGTGAGCACTCCAGCGTCTCATGTGATTTCCAATAGCATCTGATGAGGATGGCATCTGTACCATTTGTCATCTATGATGTGCTGATTCTCCACTAGGCCTCCTGTGACATTAGTCACCTCAACAGGGAAGAAGATGGATGATTCATTACCAACTGGAAGTGGAACTCCATGTTCCCCATTTGTTCTCCACTGATACCATGGTGGGGAAGCGGCCTTATTATTGGCCAGATCCCTACTTGGTCTTCTCTGAAACCACCATAGTGGGGGTGTTAGGGCACTGATAGTCATGTGAGGCGAGACATTATTTCAACACCCCCAGCCACTGTTGGCAGCAATAAGGATGGGGCCCACTTTTTTCTGTACTGTTTGTCGTCTAGCTAACATCTAAAAGTTTTCTGCCTTACTAGACTGCCCCTTCCCTGGTCCTTTGGATAAAGACAGCAGGGTTTTGGGGGGGGGGGGTGGGAGGGGGCTTTTACTGTCTGGGCCTTTGACATTTCCAGGTTTATGGGTTCTCCAACTCCAAGTATGAGATGTATGAGGCAAAAAGAAAACCCAGAAAACTCACCACTGTGTCATTTCCCAAGTCCCAATATCTCTAGCTGGTTTGGCTTCTTCTGTTTATCTTTCAGAGTCTTTGGTTTTTGTTTGTTTCATATAAAATGACCAGAGTTTTCCATTACACTTAGCTTCAGCTGTATTTCTTCTTGTAGTAACAAGAAAAATTATGTCTACTCCATCTTCCCAGAAGCACATCTGAAGGCTTTTAAGGAGCAGAATGACATAGTCAGCTATGTCATTCCAAAACCTATGCTTTTGGAAGAGTCTTCTGGCAGGGAAGAGAATGGACTTCACAGAGGGAAATGGAGGCTCAGTGGAATCTATTAGGTAGGAGAAAACAAGGGGCTAAAATAAAGCTGTGGCAAAGAGAATGGAGTGAAAGGATCTGAAGGAAACAGAATTCAGGAGATGGATTCAGTAAATGTAATGACTGGTGAGGAAGAAGAGAGATACACATGTGATTTCTAGGTTTTTGGTTGATGTCACTAATGAACAAAATGGCACCGATTCAGTTAGGAAACATGGGAGTAGGAACTTGTATAAAGATGATGAGTCCAGTTTGGGAACTGCTGCATTTGAGGTCTCTGTTTTCCTCTAATTTTGGTTCATAAGTAAGTTTGGCACGTTCTTTTCATCTTATTGTATTTCCTTCAACTAGAAAATCAAAAAATGGGATGCTGCCCTTTTTCTTAAAAATGAACTAGCTCTCCAAAGAAGATACACAAACAGCCCAAGAGCATATGAAAAGGTGCTTAACACTATTAGTAATTCTTGGAATGCTAGAAGATCAAACCAGTCAATCCTAAAGGAAATGAGCCCTGAGTATTCACTGGAAAGACTGATGCTGAAGCTGAAGCTCCAATACTTTGACCACCTGATGTGAAGAACTGACTCACTGGAAAAGACCCTGACGCTGGGAAAGATTGAAGACAAGAGGAGAGGAGGATGACAGAGAATGAGATGGTTTGATGGCATCACCAACTCGATGGACATGAGTTTGAGAAAGCCCTGGGAGTTGGTGATGGACATGGAAGGCTGGCGTGCTGCAGTCCATGGGGTCGCAAAGAGTCTGACACTACTGAGCAACTGAACTGAACTGAAATGGAAATCAAAATACAATATGATACAACTTCATATTGTATGAAGTTGTTCATATTATAAACATAATAGGTTTAAAATTTTAAAGAATAACCATAACAAGTGTAGGGGAAGATTCAGAAAAACTAGAACGCTCATATTTTGTTGATAGGAATAAAATTATCTAGCCACTTTGAAAAAGAGATCTGGGAAGTTTCTCAAAATGTTGAAATTATTGTTACCACAGGATCCAACAACTCCACTCCTGGGTATATATCCAAGCTGAATAAAAACATACAACCCACACGAAAACTTAAACACAAATATTCATAGCAACATTATTCACAGTGGAATCAACTCAAACGAAAAGAAATAGAAAATATCCATACTGTGGAATATCTTTCAGCAATTTAAAGAAATGATATTCTGATACATGCTACAAGATGGATGAATCTTGAAAACATTGTGTTAAGTCAAAAATGCCAATCACAGAAGACCATATATTCTATGAATCCATTTATATACTATGGCTAGAATAGGCAAATATATGGAGACACAAAGTAGATTCATGATATGCTAGAACTGGGAGTGTGGGTTTCAATTAAAAGCGACTGCTGTCAGGCAGAAAATTTCTTTTACACTGTTCTCCATAGTGGCTGTACTAGTTTGCATTCCCACCAACAGTGTAAGAGGGTTCCCTTTTCTCCACACCCTCTCCAGCATTTATTGCTTGTAGACTTTTGGATAGCAGCCATTCTGACTGGCGTGTAATGGTACCTCATTGAGGTTTTGATTTGCATCTCTCTGATAATGAGTGATGTTGAGCATCTTTTCATGTGTTTGTTAGCCATCTGTATGTCTTCTTTGGAGAAATGTCTGTTTAGATCTTTGGCCCATTTTTTGATTGGGTCATTTATTTTTCTGGAATTGAGCTGCAGGAGTTGCTTGTATATTTTTGAGATTAATCCTTTATCTGTTTCTTCATTTGCTATTATTTTCTCCCAATCTGAGGGCTGTCTTTTCACCTTGCTTATAGTTTCCTTTGTTGTGCAAAAGCTTTTAAGTTTCATTAGGTCCCATTTGTTTATTTTTGCTTTTAATTCAAACAGACTTTTGGACTCTATGGGAGAAGGCGAGGGTGGGATGATCTGAGAGAACAGCATTGAAACATGTATATTATCAAGTGTGAAACAGATCGCCAGTCCAGGTTGGATGCATGAGACAAGTGCTCGGGGCTGGTGCACTGGGATGACCCAGAGGGATGGGATGGGGAGGGAGGTGGGAGGGGGGTTCAGGATGGGGAACACATGTAAATCCATGGCTGATTCATGTCAATGTATGGCAAAAACCACTACAATATTGTAAAGTAATTAGCCTCCAACTAATAAAAATAATTGGGAGAAAAAAATAAAAATAAAAAATGCAAACAATTAAAAAAAAAGATTTCTTTTAAGTGTGACAAAAGTTTTCTAAAATTAGATTATGATGATAATTGCAAAACTCCACAAATATACTAAAAGCCACTAAATTGTACACTTTTAGCAGGTGCACCTTATGGGGTATATGAACTATATCTCAATAAAGCTGCTTTTTTTAAAAATCCCAATATTCTTTTTAACTTTTAGCTATTAAACATATAGAATCATGAGTCATCACATTTTCTATATTCATTCTTGTTTCTGGGTTCAATTGTCTTCTTCCTGAGATGTATCTTTTAACAGTTCTCTAAGTAAGAATATGTGTGTGCTGTGCTTAGTCGCTCAGTCATGTCTGACTCTGTGACGCCATGGGCTGTAGCCCACCAGGTGCTTCTTTCCATGGGGATTCTCCAAGTAAAAATACTGGAGTGGGTTGTCATGCCCTCCTCCAGGGAATCTTCCCAACCCAGGGATCGAACCCAGGTCTCCTGCATTGCAGGTGGATTTCTTTACCATCTGAGCCACCAGGGAAGCCCAAGAAAGGATATATGTATAACAAATTCTCTTGGAATTTCTTTGCCTGAAAAATGTCTTTATTTTGGCTTCACTCTTGAATAATGTTTCTTCCAGTATAGAATTCCAGATTGACAAAGTTCTTTTCCTTCATCATTTCACAAACATTCAATTTGTCTTCTGACTTCTAATTATGCTATTGAGAAATATGCAGTCTATTGGAAGATGCATTACTGGAATAATATATATCTGAGTAACAGAGACTCAAAATTCCAAAATATCAACCAATACAGAAGTTTATGGTCAGCTATATAAAATCTGGAGGTAAGCATTTCAGGGCTGATACATCATCTCTGTTCCACAAAATCTTTTTCTGGGTGTGATCATGATTCCTATGGCCCATGGTGGCAGCTAGAGCTCTAGATAACCTATTTGTGTTCTACGCAGGATGGTGGAGAAAGGATAAATAAGAAAATGAATAAAGGGAGCACAAGAGCCTCAAGAAAGTTTCCAGAAATCTACCCCAACAGTTCTGCTTACACTTCACTGACCAGAACTAGTTACATCATCATACTAAGCTTCAAGAGAACCTGAAGACAGCACTCTATTTGGAGGTACAAAGACATAGGCCCCGCTAATAATCAAGGTTTTTTTAATACAAAAGAACTAAACCTATAGTCTCAGACACAGTAGCTTCCAAGAACAAGCATCCCACCAGGCCCCAGGTGGACTTTGTAAGTCACACAGCGACATATCCACCACAGCTACAGGCCACCCATATTCAAGGGGAGGGGGCATGGGTTTCACAACTCAGTGGAAGGCTTGTCAACATCACACTATAAGAAGAGCATGTGGGATGGGAGATAGAGCTGCAAATATTTTTGGAAAACATGATCTGCCATATGTTTTAAGAATCTAAGTTCAGGCAGAAGTCTCACCCCAACTTCCCAGCCTGCACAGACCAAGGTCTTAACTCCCTTCCCCAGGTAGATGTTAAAACACATGTTACTAGATTCCATGGAATTAACAGCGCCACTCCCGTGGAGCATGGCTGCAGACTCAGCACGCATCTTTACAGCCTGCTGTACTGATATTAAATTCCTCTTTCATTTCTACCACCTGCAGGGTTTCCTCCTCTACTGCAAGTTTAACTACGGGTTTAAAGACATTTTTAAAAAAATTATTTTACTCAGCACTTCTGCTGCTGCTGCTGCTGCTAAGTCGCTTCAGTCATGTCCGACTCTGTGCGACTCCTTAGACGGCAGCCCACCAGGCTCCGGCGTCCCTGGGATTCTCCAGGCAAGAACACTGGAGTGGGTTGCCATTTCCTTCTCCAATGCAGGAAAGTGAAAAGTGAAAGTGAAGTCACTCAGTCGTGTCCGACTCTTCGTGACCCCATGGACTGTAGCCTACCAGGCTCCTCCATCCATGGGATTTTCCAGGCGAGAGTACTAGAGTGGGTTGCCATTGCCTTCTCTGACTCAGCACTTTTACATGCTTATAAAAATTAGAGGATTTTCGGGTTTTCTTAGTCCACCTCTTACTGGAATCAGAAACTTTATCCTAATTTTATTCAAAGGACTATACATTGAAAGGGAAGAGGAGGAGATGCCAAAAGCCAACCCATGTCTTCCCTGTCCTCCTCAGGATCACATTACATACACACACAAAGTTCTAATCAGATTTTTCAAGTGGCAGGGGTTAAATATCTGTTAGTATCTCAATAGGTTGGACCACTATTCCCACTAAAGAAGAAGCAACTGACCTACATGTAGAAAAAGAAATAAACTCTAAGTAGAGGAGAGATGATGAAGCCAAGGGTGTCAGCAGATACCAAAGCAACTCCACACAAGAGACCAGGAGGAGCATCTTTTTATTCCTAAGAGAGAAGTGGAAATAAATGGTAAAGAATGGAGGAAGGTGGATAGAGGAGGATCAAGAGACAGTCAGCTAGGAGATGCACGGGCAACATGGTCTTTTAAAAAAAATTACTGGCTGTGGGATGGATGGAAGAATTGTTGAGAACAGAACTATGACATTAAATTGTCTGTATGCAATTGCATATTGTGATCTCTCTTTTCCTCATCTTCAGTTAAGTTCTGCTTTGACCAGTAGCCTCTGGTTACTCGGAAAGAAGAGAGGAAGAAGGGGCTTTGGCCTGCTTCTGGGTCTATGTCAGTGCAGATATGAAAAAAAGCCAAAAGCATATAGAGGAACACAATCAAGAGAAGTAGGAAATCAGGGTCAGAAGAACACTGTCATCCCAGGTATTCAGGGGATACTGGGGTCTGCTCTGAACCTCCAAAGGGCACATAACAGTGATCTGAACCTATTTACCTAGATCTCAATGGGCTTCCCTGGTAGCTCAGACAGTAAAGAATCTGCCCACAATGCAGGAGACCTGGGTTTGATCCCTAAGAAGGGAAGATCCCATGGAGAAGGGAATGGCTACCCACTCCAGTATTTTCACCTGGAGAATTCCATGGGCAGAGGAGCCTGGCAGGCAACAGTCAATGGGGCTGCAAAGAGGCAGACATGACTTAGCGACTAACACTTCACCTAGACCTCAAAAGGTCAAGAACCTCCAAGCTAACACCTGGGTTACATATCGTCCACAAGCTCCTAGACTTGCAGTACCATCGACCATCCACTGGTGGACCAGTGGCTAACACACTGGAGATCAAGTGATATAGTAGACATATTCAAAGACTTGATCAAACACATTCGAAACAAGAAAAGCAGAGTGAGTTTCAATTCCCCCAAACACATAACAGTCCAGTCCATCACTTTGACCATAAAATCAACCTTTTCTAAGACAAGGTAAGTTATCTTTTTTAACATTTGCTTTGTATTGGGGTGTAGCCAATTAACAATGTTGTGATGGTTTCAGGTGAACAACGAAGGGACCCTGCCAAGACAAGAGGAGTTTTCCATCATAGGTTGGGTTCCTTCGGAGAGTTCATGACCCCATTAACAGGGATGTCATAAAGAGGATGAGTTTTATGATGGTGAGCTTTGGACTGGATCATTTGCAAGTTCTAGTCTAACTTGAAATTTTTCACATCTAAGATAATGGGTTGATGTATCTATTTACTGAATCAAGCAGATTTGCTTGGCTGATAACGACTATATTTGATGAAAGGGGTGGGGAAAGAGGGCAAGTCAGAGCAGTGGGACCCTTGTGGTCAGACAGAGAAATCTTGGATGAACACTAGTTAGGGAATAACTCCATGTGTTTTTTTTTCTTTTTCATTTTTGGCTGTGCGGGGTCATCACTGCTGGGAGCAGCCTTTCTCTAGTTGCAGTGAACAGGAACTACTCTTCGCTGGGATTCACGGGCTTATGGCAGTGGCTTCTCTTGTTGCAGAGCACAGGCTCAGTAGTTGCAGCATGTGGGCTGGGCGGTTGTGTGCACAGGGCCTAGCTGTCCCTCAGCATGTGGGATCTTCCCAGAGCAAGGATTGAACCCTTGTCTCCCACACTGGCAGGCAGATTCTCAACCACAGACCACCAGGGAAGCACCTGTCCCCCACTGCAGTTCTGAAGCACAAATTACGTCATGACAAAAACTAGACCATGATAGTACAGGTTACTGTGTGGAGGGTGACTTGAAGCTACAAGAAAGAAGCTAGGGGCCAGCCTAGCAGTTCTTCTAACGACCTTGTTGTGGAAGAGGAAAGGCCAGAGCCGGGTGGGAGATGACCTTAGAAAAGAGAAGATTAGATTCAAGAGGTGATGCCGAGCAGTGCCAGTCGCAGGGGTGGATTAGGGGGACTTTTAGATCATCTTTCCATAATCTCCATCAGTCCCCACCAACCCCACCAATAAAAATTAAGTAATAATATACTATCCTTTGACAAGAACAATTAACATCTGTTCTGTCTTATGTCTGTATGTAATTACCTACTGTTGTTGTTGTTGTTCAGTCGCTAAATCGTGTCCGACTCTACGATCGCAAGGACTGCAGCACGCCAGGCTTCCTGGTCCTTCACTATCTCTTGGTTTACTCAAATTCATGCCCATGGAGTCAGTGATGCTATTTAACCATCTCATCCTCTGCTGCCCCCCTCTCCTTCTGGAACTATTGAAAACTGTAAATTGTATTGTTCTATAATATATAAACTAAATAGAACCACTGTACTGCTCTGCATGCTGGCTTCTGCCTCTGCCTCCTCCATCACAACACAGTCCTTCCAACTACAGCAGTGGTTCCCAAATTTTGGTGTGCTTCAGAACCACGACTAGAGTTTGTTAAAACACAGACTGCTGAGACCCAATCCAAAGAGTTTCTGATCCAGCAGATCTGTGGGGTCAAATACTCATATTTTTAACAAGTTCCCTGAGACCTCACTTTGAAGACCACTGAGCTGGACTGCTGCCCCCTTAGCCCCCAAAGCTGTCATTGCTGAAGATAACTTTCTGTGGGACCAAGTGGGAAATGAAGATGCTCGGTCTGTGAACACTGTTGAGGTGGGATCCAGCACTCTACATGAGATCTGAACATTTTGGAAACAGTCACAGTTGTTTAAGACAAGCCAGGAAATCACATCCTCTTCCTACACTGTCCTGGGCCCTTTTTATGGCTGCAGATCATCCACAGAACACACTGCTGATAACACTGAATGCCCAGCCAACAGTCACAGCTCACCACCACTTGTGACAGTTCTCAGCCCTTTCTCTACCCATTTTATCCTATCCTTGCTCTCATCATCCTGGTTGTGTAACCCATCCACTGTCAACTCAAGCTCCCAATGCCTGCAACAAACCCTCCTCGCCATGACCATAAATTTAGAAAGGATCTCTAAGTAGACTCAAGTACTTTGTGGGACATTATCTGAACTTGCCCTGGGCTCCACCATGGACATCACGTAATAAGTACTAGGCTCACCCAGCACCCAGCCTAGCTGTCCACCCCTGCCTGCCCATGCCCATCTCTGCCCAGGAAAGGGGACCATTCATCCAACCAAACACCCAGGACAAAAATACCAGGCAACCTCTCTTTGCTCCATCATCCATCCACAGAAACTACTCCAGTTCCTTTATAGAATAATCTATTTTCAACACCATCTGGATGATTACCTCCCAAAGCAAGAGAGGCTACATTTGTAGGCATTACTAATTAGGCTCCATTTTCTTATTGCTTTGGACACCACTATTTTCTTTTCAACCATCACTAATCTCAGGGGAGAAATGCTTTGCCCCTCAGCTAGGGAAGCAATCAAAACTCCAGAATGGAGCTGCCCAGATACACAAGCTCTGGGGCCAACCCCTCCCTCCACACAGTCTCTTCCGATGCCACCTGCTCCCTTCACAAAAAGGGCTCTGTCCACTGCGCTGGCCTACTCTATTCCTGGCGTAGAGATGGACACCAAAATCTGGACTTTTCCTGCCACACTGTGGCCATGTCTGAACACTACACATGGCCTTTACTCCTTGAAAAGTGGTGTTGCTTTTTGTTTTTTGTTTGTTTTTTTTTTTGAAGGAACGCAAGTTACCTTCCTTACCTGTTAACCCCAAGCCTCCCCAAGCCTCAAGGATTGCCTGTCTCCTCCAGGAGGGCTCCCCTGAATCCACCTACACCCCCAGCCAGATGAGGTCTCCAGCATCAGGCTCCCATAGCTTCTGTACCAACCTCCAGCATTTCCCACCACACACTGCATTGGAGCCCCTTACTTCTCCAATTCCCTGATTAGACTGTGAGCTCTTTAATAACAGGGATCTTGCTTTAATCGGAATTTGTGTCCTTAGCATATAGTACAGGGCCAGGCCCACGATTATGTTCAGTAACTATTTGAATGAGTAACTAAATGAATGACCAAGTGAACAATTAAATGAAGCAATCCCTTTGTCCCCTCCCTTTCTTTACACACTGAGAAAACACTTTCAGGTATCTGGGGAAAACAATGGCTAAATCTGCTATCAACCAACCATTTCCATCATAGTGAGAATGAACCCCCTGTGTTTGCACTCCCAAGGGGATTTGTATATCAAGTTTTTCCTTTATTTTAGGTGATTCCTGATACAAGTAAGCTGGTGGAAGGGGATGGTGGAGGAAAAGTCTTTGCACCCCAGAAGAAACCAATTGTAGTCAAGGTCACAGCCACATGGATCTCTGAAGCCTGCCCTGTGGTAAAGCTTTAGCACCTACCTCCACCATTAAGCTGGAAGACCCCCAACCCCCAAGTCCCAGAATCAGCAAAGTCTAACCCCTGAGACCAAGGAGGAAGTAATGTGCACTGGGAATAGCCAAGATTTGGAGTTGAAAGACCTAGAATTCCAGCAGTGAGTAATTCTCTATCTTTCCTGCCAACCTCCTTGTTCTCATTTATAAAACTGGAGACTGTGTAGCTAATGTTAGCCCTGCCTGTCAGAGAGCTTCGCGTGCAGTACTCACCCCAACCATTGCAGAGCGAGGGGTGGTCCCCACACACAGGGGCTCCAGCCCCAGGATAGCTAGCCTCGTGGTGAGAGCCATTCTAAACAATCTGTTGACCCAAAGCCAATGTACTTTGGGTTCAAGCAGTGCCTGAAAGTCAGGGTCACTCTCAACTCCTCATTTTCCTGGACACCCTCATCTTTCTGCAGGTTTCTGAGGAGAATATAATATTCCCTACTTCCTTTGACCTCCACTCCCCACTCCCTCCTGCTCCTTTCCCACCCTACTCCCAGAGGGATGACTTCCTTGTTACTCACTGTACCCATTGTTGTTAGATGCTCTGATTAAGGTCAGGTTAATCAAAAGCCACTGCTAAGCCTAAAATGATGAGGACAGGGGTAGCAAAGGGACTGACAGTGTCCAGAGTTTCGGAGGACAGTTCCTGGCACCCCACCACCTCAGGGCACACAAGTGTCTCCAGTCTAAATGTCACAGGAAGTAAGCTTGACCCATGGGTTTGGGAATCAACTTCTTTGAGGAAAGCATGGTGTTCTGGGTGGTGGTTTCAGTCACACAGAGAAGAAACCCAAGCACTGGGCTATACTGTGCAAGTGATTCTGTTCATAAGTGGACTAGAGGAGCCTGCAAGACTGGTAAATCAGATGGCCAAGGTAGGATGGGAAGCCAGCCCTTGGAAAAGCCAGATGTTTTCATGGTTCTATACTCTGTTTACCTCCAGTTCTCCTTTAGGATTCCTTACATTATATAATCATCAGAGTTCATCTCCACTGCAATAAGGGGAAGCCAAGAAAAGTATATGGATTCAAGCAGGAGCAAAATCTACAGAGAAATGAACACGTTGCAAAGGCATCAGGGATGAGAATGGAAGAAGCCCAAAGGGAAGGAAAACCTTAGGACTACTACGGAAGCCAGTGGCCCAGCCTCTTCCTCCCCACCCCAGGCATTTTCGGCAGAACAAGGTCCAGTTTTCACAACCCTAACTGCCTGTGTTCTTGTCTCTCCTAATTCTGTGCTGGGCGTGGGCACTCTCAGGGCTTTCACGTGTCTTGTGAGGTGTGAACGTTAGAGAATGCTACAGTGCTTCACCTTCCGGTCTCAAAAGGAAAGGCTATCATTCAAATCCTTCCAGTCTTCCCAAACTGAACACTTCAAAAGAGGTCCTTTTCAATGTGGTGAAGTGAAGTGAGTGACAATCAGACAATGCTACATTGAGGATTTTTTTTTTTTTTCTTCCTAAAAGTCACCTATTTTTTTTTTTTTCCTCTAGGACTTGCTACAGAAAGATTTAGTAGATAATGTGCTATCTGACTTTTTCCCAGAACATAGGACTAAGTCAGGAGATTTTTTTTTTATTTTCAGAATTAGCCCAGCTTAACTAGTTTGCCACATCTACTTTTTACCTGTATGGAAATTATTTTTCCTCATCTCTTCACTCAGCTCCTACAAATAAGCTTTCAAGTGACACACCATCCCTCCAACCCAGTCTCACAATTTAGAAAATGTGGAAGCCATTTACAAGAGGAGGTACCCTCTTCTTTCTGTGAAGGGCCTAACTGCTCCAGGTTTCATTCCAGCCTCATGGTTAAAGGGCTCCATCCCTTCCTAACCTCGTGAGGAGCATCAGAACAGCAGGAGCTCCCGAGGGGGTGCAGCCTGCACTGCGTGGTCACATTACTGCTCCAGCTTCTTAATTTGCCTGACTACTGCTCAGGAGATGAAGAAATAAAGGGACTAAAAGCATATTCATCACCCTCACTGAGCTGTGGGATGACATACTTACTTTGGAAATAATGATTCCAAGTAGGAGAGCAGTGAAAAACAGGCCCTGTGAGAAGCAACTGTTTTATTACACAGTTTCTAAAATGTGAGCACTTAATGCTCTTTCATTATCATATATTATTACAGTTCTATAAAAATCATTTTTAGGAATCAATCCCAAATTTTTGAAGCTCCCAACCCCCTGCCACAAAAGAGCTAGAAGGCAGAGTTTAGAGGAAGCCCTAACAAAAGAGAAATGATACTTTTGCGCCTCTAGGTATTAAGGCTTACTATGGCAGAATTCACACTCAAGACTTGGTCAACCTTTGTGAACAACACAGTAACTCAGAATCTGTGTAATCCCTCTCAAAGCGTCATTTCAAAAGACGGCAACTTTTTTATAAAGGAGAGAAGGTGGGTATGAATGTCTTATTTTTCAGATGGGAAAGCTAAGGCCCAGGAAGTATCAGTTAAATTACTTTAAGTGAAAGCCAGCAAGCAGCGACGGTGCTGGAACAAAAATCCATCTATTCTGATTCACGGTTCCGCTATTTCTCCACCGGATGCTCCACAAATTTAGGGAGCTTCTCCCCTCAACCCTACTCAATCTCCCTTTGTATTTCCACTCCAAGGAACTGGGTTTTCATCCAGGGATGCATTAACTTGCTGTGTAATTTGCTGATCACTCTGGCACAGGAAACACCAAGAGGCTTTTGACTCTTGCTCATCCATTGGGATCAAGACCTGGAGACAGGAGTCAAGTGAAATTCATGGGGAGCTCCCAGACCCTTACAAATATTCCAGTGCCAAAGGAGAAGCAGTCATGGATTGCATCTGAGCTTCAAAATGTCAGTGAACTGAGGCAAAGCCAGTAGAGCTAGGCCTTAAGTCCACACTGGGAGGTGATGATGCTTCCACACTTCTCTGGACCTTGACAACTACAAGCACTTCACAGACTCTTCTGTACTGATTCTTCAGAAATGAGTCTCACCCCACAGCAGAACACTCAGGGGACCTTCCAGTGCAGTGCTTCTCAAATTCAAACGTGCACAGGAATTTGGGGATTTGCTGAAATGTAGGTTCTAATTCAGGAGGTCTAGGGGAGCCTGGGGCCCTGCATTTCTGAAAAAGTCATCAGGTGATATCAGTTCTGCTGCTTCCAGGACCACACTTAGCATAGCAAAGCCCTATGGCTAATTCATGTCAATGTATGACAAAAACCACTACAATATTGTAAAGTAATTAGCCTCCAACTAATAAAAGTAAATTTAAAAAAATTTTTTTAAAAAGAGCACAATTTGATAAACCACAATTCCAAAGACTGAAAAGGCAATAGCAATGAATAACTCACTGGTGATGGGGCTCAAGTGGAGTATTAGCCCACTGAATATACCTCCTATATTACTCTTTTATGGGCAGTGTTTTCCTGACACCAGGCAGGGTGAACCACACAGGCAAAAAGCCCCTGAAGGAGCCCAGGAGAGGAATGAAACAAAATTTACTCACGGGAGAAGCGGGCAAGTGGCCTGGCAGTCTTATCTCCGGCTTCATTTGCAACTGGGAAAAAAAAAAATACAGAGGATGCAGTTAAGTACAAGGCATGTGTGTCTACAGAAAATGCCAACCTACAGCTAATCCTCAAGATGATTCACTATTAAGCTGTGTTTGAGAGTCATTGTAAGAGGATAAAAGCAACTTCACTCCCTCTCTATATTTCTAATGCTGCTCTCACTGCCTAAATGAAGCCAGTGTCTTCATCATTTTTATTAAAACAGTGAATTAAGCTGGAGACAACCTAAACAGCACCTAGTTTACTGGACTTAGGGGAGTTAACTGGCCTGCAGGCAGACTAAGAGGTGTGCATGCCTGGCTTTCAAGCCAGTGTACATCCTTCTGCTTCAAGCTGCCTCTCAGTGGGATGTCCTTCAACACACAAATGCACCTCAACCAACTGCCATCAGTCTGATTTTCCTGATCCATGGGGCAAATCAAGGCAGGGATTTCAGAAAAAACAGTAAGGTTGGATTTTGTTAAGAAGGATATTTAAATTTAGAAGCCAACAAATAAGAGGATTGAGAAAATTGTTCAGAAAGCTTCTCTAGAAAACCTTACCCCTGAGGTTTCTCAGCAAGGTCATTCACTCTCCTCTGAAAAGCCTCTCTATAATCTATCATCTTGATAGGTTCATAATTACTATCCCCTATACTGATGAACAAGCTTCCCAGGTGGTACTAGTGGCAAAGAATTCGCCTGCCAATGCAGGGAATGCAGGAGACACAGGTTCAATCCCTGGGCCGGGAAGATCCCTTGGAGGAAGGCATGGCAACCTTTATCCCATGGACAGAGGAGCCTGGCAGGCTACAGTCCATAGGATCACAAACAGTTGGACATAACTGAAGCAACTTAGCATGGATGCATACTGATGAACACCATCATCATGGATAAAAAAAGGTTAAACTGAAACACAAGTTTCATTCACTTTAAATATCACTTTCAATGCCCATAAAGACTATAACCTTGGGTGTTTTATAAGTATGTATGATCAACTTGAACGAACACCCAAAGCAATCAAATGGAAAAAACTTGTTCAATATCTTAGTTTAGGAAAGAACACCCAATACACAGACAGAATAAAGGAAATTGCTAATGCAATCATTAAAACCATTCTCATCTATGAGAATTTATAGTGCAGGATATAAGAAATAGCTACTTCAGAAATGTATTACATCATTTTGCAAAGAATGGAAAGAGTCAAAAAATTTATTTCACCCTTTCAAAAGGGTGGAATTTTTTTTAATTTACCATAATTTTTTAAATTAATGGGTTCAATCTCAGCTATTTTATATTTCTGTCATTTCCATGGACCATTGTCTCCACTCTGTATATATTATAAACAAGACACTGTACAAAATGACCAGCAGGGAGAGGTAATATTGCATCCTGCTTCCACTATCTCACACTCCAGCATTTTGAAAAGAAATAGAGAGAGAGAGACATTGAGAGAGAAAGAGAGAAAGGGAGGGCAGGAGAAAGTAGTAAGACTTAGTTAGCTATAGACATGAGTTTCCCCAGCTTGAGTTCAAATCACTTCCTCTTTGGACACTATAAATCTCTAAAGAAAGAGAGCAAGGTTATACTCCAACATATTTGCTGCAGAAAGTGATGGGCCACTTTTAAAGTAGGGTCATGAAGACCACTGCCATCACTGAAAACACCGGCGACCATTACAACATTCAGCTTAGAGAGCACACGTCTTCCCTGAGGGACAGAGAAGGAGCAGGCACAACACCATCACCATTTCACAGGCATCGCTGGCTGCCTCCTCACCCCTCCCTGGCTTTTCCTCCCCTCCTGCCACTCTATCCGAGGATGGGAATTGCTGACCCAGATCCAAGTCACACCAGGAGAGGCAGGAAACAAGATCTAGGCCAGTGACATGCCAGGTGAGTTGTCTTTACTCAGAAGGAATCTGAACCCTGCTCCCAGCATTACTTTCTTAAATGAAGACCCAACACCACAAGGTCTCCATGATGCCCCAACACCTGCAAGATACAATCCAGTCTACCTGGCCAAGTACCGAACAGCTGGCCCCTCCTATTCTCAGCTCACTGTATCTCCCAGCACTGCCTTCAGAACCCAGACACAGGCTATACATGGACAAATCTCAGACACTCTCTGTCCTCTTCACTACAGCTCCTTTGCCCCCTCCTCCCAGACAGCCCTCCCCATTGCTTCACTCCTGCTTATCTTTTAAGATTCAACTGGAGCCATTCATTTCTTTTTGTTAAAGTCTTTATTTAATTTGTTACAATATTGTTTTGTGTTTTGGCTTTCCAGAGGCATATGGAATCTTAGCTGCTGACCAGGGATTGAACCTGCATCCGACTCCCTGCATTAGAAGGCAAAGTCTTAACCACTGGACTGCCAGGGAAGTCCCAGAGCCATTCATTTCTGAAAAGTTACCCTGATTCTCAGCATAGCTTCTACCTTCCACAGACCTCTGCCCCTCACTACCGTCCCAGGCCAGTGGTTCTCACACTTCGGCAGGCACTAGAACCACCAGGAAGGTCTGTTGAAACAGATCGCAGGGTTGGTTAAAATGCAGATTCTGATTCAGTTGACCTGGAACAGGGCCCAAGAATTTGCATTTCTAACAAGCTTCCAGGTGACATGGAGAACACTCTTCTGGGGACCATATTTTGAGAAGAACTGCTCTAAACTATAAACTACTGTAGCAAAGACAAGGATGATCACTTTTCATCTTTGAGTTTCCAATCTTTCAGTGACTGGCATGCAGAATACTGCGTTCAGTCAATGTTTTTAGAACTGAATGAAGTAGTTCACTGATAACTGAAATTGATACCAACTGCCACACATGGCTCAGTAGATGGAGCCCTCAGTGCCAGAGGGCTATAAAAAGCCCCAGGTGTGTTTTGCTTGGCCCCTACAACGTATTTAATTTTTAAACAGTTCATTGTCTTCATTTAAAAATCAAGAGGTTCCAAACATAAATGCAGGTTATCGGCTTCTCTCAGAAACTGAAAACTGTGCGGACTTACTGGCCAGCCACGGATCGCCGCTGAGATGCCTCCTATTCGCAGGTGCAGCTCCTGCTTATTTGGGAGGCACCTTTTCGCTGACTGGCATTTGGGCTTTCTATACACGACGTGAGTCCAGAAGGCAAGTGAAAACAGGACCTCTTAAAGGGCTTAAAAATCTATAGGACAGCAATGGATATGCAGCCATAGAGAACAGACTTTAGGACACAGTGGGGGAAGACAAAAGTGGGATGATTTGAGTAGTAACACTGAAATACATACATTACCATATGTAACACAGATGGCCAGTGGAAATTTGCTATATGACACAGAGAACCCAAAGCTGATGCTCTGTGACAACCTAGAGGAGTGGGATGGGGAGGGAGGTGGGAGGGAGGTTTAAGAGGGAGGGGACATATGTATACCCATGACTGATTCATGTTGAGGTATGGCAGAAACCATCAGAATATTGTAAAGTAATTATCCTCCAATTAAAAACAAAATTTTTTAAAAAATGAAACCAAGACTCAACCAAGACCAGCACTACAATGAGTGGTTGTGGCCAAGCTTGCTAAGCCCCTCTGTTTCCAGCCCACAGACCAATCCAAGATGTTCAAAAGTCCTCCAGCACAGGCCAGTTCAGACACACAAGGGCTTCTTGACCAGCAGAGGGGCCTTCCTACACTGTTGTTTACTTTCTATTTTTAAAAAATCCAGCAAGCTTCAACAATGAAGTAGATGTTCCATTTATCAGGTGCAATTAAAGTTTGAATTTGGCAAGAGCTCATAAAAACGATTATGAGATTTAAGGGAAGTTATTATGTAGATTTACCAAAAGTCATGCTGGGTATAACACACAGACCAGTATGTATCATCAATTCCACTGATGTTGAATTATATGTCTAGACTGCGTGTGTATTCAGCCGCAGAGAAACAGAGAGGAGGTGTACCAGATATGTTAACAGTTATCTCTTCCATGTGCTGGCATTTGGGGAGATTATCAGCCATTTTTATACTTTGTTACTTAAACCCAACAGTTGGATAAGCACATGCCATACTTATAATCAGAAAAAAAAAATGTTTTTATTAAAGGGGTAGAAAACAATTAACTACTATATATAATTTGGGTCATTATATATGTATGTATATTTATATGAAATGTATTTCAGATACATTTCCGTGCAGTCTTGGATCACAAATCAGAGGACTTTCCATCTTTGGAGTCCCATGGGACTCCCTATAACACTCAAGAAATGAATCGCCCTCCCACCCCTCCAGGGGGCTCCACACGTTCTAAGTCAGTGGTTTGCAGCCCTGGTCGCATGTCAGAATCACTAGAGAACTTTTTACAAATCCTGATGCCCAGATTCAGTGGGTGGGATCAGATGGTGGGCCTCAGTGGGTGGGACCCAAGCATCCATACTTTCCAAGTTCCCAGATGTTTCCAATGAGTAGCTGAGGCTGAGAAGCAATAATAAATGGTGTAACTTCAGACACCTTTATCAAAACAACATTCAGGGAGGGAGGTGTAGCTCAGCTTCCTTCAATAATTACCCCTATTCAGTTCTTCTTCTCAGGATGCTATTGTTTTGTCATTATAATCCTGAAAGAGACATGCCTCTGCTTTAAAAAAAAAATTCAACAGTTAAGACTGCAAACATAGCTATGGAGATCAGTAGGCAACTCTTCACACTGTGAAGGGTTCTTTATAAAAGGATACACCGCACATTGCCTCTAACCTCCAATAGATGTGAAGAGTGCCCCCTGGGAGCTCAGCACTAGGCTGGACCCTGGGAGGATGACCACAGTTGACTTCACTCTGCTTTGACATATAAGCAAGTTAGGGAGGTAAACCATGCCTCTCAATCGGGGTTTATCCAAGTGTGTTCAGCTAGGGAACTGACTTGATGATGATGATGGTGGAGGTGGTGATATGATACAGATTCCATGGTCCCATCCCAGACCCACTCAACTGCAATCCTGCAAGGGAAGACAAGATTCTAGAACTTAAACAACTGCCTCAAAAGCTATTTAATGTTTGAGAAGCAGCATTCTAAGTGAAGTGTGTCCCTGGTATGCTTGCTGTATGTTTCTCCATCCCTACCCCTAACTAGAAAACTGGCCAGAAACAAATCTTAAAGTAAGGATTCTCCAAGGAGACCAGCTTCGGAGTGAGGGGGGCAGATGAGACAGCACAGTGAGAAAGAAAGATATCTCAGAGCAATGAGCATCCCAATCCCAGCTGAGCCACTAACATTTCAGGCCATCAGAATGGGGGTGGGGGAGGGTGGTCCAAACAGGCACAGTGGTGGCATGGGCAGGTGTGCACTGCTTTGTAAGCAAAACGAGCACCCAAAACACGGCCATTCTTGTTTTGAAAACCTGGCACCTGGCACCCAGAGCATAAATGCAGCTGGGGTGCTGGGTGCCAGGGCAAATACACAATGAGAAAGCAGCTCCACAGAAGTGCCTTGCTTCCTGCAAGGAAATCCACCCAACACGCTGACTGGCTGCTGCTCAGCCATGAGCTCTGGGGCTCATCAGGAACCCTCTCCAGGTGAGGACCTCTGGGAAGTCTTGAGACTGGAAAACCATGCATAAGAGACTTCAGAAAAGAGAGTGTTAGAATGAGGTTCCAGGCACCCTCCTAGTTTTTGCAGAAGGCAAAGCTTGGAATTGCTCACAGATGCTTGGCTTCATCTTACCTTGCCTTCTACTTGTAAAGACCTAAGCAAGGAAAACTGGATCAAACACTGGGGAGAAAGAGACTTGATCCAAGATCACTAACTCTCTTATTTAGCTGTCACCTTCTAATTAAGGTGTTCCACGACCACCTTATTAAGATCACAGTTCCCAACTTCCCTTCCTCCTCTGCTTCATTCCCTTTCCCCATACAACCCCTCCTGGAAGCACTTCTCACCTTCTCACATGCTCTGTTCTTTCTTCACTGCATTTACTGCATTTTCCTCCCACTACATTGTAATTCCCCACACAAGCACAGATTCTCTGCCAATAGAATATCTCTAGCATATCTCTAGCACGTGAATGCCTGACATACAATATTTACTGAGTCAATGATCAACCTCCTACCATGCAGAGTGCACTGGAGGCCAAGAATTGGAAGCAGACTGGAAGGACATGAACACCTACCAAGCATTTAAGTGTTCTTTAAGTATCTGTCCTTCAGGAATACTTATCAAGCACTGACTAAATCACAGATAAAGCCCTGAACAGGCTGTCACGGTCCCTGCTTTCACACTGAGTAAGACTGTCATTCCCATTTGATAGATAGGACACGGGAACTCAGAAAGGTCAAGTAACTTTTCCAAGACCACAGATTTGTGTGTCCGAATTCCAAACCAAGGTAGGCCTGGCTCCAAAGACCTTTCCCTTTAGCCTCTCTGCCTTCCAAGAAATGTACGCAGATAAGAGCTGTGCTCCAGAGAGGGCCACCCCTAGAGAAAAGTCATGCGAAAGTCTGACCCTCTACCTCATGCCCCAGGGAGAGCCATGCACCAGCCTACAGAGAAGGGGGATGTCACCTGCCTGGGATCTCACACCTGGCGCAAGACCAGGAGACTGTCAGTAGAGAGGGGCCCTTTTGTGAGATGGGCACCGGAGCCAGGACTCAAAATAGCAGGATCCGGAAGAAGAAGAACATAGTTACAAAAAGAAGAGTTTCATTGCCACGTTCATGCAAGAACACCAGCTAGCCAGTATCTCTGGAACCTGATCAAACCTTTCCTACTTAGAAAACAGTAACAAGGGACTAGAAACAAGAATCAAGTTCATCTTAGCATGGAAACAGTACAGCTCATTAAAACAGCTCCTGGGAGGCAAGACTTGATTCTCTTCAAGAAAAGAAACTGACATTCCAAGAGATCAAGTGGTTTCTCCGAGATCAGACTTAAGTCCAGATATCAGAGCTGGAAATGTCATCCATTTCTTCCACCTCCAATTCCAGCATTCCTGGAGAAGGGAATGTACTCCACCTCTTTAGCTCCCTCAGAGTCATATGTCAAGGGTAAAAGTAAAGGCTTTTGTTTCCTTTGCCCTCATTGGGTTTGATAAATATTGATGCTTGCCAATCCCAGGATACATTTCAAATAAAAACATATACAACCCTGATTGGCAATGGCTGAGCAGAGTACTGTGCTAGGAAGACTTCTGAGGCTGAGTCTGAGGGAAGCCAGATATGTCTGTAACACATTACCAAAGCCTGTCGCGGGTGGGACAGGAGGAGGCTGAAGGGGGCAGGCAGGACGAGTGTGTAGGGAAATCTTTGCCAGGTTGTGCGTGCTCAGTCACTCAGTTGTGTCCGATTCTTGACCTCCCTATAGACTGCAGCCCACCTGTCCCTCTGTCCATGGGGTTTTCCCAGCAAGAATAATGGAGCAGTATGCCATTTCCTTCTCCTGGGGCTCTTTGCCGGGTTGGATAGGCCATAAAAGAATTAGCCAAAAAGTGGATAATTCCAAAAGATCACTGAATTAAATACTTCTATAAAGTATATTGTTCAACTTGCTTAAAATGAGAGCTGCTGTAACTCAGGAACACAGTAAGCACTACTCTTTCATCACCTAATTTTATCCTCATGGCAACTCTGTGAGGCCATCACTTGATTTCCCTATTTTCCCGATGCAGAAACTGTCTTTGAGAACTCGGAAAAATTCCTTGTGAGGAAACAACTACGGCAGATCTGGAAATTGAATCCAACACATTATTCCAGAGCCAGTGCTCTTAACTCGTGTGCTGCCCATCACACTTTTAACATCCAAGTATCAGTACTGTTTGGTGAGCCTTTTGCCAAGAAACCCAGACCTGGCAGGAGAACTCCTCGTCTTGCCTCCACTCAGCCTCAGGTCAGGAGCACCGCGGAGGAAGGCTCTCTGTTCTCCAATTCTGTAAACAGAACCAAGCTCTGCAATCCAGCTGGACCATGTGCCCTAGTGACAAAAAAAAGTATCACCACTGCCCTCAGCCTGCTCCCTTCTCTACTTCTTTATTCAGAAATGCTTGGCACTGCCTCTTTATACCTTTTGGGCCAATTTGGCTGCCAAATCCACTCTGAATCAACCTCTAACACAAAAGAAAATAATACCAATTTGTAGTGATGACTCATTAGGGTTGATGATTTGAGAGTGGCAGAGAGGGTGCACCTTACAGACCCTTCTCTCCTGGAGAAATGGGCAAATCCTTGCAGAAGTCAAGGCTTGTGGGCCAGAGGCAGAATGGCTCACCAGCTCACTCAGGCCCAGAGCGCAAGGAAACACACACACACAGAGAAAATCAAGGAAGCCCTTGCCATCCTGAGAAGACACCTTGGGAAACAGACTTTCGTTACTTTTTCAAAAATTAATTTGAAGCAATTTGGGTCATATGAAAAGGCTCATGTAATATATTTCTTTCTTCCCTAGTCCTGATTTTATACACTTATGTATCTATATTCAATGTCATTCTACAAATTATACTTTATTTCTATTTTGCACTGTACACCCATCCTTTGTGTAACAAACTAGGATATTAATAAAGGTGAAATTTTTTTTTCAATCACATCCTGGCTCCCTTTCCTGGCCTCTCTTTCCACGTTGCCAGGTTTCAGACTGACTTTTCATGGCTTCCAGTTACTCAGTCTACTAACCTCCACTGAGCACTCCCAGAGCCCCTGCCTCCACATGTCTTGCTGGACTCAATGATGAATACCACTGGTCCCTGAGCAGTCCCCTGAGACCAGAAGCCTGGCACTGAGCTTCCTGACACAGATTACTAGAGTCATTGCAATGTGAATGCATCACAGTACTGATATTTCTGCAGAAATCACCTGGCCACAAGCTACCAGGTCCTGACCTCAAGAAACCTAGGTTAAGCTGGGGAAACATAATATTAATGTATGACATGATCTAAATTCTGTGCTCAGTCACTCAGTTGTGTCCAACTCTTTACAACCCTATGGACTGTAACCCTCTAGGCTCCTCTGTTCAATATTCTCCAGGCAAGAATATTAGAGCGGGTTGCCATTTCCTCCTCCAGGGGATCTTCAAATGCAGGGATCCAACCCAAGTCTCCTGAGTCTCCTGCATTGGCAGGCGGATTCTTTACCACTAGCACCACCTAGGAAGCCTGATCTAACCTCTGCTGAATGTCAAATGAAGAGTCCTTGTTTACAGAAGGGAGAGGCTGGGGTGGCCTGGAATAAGGAGTACAGAAGGCTTCTAGGAGGCCTGGGACAGGTGACAACCAGGAAGGTGGAGAGGATGATAGGAGAGGGAAGAAATGTTGTGCATTCTAGGAGCTGGGAGCAGACTGATACTGACCAACTATACCCCAAATCTCTCCCTTTCTCAAGCAAGAAATGCTTTTTATTGAGGGAGGAGGTAGTAGAAAGTAGAGAAAGATGCTCTCTCCTATCTTGATAAATTATAAAAATGCCTCTCACTGCAACTCTGCCTTCTTTCCCAGTCTCCTCTGTAAACATGTTGCATCTACAGATAGACATGTGAATTTATCCAAGAGCAGATATGTCTGCACATTCAGGTGCTGGGTATACAGGTCCAGGGTCAGCAGTCACTCCAAAGCCCTCCACCCAAAGTGGACCAGATTGCTTCCTGACAGTGACAGCCTGTGGGCTCTGCCCAGCTCTTGTGGCTGATGCCCTGGTGACCACCACAGAGCTCAGGCCACAGGCCTCAGGCACATAACCGGGGTGACACCTGAGTGACCAAAGCAGTACCCACACAGGGCTCCCCTACTAGTCTGGCCTCATTAAAATACCCTAGTTGAGCAAACCAGGCCCAGAACAACCACAAGCAGTTTACGAGATCAGAAGTGAACAAGATTAAAATCCAACATCAAGCCAGCTGCTCAAACTCTTAACTAATTAAGCTCAATTCAAATAAGGAAAAGGAGATGAATACAGAGAAGGAGAACACTACAGTGTATTAAGCCCTATTTCATGCCAGGCTGGCAAGAACTTTACACCAATAACTTTTTTTGGACTCCTAATTTTTATTAAACTTTCATACTATCTCATGAGGTGAGTATTATGATTCCTATTTTCAGATAAGGAAACTGAGGCTTAGGAAAGTTAGTAACTTGCCCCAATCAGGTCTGGTAAGCTGGAATTGAACCTTGTTCTGTGAGCTCTTCTCTTTTTTCAACAGTTCACAGGACTGGAACTGGTCCCACTCCACACGTCCTGCTGAGACTCCCTGTCATGTCCCAAACAGGGCCTGTCCAGCTCATGCCTGGACTGTGCCTATGGATGGGAGCTCACCCCCTGGAGAGAGGCCCCTTCGCCTCTAATTAGTTCTGCAACCTTAGCAAGCTCTTTTTCATGATGACGGAATCATTCTGAAGGTCTTCCTTCTGCCCTCACAAGAACAGGCCTGATTTCTATTCCTTCTCAGGGTCTTCCAACATTTGATGACAATGATCACAGCCTCAGCCCCGTGAGCCCTCTCTTCTCCTGATGGATAAGCCCCATCCCCCCCTCATTTGACAAAAACATCCCAAGGCCTTGACCCCCAAAAGTAAAGTCACTTAAATCACTGCCAAAAAAAAAAAAGAGAGCCTCGACAACCCACTGGTGAACATGCATTCCACAGTGATCTGCAGGCAAAGTCCGATCTCCACCTTCTCAGACAAGGTTCTCCTTTTGCTTGGCTCTCAGGAGACACACAGGGCACTCGGGAAACTTCTTGTTGTACATTCAGGAGCCATCCAAACAGGCTGAATTTTCCAGAAGGCTGCAGTCTGAAGCACTGTTTCTCAGACTTCCCTGTGCATGAAAACCGTTGGTGGATCTTGTTAAACTGCAGATTCTGTTTCAGTCGGTTTGGGGTGGGGCCTGGGATTCTGCATTGCAAACAAGCTCCCAAGCGGTGCCGATGGGGCTGGTCTAGAAGCCACACTCTGAGCAGCGAGGTGTTAAAGAGCATAACCCTCCTGAAAAGGAACAGCTAAGCACACTTTCTGAGAGCTCCCTGGAAAGACCCTGTGTGGTTTTAAAAGTGCACACTGTTGAACTCAATGTCCAATTCCCTTGGTTTCTTTCAGTCACGCTGTAAAAAAGAAGAGCTACCAGCATGACTCTGAAACCCACTTGAGGACAGATACTGAGAGGGTGTGCATGTGAGAAGGAGGGTCCAAGCAGAGAGGGTGAGAGAAACTCACCCTCCTCCACAGGCATTAAATAGAACAGATGACCTAGAAGATCACTGCCTGCCCTAGCCAAGCCACCAGCAGGGCGCAAAGGCTCAGACAAACAAGGAGGTCCTCAGATTTGGGGCACCAGTCAACCACGCAGCCACGACTACCAGAGCTACGCTGTTTCTCCCTAAGCACCTCAGAGTGCACAGGTGCATGCACGCACACACACAGACACACACACAGACACACACACACAGACACACCCCCGATACATGGCTTGGACATGCGCTGCCAGCACTGATATGTCCAGCATCATAAATCACTGCATCATTACCAGCTGCCTGCAGCCTGAACAGATCAAATGCCTCCAGTAAATAAAGCTAGCACACAAGTACTTACTATAGAGCACAGGAAACCACACTCAACAATTTGTAGTAACTTATAAGGGAAAAGAATCTGAAATATATATTTTATATACACATACATGTAACTGAATCACTTTGCAGTACATCTGACACTAACACAAGGCTGTAAGTCAACTACACGTCAATAATAAGTAAATAAATGCATAATCTTAAATGTAAAAAAAAAAAGATAACCAGAAGAAAAATGCCAGCACAGGACATCATTCCTTTGGGCAAGGAACTTGGATGCCCGCTAGAATGAGCTTCTCACAGCAGAGCCCACATCTCATACAATTTCCCTCCAGCCCAGAACAGGGCCAGCACGCAGGCTGCTAAGTGAAGGGCTGGTAAATGAGTGGAGGAAGCCAGGACTGGCAGTGAAGTCGCAGAGGCCCCTGGACGGACACAGGCCAAGTCGCTAGGGACCCTCTTCCTCCGTGACACCTGAAAGCTTTGCTAGAAACCAGTTAAAGGTTTACTCTTAATCTAGCAATTTATATTTACTTTCTAAGATGAATGCAGGTTTGGGACCCACTGGGGGCCACAGATTGGAGGCAAATGTATTCTGTTTGGCAAGCAGTGTTTAAAAGGAAATGATCTGAATTCCCTTGGGAGCGGTTCACCACAGTGACATGAATTGCTACTGCTCGCCCCAGGTCCGCTTCCCTCCAGCTGCCCACCTGAGACACGGGTGTGTGCTAGGACTTGCAAACCCAGCATGGCAAAGCAAAATGTTCCTTCCCAAAATATGCTCTTGACCCAGGCTCTCCCATTCTCAGTCAATGGCACCACTCCCCACTACCTTCCTCCCTCCGGGGCAGTCTCTTAGGACAGAAATGGTCTCCTTCCTTCCCATTGCCCTTTCATCAACAAATCCTTACCTCCAAAATATACCCTAACTCATAACTCCTCTCCTAAAACTCTGGCCTGAGCATCCTGAGACCCTCACCTGGATGACCCTAACACATTCCCAGGGTCTCCTGATCCACCTGCCAACCAACCCATAGACCGTACTGCCTCCCCGCTTAGAACCCTCAATGCTTCTCACGGTGTGCAAATCGCCACCTACAAACCCCTCCCTGATTTGACCTCATCTCCTCCCGTCTGCTGGCTGACAACTCTTGCTACCTTGGCCACCTTTCTCTCTCTCAGACCCACTGAACACATTCCCAAGTCAGCGCCTTTTCACTTCCTTCTCCTGTTTGGAATGCTTTGCTATAGGTAATAAGGTTTCTTATTAACAGTAGCAGCAACCCCTGCAGACCCCTTCATGGGCCTTCCAGGTGCCAGTATAAGCACTTATGAGTGCTAATTCAGTCAATCCTCTGAACCACCTTGGGAGGTTGGACTATGGTTACCCCACTTTACAGATAGGGTAACAGAGGCACAGAGAGGTCAAGTGACCTGCCCACGCCATAGCGCTGGTAAAGAGTACAGCTGGATTCATAACTATGCTGTCTAGTCCCAAGGTCTTTCTCTTAACCATTATACTACCCTGATTCTTCTAAATCTCATCTCCTTCACTGCAGCCTCCTCATTTTCCAGGTCTCAACCCAAATGGCGTGTCCTAAAAGCCTTCACCAATCACCACCCTCTCATCTCAAGTACCTCTCAGTACTATCTGGAATGAACACACCTCTCCATCACAAACCTAAAACAAGAGGATACAAACTTTCTGAAGGCAGCTCCCAGCAATCTTATTCTCTGTACCCCAGAACACAGAAGAATCCTTCAACAATCCCTGCACAAGGTCCCCCTCAACAAATATGAACCAACCTACTGGCCTATAGAGAGGACTGCTGACCTCAAAATTACTCAAACAATGCTCAGAGGAAAAATGACACCCATGGGAAGATAAAAAAGATGACATTCAAAGTAGACAACTCACCCAAGATCCTCCACCTGATTCGTATGATCCTTTATAATGTTTTCTTGACTTCTTGGACCTTTGCATTATGAATCAAATGTTTTTCTATCACAGACATGATCCTATGCTAGTTTTTAAAAATCAATCCAATTGTTGAGTTTGTGGCCAGTTACCTCTGTCTAGTACTTCTGGGTTACCTTGGTGGATTTCTCCATTCCAAGGCTCTAATTGGTTCAGCTGGTAAAGAATCTGTGTGCAATGCAGGAGACCCCAGTTCAATTCCTGGGTCAGGAAGATCCCCTAGAGAAGGGAACGGCTACCCGCTCCAGTATTCTTTCCTGGAGAATTCCATGGACTGTATAGCCCATGGGGTCGCAAAGAGTCAGACACAACTGAGCAACTTTCACTTAGGAAATGTATCTTAAAAGAAAAATTATAGTCACGTTCAGGCCACTACTGATATTACTAGATGAGATTCCCCTCACCCAACCAGTTAATAATTCCTGCTCTGATCCTGGCCATAAATAAACATTTTCCTCTATTATTCAAGTTCATTCAGAGCAACAAACAAAATTTCAACTAAGGAATGAAACCTTCCACAATTATGGGATGGACTTATGTAGTTAACATCAGGATATGGTCATTTAAATCTAAAGGCTCCTCTATACGGGAAACCGTCTCATCCTCTGTCATCTGAGATGGCTTCCAGTATAGAGGAGGCTTTAGATTTAAATGACCATACGACAGAAGATGCGATGGTTGGATGGCATCACCAACTCAATGGGACATGAATTTGAGCAAGCTCTGGAGCTAGTAAGGACAGGGAAGCCTAGCATGATGCAGTCCATGGGGTTGCAAAGAGTTGGACACGACTGAGCAACTGAACTGAACTGATACTGGAAACAAATCATATCAAGGATAATCAGGGTTTTCCTGGGTGGCTCAGATGGTAGAAAAAAAGGCCCAGGTTTGATCCCTGGGTCAGGAAGATCCCTGGAGAAGGGAATGGCAACCCACTCCAGTATTCTTGCCTGGAGAATTCCATGGACAGTCTTGCAGGCTACCACCCATGGAGTCGCAGAGTCAACCACGACTAAGTGACTTTTGCTTTTCACTACCTCATCTATGTAACAGCCTGTACCACGAAGGCATCTGAGTTTTCAATCCTCTGTCTTGTCCCATTTTGTAAATACATCTGTGGTCTCCCCACAGCCTGATCTCCAGGAGAGAGTCCATGCCTGACTGCCAAGGCCCCAGCCATCCTTCCACATCCCTGCCTACCAGCCATCCTGAGCCCTCTACCCACGGGGTCCACTCTGGGCACTTGCCTACTGATGCCTTTATTCACACTCTTCACTTGACTTTCATGTCCTTCCCCACTTTCTCCAACTAACAAATGCCCACTCACACACCAGGACCCAAATGCAACCACCCTTGGAGAATCAGACCCTCTGGGATCCTGCTCTGTCCTCTGGACACCAGTGTTCTATCACAGCAGGTGGGAAGACTGGAGGCTTTCGAGTCAGACAGGCCTGACTTGGGATCCTGGCTCCTCCGCTGTGTTACCAAATTCCCCTGAATCCCTGTCTCACGTGCACAGCTCAGTCACAACACGTCTCAGGGTTATTGGGACGGGAGATAAAATGGGTGAGATGTGCTAAGCTGCTTCAGTCATGGCCAACTCTTTGTGACCCCATGGACTGCAGCCTGCCAGGTTCCTCTATCCATGGGCTTCTCCAAGTGAGAATACTGGAGTGGGTTACCATGCCCTCCTCCAGGGGATCTTCCCAACCCAAGGATCAAGCCGTGTCTATTATATCTAACCTGCACTGGCAAGCAGGTTCTTTACCACTAGCGCCACCTGGCAAGCCCATTCTAAAATGGGTGAGATACCCAGCACCATCTCATCATACAGTCACGATGAGATGCCCAATAAAAGCCAGACAATGGTATTAGTATTATTTCCTTTGGGTCTATTTTTCCAATAACATGTGGGTTCTATGAAAGTAGGGACACTATCTTAATTCCCTCTGTATTCTCGCTGCTAAGCATGTACATGACACACAGATCTCAACAATTGTCTGCTGCAGAAATGGGTGAACAGTGTCTTTGGATTCTGGAGTCAGATGCTCTGGGATCTTAGGAAGTCAAAACTTCACTGTGGTCCTTTCATTTTACCATTACCAAGGGGAGAAACAGAGATGGACAAAACTATGTGCTCAGCACCTTTAATCTTATATTAGAAAAACTGACTTACAAAAAAAGTGTGGGGGAGGACCCAGCTCTGGTCCCTGGGAGAAGGCAGAGAACAAGCTGTAGATGGGGGAAACTCCCAGGGACCTGGGCACTGGTGGCCAACTGTATTATTTAAGAAAAAAACTATTAAAATATACCACAATCTATGGGTGAACCAGAAAGACAGAAAGCATTATCCATTTTTCAAAGAGTGCCAGTCCTCATCCAGCAGTTCCTGGTTGGATTTGTTCAATTTGTACTGCCTCCCCACTAAGAGGACATATTCCAACTAAATCATGTTAAGGGGAGGTGAGGCGGCCTTGGTGCTTCTGGAATGCACACTGCAAATCTTCAGGGGATGTTCCTGATGCTTTCTTCTCTTTGTTTCCCTTTGTAGTTTTCACACAAGCCTATCTATTTCTTCCAAGCACAACCATGCTCACATCCCCTGGGGCATCTCCTGACTACCTGGAGGACCACAGCATCTTTCATTTTCTCTCTCACAGCTTCTTCTGCTAATGAGCTTGAAGTCTGATTGCTGAGGACTGTGATGAGCGCTGTGACAGAAAAGTCCAGGGTACTCCCATCGAGAGTGAGGTTGCAGGGGTAGGGGTGTGTATCGTTGACAGGGGAGAACAGCGCTGTCTGAGGAAACTGAATTGAAGCTCACAATGAGATTTGAAAAAACACTGCCTTGGTGCTTCCAACATTCCCTCAGCTGGCCCTTGCACAGAGCCTGACAGAAATGAACCATGTCTAAAATGCCAGCGACATGCACAGTCAATGGAGATAGTTTTTTCTACTCACTTTGGGCAACTGGGTGTTAGCAAAGCTGTACAAAGACAGTGACTTTCACGTTCCTGCAGACTCTGATGTCCACTGTAGCTTATCACAAAGGGCAGAAACAGAGCTCTGCGTTTAGACTTCCAGGGCCTGGTCTGAACTCCAGTCTCTCTCTGCCTGGCCTTGACTCCCTTATTCAGCCTCTCTGAATCTGAGCTGGTTCTCCAAGAAAATGGCTTTTAAATAACAGAAAATCTGTCCTTCCTTCTTCACACTGTTGTTTCAAAAAAGGGCTCAATGAACAACCTTATAAGTAAACACTGTAACCTATGAAGTGATGAAGACATCAGCATGATTTGTGGTCACACTGAAATTTTATATCTCAACTAATACGAATCTTTTACAACCCTAGACAAACACTGTGATCTCTTTATTTATCCCCAGGTGCTACATACGGACTGAATGTGTCTACCCAAAATTGATATGCCGAAGCCCTGATGTGATGGTATTTGGAGGTGAGGGCTTTGGGAGGAAATTGGGTCATGAGGGTAGAGCCCCCGTAATGGGATTAGTCCTTATAAAAAGGTCGCTGTCTACGTCCTAAGAATTGGACCTGATGGTGTTTTGATCTTGGACTTTCCAGCCTCCAGAACTGTGAGAAACAAATGCTTATGGTTTAAGCCACTCAGTTTATGATATTTTGGTTACAGAAGCCCAAGTGGACTAAGATGCCAGAGTTTGCATTTAAGATAACTTAGTAGCAGATAGAACTTGTACAATAAAGAGAAATGCACTCAGGTAGGAAGATGAAGTGAACTGGGATGCAAGTTCAGATGAGATGATCAAGTGGGGCTCTGACGAGGACCTCTGAGCAACCACCCACTTGAAGTGGGGATATCCAGGGAAAAGCACGGCAGGCTGAGCAGGCAGTTAGCACAAAGGTAGAACGTGATGGAGTGGCGAGAAGGCACACTGCAGGGCCGGGCACAAAATAAGCCCACACTAAACAGGAGCTGCTGTGATACAGATTAGCGTTCTCACTTCTGCTGAAACAGCCAGCTGCCACTCGTGGGTACGTCAAAGCTAAGGAAGCCCAATACATCACGACATGTACTAGTTCGCATCTTTCCAAATCACAACATCCAATCAGAACTCCTCTCTGGGGGCTCCTTTAATGCTGCTACAGAAAGCAGCCACACATGGGCAGAGGCCATGAAGAAGCAGTACTTACACAGGAGGGTGGAAAATTCACTCTATTTCATCCTTTGTTTTTTTTCGTCGTTGCTTTTATTTTTTGATGTGGACCATTTTTAAAGTCTTCATTGAATCTGTTACAATATTGCCTCTGTTTACGTTCTGGTTTTTTGCTTGAGAGACATGCAGGATCTTAGCTCCCCAACCAGAGATCAAACTCACACCTGTCTCCCCACCCCCCACATTAGAAGGCAAAGTCTTAATCACAGGATTGCCAGGGAAGTCCCTATTTCATCCTTAATTGGATCCTACTGCCTCCATATTTGCCTTATACCTCTCCCCAAACACACACACCTCCTGAGGAAAGGAGGTCTCTCCTGACAAGGGATCATACAGTCACTCAGCTCACATTTGCTGAGCCCCGAGTGGGTGCTCAGCTCTGGGCCGGGCTTGGACAAAGGGAACTGCAATAAGGCGAGATCTTTGCTCTTAAGGAGCTCAGTATTTGGTGGGGGGTTGGGTTGGAGGGAAAAAATGGTGAAAATAAGGATAGCTCAGTTGAAGAAGCACCAAGGAGGTCCTCAGTACAAAGTGCTGGGAGCACAGTGGAGGGAATATCCTCAGGGAAGCCCACCCTTTGCACCCCACTCAGACTACATGAGGTCCCCTCATTACATGTTCTTACTGTACCCACTTCCTTTACTTTCTTTCTTTCACGGCATTTATGAAATCTGTAATGGATTCAGGATTTGCAGAACTAATGTCCGTCTCCCCTGAGAGACTGTTGGCTCCATGAGGCAGGAGACCTGGTCTATCTTGTCCACATTTATATTCCCACAGCCGGCATGTGGCGGGGACACAGAAAGACCCTGTCAATAAACGAATGTGACTGAACACCAAGACACATAATTTTGTTGGGGAAATATGGTGTTAGCCTCTAAGACGGCTCCCAGTGAGTCTCACCTCCTGATGCTCACACCCTTATGTGATCTGTTCTCGCAGAGTCAGTACTGACCCACTGACCAAAGTGACCAACAAAATACTGGGAAAGGGATGGTGTGTGGCTCCCAAGTCCTCATCATAGAAAAACTGCTACTCACACCTTGGATGGCCTCTACAGGGAAACTGTGGTGAGGTTCCCATGATGAAGAACTGAGGCTTCCCACCAAAAGCCAGCATCAACTTGGCAGTCATACGAGTGGCCACACTGAAGCAGGTCCTCCAGTCCTCATCAAGACTTCAGATGAATGCAGCCCCTGCTGATATTCTGAAGGTGACCTCATGAAAGACCCTGAGCTAAATCAGCTAATCTGATTCCTGACCCACAGAACTATGTGAGATGATATGTGTTCATTGTTGCTTTCGGCTACTAAGCTGCAGGATAATTTGTTACTCAGCAACAGATAAGTGATACAGGAAAGGACTAAAGAGCCTTCAGAGAATAGGCTTTTGAAGAACAAGGAGGATTTCACCATGCCCAGAAGAGACAGACACTATGTTTCCTGCAGAGACAAAAAAAAAAAAAAAAGTAAGGAAAGGCATGGAGATTATGTGTTTGGGAAATGGGAAAGCATCTCAGATGATGGGAGTGCAACCAGCAATGATAGTGAAAAGGGAGGTTGAGGTTGGGTCCTGACAACCCTTGAATATTATTCTGAAAGGTCTGAACTCTTTAGAGGTGGAAATAATAATTACTTTGTTGTTCTTGTTCAGTCGCTAAGTCATGTCTGACTCTTTGCAATCCCATTGACTGCAGCATGCCAGGCTCCCCTGTCCTTCACTATCTCTCAGAATCTGCTGACTCATGTCTATTGGGTCAGTGATGCCATCCAACCATCTCCTCCTCTGTTGCCTCCTTCTCATGTCCTTAATCTTTCCCAGCACCAGGGTCTTTTCCAGTGAGTCAGTTCGTCACATCAGTTAGCCAAAGTATTGCAGCTTCAGCTTCAGCCTAAGTCCTTCCAATGAACATTCAGGGTTGATTTCCTTTAGGACTGACTGGTTTGATCTCCTTGCTGTCCAATGGGCTCTCAAGAGTCTTCTCCAGTACCATAGCTCAAAACATCAGCTCTTCTGTGCTCAGCCTTTTGCAAGAAATTACTTACATCTTATAAATGAAGCACTTGAAGTTCAGAAAGATTAAGGAATTTGTCCAAAGGTACCTGCCTTCCTTTTGCATACCGGCATGGATGACAATGGGGCTAGCTCTCTTCCTCTTCTTAAAAGGACACTAAGTCTATCATGGGAGCTACACTCTCATGACCTCTCAAAGGCCCCACCTCCAAATACTATCACATCCACTGATGCATATGAATTTGTGGGGAGCAGGGACAAAAGTGGCAATCCTGAAACTCCAATGCAGGAGAATTTAACCCCAGAGGCGGTGCTCTTTCCAACACTGCTGTGTGAGGAGAGCTCCCTGACTCCAGCCATAGCAGCCTCCACCCCAGGTCCCCTGACTCAGGGGGTGACCAGTGCTCTGCCCTGCCTGCCAGGAGGAGGAGGACTAGGTATGAACAGCCTGTGTGTCTCTGCTCACCCCATCCACAGGGAGGGCTCTCCAGGGTATCCCCAGGCCAGGCAAGAATTCCTCACAGCCCAGCTCACTCTTCCTTTCTAGCCCTGGGTCTCCTGAGCCTCCCCACTGCCTTGCAACCATGACACCACTCTATACCCTAGATAATCGCCCTGCCACTGGGGACTCTCCCTCCCTCCTGCAGGGCAGACCGAAGCAACATTCCAAGGCATCTTGGAATGAACTCCCAAGACAACACCAGAAGCTGAGGCAAACTGAGAGAATGTGATTCCAAGTCCCAAACCCACCTTGGAAACACTAAGTTACCACCTGCTGCTCTTTTTTTGGAGACTGCGTCCTTTGGGCTCTAAAAACCACCTCCCAGGAAGATTATTCCTGGAAAAACAGAAGAGAAATTTATATTCCCAGAGCAATATACGAGCCCAGGACTTTGTACACAATTCTATCCTCACCACTACCCTATGAGGCAGACATCATATCCCCTTTTTCCAGATAAGCAAAATCCCAAAGAGACTGAGGAACTTACCACCCAAGGACACAGACAGCTGAGGTGTACAGCTGGTCAGGTTGTGTACTGCACAACTTTAGGGAGCACAAGTCATATCGCAGTCTGTAGATTTATACATCTATCATGAAAATTTTTCAGCAGAAAGTGACTTCAGATGTGATATCTTTCTCCAGTTTGTACAAGGGTACATAGGAGCCAAAAATGGTTCTACAAAATAACCACCACCCTGCCGGTATGTGGGGATTTGACCTTATGTATGTCTGACTCCATGGCCCTTGCTCTTTCCCCTGGATGTCTATACCTTCCTTGGGATAACTCCCAGCATTGTCAAAGGTTCTTCATAGTTCAACAGGCAGAAATGGGGTAACAGACTTCTAGACAATCTTAGCTGAAAAAGATGTCGGCAATCAATAATTTACCTCAAAACTTTCCCTCTGCATTGAAAGAATGCAAGGCCCAGAGAGGAGACCTTCCCTGGTGGTCCAGTGGATAAGAAGCTGCCTGCCGATGCAGGGGACATGGGTTCCATCCCTGGTCCAGGAAGATTCCACATGCCACAGGGCAACTAAGCTTGTGCGGCACAACTATTGTGCCCGTGGGCTCTAGAGCCCATGCTCTGCAATAAGAGAAACCACCACAATGAGAAGGCTGAGCACCACAACTAGAGAATAGCCCCCGCTTGCCCCAACTAAGGAAAAGCCTGCGTGCAGCCCCAAATAACTAAATAAATAGGCCCAGAGAGGGGAAGCGAGCTGCCCAAGATCACACAGCTGGGCGTGGCACAGCTGGGACTTGCATCTTTTATAACTAAAGGCAGGTCCAGTCCTGATATAACGCACAACCACAAATGATCAGAACTAGATTACCTAGGAGAGAGCATCCATTTTTCACATCAGAATCACTTTTTCAGTTGTAGGTGGAGGCAGCAAGTGAGAGGTTTTAGGGAGAATCCCCTAGCAGACAACTTTCTGAAGTCCAAGCTTAAGGACGAAGGAGGTTGGAGGGAAGGTCGGGGTGGGGATTGGAGGGAAGAGGGAGCTGGAAGGGCCACAGCTCCGAAGCCTCTCCAGGAGAGGCAAGAAGTATGTCCCTCTATAGGCCTGTCAGGTCCTGGGAGGGAAACGGTTGCTAAGTGGAAGCTTCTAGGCCCTCCCCAGTGGCTCTCAGGGCAGTCGGCATCCACCTTGAAGGGAGGACTCAGACTCGGCACAGGCCTCCCTGGGAGCCCCAGAAAACCATCCCCAAGCAGCAACTCAATTCTGTCTGGACTCCAGCCAAGGTGACAGGAGCCAAGGGAGAAAGAACACAGGGAGGAAATCCGAGCACTTAATTTGCTACTCTGTGGAAGATGCCAATTAAAACGCTTCACCCTCCTGAAGCTGCTTTCAGCCCTGCTCCCGTTGGCGCCTCATTAACAGCCCCTTCCAGATGCCTTAAGAGTCACCCAGCTTCCTTCCCAGACAATGGAGCCCAGACATCCCCACAGTAGGCTAAAAGGCACGATGGCCTTAAAGACCTCTAGAAACACCAAGACTCCCCGGACACTGAAGCTTAGAGGAGCAGGCTGACCTGCTCAAAATCACTCAACTGGTCCTTCCTGGCTCAAGAGCAGTGATGAGATGACATTTTAGACATCACTGAACATGATCACACCCACCCACTTTCCGTGAGCCTGGTCCATCCATTTTCTGCTTGAGTCCCTGACTCTGACTGTACACAGCTGGTTAGGAACCAGGCAGAAGGAAGATCCAGGACTGCAGATTCCCAGGATCCACACCCTGCACCAGCCTGGGAGAGAAGAGACTAGTGAGTCACCTTCAAATTAGTGCTGGAAGAAGCTTTTACATATAACTACTAGAAGAAGGGTCTAGTGACCACTAACAGTTCTCTCTGTACAGCGGTCTTCCAGTTTAGCCCTCTTCCATTACACTTAACAGTCCAATTCTCATAAACGAGGAAAACCAGCTTCTCTCTTCACAGGAGCAAAGTAAATCTTAAAGCCAGCAGATGGAGATAACTATTTAAAAGAGAAACACATGGAAAAACTATGGGAAATTTTAATATTTTCATGTTACTAACATGAACATTCACACAGGTGAAATAATACTAAAGAAAACCAGAGACAATAGCAGTTAGTAAACTGGAAAGCAAAAATGTACTTTTTATGATACAGCTTAAACAAATTATGCTTATCACAGAAGTGTAAGAATAACATTAGAGGATCTACTAATCTTATAATTTTACATACATTGAAATTATAGAAGAAAACAAAAACATCATATCCATAGATGTAAGAAGAGTCTTTGGAAAAAATCAAAGAACACTCATTCATGAATGAGAAAACACAACAAACAAGGTTCTACTGTATAACACAGGAAACTATATTCAATATCCTGAGATAAACCAAAATGAAAAAAAATGTAAAATAAGAATGCATATATGTATAATGGAGTCACTTTGTTGTACAGCAGAAATTAACACAACACTATAAATCAACTATACTTTATTTTTTTCAATGAATAAAAGAACACAAACAAAAAACAAGACAAAAAGGATGATCCAGCAATTCCACTCTGAGGTATATACCCCAAAGAACTGAAAGCCAGGATTCAAAGGGATATTTGTATACCAATGTTCACAGCAGCATTATTTACAATAGCCAAAAAATGGAAATAACCCAAATGTTCATCAACAGAAGAATGAATAAACAAAATGCAGTACATCCATATAGCATTATGCTAAGTAACATAAGCCAGGCAGAGAAAGACAAATGTTGTATGACTCTACTTATACCAGATACCTAGAATGGGCAAATCCACAGAGATAGAAAGCAGAACAGATGTTACCAGGGAGTGGGGGGAGCAGGAATTGGGGAGTTATTATATAATAGGTACAATTTCTGCATGGGATGATGAAAGAGCTCTGGAAATAAATGGTGGTGATGCTTGTACAACATTGGGAATGTACTTAATGCCACTAAGTAGAAACTTAAAAATGGTTAAAATGGTAAATTTTATGTTATGTAAATTTTACATAAATTTTTAAAAACCCTATAGTAGGAAAAGAAACAACACAATTAAAAACTGGGCAAAAACACAGTCACTTCACCAAAAAGAATATACAGTAGGCTTAAAAAGCACATTAAAAAAATGATCAACATGATTAACCATTAGAAAAGTACAAATTAAAACCACAATGAGATATCACTACACACTTCTAAGGACAAATAAGATGGCTAAAGTAAAAAAAAAAAAAAAATTGACAACATGAAGTGCTAGTAAAGATTCAGAATGACTGAAACTCTCAAACATGGTGCAAATGCAAAATGGTAGAGTCACTCTGGAAAATACCCTGGCACTTTTTTACAAAGTTACACATATACTGAGGTATCTACCTAAATGAAAATTTAGGTCACACAAAAACCTGTATACAAATGTTTATGGCAGCTCTCTTCATAATCATCAAAAAACAAAAACAACCCAAATGTCCTTCAGAGAGTAAATGGACAAACAGACGGTGGTACATTCATACAATGAGATACTACTCAGCCACACAAAAGGAGCAAGCTTCTGATATTTGCAACTTAGATGAATCTCATAGGCCCCCATGGAAAAAGCCAGTCTCAAAGGTTATAGCTATAAGATTCCAATCATGTATCATTCTTGAAAAGAATAAAATTATAGTGGCAGAGATTAGTGGTTGCCAGAGGTTAAAGGTAGACAGACGGTCTAAGTACAAAAGAATAATAGCATGAGGGAGTTTTGGGGGTTGATAAAACTGTTCAATAAACTCACTGGTGGTGATTATACAAATCTAAGCATGGGTTAAAACACCAGAAAAAAATGCTATGTTAATTTAAAAAATAAAATTCAAAACAAAACAAAAATCAGCAAACTAAAAATAGAAGGATACTTCCTTAATCTCATAAAGAAAATCTACCAGAAAGCTACAGCAAACATTCTTCTTAGTGGTGAAAAGTGAGAAAAATTTCTTTGAAAATCAGGAATGAAATAAGGATACCCACTATCACCACTTCTGTTCAACTAGGAGTTCTAACCAGCAGAGGTTACAATTTTTTTACCTAGGAAATACAAGAGAATTCAGAGACAAATAAGTGAATTAACAAAAGAGTTAAACAAAGTTGCTGGACTTCAAGTTAATAATAAGAATCTATACATATTTGCTTTCCTTATGCCAGCAATGTATAATTAGGAAGTGTAATTTTTCAAATGATATTCATTACAACAGCAATAAAATTTACAAAGTGCCAAGAAATAAATCTAGCTGAACCATCAAGATCATTACAGACAAAATTACAAAATTTTATTAAAAGATATTAAAGAAAGCTAGACCTTTGCCATGTTCATGAATGGGAAGACTCAACAGCATAAAGATGTCAATTCTCTCCAAATAAAAGGATACATTTTAACTGAGTAAGTATTTGCAAAGCATTCAGAACAGTGCCTGGCACATAATAAGTGACAAATAACTGTTGTTGAAGAAATAAATCAAAATTCCAACAAAGTTTTTCATGGAACTTGACAAGCTTGTTCTAAAAATTTTTAAGGCAGTAAAACAGTCTAAAAATAGCCAAAGCAATCTTGAAGAACAGAGATGGGAAGAAGGATAATTCTCATTCTACTAGACATTAGCATTTAATTATGAAGCCATTAAGAATGTTTTCATTAGCCTTGGAGTAGACACACAGACTAATGGAACATGATTTTAAAGAGTCCTGGAATATTTGCTATATATGAAAACTTGATATATAACAGAAAAGGCATTATAAATTAGCGGATGCTGGAACTGTTCATTACCCTTAACTGGAGAAAAAATAAAGTCCTAATTCACACCATGTACAACTCTCAACTCAAGGTAGAATAAAGACCTATATGCAAAAAGCAAAACTTTCAAAATAAAGTATAATTAATGTTTCCTCAGGATAGGAAAGGATTTCTTAAGCAACAGACTACTATTCAGTCACTAAAAAATAAAATCTTGCCATTTCTGACAATATGGATGGATCTAGAGTGTATTTTGCTGAGTTAAATGAGTCAGACAAAGAAAGACAAATACTATATGATTTTTGTGTTTGTGGAATCTAAAACACAAAACAAATGTAAAGCTTCCAGAAGGGAAGGAGGTCAGGAATGGTAGAAATTATGTGAAGGGGATTAAGAGTTACAAACCTCCAGTTACAAAATAAATACGCCATGGGGATATAATATACAGCATAAGAAATATGGTTTATAATGTTGTAGTAACTTTGTTCAGGGACAGATGGTTACCAGACTTATTGTGGTGATCATTTCACAATGAATGCAAATGTCAAATTCCTATGTAGTACACCTGAAGAGAACATAATACTATATGTCAACTATATTTCAATTGAAAAATAAAAAGAAAACTGAGTCAGCATGTATAAAAATTATGTTGAGAAATTTTCCTACCAAGAAGATCCAAGAAATGGGGCAATCACTGGAGGAGAATCTTATGCACATAGGATTTGTTTCTTTCTTTTTAAGATAGATGCTATTAGAGCATGCTTGTGTATTGGTGAGAATGACTCAGGAGAAAAAGAAAAATTGATGAAGAAATGATGGAGAAAAAAAGATGGAGGACAATAATCATGAGCAAAGATTCTGTGAAGGTGAGCAGACAAAAGACCCACCTACACAGGTGGGATACTGGCCTTGGACCCAGTCCATGGGCTGTACCAGGGGACAGTACACGGGGAGACACAGGAGGTGTCGGATATAAATGCAGACTGTGTGAGTACAGATGCAGGCAGGAGTCAAGACAAGGCAATGGGAGCATGTGGCAGTTCTCTTCAGATGCTTCTATTTTCTCAGGGAAATAAGAAGCAATGTCATCAGCAGAGAAAGAAGAGGAAACAGAGTGAAAATTTTGAGGAGAGAAGAGAGCATATAAAACATAGTCTCCCAAGAGACTTTTCTGGTGGTCCAGTGGTTAAGAATCTGCCTTTCAATGCAGGGGATGTGGGTTCAGTCCCTGATCGGGGAACTGATATCCCACAGACCAAAGGGCAACTGAGCCCATGCATGGCATCTAAAGATCCACAACAAAGACTCAGCGCAGCCAAAATAAAAAATATAACAGTTGTCTCTCAAAGTAGGAGAGGGAATTAAGATTTACCAGGAAGAACAAGGGTCCGATACAAGATTCACGGTCATGAATTTTTTATTGAGGTATAATTGTATAATATTACATAAGTTTCAGGTATACAACTGAGTGATTTGCAATTTTTTTCATTTATTTTTATTAGTTGGAAGCTAATTACTCTATGATTTGTGATTTTTAAAGGTCATATTCCACTTGAAGTGATTATCAAATATTGGCTACATTTCCTGTGCTATCCTTGTAGTTTATTATGCACATAGCAGTTTGTATTATATTTCCTAATCTCCTACTCCTATCCCTTGCCTCTTCCCTCTCCTTACTGGTAAACAACGAGCTTATTCCCTACATCCATAAGTCTATTTCATTTTCTTAATGCTCACTAGTTTATTTTCTAGATTCCATATGTAAGTGACATAATACAGTATTTATCATTATCTGACATTTTACTGAGCATAATATACCCTCCAAGTCCATCTCAAGGTCATCAATTTTTAAATGAGACAGTAAGCCTGGTTATGTTTTTCTCAGCCACATTTCAGCTGTCAGACAGCCAGTGGCTTACCTGGCTATTGGGTTGTGCCAGGCAAGTAAGATAGAGAGTAAGCAAAAACGGTATGCCCAGGAGCAATTGTGATGGTGGCACATGGAAATGAGATGGGTAAGAAGGAAACTGATGACCTGACAGTGAAAACAAATAGGTTCAATAGTTTGGAGTTGCCATGAGGTTGAATAATTGTTGTAGGTGGGCTTCTAGAAGGAATGACCTGGAAGGAAGGAAAGGGTCCATCAACAAGTGGGATATTGTTAATGAGATTATGGGGGGAGTGGTAACTACAAAGTCTGGGGTATGCTCAAGGGAATGAGTGGCTAAGACAAGATTGTTCCAGGTGAGGAAGTAAATTAATAGAAAGCGAGGATCACCTGCTTGGTACTGGTATACTGAAACCACCAAATACTGTGACAAGAGTGGTGACTCAGGTATAAGTCTTCAAGGAAAGACTGGACAGGGTTTACAGACAATTATAACGAGGAAGAGTGGTAGATGGTACCAACTGAGGCAGGAACTTCAAAAGACCTGGGGCTTCTCAGGAGGCAAGAACAACAGCCTGATGTGGCCGTGAAGAGTAAGAGGTTCACATGCTCGCCTCTGAGCCTGGTGGGCATGGGAGAATAAAACCGCCAGAGGAACCAATGTCCTCAGAAGACAGCCCAGTTTAAGTCGGAGAAAAAAAATGTAAAGTGGCCATTCAGAGAAACTACTGACACGGGATTTTACTGATAAGACGATGAGAGTTCCATAGGGCCCCGTGGAAAGGTTAAGAGAACAAGGAAAAGAGAGTCCAAGTAAAAGATACAAGAGTGATGTGGAGATGAGTGTCTGGGAGATGGTGAGGGATGATCCAGGGTCTTGACTTCCTGGAGTGCCTGATTCAAATGAGTTACTCCCAACAGACAACTTGGAGAGATGGTGTCTTGGGCAGATTGGGGTGGGAAAGGGGGACAATTAGGAGGAGGGAGAGTGAGGCTTGTGTGGACCACATGGGCATGACACACTCTTGCACAATTAACACATATATGATGTACTTTTTTAGGGAGATGGCTTCAAGACAGTTTTTCACAAATTAACACTCTAAGAGGCAGCTTCACACACAGGCAGTACCAGTCTTCCTGGGTTGACAAGCACAGACTATTTACAAGCCAGAGAGAACAGGAAATACTCAGATTAGTCTTTTGAGCCTTAAAGATCAGCAGCTTGGCATGATGTTTCTGAGTGGGAGGAAGTTGATGACATTAGTTTAAAACAGAATGTGGAAACTGTCCGTGGTTTTCAATGAGTCACACTTTCCTTGACCCACCTGTCATGGGAACTGGCTCTGGGTGGACTTAACATGATTCAAACTGCACATTAGAAATAGCAAAATAAAGTCTTCCACCATCACACAGATCAGCAGAAAAGTCAGGTCTTCAAGAACATTGTGGTTGGGGCAAGAGTTGGGACAGTGGGGCCTGGAAAAGTCCTTCTAACAATTGACAGCTGAAGGTAAGAGGCAGCAGCCTGGGTTCAAACTTGCCTGGAAGTCATTCCTCCAAGCTTCAGTTCCCCTGTGTGATGTCTACATTTGACAGCGGCTGTGAGGAGAAAACTCTATTGGGCTTTAAGGACTCAATCAGTGCTAATTTCCTTTATCACCTTCTTTCCCAGAAAGAAACACTAAAATCTGGGACATACAGACGTGAGTAAAAGGAAAAGAAAATATGAGTATTTCTCATAGGGAAGCACACTTAACCACTAGAGTTTCTGAACTGGCAACAGAATGAAGCACGTCTCAAAATTCTTCAAGATGAGGATTTATGTGTCAGTGGGTTTCCAAGGAGATACATTTCACAAAAGCTACTATGAGACTCACTTCCTCTACAAAACCAAGATAATATCATGCTCTTGCTCTCCAGGAGCTTTTTCTACAATCTGACAAATGATGGAAATGTAGGAGGAAGAGGCCGAGCATCAGGATATGAAGGCTGCACCCCCACACATGATTTGTGGAATGAATGAATGAATGCTGCATTTTTTCTTCATGCAGAGATGGGGAAAAAGAAAGGAGGACATGTAAAAGTGGCCACATGTAGCCCCAGGCAGGAGCAAGAGGCAACAGGGACAAGCAGTAGGGCTTGATGACGAAAAAGAAGGCAAGAGCACTCGAACACCATGCAGCCATGCAGCCAGAATTACATGTGGAAGCTGGCCTCCCAAGCACGCTCAATATTCCAAAACCTATTGCCCTGACCTGGCCAGTCTTGTATTGAAGCAGCATTCTGACAGCAGGTGTCTGTGAGTCCTAACATTGAACACTGAAAATGGAATTGACTTTAGTTCTTTTTCCTTAGTGGGTGTTCATTATTTCCATCTAATCACGACTCCCTCAGTCTGGGGCACTGTTTCCCAATGCAGTTCTATGGAATACCAACACCATAAGACAGGCCATGTGGGAAGGGTGCCTTCCCACCAAACAGACCTAAACTAAAGACTTACACTCTGCAAAAGCAAGGAGACTCTGCCTTCTTTCATCCCACAAATAAACACTAAGAATGCAACGATTCTTTGAAAGATGCTGGCTTCATGAAAGAGGAACAGACAAGGTGTGGTAGGACCTCAGAAGAGGGGAAAGTTGACAATATTGCTGAACCGAGAATATTGTTAGAAGGAGGCACCATGAAGACCAGCTCCGTCTTAAGGTTCCTCTTTGATTGTCACATGAGTATCTAGGGCCATTAACCAACCTCACTGTGACAATAGGTACTTTATATCTGTTCCTTAAAAATACTGCTTTTTTCCATAAATCCATGGATTGAGAAATACCACATGAATTATAAGACTGTGCAGGTTAAAGTGTTGTTAGTGGGAGTAAAACAAATATTTCTCAGTGTGACAGCATCCCACCTCTTGGAATCACCCAAGAAAATAAAATGCACATTCTCAGGTCCACCCAGACTTTCTGGATCAGAATTAAAGGGATAGTGTCCTAGGAATCTGCATTTTAAACAATCTTCCCCACATGATTCTGATTCATGATTATTTATGTCTGAAAACTATTGAACCTGGGACGTCCAGAACTATTATGAGTTCACAATACAACATTGTAAATCAACTATACTTCATTTTAAAAAAAATCATAAAGCGTTCACAAAGGATTTGAGGCAAGACAAGACTTTAAGAAACCAAGAACAGAAGCTGATAGCACCGAATTCATGGTGACAAACAAGAAAGGAAGCCTAAGAAAAGCAATGTGTCAGTTACACACTAGAACATTAACACCGTTCAGAAAACTGCCTTGACAATAGCCAGGATTTTTATAGTCCCACCAGCAGGGACGTGTCCAGGTGGAAGCCAGGACGCTCAGCTGGTCACAACTTGACAAGAGGAGCATTAAAAGCATATATTTTTCAATGGAAACTCTAATCTCACCAACTCTAAGCACACTTCCAAAGGTCACTCAGCTTTTTACATAAACTGTCAAACTAAGGGCTTCCCTGGTGGCTCAGAAGGTTAAGAATCTGCCTGCAATGCGGAAGATCCAGGTTCGATCCCTGGGTCAGGAATCCCCTGGAGAAGGAAATGGCTACCCACTCTAGTATGCTTGCCTGGAAAATCCCATAGCCAGCTACGGTCCATGGGGTCACAAAGAGTCAGACATGACTGAGCAACTAACACTTTCAACCTCTTTGAGCACAGACCCCTGTTGGAGCAGTGCTGGGTGTTCTGTACGTGTCAGCTCAGAGGACCCTGGGAAAGACCTGCAAGGCAGGCCCTCCCCCTTCATGCTGCGGGACTGGGCCAAGCTTGCACAACCAGTGGGTGGCAAGGCCCGAGCCAGCCAAGGCTGGAGGGAACCCAGAGGCCACGTGCTCTCTCTTGCCAAGTGTGCTGCCCAGGAAAAAAAGCACTGGCCACAACACAAGAGTTCTCACGCCCTTGGAAGTTAAAATTCTCCTTGTAAACAAAGAAACCGGTGGGAGTCGTGGTAACTCTGTCCTGGCATTGCCACCCAGTCAGACCCAAGCAGAAAGATAGACAGCCCCTCTCCTGGCTTATCTTTAGCTGAAACAACAAAACCTCCAAGATCCCTTCCAATCCTGAAATACTTTGCATTTATAAAATAATTATGTGATATAATAAGCTCCTTAGCTGTGCAAAGCTAATCCTAAGTCCATTTATGAAGAAAGCAGAATTCATTTCTGTGAGCTCTGTTGCCTAAAGCCATTTTCTGTCCTTCATCCAGCCAGGCCCATTCCACTCCGCCTCGTACCCCCACCTCCTCCCACCCTGCCCTGCTCTCTGCTCACAGCCAATGAGAGTCCACTGTGCACTGTGTGCTCCTGGGCTCTCTTCCAAGTGTATCAGACACGGACTCAGACTCATGATGCAAGAAGGGCTTTTCCCCCTCAGAGGTGGGTCAGAGGTGAGAGCAGGGGATGGGGTATATTCTCCAAGGTCAACTGTCACTAGATAATGCCAAGGACACCTGGGTGTTCAGAACTCCTGTAGGAAATACAACCCTAATTTGCTGTCAGCCATACTATTCAATCCCTGGGTCAGGAAGATCCCGTGAGTAGGAAATGGCAACCCACCCCAGTATAATTGCCTGGAAAATTCCACGGACAGAGGAGTCTGACAGGCTGCAGTCTATGGGGTGGCAAAGAGTCAGACCCAACTGAATACGCACATTCCATGTTTATGTATTTGGAATCTTCTTAAAGAAGCAACACTTGGCAAAAGTGAGCCAGTGGTACAGGAACATGGAAATATATAACTTCTAGGAAGTCCTCTCATTGACGAATTCAAGAAATATCTATTACAAGAGGCAGGGAGGCATATTTGTGCAGAACAAGGGCTCTGGAGTCCAAGAGATGAGCAGTCAAAGCCTGGCTGTCCTAATTACCAGCTGTGTGACCTTAGGCAGGTTAATGTCTCAAAGCTTCAGCTTCCTCAGGTGTAAATGAGTTTCCTGACCGTGTCTCCCTCTAAAGACCGTTATGAAAACAAAATGAGATAACTCACGTTAGCAATGTGTTGTCACAACGCACAGCACTTAAGAGGTCAAGAAGTGATGGCTCTAATTTTTATTCAATGCATTGGGTGTCTTCTCTGTGCCAAGCACAAGACTGTGTTGAGGCTGGGGAGATAAAACACAGTGCCCCACCTTCAAGAAGCACTCAGTGGGAGAGACAGGTAAACAAATAATGATAACCTTAGAGGTTCAATAACGAAGTACAGAAGTTAGTGTTGTGTGGAGATCTAGAAGGAGGGGACTAACCTCCCTGAGAAAGTCAAGGAAACCTCCACAGAAGAGGTAACACTTGAACCTATAAAGGAGAAGTAGGAGTTAATAGATGAAAAAAGAGTTCAGCATGTGCAAAGGGCAAGAAGGGTTTATGAGTGTGGCATGACTGGGAATGACTAGCAGGGATTCTGTATAAGATGGAGCAGCGGACAAAGATGAGGGCTTGGGAGCCAAGGGCCTTATTGGTCAAGCTCAGGATTTTTTATTTATTTCCTGTCTCTCCAAACAATGTCAGCTCTATGGTAGTAGAGACGGTCACCAGGGAGACGCGACAGTGAAAATGGAGAGGAGAGAAGGGATTTCACAGACATTTCCAAAGATGAATTGCCTCAACTCAACTCAATAAATAACTGAATATACTATATGGGTATGTTCAAGGGCTGGCTGTTAGTTGAAGTAAGATATGTTGCCATGTAGAACAGGTTTGGGTGGCCCAGGTGAGGGTTTAAAAGATACTTAGTTGGACTTCCGTGGTGATCCAGTGGATGGGAATCTGCTTGCCAATGCAGGGGACCCGTGTTCAAACCCTGGCCCAGGAAGACTCCACATACCGAGGGACAACTAATCCCACATGCCGCAACTACCGAGTCCACATACCTACAGCCCACGCTCTGCAAACGAGAGAAGCCTCCGTGAAGCCCATGAAGGAGTACTAGGTCACTTCAGTCATGTCCAACTCTTTGAGACCCCATGGACTATAGCCTGCCAGGCTCCTCTATCTATGGGATTCTCCAGGCAGCAATACTGGTGTGGGTTGCCATGCCCTCCTCCAGGGGATCTTTCTGACCTAGGGATTGAACCCCATGCACCGCAATTAGACAGTAGCCCCCCACCCGGCAACTAGAGAAAGCCCACCCACAGCAACAAAGAACCAGCACAGCCAAAAACAGATAAATAAAAGTTTTCAAAAGATACTTAGTTAACATAGTATGTGTTGCTTTCGAGGTCCCTGGAGGATGTATAAACAGAATCAAATAACAATGGGACATATGGGTCTGTGGTTTGATATAGACAATGAGGGGCTCCATACAGAAACTATTGCAATGGGTAAGGTTCCCAAGAAAAAGAATTTAGTACTGAAGGGAAGACCAAATCCTCTTCAAATCAATATCATAGTCATTGAATACCCAGAATGTGAAAATCAATGGACTAGAAACACTCATTCGTACAAACCAGAATCTGGCCTTAAACAAGCTTAAAATCTAGCAGGGGAGTCAAGAGATAAACATATGGAGGATGAAAACAGCATGTAAAATTGAAACAACAGCTTGACTCAGCCCCAGAAGGGATTTCCCAGGACCTGGAAGAAAGTCTGCCCGGTGAACTACATAGATGCACTGCCAGCTGACATAACAGAATGACAGGAGACCTCCAGAGGAGGTAAGCTCAGCAGAGACCTAGAAGGACAGCTGAGATTTACTACAGAAAAACACAACCTCTGCAAATAACCACTACTACCTCTCATCAAACAGACCTGCCAGGATGACCCGCTGCTGTAGCAAATACTCTCTGATGACCCAGATGCTGCAGTATCATTAACTTCTAATCACACTGATGGGCAGAACTGCACCAATACTTGGAGAACAAAACACCTGGAGAGAAATGCATTGTGAAGAGCTTCCTTTTGTTTTCGTGCGTTGCACATATGCGACAAACAGGCAGGAGATGTGCTGGGTGGGAGCAGCAGCAAAGTTCTCTATGGTAGAGAAGAGACGTATCCTCAGTCTTCAAATGTAGGAAAGGCTGTCATGCAGAAGAGAGACTGGACACAAGCTCTAAGGTGGATGGAAACACTTGGGAGTTAAACATTCCTCAAAACATTATAAAGAACGTATCCAATATTCAAAGACATCCTGGGGGATAACAAGTCCCCTTTCACCACTGGTTGTCCCAGCAGGGTCTGGACAACCTCTTATCAGGGATGTTATGGAGCAGATTCCAATATGGCACAGAAAATTCCTTCTAAGATACTAAGGCTCTATAGTTCTTAGGCAAAGAATCTAGACCATTTCACTGAAGGTGGTGCTTCTAAACGCTTCAAAATATGGCTGCAGGAATCACCAATGGGTCTTTCCTTACAGCGGGTAAATGCAGGGCCTTCAGAAGCAGGCATTTAACTGCACATTAGAGGATCTGATCAATAATAAAATCCTAGCCTTACTTGGACCATGGGAAATGGTACTCATGCTGTAAGCAAGGGTGTCCCCTCAGTGGTTCCATGGGATGTTGGGGGAAAGGAGAGAGGCCCCTTAAACACCCCCCTAGTGCAAAGGCTGTTCACAGGTGTGAGAAGAGGACAAAAGATGCTCCAGACCAGTTTCTGGAAGCTGATCTTAAAGGGCCATCCCACCACACTGGTGACTATTTTTGTCAATTCTACTTTGGACTAATCTAAAACTTTTTACGAAATAAGTGCCTTTCACAACCTCTATCTCATGTATCCACTCAACAGCTCATGAGATGATTTCAATTTTTCAGATTAAAAAAAAATCAAGGCACAAAAATAAGTCAATCATTGTCTCTTAAGTATAGTGTAGTCACACCTTCTGTGGGGGTGTGGTTCTAAAGTTAGTTCAGAAGAAAAAAATCAAATGTGCTCAAGGATTGCTTTTGAAAATCCCTTAAATCAACTGAAAAGTAAAGTCTCGTTGGTCGACTTATACAATTCTAAACAGAGCCCGAGATAAATGCATGCAGTAATAGTCAAGTCAAATATAAAGAATATACATGCAAACTATAAATTTGGAGAATTTAAAACTGCATAAGAGAAGAAATGAGTGAACACAGTTTTTATAAATCAAGTGCACATATGACACTACTCCACCATCCACCCTGGGTATCAAATTCCACAGCTTTGTATCACGACAGATGAGCCATCCTAGGTCATCTGTCCTGGCACAAGCTGAATAATGACTCAACAGTTCCCATGCACTGGGCATCTCCTGACTGCTAAGCTCTGCTTTGAGCACTTTACTGAATCCTCTCTACCACCTAACTATGGGGCAGACACTGCTACCATCCTCATTTTACAGATGACACATTTGAGGCTGAAAAGAAGCAGTGGCCCTGGGTCACACACATAGCCAATAAGTAGCAGAGGTGGAGCCAAAGATCTGTCTGACTCAAAAACACAGGCTCATAGGAGTGATTCCCAAACCAGGTGTGTACCAGTATTACCTGGGGAGCAAGACATCAAAGCTGGGGTTTCCTAGGTCCATCTCAGACCAGTGGACTCAGAATCCTGGCTCCCTTCCCACTGGATTCTGATGTGGACAAACCACTGACCGCATTTTGAGAAACCCTGCTGTAGGCTCTAACTTCCTGCTTAATATGCTTTCTACTAAACCACACATCCATGCTATCTGCCCAGTGCTGTGAGGGCTATTAATAAAATGCTGGATGATGCTGACTGATAATACTATACCCACATCCTCTTACCATGCATCTCAGAGGCAACATGCCCCGAGTCCTTCCACAAGCACATCCAGCTGCCTGGGGTCTGTTTTAATGACTCAGGGCAGAATAAAGCCCCTGAAGCTGTGAGAACTTTTCCTGCATGAAATCTGTTTCCTGGTTAATCCAAATAAGCTTTTTACTTAAAAAAAAACACCTCAAAGGCTGATTACAAGTTCGAGTTTGGCTGCAACACACTGCAAAGGCATTCAATCGTGGACTCACATTTCTGAATGGAAGCCTTCCACTCCTTTTGATTGAAAAGCCACATGATCCAGTGCCAGATGGTGACATTTGTACAAGTCAAGCTGGATTAAGTCAAGAGCTTTAGTGAAGCATGATGCAGATCAAGAAAATGATGGGGATTATACGCACACACACACACATGGCTCATGCTAAATTCTTCCAGCTGTGACAGCAGAGTTCCCATCAGCCTATTTCTCTCCCTGCCTCTGCAGTCCCCAGCCTCTCACAGCTGCATGTTCTTCTGCATCCACCCTCCTGCAGCCTGCATGTCCACAGATGGGCAGACAACCCAGTCTAAGGCCCCAAAGGCCCTCCTCCAACCCACCTCTGCCTGCACATTTGAAGCTGGGTTGGCCCACTCTAAGACAGCATAAGCAGCCTAAAGCTTCAGCTCAGGGAAAGGCACCACGATTCACCCAGTTTCCCAGACCAGGCACCTAGTCATCCAACATCCTTCACTCCTTTTCCCTCAAATTCCACATGGAATCCATCACCAACTTCCATCAACTCTACCTGTAGTCTGTCTGCCTCTTTGCATCACCACCCCCTGCCAGGCTGACCCTAGTTTCTTGTTCTGGCCGCCATGCTTCCCCACAGGACTGCTGTAAGCCTCCTAACTGCTCTCTGGCCTCAAGATCCTTCCCAGTCTTAAGGACTGCTCTCCTTCAAGCACCTAAGGATTGCTCTTCCAGCACCTAAGGATTGCTCTTTCCAGCCTCGGCACAGAGGAGGTACCTGGCTCAGAGGAGGGTAATATGCACACCAAGCCATCAATTCTCTTGTAGTTCAGATGGTAAAGAATCTGTCCACAATACCTGAGACCTATGTTCAATTCCTGGGACAGGAAGATCCTCTGGAGAAGGAAATGGCAACCCACTCCAGTATTCTTGTCTGGAGAATCCCATGGACACAGGAGCCTGATAGGCTACAGTCCATGGGTCGCAAGAGTCGGACACGATTTAGAGACTAAACCACCACCACCAATTAAAATACCCATAGCCTCTTGCCCGTCCCCCAATCTTCATTCTCTGCTCCACTTCCCTTAAGCTTTCACAGCTTCCTCGCACTGTTAAAACTAAGTACAAGCTCTTCTGATTGCTTACAAAGGTTGGTCATAGTCATCTCTCCAAGTATGTCATTTGTCACCTCCCTCATCCCACTCTACAGTCCAGTCAAAGTGAAATTCTTTTGGCTGAGGTCTCGTCTGATTGACTGTATCAATCAGATTTCAGCCCCGGGTTGTAAAGAAACCCAGTCCGAAGGCTAATGTGTCCAGGGAGGACTCCATTTTGTATTTACTATACTCAAGGATTATGAGTACTTTAGGTAAATTCCAATTATTCAGGGGTGATGATCTAATCGTGTGCTATACAGACCACCTGCATCCCCTCCTTTCTCCTACTCTTAGCAAACTGCTCTCTTGTTTCAAAATTATAGCTAATATAAACAGATAATAAGCAGTGTGTACAGAGCACATTTGCCAACTGGCTCTTCATTCACTCATCAGTAACTTTACTGAGCATCTACTAGGTGCCTGCCACTGCACACTATCCCAATAGTAAAGGGCAATCTGCAAAACAGGAACTGTCCCTTCCCTCGCGGAACAAATAACCTAGTTGGAAAATAGGCTTTAAACAAGTTATACAATTAATTATTCGATGATGATTTTGTCAAGTACTATCTAGAAGAACCAGGTGCAAGGAGAGCATACAATGAGCCCAGTCAGGAGGGGAAAAGAAACAAGACGACTTCTTTGCAAAACTGATGTGTGAGCTGAGCCCTGAAAAATAAGCGGGAAGTAAATCCATGGTGAGGACCAGCAGGGAAGAAGCATTCCAGGCAGAGGGAAGAGTGTTTGTAAAGCTCCACGTGGGAAGGAAGATGAATGTGAGGAGGCCAGTGAGGCCGCGGCACAGAGGATGTGAGAGGACTCCAATGCGGCAGGCAGGGTGAGAGTCCTCAGGCCCTGCAGGCCAGTGCTGCTCAAACTATTTCCAAGGTGTCCCAGACTGATACTTTTATAAAATATGATGAAAATGGATTTCTAGACAATTTAAAGACATAGAAAACATAAGCCTAAATATTTTTACTCATCAGGTTTAACAGACATAAAAAAGATTCTGCCAGTTACTATAAAAGCTTCTAAATACTTGCTCTCAATGTGTGTTCCTTCTCAGGGCTTACTGATAACAAGCAGGCAATTGTCCACAGGCCACACTTTAAGAGGCATGATAGATGGGAAGCCATGAAGAGCTTTAAGCATAGGTAAAGTAAATCCAGAATTGTGTTTCAGAGATCACTCTGGCTGGAGTGTGGAGAAAGTCTTTGGGGCAGGAGGCGCAACTGGGGCTCTTGCAGGCGTCTTGGTGAGAGATGATATTCCTTAGAGGCAATGATATTTAACACTTGCAATAACCTATGAGGTAGTCATCAACATTCATTATTAAGTGAGGTTTAAGGTCATCTCCAGAAGTAGAATTCACATTTCCCCAAACCTGGTAAATCCAGGCTCTCTGAAGCCTTATTTAAATGCAGTCCTTAGGGCCACCATATTGGTGACCTTATAACACAATCTTTATTGCTGCTTCTGTAAATAGCCTTTCTGTGCCATCTACAGCCTACTGGCCTTTACTGAAACCCCTCAGTGATCCATCAGCATTACCCAGTCTTCCAGAGAACACAGCCTCCATTCTTCATGCAAATGCCTTGCAATGAAGGAAACCCCAGAGGGAGAAACAGAATCTGAGTATAATGGGCTGTGCTTTTCACTATTTTCTCATCTCTCTTAAGCTTATGGATTTCCAAAAGGTCCTGATGACTTTTAAAAGGAGATGATTGAGTTTATGCAACTGGGGAAGGAAAAGGTTGGGGTGGGGGGGCAAGAGGCAGCCCAGCTCAGAAGCAAAGGACTCTGCCTTTTTAGATGGAGGCACCTGAGACCCGCCTGCATCATACAACTGCTGCTAGACCCAGTGCTCATCACTCAGCCTCTCAAAGCCTTGGTTTCCTTATCCACAACATGGAACCAAAGATCTCTGCTCTGGCTCATTCAAGGGTCTCATGTAAAGATGGTTACATTCAAACAAACATTTCTTCGGCACAAGCAATGTGACAGGCATTGAGTTGAACACTGAGTTTACAGACACAGGGTGACAATGTGCAAATAATAAAGCATGATGCCGCAGGGTGAATGGCCTACACAGACACAAACACACTCTGCTGTCCACTCCGAGGTCAGGAGGACAGTAGGTCAGGGAATGCCTCCTGAATGAGGCAGTGGTTGATCTTTGAAAGCAGGGAAAGGAATTTCCCAAGCAGACAAGCCTAAGAACACTATCCTGGTGAGAGAGATCAGAATGATGCATCTGGAAACCATGGAAGCTCACCACCAATAAAAATATATGAGAAAGGGGAAAGGGAAATAAGACAAGACAAGGACAGGGGAATCACCAAGGGCCTTGTGCACCAGTGAAGCAATGAGATGAAACCATACAGAGCACGTCTGAGGATCTGGGCTGGACCAAACTCCACATCTGAATACAGGTCATTTTTGTCATAACTGTTACAGCGGAAACAGAACCAGAAAGTGATTGCATACACATGACACTCCTTCATGGATACTTCTAGAAACAACAGTGAGACTCTGAGGGGGCTGGAAGTCCTATGCCATACAGGCGAGGACAAAAGCAAGTGACATGTGACTGGCTAATGTGATTTCACTTGTGCTGCCAGATCCAGGAAACTTGGGTTCTCTGTTCATTCATGAGAAGGTAAAAAAAAAAAAAGAAAAACTTGGGTAGTCCTGGGTGGGAAAGAACAACTTTTCTCTATTCAGCCTTGAGAGAGCAAGGAAAAAATGCTCACCCTTCCTCCCAACTTTATAAGTAGCCAGTGGCTTCCCTGGTGATTCAGTGGTAAAGAATCTGCCTGCCAATACAGGAGACACAGGTTCGATCCCTGGTCCAGGAAGACACCACATTCTGCAAAGCAACTAAGCTCAGGTGCCACAAGTATTTAGCTGGAGCTCTAGAGCCTGGGAACCACAACAAAAGAAGCCACTGCCGTGAGAAGCCCACACACCGTTACTAGAGAGCAGCCTCTGCTCACAGCAACTAAAGAAGAGACCGTGCAGCATTGAAGACCCAGGACAGCCCAAAATAAAGATAATTAAATTTGTAAAATGTAGCCATAAGGCCCAAAAGCTTCCTTCAGAGACATCACCAAATTCCCAAAGAAATCAATAAATGTTATTTTTTTAGGCCGATGAGGAGGAGAGAAAGATTCTGACTTATTTCCTCTACTATTCCTCAGGGACAGTACCTACTTAGGGAAATCCACTCAGAGTAGGTGAATGTATGTGTGTGTGTGTGTGTGTGTGTGTGTGCACGCACACATGTGAACGTTTATGCATGTCTAAGTGCCTGTACATGCATATGTGTGCACATTCATGTAGGTGAGCCAGGGAAGGCAGAGGACATCTCAGAACCCCCTATAGATATCCACTTCTAGAAAGGACTGCCCTGGAAAGGAGTCCGTGTGTGTGTGTGTGTGTGTGTGTGTGTGTGTGTGTGTAAGAGCGTGCTCTTATATCACTCAGTGGTGTCCAACTCTTTGAGACCCCATGGAAGCCCGCCAGACTCCTCTGTCCATGGGATTTCCCAAGAAAGAATACTGGAGTGGGTTGCCATTTCCTTCTCCAGGGGGTTCTCCAGGGGATCTTCCTGACCCAGGGATTGAACCCACATCTCCTACACTGGCAGGCAGATTCTTTACTTCAGAACCATCAGGGAAGTCCTCATCATGGGGTAGCTGGGCTGAAATTAATCAGTCCATCCATCCATCCCTCCATCACTCTGTTCTACAAACATGTACCAAGCAGTTTACACATCAAGATTTGTGCAGCTATTGAGGTGAGCAGGCACACAGTTCCTGACCTCCAGGAGCCTCTCAGCCAGAGTGTGATGACCAGGGAGGCTCAATGAAGACTTGTTTATACTTTAATGATGCATCAGAAACCAACTCCCTAAATTCAAATCCCAGTTCCTTCATTTACTAGGTGATCATGGGCAAATTCTGTGACTTCTCTGTGCCTCGGTGTCCTCATCTATGACAGAGGTAGATAATGGTGGCACCTACTTTAAAGTGTTGGTATGAAGATTAAAATGAGTTAATATTTCTAAAATGCTCAGTATGGTACTTAGCAACAAAATCATTCTATGAGAGTTATTATTATTACTATTGTCATCACTATTACTACTATTATCAATTCTCAAGTAATCATGAAATGGATGAGGTGTTGGCTGTCTCTCAGGCAATAGGACCCACGATGATCTCAAGTTCACTTTCAGCTCAATTGCCCAAGCCCAGTATAGGCTACTGGTGAGGCTAGCGCCCTTGCAGGGAGGCTGCCCCTAGCCTACCAGACACCAGAAAAGCCCTGCCTGGCACTCTCTAACTCTGGCCACACTCTGTTTCTGGGAGCAGAACCAAATGCCCTCGTTGCATCCTGACAATGCAGCTGCAAGAAACAGACAGAGACCAGCCCTGAACAGGGCTGATCTGTAGCCAAGGAGATGCGTTCAGTAGGTTATATGCTATATCCATCCCATCTACACACTCCGCCTCCTGGGTAGCCTCCAAGGAGCTGGAAGGACAGACTCAAAGACACCAGGCCCCTCTGCGAAGTTTCCAGGGGCAGCAGATGAAGGAACAAGTGTCCCAAAGGTACAGGACAAATGCCTCTGAATTTAATTTTGCTTTTTGCCTTCCACCAGCTGGAGATCTTGGGCAAGTTCCCTAACCTCTTACAATCAGTGTGCCCTCATCTATATAATGAGGATTAAAAAAAAAAACTTCTCAAAATTAAATCATCCTAACACAAGGTCCAGCAGAGCAGAGACCCTCCTAATGTCTGTACTGGATAAAGTCTGTACTGCATCTGGTATTGAATCAGCCCCTGCCTGTGAACCTGCCAATGCAAAACACAAGCCAGACGATGACTCTCACCAACACCTCTTTACTTCTTGCCTGTGAGAGCTGGGCCCCTGGCACGCGACATGACGAGGATGACTAGGGTGCAGAGGGACAAGGGCAAGGGCACGCCCCTGGCGAATTCTCAGTTAACAAGCTTTGCGTGCCCAGCACACTCTGTGCCAGCCAAGGGAATTCACGATTTCAGGGTCCCTGAGGAATCATCATGTTTTAAAAAAAAAAAATAGCCAGGCCAGTAAATGCAAGAGACTCAACTGAGGGACTGGCTCGTATGTGGACACTCCAGAAAACCCAGTGGGCAAGGCAGCCAACTCCCTGAAACTTTACTCTAGCCAAGCATGAAGCCTTCTGTGATTATTTTACTCAAGCCAAAGATATCCTTCCTCATAGCCTCAAAAAAGAATTCTTCAAAAGACTTAGCTCCTTCCTAGGGCAGATCTTGCTCTCAAAAGGCCTGCTAGACGCAAGTCACCGACCCTCCCAGAGCCTGAGTCTACTCACCTGCGAACTGAAAACAACTGGATCTACCTCTCAGAGAAACTATGGGATTGAAGGAGGTGACACAGTCATCGTGCCAGCATGAGGGTCCTCAGCTGGTCCCCGTCTCACGCCATAGGTTGGATCTCAATGGATCATCACACAAGGTAGGCAATCAGCAAAACTTAAGCAAAAAGCACATTTTTACAGTCCTGATTTTTAAACGTTTCATATGGTGTGTATTTCCCAACTCCCCAGACTCAGAAATGTCGCCAGCATTTTTATCCTCCCAAAAAGATTTGACAAACTGCTGTCCCATATTCTAAACAAGGAGGAAGACAAGGCAGGTAAAGGGCAGCACTAAGACCCCAATTGGAGAACTCCCCTCTCCAGGCTTCTTGTTCATTTTCTCCCCCTTCATCAGCGCATCCTTGAATTCCCCCATGTCCTGGCACAAGCAGGCATGACGGAACAAGTACTCCAAAGGTACAGCACAAATGTGGATGAGTCTCTGCTCCAGACAGGATACTGCCATGGAGTCAGGACCAGTGCATCCAATTTTGGCTCCACCTCCTAGCAGCTGGGGGACCCTGGGCAAGTTTCCATACCTCTGGGTGTCCTCTTAGGGAAGATGAGGCATTCCTGGGACTTGAATCTTTTTTTTAATGTGGATTTTTTAATGATCTTTATTGAATTTTTTTAATCTTTATTGAATCTATCACAATATTGCTTCAGTTTTATGTTCTGGTCTTTTGGCCGCAAAGTATGTGGGATCTTAGCTCCCCGATCACAGATTGAACCTATGTGCCCTAGGAAGATGAAGTTTTATCCACTGGACTGCCAGAGAACTTCCAGGACTTGAGTGTTTATATGACTTAAAATCTCATGGTTTCTCATTACACTGGGCTGAAGTTTTAAAATGCAAAACAAACACACAAGCAGAAACACTATGCTCCAGGAAGGATTTTACACATCCTCTCACCCATGCGCAGGGAAACACCATGCGCAAACATCGTCACATTTCCACCCTGGGATTTCACTACGGTAGCCAAAGTGGACCCAATTAATCTAGAAAAAGAGAACACCGTCAACAGAGGCCACCTGTGCCTTCAACAAGCTCCTCCCACCTCCAAGCAGAAGATGAGTCCATGTATTCAGCAGGCTGACTTCTGCTCCATACATCTGTCAGAGTCACTGCATAAACAAACCCTCAGCGTGTCCTTTCTTTCACCCAGTCATGGACGAGTGCCCAGAAAGTCTCTTGTCCCACCTAAACATTGAGCTGTTCCCCAAGAACTGTGATCAGACCCTGAGGACTGGGCCTAACCAGTCTCCTGAGAGCTGCTACGTGGATCTTTCTGTGTCTGGGCTCACTGGTGACGGTCAACTCTCCAGAGGAGACTTCAGTGGTTAGGACTTTGGCTTCAAGCTTCTGACCCCAAGCAGGAAGTCTGTGAATAACACAGTCAAGGTTACGGAGGGAGGCAATGATGGGAAGGGCAGTAACTGAGTTTATTATGTGCTCAATTGCTCAGTCATGTCTGACTCTTTGCAAATCCATGGACTGGAGCCCACCAGGCTCTTCCATCCATGGAATTTTCCAGGCAAGAATACTGGAGTGGGCTGCCATTTCCTACTCCAGAGTTTAATATAGTCCAACCGAAAGTATATGAACTATCCAGTCAGCAGTGGAGACCTGGGGAAGACTGGCTCCACCCCTCACTAGCTACATGACCTTGGAAAAGTCTTGCAATCTTTCTAGGCCTCAATGCTCCCGTGTGCAAAATGGGGATATGTAATTATCTCCACTTTTCAGGCCTGCTGTAAGCATCATGGGATGATGTACAAGAAAAATACCCGGCACAGAGAAGGTCCCAATGAAACACGAGTCACTTTCCCCTCTAACCTTACACACCCCAGTCCTCTATTTCATGGGTTGAGTGGCCAGTCTGTGGAGGGCATGGATTATGGACTGTTTTCTCTGTGGACAGAGCTCATCTTCCTCACCCATGGGGGACTGAGAGAGCTCAAAATTCCCACAACTGCATCATGAGTTCACTGTTGGGCCTTAGGATCAGAAGTCAGTAATTAAGTCAACTTTGATTTTTACACTGAACCTGCCAGTAAGTGTCCAATCATGTGACCAAAAAAAAAAAGATGGAAATAAGAAAAGCTACACAGATGTTTTGGTGTTTCATGTTTTGAAATCATTTCAATGTTTTGAAATCATTCATTCCTTTGGCATCAGGTCAATATCACTACTTTGTAGATTTTCCTTTCAACATGCCACTAGTCTTAAAGGATTGTCCTTAAGTGGGAAAAAGAAAAGCCCTAATGGACTAAAATTATCCTAAGCCTTCCATTCGGAACACCAAAATACTTATAAAAACTATGTTTTTATGTGTTGGAGGTACAGACCTCCAACATAGGAGTTTCACACCTGGGGCTACTTTGAGATTTTCAGATGTGCTACCTAGTGGCTGGTGAGAAAACAGTTGCCAAAGACCAAGTAGAATTGCCCAATTTGCACATATAGATGGGAATACATTTTTGGTTTTGTTTTTGTTTTGGGGGGGAATACATTTTAAATCTAAACTGGACTACATATACATCACTACATATAAGTTATGTGTCAAGATATTTTTTGACATTCATTTGTTTTTCTGTAACCCCACCTCCACCTCACAGCCAATTCCAAGCAAGTAACTAGGTGGCTAAGTCTGTGGTCCCATCTTGTCTTTTGTAAAATTCTAAACTCAATGAAAAAAATGATGCTGATGGGTGAGTAGCTAGTCCAAGAGGATGGCACAGAGAGTGCTATGTTAACTTTGAAGGTTTTGAAGTAGTAAAGGGAGACAATTCCCCAGATAGTAAGAGGCTCAGTGGGGATGGGGTCCCATGGGGAGTAGTGGTCCACACCCTGCCATGTGGTCGTGGGAGGACCTCACAGACGTGACTGCAAGAGACTCCAGCACAGCAGATTACTGGTGTGCTGAATATGGTGAAGAATTAGCCAGTCAAGCCACCTATCAGGGTGGGACCTGCAGGGAACCAGGCATCTCCATGGTCCACAGCGTGAACCAGTGATGCTCTTGCTCCTAGGGCCAGGGAAGAGGGGGTCCCAGTAATGACTCTTTGAACTTCTTGCCAACCAACTGGGATAGGAGCTTTGGATAAAGCTCAAATTAACTTTTAGGGTGATAACATGTCTTGCACACCTACATGTGTGTGTGAAAATGTCTACCCAAAGGCTCTCCTTGTCCCTTAAGGCCTCAATCCCCTCTTCTTCTCCTGGATTCTTTAGTCCTCAGTCACAAACATCATTTCATTCAAGCCTCTGTAAAATTAGGTTTCTTGATTTTACCACCTCTGAGTTATGATTAAAGAATTAAGATGTCAAGTGGAATTCCTACCACAGAGTCCAGCTGCCACTTTTCAATCAGGCATGGTTGGGAGGATATCAGCATCATCTTGAAAGTTTTTTAAATGCACACCTATTCATCCCCACCACCCCAACATTCTCAGTACCCCAGGTTTCAGGGGGCAGGGAGGGTGGGAAAAGCATAATGTATTACTTTTAACTATTGACAAGTTTTGCAAAAAGTTGCAAACAATGATACAAGGAACAGCCACAAACACTTTACCCAGATTCACCTACTGCTATCATTTTACCTCATTTGCTTTCCTCTCTCTATTTCCCCCGTCTCTCCATTTGCATAGTTCACACATATTTAATTTGCATATGGGTGTGGTTGTAGCTATATGTGTATAAATTTATTTTTATTACATACGTTATGGCCTTTTACTCCTAAATACTTAAAGGTGTATTTCCTTAGAATAGGAGTAACCACAGCACAGTTTTCACTGACAGTGCTTTTATCTAAGTAACCATCCATATTCCATTTTTTTCAGCTGACCTAATAACATCCTTAGTGTAATTTCCCAGGCTTTCCACGTGACACTAGTGGTAAAGAATCCATCTGCAGTACAGGAGACCTGAACTCTATTCCTGGGTTGGGAAGATCCCCTGGAGGAGGGCATGGCAACCCACTCTAGTATTCTTGCCTGGAGAATCAGAGGAGCCTGGTGGGCTACGGCCCACAGGGTCGCAAACAGTTGAACACATCTGAGACCAATTAGCATGCATGTCATTTCCCATCCATAACAGAACTGAGTCTAGGGTCAGGCATTGCATTCAGCTGTCATACCTCCTTAGACTTCTTGAATCTGGAACATTTCCAATAGCCTTTGCATATCTTTTACAGCAATGTCATTTTTGAAGACTACAGCCCCACCCATGCACACTTATTCTTGATTATAAGAGAATGTTCCTCCTTTTGCGTGTCTGACGTTTTCCTCATGATTCGACTAAGGTCTGCACTCTCAGCCAGAACATGACATAGGCACTTCCCTCATAGAGTCTCATAGCTGGAGGCAAATGATATCCATCTGTCTTTCAGACGTCATTTTAATTTTGGTCACTTGATCAAAGTGTATATCAGATATTTTTCTCAATATCTCTATTCTTTTATTTCCTCCCCTGCAAGATGCTTTAGGATGATGCAAGTATTCTGCCCTTCATCAAAATCCCATCCAACCCCTAGATACACAGCCACTGTTAATTCTTGCCTGATCCAATCTTTGCTGTGATGTTTGTGAAATGATGATTAAATGCTCCCACTTCCCAAAAAGAGTCTCTAAGGTACCACTATACTCCAGGAATTTGAACCATTAGGTAGAGAACCCCAAAAACACTAGGTTTTGAAGATTTAATGTGAAAATTACAGAGATCATAAGAGATAACGTTTGAAAGATCAGAAGTCAACATGGATCAAGCACCCACTATTTTCAAGTCATTTATATACACCGTTTCAGTGACTCTACGAGGGAGGTGTTTTTATTCTTTCATAGATTAACACACTGAGACTCAGAAGGACTGGCTAATATGCCGAGAGTCAACCAGCTCCCGAGTGACTATAGTGATATTTTAATGAAGGTCCACCTGACTCAAAAGTCCATGCCTTTCACACACTACTACTTTCATGGCTACTATATGATTCATGATTCCCTCCAATATGGACCCAAGATGTTAGATCTTATCACACTGTGTCCACTGGGGTGGGAAACCTCAGGTAGGAACTTTCCATGCCACCAGGGACTTTGGCTGGGTGCAGCCTGCACCCACTGCTCAAGAAATGGATAATAAATGGCACCAGGAATTATTCAAATGGATCCATTGGATTCAGTGCCCACACGGATCTTGTCCTCTTCCCTAACTGTCCTAACAATGATGAAGCAGTGTTCCAGGCCTCACATTCTCTGATCCTGCCTAGAAGGATCTTCCCCTTCTCTTTTCAAGCAGGCTTTTCCCAAATGCCCAGATGCTGTCTTGTTCCTTCAGCCTCATACTACAATGCCCCCTATTGTTCTTTAATCCAAATTACATATCCCTTGGGAATCCAGGCTGACACTGCTAAGAAACAAGGGCAACAGTCCAGTTTGTAATGAAACTCATTCAGATATATAAAATTAAGAATAGTAACAAATGGTGGACACCTGAAGCTAATATAATGTTATGCTGATTACACCTCAATAAAAATCTTTTGAGAAGAAACATTTTTTGAAAAGAGTATTAATGGGTTTAACCTGTTAACAAGACAGAAAAGGGAGACCACTCAGAGAAGGCAAAATTAGCAAGAGAGAAGTGAAAGAGAATGGAATTCATTTCACCAGTACTTTGAGCTGTTTCACTATACTTCAGCCCAGATACCTGCTCTGTGTGTGTGTGTGTGTGTGTGTGTGTGTGTGTGGCCCGCCAGCCTCCTCTGTCTATGGAATTTTCCAGGCAACAATACTGGAGTGGGTAGCCATTCTTTTCTGCAGGGAATCTTTCCGACCCAGGGATCGAACCTGGGTCTCCTGCATTGCAGGCAGATTCTTTACTGTCTCAGCCACCAGGGAAGCCCCCACTTACATTCTTACCAATGGACTACTGAGTCAATCTAGGCAGGGCACACACTCAAGCCCTCTCAACTGATGAGGTCTGATGAAGTCAGCCCCATCCTTCAGCTCCAGGAGTGGTCACCTGATTTAAGCCTGGCCCATCAGGGAATCCAACAGTCCCCCATACAGGGATGAGCACATGATCCAACCCAGGCTAACAAACTATATAATTGGACTTCATGTGGCAATAACAGGGAAGAAGACGGATGTTCTTTCTCTTTTGTCTTAAGGTTAAGGTAACTAGCAGAGTTTTCCTCAAAGTGAACTCAACACATAGAAGTGTAGAGTCAAGAGATGGAAAGTGAGACATAGAGACAAAAATCTGAGGACATAATCTGAGTCACTGAATTCAGCTATGCCTAAGCCAGTTTATTCTTTGGTATTTTTGACTCAATGTGTAAGGTTTCCCACTGAAGTCAGTTGATTTGAGTCACTTACAACCAAAGGGGGGCTTCCCGGGTGGTGCTAGTGGTAAAGAAATCGCCAGCCAATGCAGGAGATATAAGAGATGCAAATTCAATCCCTGGGTCAGGAAGATTCCCTGGAGGAAGGCACAGCAACCCATCTGGTATTCTTGCCTGGAGAATCCATGGACAGAGGAGCCTGGGAGGCTACAGTCCATAGGGTTGCAGAGAGTTGGACACAACTGAAATGACTTAGCACACACACACACACACACACAACCAAAGAAATCCTGACTAACATAGATGTTTACACAACCAGATAATTGGGGTTAAAGGACTTCATCCAAGGGCAGAGGGAGAGCTGTCCAGTATGGGACATGCTGAGCGGGATGTGTCTAGGGGACATGAGGGTGGAGATGTCCAGTGGGCAACAGGGAGTGGGACACAGGAGGTTGAAAGACATCTTGGGGCTGGGCAGAGAGCTCTGGGAGTCTCTGGCACAAAGCCTGGCATGGATGGAAACACTCAGCATGTGCGGTGAAAAAAAGATGGGCTGAGACCCAAACTGGGGGCACCACCATGTATGGAACAAGTGAAAAAAGAGGAGCCACGTAGAAGGGGACATTCATCAGGCACTGCAGCCAGGGAAGGCTTCTGGGAGAAGAGGGAGCCAAATGGACTTTTCCCCTCAAACTGCAGAAAACTCTCCCCCATCTCTGTTTCTGTATCTCTCTGTCTCTCTCCCCCTGACACCCCAGCAAATGACACTCCTGACCACCTGGGGTCTCCTCTCACAACCCCGTCAGGAAACAGACACAATGTCACAGTGGAGGAATCACTGCTTTTTCTCCTGGTCACCGCCTGCTTTCTCTACCCAGCAGGGGCCACCCACAGACGGCCTTCTCTTTAAGGAGCACTCGGGGTTATTCCTCACTTCACAGAAGTGGAAAGAGAGGCTCAAGAGGCGCAGTGAGGATGACTGATGATGATGACCAGGGTGTGCCCGTCAGTAGAGAAAGAAGCAGTGCTCCGGGGATGTGGCAGGCACAGCAGTGGGGGTCACAAGGAGCTGGGGAAGCAGCAGGGTCCCGCAGCACTGCCAAGCCAGCCACACCAGAGCCCCAGCTGTGGACTTTCTTTCCCAGATCCAGCCCCGAGCTACTGAGGGCAAGACCTGACGTCAGGAATTTAAGTTCAGTTCAGCACTGACATTTCTGAAGGAGTCATTCCTACATTTCCCCAAAAGGCTTAGCAGACTGCCTTGCTGAGCATGGACTGGGTCAGGGGCTGGGGTAGTGGAGACAGACCTGGATGTAAACCCTGCCCCCTTCACATACTGACCCCATGGCTATGGGCAAATCACCAAGCTCTCCAGTCTCCCTCCCTTGACTCGAAAATGAGATGAATGATACCTCTCCACTTGGAATGAGAGAAGGACTGACTAACAATATCTGAAGCACAGCACTCAGAGGATACAAGAAATGCTACAGTTAAAAATAAAAAGAAGATGCTCTGCATTGACTAATTTCTACCTTGCCTTGTTCTAAAGAGAGTTAAGGCAGCGGGCACATGATAAATATTTGTTGACTGGGTAAATGTGAAAGACAGACTAATGAGCCTGCTCCCCACAGAGAGGCTCAGGGAACAAATGAGTAAAAATTGCCTACAGTGAAATTCATTAAGTTGTTTTTAATATCAATGATCTGAATGCCAGCCTTTGTCTAGGAAGGGCAGAAATGAGTCTAGTGTTTAAATGCAGTCAGGATACTAGGTAACATTTCAAGTAATGTGCAGCTTTTCACTACATCACTGAACTAGACCTCTCGTTGCCCATCCTCAAACTCCTGAGTGTTAAAGGATTCCTGGATGTTGGTCGGGGAGGGGGCAAGAGAGGACACAGAAGCAGCTAGCGGCCCTGATGATGAATCCTGACTTGGCTAGAAACTCTCAAAGCTTGTGAATCCTTTCCCCACAAGGCCTGAAAAAGGCAGTGAGTTATAAAACACAAGTCACCTGAAAGTGTTGAATGCTCGCTGTCATGACAGCCATGACAAGTGCAATATATACAGACCTCCAGAAAAATGACTGTTAAACATGTGTTTAACAGTGTTGTTTATAGTTAAAACACTGGAATGTTTTACGAGGAAGACTGCATTCAACCGGGGCTCATCACACATTACTATGACGCAATCACCTGGAGGTCACGTTAAACTGCAAATTCCAAGCCAGCAGGCCTGGCTCTGGGCAAGATTCCACATTTCTAACAAGCTTCCTAATGAGACAACACTGCTGACCCACAAACCATACTTTGAGTAGCAAGGCCCTACTGACAGGATAATAAATGTATACAGGAATAATTCACACCTGTCGAAAATGATGATACAAATCTTCACATATTCGTATAGAAAAGCATTTAGGATGTATTATAAGGCAACAGAAGGAGGTCATCCAATTAAAAAGATTTCAAAGCAAAGGACAAACAGTATATACAGAAAAATTCTATTCTATATTCAAATTTTACATGTAAAAAATCTAAAATAATACATGGCAAAATCTAACAGTATTTATCTCCAGGTGGGGGGCTTTAGAGTGATTTGAATTAATTTGTCTTTCTGTGCAACTGTATTTTCTAATTTTTTTTTTACAATAATCAAGTAGTGGAGGGGACATATGTATACCTGTGGCTGATTTGTGTCGATGTATGACAGGGGTCAACACAATGTTGAGCAGTTGTCATCCAATAATTGTATTTTCTTCTATTACTTCTCAAAAAAAAATGAGTCTAAAAAAATAAACTCACTGAAGAAATAGCTAAAAAAAAAAAGATAATAAGTAGCATTTGAGTTGACACAGGGAGAGAAGGGAAGGAGGGAGGAAGGGAGAAAGAAGGAAAGAAAGAAAGGAAGAGATAAAGGAAGCACAGAAAGAAGGAAGAAAAGAGGGAGAGAGACAGAGGAAGAAGAAATCCTGCAAGAGGTTCTGAGGCCCAGGAGAAGGCTTTCTCACTGATTTTCAGGCAAGAAAATATATACTGGCACAATCAAGAAAGGAAAGAGATGAAAGACTTCTCGGGAACTCGAGCTAATTTCAAATGCACCCACGCCACCCATCACGATTCTCCAAAAAGCCTTTAGAAAATAAGATTGGTTTCCCAGGGCCTGACTTGAGGAAAGAACTTTATACATGAAAACTCAAAACTCCACAAATAAGGAGCTGGTTAGAACGGTGGCCAGTGTACCACCTAGCCTCAAGACATGAAGCACCCCAGCCTGGAAGCCATGACCCTTGAGATCCTATTCAACAATCTTTTGGCAGGTGGGGGTGCACAGTGCAGGGGGTACCAGCTTTAGAGCAGGTGAGATCCAGATCAAATACACCTTTGCATTTGGCAGAAGCCCCTTAACGTCTCTCTGTCTCCATTTCCTCTTGTGTAAAACAGAAGTTCAAACAGGCTCAGGTGAACTATTCAATGAGATGACCTTGGAAAAGTCCCTTCTACAATGCCAACCCTCTGGGCAATCTAAACAACTTAGGGAAGTGCCTATGGAAGGAATTTTTTTTTAACCTAAGTACATATCGTTGTGCTAAACTGGGCAAACACTCCTTCCTTTGAAGAGTGTGTAGAAGGATAAAATGCTATGAAATTCTAGAGTAGATAAAGAAGAGGTACCATTTTTAAAGAAATACGTATGAGAAAAAAGTTTAAAAATAAGAATTTTATACTCAGGAACATGATCATTTCTGAAATAGGAATCATGCTATGAAATGAGTAATTTTCATCAGAAAGAAATCCACGACCTTGGAGGAAGTTATGGTATCAGATTAGTTGCATATGTGCACACATGCTCAGTTGCTTCAGTTGTGTCCAACCCTTTGGGACCCTACGGCCTGTAGCCTACCAGGCTCCTCTGTCCATGGGATTCTCCAGGCAAGAAGATTGGAATGGGTTGCCATGCCCTCCTCCAGGGAATCTTCCCAACTCAGGGATCAAATCTGCATCTCTTGCAGCTCCTGCATTGGCAGGCATATTCTTTACTGCTGCACCTCCAGGGCAGCCCATCATATAAGTTAGTTGAACTTAAATAAATTACTTGTGAAAATTTGGAAAATTAACAGTCCCACAAGAACTTATGGACAAATAGGCAAAACAGGAAGAAACTGGCACACTTGTCTCAGGTTTTGCACCATCCTTTTCTGACTTGACAACAGGGCCTCTAGCTTAGCATGATGATAAATGGGAAAATGCTTGCAAAGGAAGTGAATGCCAGTCAGAGGAACAGCCTCCTGTGATCTTTCTAGCTCCACCTTAGAGAACACCTGGGGAGGCATATGGGAGGGCTCTTTGTTGCAAACAAAGGATGAAGTGATGAAGGGAAGAATCTGAGGACATAAAATGGGTCTCCTTGCTGGTGAACTTTCGGGATACTGAAGACCTGCTATTTCTTTCACTGGTTTAGTTGCAACAAGTACCTATAAATCACCTCCACTTTGTCTCGCCTGTTCACCCCAGTAGCAGCTCAGCCTGGGAGGGACCTTGCCTGAGAAGTGAAGATGCTCATTAGCTTGGGTGAGTAGATTGGAGAGTGTATCCATGGGATATCCTGAGACTTAGCCACATCTCCCTGCCCTTTGTGATCAGCCAGGAGGATGGAGACGAGCCAGATGTGTTCAAAAGAGCAGTGGACCGGGAGTGATAAGAAGGCATGTGGGGCAAGGTGAGACCCAATGAGACTCATAACCCCAGCTTGACTGACCTGTGCTGGGGAATGCAGCCAGACTAAGAGGTGACTAAATTCTCACACATCCCAGCACAAAGATTCCAAACACCTCATCAGACCAGACAGAGAAGGAAATGGCAACCCACTCCAGTATTCTTGCCTGGAGAATCCCAGGGACAGAGGAGCCTGGTAGGTTGCTGTCTATGGGGTCGCACAGAGTCGGACATGACTGAAACGACTTAGCAGCAGCAGCATCAGACCAGATCATACCAATAGGTGCCCACCTGTTTCACAAGGAAATTTCAGAAAATAAGTTACTTCACATTGAATCAACGAGGATGTGATTCTATTTTTAAGAAAATTCTGAAAATTCTAAACACTTATTTGGACAAATCAATAGAGTCCCAAGATCAAAGTATATTGCCTGCAGTGAGATTTATTGCATAGCAAAAACCTTGACATTTCAACCAGCAAACTACTCAGGGTTAGGTTGCCTGTGTCAGATACTCTTGGTTGTCTAAGAGTATCTCCCTTTAAAGACTAGCCAACAGAATCCTGACTACATTTGGGTGCAATGGACCCAGTTCATGGAATGACTCATGACTGGTCTCATGATTGGTCTAAGTGAACAAAGACAACCTCCTCCTACTAAGCCAGTGATGGGTCTAAGAATGTGCATAACCCAGTTCTAGCAAAAGAGACAAAAGGGGATAACTGCTGAGGCAGCCTTTATATTAAGTGATGAGCTGGAAAACAAAAGCTGCGAATTGAAAAGTTATTCTAGGGACTTCCTTGGTGGTTCTGTAGCTAAGACTCCAAGCTCCCAATGCAGGGGGCCAGGATTTTACCCCTGGTCAGGGAACAAGATACCACATACCCCAACTAAAAGGTCCTGCATGCCCCTACTAAAGATCCCACATGCTGCACCTAACACCTGGTTCAGCCAAATAAATAAATACCTAAAAAAATAAAATCTATTCTAATTGGGTATATATGTCAAATGTAACAATGTAAAAGAATACAGTTGGTAAAAGAAGTCAGGTCCATGCTATAACTTTAAGTGTTTATTAAGCACTTATCATACATATGCTAAGTTAACCCTTTAATATTAGATATAGAATAATTAATCAGCAACTTCTGCAGCATCAGCCTCAAGATGGAGATGGGGGGTGTCAGGTTATTAAACAGGAAATGCCTTCACACCTGGCAATGGAGACATCTACTTCAGCTTGGAACTACCCAGGGAGTGACTCTTCCAGCACAGCATTCAAATAGTTGCAAAAAGGACAGTAGCTGCAGTAGCAGCAATGACAGACACAGGGCAAAGAGTGCCCGATCAGAGGCTGATAATGTAGAACCTGCCACACTTCCTACCAGGGAAGTAGGCAGCCAGTACTTTGCAAAATAAATTAGAGGAAAACAAAAGCCATCCATAAAAAAATTAATTGATAAAGCCATGTGCTTTGCGTGTATGTTTGCATGCTCAGTCATTCAGTTACGTCCAACTCTTTGTGACCCTATGGAGCCTCTGTCTATGGGATTTTGCTGACAAGGATACTGGAGTGGGTTGCCTTTTCCTCCTTCATGGGATCTTCCCAACCCAGGGACTGAATTCACATTTCCTGTGTCTCCCGGACTGGCAGGCAGATTCTTTGCCACTGAGCCACCTGGGGATTCCCCCTGTGCTTTGAGTCAAAGTATAAACATAAACCACGAACTTCCTGTAATTACAATACTCGTGAAAGTATGCTGCAGCTACAGCGAAGGACAGACATCATCCCACAGCTATTTCCTTGCCACAGCAGACACAGATTGAGAACTGGAACTCAAGTTGCAAAACCCACTGGGTCCTCACACTTGTTTGACAGTAAGACAGAATTCACTTTAGGGTTCAGTTGACTGGAGAGCATAGTGATGATCAAAGCAGGACATCCTTGAGAATCAGAGGATGAAGTTTGAATTGTGCCTTCAAAGGCTAGTACAACCAATCTGTGGAGGCACTGCAGCCAAAGTAGTGTCTGTAGTCAGCACGAAGCCGAATGATTTATTAACAAAATCACTTGTGTAGATACCATCACTGTGGTGGCACAGAAATCAAATATGAAAGATGCCACAAATCTAAAAACACTGATTCCTAGTATCACCATTTCATTGGGTTCCTGAGAATAATGTATTCAGAAAATCAATTCCTGCTTTCCTCATTTCCAGAGATCTCAAAACATGACCCGAGCACTATTCTCACTATAGAAGAGGGGAATGGAGGGTTGCATAGTGATGAACGTACATCAAAGAACAATAGGAAGGCTTACGGTTAAATCTTATGAGGGTTTTAGAATAGAACATACTTAAAAACATCTAGCACAATGTCTCAAATATTTTTAGCAGTAAATCTTTTATTCAAATCAAGTTTTACACAGAACCCCATATGGATATAATGGTATATATTTATAATAATTTTATTTAGAAGTGGAAACTTTTTATTTACTGTAAAGTAGGCAAACAAGATCAACCAGATTCTATTTCATTTTGATGTGAAACTTTCAAACTGGGAGTTAAGAATGATGGTTGTGTGTTATGTCCGGTTTAGCATCCAATGTATTCCTCTGTCATGTATTGGTTATACAGGGTCAAAAAAAAAATGATTAGTATTTATAAGTAGAAACAAACTGGAGGAGCTCTGCTATTCACACTGTAATCTCAAATAAGTTGAAATAATAGAAAAAGCTTCATTCCAAGTGCCACTAGAAAAACAACTAATCTTGCAACATAAATTAACATGTTTACAATTGCTAATGTGTTCAAGAAAATTGGTATATTTGGGTAAAAACACCCAGCAAATTCACTGACATAATGACATGATACATAATCATGTTCACTTAGTGAGACCCTATAATTGTTGACAAACAACCATCAAGTTGGGAAACCTTAATTATGAACTGCAAGATAGCCAGTTTGTGAAAATGAAACATATATTCACTTACTTGGGGAATAAATGGCTATTATGAAAGTAGAAAACTGAATTATAATAATACTCATATTATCAACAATAGCTAGATTTATTGATCACATTGTTTTTGTACCATGCAGTTCTAACTCTTTATATTTATTGCCTCTTTAATTTTCACTGTAACCCTAAGAAATAGATACTATTACCAGCTCCTTTTTACAGCAACAAACATTAAGCCAAAAATAAGAAATTAAATATTATAACTGACAAAAACAAGTATAAACCAGACTTAAATGAACATGAGTCTTTTCCTATCTAGACATTCATTGGTATGTACCCACTACTCGAAAAACAAGGTAGAGAAAAACCTTAAACATCTCAAACAGATCATCTTCAGCTCTTCTGTTAACACAGACGAGAAAAGACAAAACAAGAGCACAAAGACATTAAAGGATAGAGTTGGGGTTAAATGGGACCTCAGGATCTAATGTGCCTCCTTGGTAGTTCAGACAGCAAAGAATCCGCCTGCAATGCACGAGACCCAGATTTGATCCCTGGGTCAGGAAGATCCCCTGGAGAAGGGAATGGCTACCCCGTCCAGTATTCTTTGGAGAACGAAATGGCAAAACACTCCAGTATCCTTGCCTTGAGAATTCCACGGACAGAGGCGCCTGATGGGCTGCAATCCACGGGGTCGCAAAGAGTTAAGACAAGACTGAGTGACTAACACCAGTATTCTTGCCTGGGGAATTCCATGGACAGAGTAGCCTGGAGGCTACAGTCCATAGTCATAAAGAGTCGGACACAACTGAATGGCTAACACAGGATCTAGGAGGAAGGTCAAGTAGCTATAGGAAAGGCAGCTATTTTGAGAGAAGTGTGAAGGTTAGGAGTTGGGGGCCCAGAGCCAGAACGCCTGGATTTCTGCCTGGGCTCTCCGACTTGTAAGTTCTGAGATTTTAAGCAAATTGTTTGACATTTCTGCAGGAATAATACTAATAAATAACAACTACCTCACAAGGTCATTGTGTGGATTAAATGAGCTACTACATATGAAGCCTTAACATGGTTCCTGGTCCACAAGAACCACTCAACAACACCAGTTACCATTATCACCTCCACTGGAGAAAGAAAGAGCTGGAAAATAAGGCTTTGATTAGCACAGAAAGTTAAGAAGATAGAAGCCAAAATCCTGGTTTCTATAAAGCAACTGTTCACTATTCTGCTTCTAGATACATATTTAAAGAAAAATATCACTACACTCCACATCACTTAAAAACTGCATCTATGCCAGGTTTTCCCACAATGAGCAACAGATGACCCTACTCAGATTTAAACAGCTATCTTTTTTAGGTGGTAGGAAGGTTCAGGATGGGGAACACATGTACATCCATGGCTGATTCATGTATAGCAAAAACCACCAAAATATTGTAAAGTAATTAGCCTCCAATTAAAATAAATAAACTTTAAAAATAAATAGCGATCTTTCTTAATTTTCTAGAAACCTCACTTTTGCAAAGTCTTAAAAAATTGCCAAGAGGCATTTTAAAAGTTTTGCACTAATCTTAGAAAATCAACTATGATGCTTCTGGCCCCAAACAGTAGAAAGTTATATTTTCTTTTTTTTTTTTTTTTTTTTTGAAAGTTATATTTTCATAATCTCTTCAAGGTAGTAGGTTTTTTTTAAATATGAACCAAAAATAGAAAAAAAAAAGTTGTTTGTTTTTTTTTTTGAGGCTGACTTTTTTTTTCGGCTGTGCTGGGACAGGGTTGTGGCATGCAGGTTTAGTTGCCCCATGGCCCGTGGGATCTTAGTTCCCCAACTAGGGATCAAACTCACATCCCCAGCATTGGAATCCGGATTCTCAACCACTAGACCACCAGGGAAGTCCCACTGATTGGTTTATTTTTAAATTTAAACTCTGAGCATCAAGCAAGGTTAAAAGGCATATTTACAAACAGCGAAATTTACAGCAAATATTATCAAAGTTTAATAGCCTTAATAAATAAAAAGTTTACATAAATTAGAGAACTCTCCAACAGAAAAACATGTATGCTATCTATAAAAGGAATACAGATGTGATTTATAAAAGAAATAAGATGAGAAATAAAGATCAAATTCACTAATAAATAAACAGTGGAGTTACATGCCATTTTTGACCTACCAAATTACAACTTTTTTAAAAGTTGAGAGCCAATATAAAGGTCAACAGGGAAAGTCATACTTATGTGTGGAATTGTGGCTCAGCTGGTAAAGAATCCACCCACAATGCAGGAGACCTGGGTTCAATTCCTGGATTAGGAAGATTCCCTGGAGAAGGGAAAGGCTACCCACTCCAGTATTCTGGCCTGGAGAATTCCATGGACTGTATAGCCCATGGGGTCAAAAAGAGTCGGACACAACTGAGTGACTTTCACTTTCAACACTAGAGAAGGAGAATGTATATTTCAAATGCTTCAAAAATATTAAACACTTTCAAGTCAACAACTTTACTTCTTAGAATCTATCCTAAGGCAAAAAAGCTTTATAAAGATGTAAAAATGAGTGGTAATCACTGAGTGAGCAAGAAAGCAGAAAGAACTTAAATGTCAAACAGTAGAGGTCAGCTAAATAAATCATGGGATCTTAAAAAACTCGACTGATGAAGACTATTAATAAGAAATAACATTAATTATACATTGTCAGGTAAGAGGGGAAAAGTAAACAATATTATTATAATGGACCCATATTTGAAAAAACAATAATGAATTGTTCATATGGGTTAAAACTCAAGCAGAAAAAAACAAATTTCTCAAAATGTTAACAGTAATTCTCATGCATGTTGATATTACAGGTAGGATTTTGTGTTTTCTTTGCCAATCTTTATTTTATAAATTTTTCTGCAATCAACATGTACAACTTACACAAAAATTGTAGTAATAGCATGCTGAAAATCACTAAGCATTTTTCTCCTTTCCAAGAACATTAATATACTAGTTCTTTTTCTCCTTATCATGAAAGAAAGCACCATGGATTCCCATTAATGGAAAAAGATGTGGTTTGCCATCACCCTGAGGGACGCTTTCAGTGGGATGATTACAGCTGCTATGACAACAAGGGGAGGCTGTGATGTCACATAATGATCCAGTGACTGCACCATCCCTGTCCCAATGCAGCGCTCTCACTGCCAGCTGGAAATCCAGCAGAGACCTCATTAAGAGCATCTGCTCAGTAATTACTACAAGTTTCCCCTCATCATGCATCCAACTCTGAAGACAGCCCTACCACAGAACTCCCAACTCCCGAATCACAGACAGCCTAATCTCCCCCTTCTGTAGAGCTCAGACTGTCAGCCACCAGAGATCCTGGGTCAAGTGTTGGCATAGTCAGTAAAGGCGACTTCAATCAACAGGGACCAGGAGGGAAGAACCAGTCAGAGAACTTTTCACTGAAGCAGACATAAAGTCTCAAGGTGTCTAACTAAGGGACCTTATACTGCATCTCCCTAGAATATTTAAATATTGTCATTACCATTAGAAAAACCTACGCCTCTAACCCACAGAAAGGAAGAGCAAATAGCAGTGATCACACAACAAGCCAGATAATCAAGTGTAATATGAAAATGCATAATGAATTCTTCCACAATAAATATGAAATCCCAAGACCCTGTTCACACAGCACCTCGCACAGAGAGTAGCAGCAAACTGCTACAATGGAAAGAGCTAGACAAACCGGGTTTCAAGTCCCAGCCCTATTACTTAATCTCCCAAGCCTCAGTTTCTTCATCTGTAAACTGAGAATGCATGCTCAATCACTACAGTCGTTTCCAACTCTGTGACCCTATGTGACCCTATAGCCCACCAGGCTCCTCTGTCCATGGGATTCTCCAGGCAAAAATACTGGAGTGGCTTGCCCTGCCCTCCTCCAGGGGATCTTCCCAACCCAGAGATCAAACTCACGTCTCCTACGACTCCTGCATTGTTGACAGATTCTTTACCATTGAACCACCAGGGAAGCCCAAACTGAGAATAGTAATTAGTAAAAGGAGCTGTTGAAAATTAAATATAAATGGGAAGGAAATTCAAAATAGGCAGGGTACACATATACATATACAAATGGCTGATTCACTTTGCTGTACAGTAGAAACTAACATAATGTAAAGCAACCACACTCCAATAAAAATTAATTTAAAAAATAAAAACAAAATCTTTTCTTAGATTTGGGGGGGGGGGGGAAAGAAGATTAAATATAAAGTTCTGAGCCTAGTATGTAGTACTGAAAAAAAGTTAGTTCCCCTAAAAAAAAAATGTTCGCAGAAAACTAAATGGATAGGTCAATGAAGTAACTGGTCTTGACTGAACCAATGTCAAAGTCTCCTCAAGGGCCTCTCTCTCTGGCCAGTCCTACTGCTAAACCATTCACTGTGTGCATGCATGCTCAGTTGCTAATTACAAGCACATATTATGTTGTTCTTACACATACATTTTCTCTGCCTACAGTTTTCCCAAGATTTCCCCCCTGCTCATCCCATCCTGAACCTCATCCAGTTCAGTGACTCCCAAACAAAGCCACACATCAGAGTTACTGAGACAGCTTTCTGAAAATGCACATTCCCAGGCCCCACTCCATTACTATAGAATCAGAATCTCCAAAGCCTGGGGCCCAGAAATCTTTGACAAGCTCCTCATTTGGTTTACATGCAGCCAGCCCTGCCCCTGTAACATCTGAAAACCAGGTAGCTAATTCCTACTTCTATAAAGCTTGGTTTAAGGACTCTGCTACATTGCTGGTGGGATTGTAAAATGGTGCAGTTGGAAAACAGTTTGGCAGTTCCTCAAAAGTTAAATATTAACTTATCATACAACCCAGAAATTCCACTCGTAAAAATCTACCCAAGAAAATGATGACAGGGGCTTCCCTGGTGGCTCAGTGGTGAAGAATCCACCTGCTAATGCAGGAGACATGGGTTTGAGCCTTAATCCGGGAAGATCCCTCATACCGCGGAGCAACCAGGCCGGCGCACCCCGACTATTGAGCCTGTGCTCCAGAGCCTGGGAGCGCAGCTACTGAAGCTGGCGTGCTTGGGAGCCTGAGCTTCGCAAGGCAAGCCGCCACAATGAGAAACCCATGCACCACATCTAGAGAGAAGCCCCCTGCTCTCTGCAACTAGAGAGCCTGCGCAGCAACAAAGACCCCGAGCAGCCAAACATAAATTAGTTTTTTAAATAATAATATTTATCAAAAATAAAATGTCCCAAATGGACTGGCACACTTAAAAAGAGAAGACTCCACACTTCCAACGCAGGGGATGTGGGTCTGATCCCTTGTCAGGGAGCGAAGATCCCACTGCAGCCAAAAGATCTTTAATTTTTTAATTTTTAAAAAATAAAACTGAATGAATCAAAGGAAAGGGGAGGGAAAAGGAGGACACGATAAGACAGGCACCTAGCCAATGTTTGTAAGAGTGAAGTGGAAGAGAAGGAAGGAAGGAGTGGCTTTCTTTTGAAATAAACTCTAAAGAACATTCTAATCCTAAGGCCTTCAGATCCAGTTGCCTCCCCCATTCAAGGTCATAAACCCTCTCATTTGGGAGGCTAAGAAGAGATGCTGGATGTCCCAAAAGTGCTTTGAATTTTTACCTAAGGCCTGTGCTGCAGGTATAAGGAGGCCCTTCCTCTGATATCTCCCATGTCTGGCTGCCTCACACACAACCAGGTTAGCTTCAGATTCCCAGGGCAACTGTCTGTTTCCTCAGACTTTTGGACTCAGTGGGAGAAGGCGAGGGTGGGATGATTTGAGAGAATAGCATTGAAACAAGTACATTACGATATGTAAAATAGATGGCCAGTTTGAAGCCAGTGCTCTGGGACAACCCAGAGGGATGGGGTCGGGAGTGAAGAGGGAGACGGGTTCAGGATGTTGGGGGACACATGTATACCTGTGGCCTGCATTCATACTGATGTATGGCAAAAACCATCACAATATTATAAAGTAATTATCTTCCAATTAAAATAATTACTTTTTTAAGAGGACACAAACAGATGGAGAAACATACCGTGTTCATGGATTGGAAGAATCAATATTGTCAAAATGGCTATTCTACCCAAAGCAGTCTATAGATTCAATGCAATCCCTATCAAGCTACCAATGGTATTTTTCACAGAACTAGACCAAAGAATTTCACAATTTGTATGGAAATATAAAAAACCTCGAATAGCCAAAGTAATCTTGAGAAAGAAGAATGGAACTGGAGGAATCAACCTGCCTGACTTCAGACTCTACTACAAAGCCACAGTCATCAAGACAGTATGGTACTGGCACAAAGACAGAAATATAGATCAATGGAACAGAATAGAAAGCCCAGAGATAAATCCACGAACCTATGGACACCTTATATTCGACAAAGGAGGCAAGGATATACAATGGAAAAAAGACAACCTCTTTAACAAGTGGTGCTGGGAAAACTGGTCAACCACTTGTAAAAGAATGAAACTAGAACACTTTCTAACACCATACACAAAAATAAACTCAAAATGGATTAAAGATCTAAATGTAAGACCAGAAACTATAAAACTCCTAGAGGAGAACATAGGCAAAACACTCTCCGACATAAATCACAGCAAGATCCTCTATGACCCACCTCCCAGAATATTGGAAATAAAAGCAAAACTAAACAAATGGGACCTAATGAAACTTAAAAGCTTTTGCACTACAAAGGAAACTATAAGTAAGGTGAAAAGACAGCCCTCAGATTGGGAGAAAATAATAGCAAATGAAGAAACAGACAAAGGATTAATCTCAAAAATATACAAGCAACTCCTGAAGCTCAATTCCAGAAAAATAAATGACCCAATCAAAAAATGGGCCAAAGAACTAAACAGACATTTCTCCAAAGAAGACATACAGATGGCTAACAAACACATGAAAAGATGCTCAACATCACTCATTATCAGAGAAATGCAAATCAAAACCACAATGAGGTACCATTACACGCCAGTCAGGATGGCTGCTATCCAAAAGTCTACAAGCAATAAATGCTGGAGAGGGTGTGGAGAAAAGGGAACCCTCTTACACTGTTGGTGGGAATGCAAACTAGTACAGCCGCTATGGAAAACAGTGTGGAGATTTCTTAAAAAACTGGAAATAGAACTGCCATATGACCCAGCAATCCCACTTCTGGGCATACACACTGAGGAAACCAGATCTGAAAGAGACACGTGCACCCCAATGTTCATTGCAGCATTGTTCATAATAGCCAGGACATGGAAGCAACCTAGATGCCCATCAGCAGATGAATGGATAAGGAAGCTATGGTACATATACACCATGGAATATTACTCAGCCATTAAAAAGAATTCATTTGAACCAGTCCTAATGAGATGGATGAAACTGGAGCCCATTATACAGAGTGAAGTAAGCCAGAAAGACAAAGAACATTACAGCATACTAACACATATATATGGAATTTAGAAAGATGGTAACGATAACCCTATATGCAAAACAGAAAAAGAGACACAGAAATACAGAACAGACTTTTGAACTCTGTGGGAGAAGGCGAGGGTGGGATGTTTCGAGAGGAATCGGGTGGAGAGGGAGGTGGGAGCGGGGATTGGGATGGGGAAGACGTGTAAATCCATGGCTGATTCATATCAATGTATGACAAAACCCACTGAAATGTTGTGAAGTAATTAGCCTCCAACTAATAAAAAAATTTAAAAAAAAATAAATAAAAAAATAAAATAATTACTTTTTTTTTTTTAAGTGTCTGTTTCATCATCAGAAAATGGGAAATTAAATGAGCTAGTGCCTTCAAAGCCCTTAGAACAGTGCCTGGAAAATAGCAAATGTTCAATTACACACAGAGAGTAAATGTATGTAGGTGTGTATGTTTATATATAAAATATGTTTGTGTATAACTGGTGAGGCAGCGTTGCCCAAACAGGCCATGTTGTAAGGTACTCCAATAAGATTCACCTGGCTTGTGTCCAGATTGCATCCAGATTGGAGAAGCCAAGAACAGTGCCAAAGAGGGCCTAGGCACTAAGAGAGGAAAAGAGCTGAGTAATTTTAAATGTCCGTGCACACCAATAAATTTTAAAATGCAGGTAAGTCAACATGGATGGTCCCATTTAGAAAGAAAACTGCTAAAGAATACCATGCAAATTTAAGATAAAGAAAATATGGAAGCAGATTCACCTAAATATTAACAGAGGTCATCTCTGAATAATGAGTTTTTCTTTCCTGAGTTCCCAAATGAATATGGATCATTTTTATGGACAAATGAAATTAGTTATCCTATCTTCATTTTATTAAAAAAAAATGAATTAAGTAACTAGGAAAATGAAGAAAACCTTCAGCCCCTAAGGACAATCTGCCTCTCTGACAGCCTGGAAATTTGTCTGGTTTGTTCCAAAGACAGAAGGGTTTAGGAAGGCCCAGATACAGAGGAGGAAGGCCATGTACACAGTAGTGGCCCCCTATGACACAAGAGCAGGCCCAGTCAGCAAACACTCACACGCTGATTTGCCTCAGGATAAACAGCTTGTGCTTTTGTGAACACAAATCTGGTCATGTCACTTCTGCTTAAAACTATTAGTTGCCTTCCACTGCTCTTGGGAAAAAGACCAAACCCTTCAGGTGGCCCACAAGAACCTCTGCCCACCTCTCGGGCCTCTTCCTAACCCCTATTCCTCCTCTACTCCATCTGCACGCTTCCCCACCTCCTTCTTCCACCCGCCTCATCAGGGGAGTCCATCCCCAGACTAGGCTCTACCCCAGTGCCCCAGACTAGGCTCCATGCCATTTTCGGACCAGCACATGACCAGCACAGCACCCAGGCCATGCCGCCAAAGCACAGCTATACCACTAACATCTGTGGGCTCCGTTGGGCCCACAGTTTGACTCACATTATATCCCTAATGCCTAACACAATAGCTGGAATGTGGAGGGCACCTAATAAAGGCCAAGCTTTGAATGATTACCACTCACGGGCAGGCAGGGACACAGTGAAGTGTACACCCAGGGAAAAGCAAAGACCAACCACAAAAGGCCTATGAGCCTTACTAGGGAATGTAGGTTTCATCCTGCAAGTGATGGGAGCTACCAGACAGTTTTAAACTGGAAGGCAGCAGGATTAGCTGCATGTTCCAACTGCTAGAATCTAGCTACCATGTTGAGAGGGGTTTAGAATGGAGACAAATTGGGGAGATAGGGTGACCACCTGGAAACACTGCAACAGACTGAGAGAAGAGAGGGGTCTGATCTAAGGCAGAGGAGATGAAGGGGAAAATATGAATTAGAAAGAGTTTGGAGAAGGAAATCTACAGGACCTGATGACTAATTAGCTGTGGGGACACAGGAAAAGGAATCTAAGATGGTTCCCAGATTTCTGCTTCAGATGCCAGAGCTTTCCAAAATGCAGAAATTGGATTTGGGCCATTGCTCTAACTTTGACTTCTTGAAGCCCCAGCTTGTCCACCTGTAAAAAGAAGCTGTTCAAAGTTTCCCTGCAGAGTTACTGGTAGACTCAAATGAGCTGATGTTTGGGAAAGTGCTTCACAAATTGTAAAACATTGTTATTATTATCATTATTATTATTATCATCATCATCATCACCATCAGGGCAACAGATTACAAAACAACTGCATAATCACCCCCAGAAAACAGCTTCTTGACCAAGACCAGGCTTATGGTCTTACACAACTGGCCTGATTTCTGTTTCTTTTAAACTGTATTCCCTGTCTTAAACTGTTAGCCTCATGAATGATCCGATGAGGAAAAAAGAAAAGGCATCTTGTTGAAAAGCTGAGTTCCCCGGGGCCCAGAAGACAGTTGGGATCTGGTCCCAGTCAGAGTCCTGCTGGTTCCCTCTTTAAGAGATGCTGTATTCCCCTTCAATACTTACTGACTTGACAAATTTCAAAAATCTAAAGGAACTTCCAATGGTTAAAGAAAGATGTCTCACTAGACACAATGAGCCTTTCTTGCAAACTGTAAGCTAATGACTTTAAAATAGAAATCCATCCACTTTCCCACTCGCTGCCTAAATCCCATGTGTTCATTTGGGATCCTTGGGCCCAGGAGTCAAGAGTAAATCAAAGCCAGTTCCCTCTGGGGACCTTTCAGAAAGATAAAGATTCCAAAAGGCTGGAGGGTTCGCAAACCTTGTATCACAGTGAACATCTAACCCAGTCAAAATGCCTTCAGGTATGGCATAAGCCAAGGAAGGAGAATAGAGAAGGGAAAGGAATTAAGATGTAGAAGAACCTGGGATAGTCTCATTACTGGGCCAGCAATTTACAAACGGCATAATCAAATATAGATACTATTATTCCTACTTTACAAGACTCAGAAAGGTGAACAGTGTGGTCAAATATCTCTTCCCTGGTGAACATCAGAGTTCAGCAATTCAACTTCTGGTTTGTGCAAAAATAAAGAAGGAATATTCTTTCTACCTTATACAACACAATAATTCTTTGAGATGACTTCCAATAGTCAAGATGTCTGATGAATAAAATATGTAATTCAGCAAATCCAGTATAGCACTTCAACACTCCCCAAAAAAAATTCTAACTAAAAAAAAAACAAAACACAGGAAAGACACTGAACCTGAGCTCTAAAGACCTGCGCTGAAATCCTCACCAGTAACTGCTCTACCTATAACCTTATTTATAAAAGTTGAATCAGACCACCTTCTTAAAGGCTAAACAAATGCCTGTGGTTAGTAGTAATCCAAGTCCAGCAGAACTGATCCTTCTCTTTCTTCTCCAAGCCCCAGGAATCACACCTGACCCACTCTATCTACACTATTATCAAGAAGAGAAAAAGCACTGCTGTCTGGAGGAGAATCAGAGAGAAAAGTCAGGAACCAGCTAATCAATTAAATTATTTCTTTTCCGAGAAGCAAACATTGGCAGCAGTGTCTGTGGACTAACACTCATGGATGGAGTCTTGAGTGATTTGGACCTTTGTCCACAAGACAAGTAAAAACCAACTTCCAGCGGCTCTGCTTTCAAGTCCCCCCACAGGGACCCTGGGGGGAAGGCCTGGGTCTCAGGCCAAGCCCCCGCCACACTCCGGAGCCTGCCCGCCAACAGCACAGGAAGTGCCAGCCACTCTCCCCAGAGCAGCTGGCACCAATTACCCAAACCCAGCTGGAAATACTCAGCTGGGGTGAGGCGGGCGCTCCAGATGCCCGGCCTGATCGGAAATCCTACACTCAAACAAAGGCAGCCTTGCAGCCGCGCCAGCACACAACACAGTGGCTGGTCAGGGGCTGGGGGAGGCAGCCAGAGGGCAGGCTGGGGACCTCCAGGCAGGGAAGCAGCTGTGGGTCTGGGAGACTTGCCTGTTCCCTGATTTCAGAGCCTCTCCATTATCACAACCAACAGCTACCAATTACTGGGCATCCAGAGCATGCTGAGTTCTTCTGGTCCTCATGCTACTGAACTCCCCCAGCAACACAACAAAGAAGGAACTGTCATCCCCATTTACACATGAGGGACCCGAGGCTCACAAAGACGAATGACCTTTCCCACCATCACGGAGACAGGAAGTGCCAGGACTGGGTCAAGAGCCCAGGTGTCCTGCATTACTTTCCTTTCTGCAAAACATCCTGGCCTAAGAAAGCAAACTACATACAAAGGGCCTGGCAACGAGGGGCTCACTTTGCAAAGTCATCACAGGTGACACCCTGAGTCCTAAAAGATGATCAACCGGTTAGGAAGATGGGAACATCTGTAGGTCCACCATGGATCTGAGGACACCCGTCTAGTACTGGGACTCCAACACCCAAGAACACACAAAAGTCAATGCCTCTTGGCAGGAAATGCCAACGCTGAACTACAGAAAGCAGAAGATCAAGGCCATCCTTATGGCTCTTCAAGGAACAGCATCAATAGGTGCTGATCAAGAAGGTCTCAGAGATAGTTATTATTATCTTCATGTTAATTATATATTATGGAAATGTATTATTATTTCTATATGTAGTAGTACAGGCTTCCCCAGTAGCTCAGCAGTAAAGAATTCAACTGCAATGCAGGACACACAGGAGAAGTGGGCTCAATCCCTGGGTCGGGAAGATCCCCTGGAAGAAGGCATGGCAACCCACTCCAGTATGCTTGTCAGGAAGATCCCACGGACAGAGGAGTCTGGTGGGCTACAGTCCACAGGGTCACAAAGAGTCAGACATGACTGAATCGGCTGAGCAGCAGCAGAGCAGCATGCAGTAATGAATATTATAACAATAATATGGAAATAACATCATAACAAACATTTATATAGAATTTACTATGTATCCAGTGTTCTTCAGAGTGCTTGATGTACATTAACTCATTTAATCTTCCAACACCCTAGGAGATGAGTAACATAACTATCTCCATTTACAGAATGGTTAAGTAACTTGTCCAAGATCACAACAATCACATAGCTAGTAAACTGTGAAGCCAAAATTCAAACCAAGGTAGTCATGCTCCATAATCCATACTCTTAACCTCTACACACATTGCCTCTCAACTACAACAAACATTTATTAAGCAGGATCCATGCTAGGTCCTTCCACTACTATTATCTATGATCACATTTGTTGTTCATTACAAACAAATGTAGTAACATGAATTGAAGCCATGAAGGTTTCAGATCACAAAAGAATGGAGCTAACCTTGCAGGCAAGCAGCAACATTTGAAAATCTCCATGCACACCCCCATCTCTCATTGGGATTTGACATCACAGAGGTGGAATGTCTGGAAGGCCCAAGCAGCTACACATTGACTTACCCTTGGTGAAAGCTCAGTAGTTATCAGACTTCACTGTGAGTACAGTGAGTTATCACACAAAGTTGGATACACAAAATCTAGTCTAGTTACTTCAATAATAATTTCAACTCTTCGCTAGTCTTACATTCTACTTGCCTCTGTGATGCTCTGAACTCTACAAATTTCTTTCACTAGAAATCTGAAAGTGCCTCACTTAGCCATCCCCCTGCACCTTCCAGCTCTGGGAAAGCTACAATGGCCTTCAGGACTCAAAGCTCACCACCTTTCTGGAGCAGTAGGAACCACGGAGAATTTTGTACCCAACCAGTTCGCCTACAGATGGAGAAACTACCTCCCACGTTAAGTGACTTGCCCAGGATTAAAGAGCAAGTTAGGAAGAACCTAACCATAACTTTCAGTTCTGAGTCTGCTATGTGTTTCCCATTAACACTGTGCATGTTTTCCCCTGTGGTTCCCCTGGCCCTTCTACAGTGCTTAACTCAGTGCTATATTCAGCAAATGTTTATTATCTCTCAATAAAAATAGTGCTATAGACTGTGTCCCCTCAAAATTCATATGTTATAACCTAACCCCCACTGTAATGATATTAGGTGGTGGGGCCTTTGGCAGGTAATTTGGTCATGAGGGTAATTTGGCAGGTAATTTGGTCACCCAATCCTCATAAATTGGATTAGTCCCCTTATTAAAGAGACCCCAGAGAGCTCCCTCACCCCTTGTGCCATTGAGGACACAGTAAGAAGACAGCCCCCTATGAACTAGGAAGCAAGTCCTTACTAGACACCAAATATGCTGGTATCTTCTCAGCCTCCAGAGCTGCGAGAAATACATTTCTGTTAAGCCACCCAACCTGTGGTATTCTATTCTGGAAGCCAGAATAAGATAATGCCTAGGAGCTCTGCTTGCATTATCTCGTTTAATTGCCCAATCCAGCAAGGTAGATACTATTTATTATGTCCATTTCACAGTTTAGGACACTAAACTTTAGCCATTTGATGCCACCACTCCAAGATCATGATAAAAACATGAGGTTCAGAATCTGAACCCCCAGTGTCTAACTCCAGAGGTTGTTATATTCTGAACTCTATTAGGTGCAATTTTACCATCCTGGTCCCCTTTTCCTTTTCCAGTTCCCAAGGCAAGTTCAGAAGCTCATTCCTGCAGTGATGTCCCCCCCCCCACTACCCCCAACGTCCCCATGGCCCCAGGTGGACTGTGCCCATTGCTCTGCTAAGTCCATAGAGGCTTGGTAGCCATGCCTCAGGCACTGGGTGGCTCCGGGAGGTGACCAGTCCATGGGAGGGCAGGAGGTGTCCAGCACCCACTCTGTTCCTGTTCCCTTCTGGCGTCAGGGGCCAAGATGTGGGCTTCCTGGTGGCCATTCCCACACCAGCACACAGCAGTAATGACATACCCCTAAGTCTGCCCCAGACATACTTATGAACCCTCAGGATCACACCACTAACCCTCACCCACTCGCAGCCAGAGCCAGTACTGGTCACAATATAACCTCTAGCGGAGGGAAGGGCTGCTGAGCAAGCACGCAGTGTGACAGCAGGCACTATGAGTGGAACTTCACTCCCCTGGCCGGGTTCACCCAGGAGGAAGGTTCACCCCAGCCCCTTTTACTCTGAGAAGGAAACTGAGGCTCAGCGAAGCTAACTGACTTGCTTGGCCGGCACAGTTAAGTCTTCGTGTGACTCCAACGCCCAGGGCTTCCTGCTACAAACACCCCTTCTCAGACAACACACATCCCTATCGCCATGCGCTCCAGTTGCATGCTGCCAGTAAGACCCCACGGTGAGAGCCTCACTTCTCTCACTTCCTTTGCTGAAGTGCAAACACCATGCAGAGGGACACACGAGCTCTAATCAGTATTGTCTTCCCTCAAAACAAGAAGCTGTCTAATGACATCTCAGGGTTAATAAACAACTTTTTCACATGTAACTTCACTTGATCCTCACCACAGCCCGGTAACTAAGGATCGCACTCTGCATCTTACACATGAAGGACTGTGGCTCAGATGCAGAAAGGGAATCACGGGGGAGGTGAGAGTCAGAGCGGAAACTGCAGTCCCAGTTTGCATGAGCCCTCAGTCCAAATGCCCCCTTCACCTGGCTCTGTTTGAATCTTTCCCAGGGATGTGAGGAGGAGGAGGAGGAGAGAATTAGGGCAACGGGTGCTGGGAGGCAGTAGCAGAACAGTTTGCCTTGGATACTAATTCAGTTCTTGCAACCCACCAGCACTCCCAACAATGCCCAGAGGTTGCTGCCAGCCAGACAAACTAACGGGCAGACAAGACACAGAACACTGAGACCAATCTGCGGCCCTGTGCACCAAGGCCAGGAGCCTCTTTCCCCGGGCTGGAAAGGGGCCAAGCCCCCAGTGCATGCAGCCCAATATCCCAGCCTCGGCCACCCACAGAGCCCTGCCCACCCAGGACCCTGGTGAAACATGCACCCGCCAACAGACCTCCCTGCTTAGTGGGGGTTCCCAGCACCCAGCAGTCCCAGATGGGACAGGGAACCCTCACACCCTGCCCCTTAGGCCTCTGACTGCTGTCTAGGGGCCCCTTGTTTTTCCTCCTCTGGGACAACCCCGCAGAGAGAAACACACGGGCAAGGGAGCCCGTGGCAGTTGCTATAGGCAACGCATCCCTCTGTTAGCAACACCTTACAGGCCTAGAATTTTCCACACCACCACCAGGTTCATTTGTGGAGGAAGCAGCTTCTTGTCCACACACCCCATCAACTTCATATCCTCCTGGCCCATAGCTTCACCCACTTCCTTCTGACACCCTAGAGGTCATCACCTTGAGGAGAAGAGAAAACAAGGGCCCCCCCAAGACCCATTTTCTCATCTGTAAACTGAGAGGTGAGGCACACCAACAGGGATCAAGAGAGTCCCCCTCAGGTGGTTAAAAGAAAAAAGTGCTTTTGCTTTCTGCAGACATACTTCACTTTGGAAGGAAAAGTGCGTGTTTCGGGCAGCCTCATGGAGAAAGTAAGAATCTGCAAATCCACTTAATACAAACCCAAACAGATATCCAAACCCCAGGAGACAAAGAAAGTTCTTCTGGAAAACAGTAATACAGCAACTCTCCCCATAACCGTTTATTTCATATTCAAATGCTAGTTCATGAACACAGTCAAATTACACTTGAACTTCTACACATGGCCTTCAATTAATGTTAATTATTATAATTATTGGCTACAATCATAACTGGGGCTTCTCAGGTGGCTCAGTGATAAAGAATCCGTCTGCCGATGCAGGAGATACAGTTAGATTCCTGGGTCAGGAAGATGCCCTGAAGAAAGAAATGGCAACCCACTGCAGTATTCGTACCTGGGAAATCCCATGGACAGAAGAGCCTGGCAGGCTACAGTCCATGGGGTCGCAAAGAGTCGGACACAACTTGGTAACTAAACAACAACAATCCTAACTACAATGGTTTCCTAGGAATGCGACCCTCAAATCACGAAGGCTCTACGACAGTCAGTGCTTTCTGGATGTGGCATGTGTTCAAGCTCATGGTCTTATATTCAAGACCTCTTGACCACAGGGATCGAACCCAAGCCTCCTGCATCTCCAGCACTGCAGGCAGAATCTTTACCATCTGAGCCACCATGGAAGCCCCTCTTAACCCAGAAACTTCCACTTAACAGAGAGAAGTTCCATCAGGAGCCCTCCAAGGAAACTTGATTCTTGACCTTGCCATGTGGGGGTTCACACACCCCTCTTCTGCAGAATCCCAAGACCCCTGTTGACCTCATAAGCCAGGGGTAACAATCTCTTGAATCTGAGAGAAAATCTCTTGAATCACCAGGACCGTAACATAAATTCCTTTAGTAAAGTTCTTTGACCTGGAAATTTTGCATAATTAACAGACTGGAAGAGAAGGTGATTCCTGATGACAGAATGTCAGACACCTGAGAAAAAAAGCGATCTGGGCTCTAGAATTTCTTCAGGATTTTTCCTTCACATAGTTAGAGGGGGACTGTCCACCTACTCCACCCTGCTGGAACCATGGGACAAGCTGGAGACCATGGGTGCAGGCTACAAGATATCTGTACATTCACAAACCAAGTCCTAACTGCCACATGCTGATGTTGCAGGAATATGAAGCCCCCTGCTTAGAAGAAAATGTCACGTAACATACAGGACAGACAGTACTTGCAAATCACACACAGAGACACATATACATGGTGTGTATATAATGCATATTATTGGTACATATTATCACGTGATTAATATATGGTAATTATATAATATATTGTACAATATATAGTAGCTATAATTATATATTATGTACATTTGATACATTGATTATATGTATAATTAACATGTATTACATACATTAAGAGTACAGTTGACTCTTGAACAACTAGGGTTAGTTGAAAATTTGTGTCATAACTAATCCTATATGTGATTCTTCCATAGCCCCAATTCCACATCCTCAGATTCAACCAGCTGCAGATTGTGTATACTGTAGTATTTACTATAAAAAAGAAATTCTTGTATAAGTGGACCTGAGCAATTCAAACCCACATTGTTCAAGAGTCAACTGTGCTTAAAAATCAGAAACTAATAATGAAACTCCCCTAGAGGAAAAATATACAGGCAAAGGACATAAAATGTAAAGAAGTGAAATAACATGTGGAAGTAAGATACTACCTTCCACTTCCCAAACGACAAACTCTTTAAAAATTATCAGTCCTCATGAGAGTGTATGAACACCTGATACGTGGCTGGTGGGAGTGTGAGTTGGTATTTCCAGAGGGTATTTAATAATATGCTTTAAAATCCCTAAAAATACACATAGTCTTAGACTACGCAATTTTACTTCTAGAAATTTATTCTCAAAAGTGTTAATGGATGTACTCAAAGATTTAGTCTTTTTTCATTGTCTATTATGGTAAAAAGTAAAAGCAACCTAAATAGCCAACAGTAAGTTTTTAAAATAAAAACAAATATAGAGTATGAAACAAAGCTACTATGATATTAAATACCATTACCAAACATTATGATTGCTGTTAAAAAATTGTGTATATAAAAAAGTACTGGAAGTATATACAACAAATATTAATAATGTTTAGCAGTTGGTGGTAAAATTACAAGCGATTTTTTCTTTCTTTTTAATTATCTGTATTGGCTACAATTTCTTTTTGATTATCTGTATTTGTTACAATCGGTATTTGCTATATTGGCCTAAAACTTCTAATACGTATCTGGCAGCATTTAATAGCTTTTATTTTGTAAAATGTTATATATGAAGACATCACATCACCCCAAGAGTATGAATTCCTTGAATCCCAGGTTCTAGGTCTGATTTATCTTCAAAAACTCCCCATGATATTAGCTTAGGGTCTTGAACAATTACAATTACCATTTATTGAATGTTTGCCATTTGGCAAGCATTCTATTAAATTGTGTTTTTTAATACAGTAAAATTCAATAAAAATTTGTTGAAGGAGGGAGGGAATGAGGCGGGCAGATGGAAAGGAGTGAATGAATAAATGCCCAAAGATCTGAAACAAGCTGGCAGCTCTCTCACCATGAAGTGACCTGCTCACTTTTGAGGTCCCATTTGACCAGCAGACCATACCAATGTGCTAGACCATTTCCTCTAGTGAGAATGGGAGCAGAAAGGGAGTAGGTATTAGGCAAGGGACAGCCACACTACAAACTTGAGTTTTCGAAGCCACCGTTTTTGAAAGATTTCACAGGCAACTGCCAGGTAAAACTTAAAAATCATTTTTGGGAGCTTTCTAACTAGATTCACAAAAACTAGTATTAACACAGCCTTTTGATGAATTACTTTGGACCTTGGCAACCTTTAATTCATTCCTACAAAAACTCCCAAGCACTCACTATTAGAGGGTGAAAAATAAACTTAGGCACAATCTCATTCTTAAGGAACCTGCAGTGTACGAGGACAAGGAATAGTTGCTGAAATACTGGCTCAAGGCTAGGTGTGAGCCCTCACACAGTACTAGGAGGCCAAGACACGTGCAGAAGGAGTTCTTTCTCATGGGGAAGAAAAGCAGAGGAGGAGGTAAGTGAGAGTTGGGATAGACAAGATTTCTCAATGCAGAGTTGGGGAAATGTCATTCCTGACTTGAGGGGACAGCCCTGAGCAAAGGCTCTGAGGGGTGGGATGGGGGCCAGGGCAAGCCATCATGAGTGTGTGGAAGAAACAGATCTGCCATGTCAACTGAGGCAAGAAAGGCAAGTTCAAGCCAGAATGGAGAGACTTTAGAAGCAGGTAAAGGCATTCAGACTGAATTCTGGTAGTAATGTGTCCAGCCCATGCCCCCTAAATCTTGGGCCACTCCATTAGAAGTAAAGTGGCCCAGATCCTCTCCAATAGCCTCTTCTTGCCCCTGACAAATTCCTGCTACACTTCTAAAAAGCACCTTAATATACCCCTCACTTTCACAGGCTTCGAGAAGCTCAGATTTACAGCCATACTGCCCTGAGCACACACAGAAGTAGAAAAGGTGAAGCAGCTCCTTGACACCTGGTCCTTGACCCTGCTGGTCTCCAATCTCTGACATCCTGGAGAGGAAGCCTCCCTGGCTTAGCCCATCTCCTGGGAAAATGAGGAGATAATCCTTGGACCAGTTGATTCAAAACAGTACAGCATGAAACCGGTAGTAAAAGCACCAAGAACTGATCTCAAATTCGGCTTCTGGAGAGTCAGTCCTGTGGTCCTGCTTCCTCTAAGGACCATGGAGACACCTCCAGGCCCCTCTTAGTAAAGGGTTTGGGAAGGAAGCCACTGGAAATCCAGAGGACATGAGACAGATGTTTTCAAATGTTTTAGTAGCATGATACATCCCTCCCACCCTGCCTTCTTCCGACTCTAAATGTGTCTCTTTTTATGCCTTGTCTTCCCTGTCTTCCTTCCTACCTTCTCTCTCTCTCTCTCTCCTCTCTCTCTCTCTCTCTCTCTCTCTCTCTCCTCCCCCCCACTTGTGTTCCTTTCTCTCCTTATTTCAACTTTTGTGAAACCTACTCTTCAATCTCTTTCTCTGAATCTATCTCTATGTGTCTGTCTCTCAGAGCCAGCTCATCTCTATCATCTCTCTCTCCGCGTCTCTGACATTCTGTCGGCTTCTCCGACTTTATATTCCTGAACTGGTGTGTAGGTGCGTCTACTAATGTATCTGCCCGGACTTCTCTTGTCATTCGGTCTCTCCTATCTGTGTGTCTTTCTGTATCTCTGTCTTACTGTCTGTCGTGCACGTCTTTCTGTCGCTCTCTCTCCCCGTACCTCTCCATCTCTCTGCCTCCATCCGTGCCTCTATCCCTCCTCTCCCGGCTCGCGTTACTAAAATCGCAGCGAGGAATGGAGCAGCTCAGAAAGGTGTGACCCTAAAAACCAGCTTAAGCGGGATGCCGGGTTAGAGCGGCGGGAGGGGTACCGTGGGGACATCCCCGGTGACGGCCGAGCCACACATGCGACTTCCCGGCACTATCGCCGCTCCCCGGGTCTCCCGCTTGGCGAGCGCCCCGCGACCCAGCCCCACCCCGACCACCCACGTCCCTGGCTCAGAAGGACCCTCGCCACCCCCCGGAAGGCCGGAAGTAGGGCAGAGGGCGGAAAGTTCTCACCGATGGTGAAGCTGTAGCCATCGATGCTGAAAGTGGCGCTCCGGCATTTTTTGAAGCCCTCTTTCCTGTTGCTGGCGTCCGTCATGGCTCGGCTGGCGGCGTCCCGAGGTCCCCAGCGGAGGGGCGCGCACCCCGGCGCCGGCGCCCGGCTTTCAGCCGCGTCCCCCACCCGGGCGCGCGGCGCGCTGTCCCCGCCGGTCCGCCGCTCGCTGAGAGCGGAGCGCGCCGGCTGCTGGCACCGCGAGCGCGAAGTCGACTAACGCACTAGGCGCACGGCGGAGCCAGCGAGCCTCGCAAAAGCCCCATCTCCAGTGCCAGGTTCCAGCTACCACGAGAGGAGTGCGAACAAAGGGAGTCGACGCGCACCCGCGCTCGTGGATGGGGGCTGGTGGGGGGGTGGGTACCGAAATCCCTGTCTTTGCCACCTTCTCCCTGGAAGCCAGCGCGCTCCAGGCACGTCTGTTTTCTTTCTCAGCTTCGCCTTCCCCTCTCTGGAGGCTGGTGGGGTTTGGGGACTCAAGGGAATGGCTAAGATTTGGCGTCGTGCTTCTTTTGGATGTTTTCTCTGGCAGGCAAGAGAGCTCCCAAAAAACACATCAACAGATGGAAAAGCAAACATTCAAGCCGGTCAGATGCTGCCAAAGTTTGCTCCAAACAAGGAAGTCGGGAAAATCGCCACGCCCACTTCCTCCCAGCAGCTGTCCCCTGAACTAGCCTGGAACCCTGATAAGACTACTTCTCGACAGTCCCAAGCAAGGAAATAATCAAAGTAACCCATATTCGTGGCTAAGTGCTTTCACGCAGAGGTTCTAAGATGCACGAGTTCTAGTCCATTCCAAACGAACTGTCCCAGCTCTTTCCAATTGGTTTTGTCAAATAGACTTGGCAAAGTGTGTTGCCAAATAGAGATTCCTGGAATTTGTGGAGGTGGTAGAGATTTAACCAACCCTACAGCTAACCGCTCTTGTCACAGAAGAGGAAACTGAGGTGGACAGGGGCTGGACTAAGATCCTACAGCTAAAAAGTGGCAGTGTCTGGATAGAGGAGTTTTATGATATCAAATCAATTACTGATCCTTCCAGTACCTGAAATGACTGAGTCAGGCAAGGCTTGTATGAGGGAAATCATTCCCTCCAACCAGCAAGCAGCAATTGCTAAGGGTTTACAGTTGCGGTGTTCTGTGCCATCGGCTGGGGAGCTCACATTAATGAGACCCGAGTTGAGTCCCTTGGCGGAGTCCATCCAGTGTAACACATGGAATGACAGTGTTATGCTCAGGTTATTAAAGAACTAGTTAATTCAACCTCATTTGTTGTGATGGAATTTAACACAATTACCAAGCACTTGTCAATATTAACGAGTCAATCAGGTACATCCCTAGTTGTTTCTGAGTTTAGAGAACAGTGATCATAAGTCTTCAGAATCTAACTAAAATTAGAACTCTTCTCTCAAAAAAAAATCACATACACACACACAGGTGCAATATTCCACATGCAATTTTAGGGGAACCATAAACCTCTCAAGCCCCCTGGAAATCAGATTAATATCTCAGGACCTGAATCTTTCTCAACTTACCATATATTTTGAGAGAAATGAGGGTTTTTTAAATGTCAAATATAGTTGGAAATTCAATTATAAATTCTCTATGGTAAGACCTAGAACCACATTGATAGTTTGCTGAGATCAATGGCAAGATTGACTGATCCAAAAAGGCAATGGGTGTCACAGAACTCAGGTCACACAGAATGGTACAACCTCGTTTGGCAGTAGAGCTGTGCTTCAAACCCTGAGGCACTCCTTGAGACTGGGACTGGTTACAATGTGAAAGCATGAAGAAAGCTCTAGGGGTGAACTGAGTCTGAAATCTGGCTCCACCACTTACCAAATATATGACCTAGAGCAAGATACTAGACCTCCCTGAGTCTTGCATTCCTGATCTTATAATGACGATTAAGTGAGAGGAAATGGGTGAAACTTAGGCATACCATGGACATTCAGTTTTTGCAATTACCAGGTGACTCCCAAGTTTCATTAGGTAGACATTGTAGAAAATTCTTCTTCATAGCAATAATATATTTTTGCTATTGTTATCATTAATTTTATAAAGAAAGAAAATGTATCTGTAAAATGTTTATATATATGACTACATACCATATATATTATAGTATATTATATATACTATATATAATAGTACATATAATGGCATATACTATATATAATGCATTTTAATATAGTAACCCCCAAAAGTTTCTTATCATTCTCATTTCCCTGTATTTCTCCCACCTTCCCAAACCTTTAGCAAAATCACATGTCTGTGTCACTGGAAGTTAAGGAATGAGATTCCTGAAAGCCCTGAGCTATAGTCTCCTATGGTAAGTTATCAAGAAAAAAAAAATCCTAATGGGATGGAAAATTTTCCCTGAGTGAGTGAAATTAAAACTTGGTATTTAATCACTCTCAGCAGAAAAGCTTTTTGAAATATAATCTATAAAAATAATAACAATGTGATCATTTATCTGTCCCCTAAGACTGGTAAAAATAACTTGCATGAACAATTAGAACTGGTTTTAAATTGCTTCTCCCCAGAATTGTTCTCTCTCTCCCTGGTTTTAGAAACTGCACACCTACAGAACCACTGACTGCAGCACTTCAAGTGCAAAGACTTGAAAGCAACCTTCTCAGTGTGGGGCTATTACTCCACATCAAGTGAAGTCGAATACTAACATTCCATAAGCCAAGAAAGAATGAGTTCAACACCAAGATCAACAGAAGCATTGCTTTTGCTTGCTCTTTCAGGAATGCTTCTTTAAGAATGCCTGTGAAATAAGAAAACTAAACCAAGATACCCAAGTAGATGGGTGAATCCTATGCCCTTATTGTTAGAGTGGGGGTCAGCAAACAGACCTGCAGGTCAGATCCAGTCTGTTCACCTGTTTTTGTAGAATCTTCAAGCTAATGTGATTGAGTGATTGAAAAATTCAAAAATTTTCCATTCAAAAGAAGAACATGTAACACATTAAAACTACATGAAATTCAAAGTTTGGTGTCCACAAATACAGCTGGTAGCTCATCTGGTAAAGAATCCACCTGCAACACAGGAGACCCTGGTTCGATTCCTGGGCCAGGAAGATCCCCTGGAGAAGGGATAGGCTACCCACTCCAGTATTCTTGGGCTTCCCTGGTGGCTCAACTGGCAAAGAGTCCACCTGCGACGAGGCAGACCTGGGTTCAGTCACTGGGTTGGGAAGATCCCCTGGAGAAGGGAACAGCTACTCGTTCCAGTATTCTGGTCTGGAGAATTCCATGGCCTGTATAGTCCAAGGGGTCGCAAAGAGTCGGACACAACCGAGCAAGGCCAGCAAACAGACCTGCAGGTCAGATCCAGTCTGTCACCTGTTTTTGTAGAGTCTTCCAGCTAAAAAGTGATTAAGTGACTGAAAAAGTCAAAAAATTTCCATCCAAAAGAAGACCATGTAACACATTAAAACTACATGAAATTCAAATTTCAGTGTCCACAAATAAAGTTTTATTGGAACATAGCTACACTCATCGGTTTACACATTGCATGTGGCTGCTTTTAAACCAACAGGCAGAGCTGAGTAGTTGTGCCCAAGACTGTATAGCCTGCAAAGCCAAAAATACTTGCTATCCGTCCCTTTAGAGAAAATGTTTGCTGACTCCTAGATGATCGTAAATATCTTACACCTGTCTAGGCTTAGATAACTTCTGGTTCTATTATATTTATTATAAAATAAGTAAATACTATTATATTTGCTATAAAATGACTTATTTACTAAAAAATAAGTTTGATTTATAAAATAAATCACTGATCTGTTTTTAATTACTGGAATGGATTCTAACAAGGAGGGCAGAGCAACAAATGTTTGATGAATGAAAGAAGGAAGGAAAGGAACAACATACATAAGAGTTTGATCCAGTTGTTAGCAAGATTAATTAGGTTAAAATTAATTTCTCCCAAGATAATGCATGAACCTGGTTTCATCCCATGAAAGTAGAAGAGGGTGAATTCAGTACTTAAATCAGTTCATAACTCATGGATCAGATAATGTCCTTCAAAATATAACAACTATATATGGAGAAATAAAAATCTGGAAGGAAACTCATCTGACTCAGGTGCTAATATCCTGTCCCCTGATATTCCTTGTATAGGGGCTGGTAACTGTTTCTATGTAAGAGAAAGAATGTTAACAGCTAACACTGTTAAACTAGTGTTCACTGGTTTCTAAACATCTAGAAAAAGATGAGACTATATGTAGCATGTGTTATCAAAAGTCAGTTTTCTAAGAAAATAACTTTTTATTTGTCATACCAAAGAGAAGACAACTCCCCAGCACTTCATTTGGAATTCTCCAGTCGCCCAAGAATTATAAATCCAAATTGCCTCAATAAAAGCATTGTTTATACCCCTCATGGACATCCTCAGCTGTGTGACAACTACTCTAAATTGGGGGGAGGACCCCGATGCAGTCACATCATCACAGAAATGCTATAGGCAATGAAGTTTCTGAACTGTAGCCCTGCTCTTCTGGCTGAAATTGGTACAATCCAGATAAGACTAATGAGTATCTTTGCTGGGAGTAGGAATTGTGAGAGGTGAAGAGAAAGTTACAGGAAATTCGAGGCCCAGTTCCAGCCTAAACCTAAAAATCAGCTCCTCGCAAATTCTATGAGATATCCTAGTACCTTACACTACATTCCCTCTTTGTGAGTGAGCTAGCAGATGGGAGTTTCTGTTGCTTGCCATCTTGAATCCTAGCTAATCCATCAAACACAGTCCCTTCAAGGAAAGTTGTCGAGAAGAAAAAATAAATTAATTAACAGAGAAAGGGTGGAATGACACTATCATTACCAAGTGCCAACTACGTGACAGGCATTGCTGCTAACCAGGAAATGGTCCCTGCCTTTGAGGACTTTATAAGAAGAGAAAGTCCCGAACAGTCTCTGGAACCAGGGCTCTGAACAAAACAGCAGTCTCAGGAAGTCTGGGTTTATGGAGGTAACTCCTCTCCAGCTGTCCTAACACCCTTCTCTGCTTCAGTTTGCTTCCACCTTATTGCTTCCCTAGAGCCTATTCTTGTTTCTTGTATTAATTAGGCCCAGGGAAGGCAACAACTATCTAAATAAACAGAATAAAAAGCAAAGTGACTACACACCTGAGGGTCAGAAAAATTTCCCAGAAAGATGCCTCGAAGGCCTAATGCAGATTGGTAGTGGTGATGGTTGAGTTGTTAAGTCGTGACTCTTTGCGACCCCATGGACTGTAACCTGCCAGGCTCCTCTGACCATGGGACTTCCCAGGCAAGAATACTGGAGTAGGTTACCATTTTCTTCTCCAGGGGACCTTCCCAACCCAGGAATTGAACCCCGAGTCTCCTGCATTGCAGATGGATTCTTTACCAGTGAGCCACCAGGGAAGCCCCTAATGGAGATTACAGAATGAGACAATTTTCCTTTGTGATAGAGATGGCCTCCATCTATTTGTCAATGTGTTTTCTAAGTTTACATATCATTAGTGCATTTGTGAAAATGACTTTTCCTACACCTGCCTTCAGTGTCTCAAAAAATCCTTCCATGTTCCAAAAAATACTAGCTTAGCAATTCCCAGACCAATGCTTTCCCCATAATATCAGAAGCAAATTAGAGTAAATTCATTCTTTTTGGCTCTAAGAATTTAGGGAGATTTTCTGATAGCCTTTGCAGTTAGGAGATTTGGGGAACTGGAGACACTCTGCAGTGGAGGAGCAGAGACCAAAATGAGAGCCTTGAATTTCTTTTTTGTAATCTGGATTATCAAACCTGGATGTTCTTCCCCCTCAGTCCACCTGGTTTGCCTAGAGACCTTCTCCTCATCCTTGAGGTCTCCACTGATGTCCCAGGTCTTCCAGAAAGCATTTCCTGCCTGCCTCTTCTGGAGGGAGGAGGACACTCCACTTTAAGCCTCCCCTGGACCCCACTCCATGTCTCTATCCTGGAACCACTGCCCTGCACCCACACTGCTTGTGTGCATGCTGGTCACCCCACGAGGACATGAGCTGCCGGTAGCGTCTTCCATCTTAGCCCCAGCACAGTGCCTGGCACAGAGTAGGCTGAAACATGCGATCAGTTAAGCAGTCAACACAGATGTAACACACAACTGCACAGCTAGGAGATGATGGGGGCAGAAGAGTTATTCTTAGTCATTCCCTCTCTTCATTCCCTCTGGCTTCCTCTGTGATGAGCTTTAGAGCCAACTCATGATAAACATGTTAACAACATTTATAACAAAACAAAAAGCTTCTCTGTTTGCTAGCTGTGTGATCGTGAGCAAGTTGCTTAGCCTCTATGAGTCTCAACTTTTATCTTCTGTAAAATGGAGACGTAGTAACTATCTTACAGGGGATACTGAGTTATACTGAGGTAATTTCTATTAAAGACTTGCCCTCAACCTGACTCATAGTAAACTTTCAATATATGGTTGTGTTTTCTTTTTTCAATTTGGCCGAGCCATGAGGCTTGCAGGATCTTAATTCCCCAGCCAGGATTGAATTGACGTCTTTGGCAGTGAAGACATGGAGTCCTAACCACTGGACCACTGGGGAATTCCCATCAATACATGTCATGTTATTTTTAACATCATCAACATCACTAGGACTCTAGGTCCCTGTTGTGTGTATTTCCTGCATAGAGTTCTTGAGATAAGCCATACCCAGAGGCAAGAGGAACAGGCCCAGGGCTCATTCACCACGGGCCCAAGGCTCTGGAGTATCAATCATCCCATAAGCAATGAAGCAAGCAATGGTTCTAAGCCTCCATCTCTCAACTGAGCAGCAGATACCCACAGGCTTCCTGAGAGCTGGAATCTGGAGCTTGGACGGGGCCTGGCTCAGCAGGAACCCTCAGGAAATGCTCTGGCACTCTCCCACCCACCGTCCCCCTGTCCCCTCCCTGTTCCACTGCACTTCCGTCACTTAGGCATCGCTGCATTTAGTGGACATTTTGTGGCCTTCATCTTCTCAGCCTCCCGGCATGTTTAACTCTGTGAGCCACGGTGGCCATATTTAGGATGTCTTTTGTTCCCTGGGCATCCAGAGTAAAACCTGCTCCTGGTTTTCCCTGCAGCTTTCTTGGCCAGTTTCTTCACTGCTGTCATTAACCAGGGAAGCTCTTACTCAAGAACCTCTTCTCACTCTCTTCCCTCTCCACGGAGCAATTCTCTTCACTTTGATAGCTCTGTTAATGACTCTCAAGTATCTAGTTCCAGCCCAGATTGCTTCCCCAAGCAGCAGTGCCGTGTGTGTGTGTGTGTGTGTGTGTGTGTGTGTGTGTGTGTGTGCCAAGTCACTTCAGTCGTGTCCGACTCTTTGTGACCTCATGGACTGTAGCCCACCAGGCTCCTCTGTCCATGGGATTTTCCAGGCAAGAATACTGGAGTAGGTGGCTGCAATCTCCTCCAGGGGATTTTCCCAACCCAGGTCTTACATCTACCTGCATTGGCAGGCAGGTTTTTTTACCACTAGCAACACCTGGGAAGCCTGTGAACAGACTGCAAGGATTGTTATAATAATCAAATAAGCTTATATGATGACATCACAATAATACTTGACACTGAGACATTTCTTAATGTTAGATATTGTCCTAATTTTCATTTAATACGTTTTCTGCCAACTTCAAGTAGTAGGAAAAAGCCCTGACTTGGATGGTTTAAATTATAAGAATATTTATTATTAAGTGCAACATAAATGATTAATTCAGCTATTCAATGAGGATGTCAGAAAGCCAGGCACTTTGGAACACTGTGTACGTGCATGTGCTAAGTTGCTTCAGTCAAGTCCAACTCTTTGTGACTCCATGGACTGTAGCCCGCTAGGATCCTCTGTTCATGGGATTCTCCAGGCAAGAATACTGGAGTGGGTTGCCATGCCCTTCTTCAGGGGATCTTCCCAACCCAGGGATTGAACCTGCATTTTGTAAGATGCTGTTATAGGAGATGAGGACTCTCAGGAAAGGAGTGGGGAAGTTTGACAGGGAAGGGAAAGTAGCAGTAAAGACAAGCTAGTCCTGTGGGCAACAGCAGCTTCATCTTTCACAGGGCACCAGGAGCCAGGGTGAGGCATGTGCTTCAACTGTCAACCAGAAGAAAGAAAGTTTAGGGTTGCTCTCAAAAGGCACCAATTCCCAGGTGCAATCGTTCCCTGGTGTCTGCAGGAGATTGGTTCCAGGACCCCGCCTTCAGATGCTTCAGCATCCTTAGATGCTCAAGGATCGCATACAATGTATAGTGTTTAATTATACCTTGCATACATTCTCCCATAGACTTTAAGTCATCTCTGGATTACTTATAATACTAATAACAATAGGGAATTCTCCAGGCAAGAATAGTGGAGTGAGTAGTCATTCCCTTCTCCAGAGGATCTTCCCAACCCAGGGATTGAACCCTGGGTCTCCCGCATTATGGGTGATTCTTTACCATCTAAGCCACCAGGAAGCCCCATTACTTATGATAATACAGTATACATGCTATATAAATAGTTGCTTGAGCATGGAAAATTCAAGTTCTGATTTTTAGGAACTTTCTTGAATTTTTTTTCAAATATTTTTGATATGCTGTTGGCCAAATCCACAGATGCAGAACCCATGGAAACAGAAGTCAGACTGTGTTCTTGACTTGTTGAAAAGACAGCAGAGCAAGATCCAGTGGCCAGATGAAGCTCGCAGGCAAAGAAATGCCAGTGTAGCAGTTGAAAGTGGTGAGAGCATGGGACAGAGACAGGGCCTTGACGGAATCTGCTACATTGCTCAAATCAGATTTGCTTTTTATAAAGAAGATTCTAACTCCAGTAAGTCCCCTACATATTAACCTTCAAGTTTCAAACTTTCAAAGATGTAAACACATGTTCCATCAAAATCAGGAGTGAGTGAAATTGCATCTTGCCCTCTGTCTCCTAGTCTGACAATATTTCAGCTCTACCATCTCCTACCTCCTCTCCCTCTCCAGCCAATAAGTCTTCTTGCTTGTTCACTCGATGCCAGCCCCTATATGCCAACTGTTGTACTGTACTACTGTAAGATTTAAAACCTTTTCTTTATTTTTGTGTTTGTTTTTTATGTATTATTTGTATCAAAAGTATTATAAACCTATTACAGTACAGTACTATATAGCCGATTGTGTTGGTTGGGTACCTAGGCTAACTTTGTTGAACTTACAAACAAACTGGACTTACTAACACATTGGACTTACAAACGTGCTCTCAGAATGGAACCTATTCATATTTAGGGGACTTCCTGTCAGTTGCAGAGAACAGAGTGGGCATTTGGATGTTTCATTTTCCATGCACACTTTGACAAGTAGAGTGTGCATGTGTGGGGCAAGAGGACTGTAATGGCTAATTTTATGTCAGTTTGGCCAGACCATGGTACCCAGCTCAATGGTCAGACATTCTGGATGTTTCACAGAATGTTTGTGAATATTTGGGGGGGGAGGGGGGAGATTAATATTTAAGTCAATCAACTTTGCAGAAAGCTGATTACCTTCTATAATGTAGATGAGCCTTGTCCAATAAGTTGAAGACTTTACTACAGAAAAGACTGACCTCCCCCTAGAAAGAAGGAATTCTACCAACAGACAGTCTTTGCACTCAAACTGCAACTCTTCCCTAGGTCTCCAATCTGTCACCCTACCTTGCAAATTTTGGACTTGCCAAGTTTCTACAATCACATGAGCCAACTCCTTAAAATAAATCACTCTCTCTCTGTGGAGATAGATAGATAGGTAGAGAGATAGAAAGACAGATAAATCCTATTGGTTGTGTTTCTTTGTCTAATACAAAGGCAATAAGAAAGAATTTGGAGAAGATGGGGAATGGATACTAGTGATCATCAAGTAGTTCTCCCAGGAATCCAAGAACCTACAGGGATCATATTCTACACCTTAAGAAAGGTCTGAATGCCAAAGGCAATTTGAGAAAGGTGGCCTGAGCTCAAGAAGTCCTCGACACAATGAGTCTGTGAGGAGATCTCTTTCTCTCCAGGGATCTGACTGTGCTTCTTGGTCCAAGCAACCTCAGGGCACTTGATGACTCCTGAAGACACCTCTAGGCCACCTCTGTTTCCTCATCTGCCTTTAGATTCACACACTTTTCCCCATGGTGAAACAATTAAAATAGTCTTGAATTCACATTCATGCTTTGTTTCAGAACCCCCTCTCTGCTAAGTTTGGAAGGGAACATTAGCCTTGGCCAGCACCTTTCTCTTCTCGAACTTCCTGTAGCCATTGGCTCTTCTCCCTGGGGAGACCTTGAACCTGAGTCAGAAGCCTTGTGTGACAATACAGGGGATTTCACATATGTGACCTCAGGCAAGTGGTTTAATTGCCCTCTTACTTTCTTCTCCTATAAAATGGGTATCAATCTGCCTCCCTTGCAGGGCCCTATAAATACACAAGTTACAAGTCAAAGTGCCTTCAAAAAGACCTTTGAAAGTAGTGTATGCTAAGTCACTTCAGTCTTGTCCAACTCTGTAGCCCACCAGGCGCCTCTGTCCACGGGATTCTCCAGGCAAGAATACTGGAGTGGGTTGCCATGTCTTCCTCCAGGGGATCTTCCTGACCCAGGGATTGAACCTGCATCTCCTGTGTCTCCTGCATTGACAGGCGAGTTCTTTACCACTGAGCCACCTGGGAAGCCCCTTTGAAAGTAGGGACCATGTTTATTCACTGGTTTGGCACCTTGCATGATGTCAGACATGTAAATTACCATTAGAAGTTATTGAATGAATTAATGAACAAATGAATAGTGCACAGTGGTCACAGAACTGAGTAAACCTCCAAAAGTACAGTGTTTCCCAAGAAAAAAAGTCAGATTAGAGCTATTGATTCCTCTGCCTACAGCATAGTCTTTCAGTATTCCTCTTTAGACTAAAACTTTGGTCTACCTTAATAAGCTGGCACTGAACTGGATAAGGTTTCCAGAAATCATAGCAGGTATTTAAGCTCAGTTTAAATCTGACTTCCATTCAACTTTCCCACACCCTCAAAGGCATAATACTTTACTAGCAGTCATTATCATTATGCCTTGTTATCCACAGTGGCTACTATTAACAACTCCCTGCTGTTTCACATGCCAGCCTCATAAACATGAAGCTCCACTCTTCCCCGAGATGGCATGAACATGACTCAGGACAACATGGAAGGGGCCTTTGGGCTCCAGAACTCTGAGATATTCTCCTGATCCAGAGCACTAAGGGCATAGGGAATGGAACTCAAAGGCACCATGGCAGTCCCTCGGGCTGACCTTCCATATCTCTGCAGGAAAGAAAGTCACAGATGTCTTGGGGAATGGTGTGTATGAGCCATGGTTTCTTCTGGCTGCAACTATCTCTGACCTTTATCTAGCACACCATCATATTACTCAATCCCTTCGGGTCATCAAGCATGCCTCACACTAGTACCCAGTGCTCAGTAAAGGTGAGGCACAGATGCCTCAATCCTGTTCACAGCAGTGAGTCTCAACAACAACAGCATGCTGAAATCACCAGTGTGATCACAAGCTGATCACATAGACATCATGGCTCACCAAAATAGATTCTGATTCACTGGTCTTGAATGGGGATGGAAAGCTAAGAACTGGTATTTTTTCAAGCTCTCCAGATGATTCCAGGGAGAAGCCACGAATGAGAACCACTACCAGTTTGCAGCATTTGTCCCAAACACTCCTAGTCTGTTTCCAATCTGCTGCCATCACAACGTTCCTATCTGGCTCCTGACCGGAGGCCGCGTCTTCCTTGCAAACCCTACCGTGTGCCATTGGCAATGTATCTGGCTTTCCTGCTGGACTCCTGACTTTCTCTCAAGGGCTTTCCTTAGACATATCCTATCAACTCTTCTCAGTTCCGACTTCTGTGCTTCATGGGGACCAACAGGAAAAAAAAAAAAAAAACCACTAATATTTTTAAGCTAATATTTATAAGCCAAATCCTGTATTAGTTTGTGTAGCTAATTTCTGTAACAAATATCCAAATTCTCAGTGGCCAGACACCACAATAAAGGTATATTTCTTGCTCATTACAGAGCCCAAAATGCAGAAGGCAGGGAGAGACTGAGGAAAGAGGCAGACCACTGCAGATTACTGGGTGGCAGGCTTAATAAACAAGAGAACTTTCTCACCAGGCTTGTCTTGGGCAGCCGCAAGATGAGTAAGTCTTTACACACACACACATGTGCCAAATCTTAAAAGTTTATATAGAAGACTTAACTGGGTTCAGTCACACTGCCATCCAGACAGTCTCAATACTACATTCTATCTTAAAGCTGTATCCTTGGAGAAGCTTCTGAAAATAGGGGAGGCAAGTGGCCATGGGCAGAGGAGGAGGTGGGGAGCCTCCAATTGCCTGGATCCAGCTCACAGGTCAAGCAGCAGTCACACCTCCTCAATGATCTCCCCCCAGAGCCTGAAAGAAACACTTATTCCTTCTTCCTACATTCCATTAGCCGGAATTAGTCATATGGCCCCATCAAACTGCAAGAGGGGCTCTGGGAAATGAAATTATAAAAGAAAAGAGGGTTTGAGGGACTTCCCTGGTGGTCCAGTGGCTAAGAAAGACTTCATGCCCCCAATGCAGGGGGCCCAGGGTTCAATCCCTGGCCAGGGAATTAGATCCTGCATGCCACAGCTAAATATTCTGCACGCTGCAATGAAGATCGAAGATCCTGCATGCCTCAACTAAGACCCAGCACAGCCAAATAAATAAATAAATATTGCTTAAAAAAAAAAAAGAGGGTTTGGTGAATGGAGATCCATTTTAAACCCTCCCCTCTTCACTATTTTGACCAAATTTTCAATTTACCAGAAGCAGACATGGTCTACACCTCTGCTAAGGGCTGAGGGAAAAATCTGCCCCAAAATCAGAGTTGTAACCTTATGGTCTGAAGTCAAAAAAAGCACCTAAGCTCACAAGCATGATACAAATTAAAGTTTTGCCCCCAAAAGAACCCCTCTTTTTCATGTGGCCTGATACTGGTATTATCACTTACAGAAGTTTTGAGGGTATAAACAATTTTAATAGTAAGCTGTTACATAGGTGAGAATAGATACAGGTATATGTGTGGCTGAGTCCCTTCACTGTTGACCTGAGACCATCAGAACATTGTTAATTGGCTACATCCCATTACAAAAGAAAAAGTTAAGAAAAAAAAATAGCACGTTATAGCTCTGGCATTAGAAAACAGCCCAAAGGATAATTCATTTAGTAGTTGAAAACTGCACCATCTTATGACATATGACTTTTTCCTTTCTGTAACTAGAAAACATAAGTATCTAGAAGTACAATAACATCAGTTATTGATTATGAGGCGGGGGTGTAACAAAGAAATTTGGTGAATAATCTTCAGTAGGCCAGCAAAATTTGCACATCAAAGACGCTCGAGGAGGCTCTGAGGAATAGGAGTTATTATAAATACAGAGCAGCCAAGGTTACAACTTGCACGGCAGTAGGTCCCAGATGGATAGCCGTTGAGGGCAGAGTCGGCAGCACCTGCATCTGCATGTGGGGAAGGGAGCGTGGTTTCTTGGGGGGTCTAAAACAGTGGCCTTTGGGATCTAACGGTCACCACGTGCCAGGCTCCAGACTAAGTATTTTACCCAGGCATCTACTTTCAAGCCCTCCAATGACACAGAATGGAATGATGGTGTTAGATTCAGTTAGAAGATCTTTCCTACTGTGGTTCTGAAATCCCCGGAGAAGGCAGCTCCTCTCAGGGGCAACCTTGGCAACAGAATCATCAAGAGCACCAAGAGCCCTGGAACCAAACAGAACAGACAGGCAGCTCCAGGGGAGATGTCTGACACCAGACTGGATCCAACTATTTGCTGGAATGACTTTTAATAGAGAGATTCTCCCCCATCTGTTGTTCACTGCTAGCTAAATTCATCCAGGACTTTGTTCCAGCTTAGTGATTTCACTTTCAACAGGACAGCAAATACGTCCCTTATCACCAGCAAACACACACCCGCACAGATATACACAGCTAGTCACACACACACACACACACACATATACCCCCCACACCCACTTTGTGTCCTGGATGTGGCCTCTGCTAATGATAATAATGATAAGGATGCCGATGTTTTGGAGAAAATGTCACAGAAAAACAGTTAGTGAGAGTAAAGATAAACTATATTTAGGGAAAAAGAGCAAACTATCTAAGATACCATGTGGTCACAACCATGTAAAAAATGCACTTTCAGAAAGACAGAGGAAACACACCAAAGTGGTAATAATGTCTATAGTCTAGTGCGGGAGTTACAGGTTACTTGGTTTTCCAGAAGCAGCAAGTTCAGGCTTATCCTCCCACCCAGGAACCTTGGTGGAATTTAGTTTCTTCTTTAATGTGTCCTCCAAACTTTTTGCTCTGCCCATAATTAGAGGGAAAAAAAAGAAAAGCATTTTAAAAGTCAGTTATTAAGAATTCCCTGGAGGTTGAATGGTTAGGACTTGGCACTTTCACTGAGGTAGCCTGCATTCAATCCCTGGTCAGAAAGCTAGGATTCTACAAGCTGCGTGGTGCAGCCAAAAAAATTATTAACTGAAAAAATGAAAAGGAATAAAACAAATAAAAAGTCAGTTGTTAATACAAACATGGGTCTCAAAATTATTCCTGTATTTTTCAGGTTTAATCATTTTTATGATTTTAAAAATATATTAAATTATCATGAGCCATATCAATGACCCATCTGTAGACTGTAAGCTTTATGAGGGCTATTCCTGTTTTGTTCATTGATGCATTCCAAACACCTAGAGCAATCCTGGTGCTGAGTAGGCAGTTAATAAATATTTGTTGAACGACCACTTGAATATTCTGGTTCTGACAGAAGAAATATGGAAATTAACACATCAGGCTTCTAAATCAGCCTCCATGAATCAGGATAAACGGTGCATCTTTAACTACCAATTGGTAAAGAAAACTTCATACTCATAGTCTAAAAACTCTTGGGCTCCTCTTCTCAAAGGAGATTCCATTCTTCCAACATAACAGGATCTAATAGAAAAGTCCTGCTACCACATCATCAGTAATGTGACACCTTATTTACTGATATTTTGAAAAACTATTATGCACGTTTGCCATACAAGGCAAGATGGTACCAAAAGAAATAGACTGAAGACTTGTGTGGTGGCAATTCTAAATTATGATCTTGAATTATGAAAACCTCCATGGGTGGGGAAAGCACAGTCTCTACACTGACAAGACTGAAATCTCAAAGTTACAAGCAGATTTTGCCAGATGTTGATTTCACTGCTGCCCAAAAACTCTACCAGAGAATCAGTCTGTATTATCATGATAAAAGAAAGCAGTTATAGTTGGCAGCAGGTGGGAGTACTAACGATTTAATACTGAGATGCTTTTGTCAGGTATTTAAGTTACCAAAAGCTATTTTTCTCATTGTGATAAATTCACTTTCACATTTGGCAACTGAATTTTTAACAAAATGCCTCTCATGCCAACAAAGGGCATTTGAGAGAATGGAAGCTATTGAGTTTCCACTTTCCAAATGAGTTGCCTCTTGACTTGATTATCCTCCCTGTGATTTTGAAGATATCCCTACAAACCACAAAGCATTGTCATTGACACACAGCCTGCACTCAGCGAATGGTTATGGGATTGACTCAAAAATGTGTGACAACTGAAGCAAATCACAAAGAAAATTGAACTGCTGAAGTATGCTGGAAATCAGGACCACATTTTGGAAACAATAAGAACTGGAAAGGGTAAAACAAGGTGCTAATTCAGTAATTAAATTGAAAGAAGAGTCAATAGATCCTCATTTTCAACTCCTGTTCCTCGAGGTCCAACCACTGGGACAGACTTTTCCACCTGCAGAAAAGAATCTCGGCCCTCACAACTGTGCCTGTTTCACACATTAAGAAACTGAGGCCAACTGCAGCAAGGTGGACACATCTAAATGGGGACCAACCTGAAGTCTCCCCAAGTCTCCATCTCCCTCACTAGGTTGCCTGTCTTCATTATCTCACAGGGTGGAAATTTCCAGACACTCCAACCCTTTGGCCCTTCTACTTACTTTTACTTTTTCAATCTCTCCCTTTTTTAATCAAGTTCAGAGAAATAAATAAGCAGAGAGGAGACGAGGGCTAGTTAGAGACCACAGGCAGGCTTCCTTTCCCATCTCCCACCTACAATACAGAACTGTGCCCTTGAACTGTCCTGAGGTTTCTGTCCCTGCAAGAGGAGCCTTAGCCACCTCCCCAGCCTGTCCCCAAGTACATCCCCCAAGTGTCTTATATGGTCCTGGTTCCCATTCACAAAACCGGTCAGTCTCCTCACCCCCATGTCCCCTACCCCCTCACTGACCACCTTCAGCTTCTTGCCGCACAAGGGGAAGTGGGAAAGTCCCAAGTGTCGTGAAGATGACTCACCTAAAGTCAGCAGCCCCTTAAAGGACTGCAGACCCGCCTCCCTGAAACCCAGAAAGACCCTGGAACCACTTAACAGAGACTCTCTTGGGAAGACGGGCGGGAGATTCAGCTGGCTCGAAGGAGTGGCCTGGAGAAAGGAAGGGGAGAAAATGCCAACAATACCCAGAGGCCGAACATTCAAGCTCCACGATCTACTTGCCAGACTCTGACTCATCATCCAGCCTTCCGGCAGCTCACTGTCTAGGTGCACCAACCCACAAGTGAACAAATGATCACTGAACAGGATTCATAGACAGAGGGAAGTTTAGGAGATGGAGGGAGGCCAGCATGGGGCTGTTAGTCCAGTTCACAATTTCCTAGAGGAGATAACATCAACACTAGTCTCTTTTTTGAGATGAGTGATAGAAACATGTGAGCAAAAATGATAAGGTTTTGGCTTTTTTAAAAAAACAACATTGATGTCATTTTCACTGTAAACATACTCATTTTCATCCTACTTCGCTTGTGTTAATGCAGTAAAACATCACAGTGAACAGCACAAGTTCCAAACCTGACCCGCCAAGGTCAAATCCTGGTGCTTCTCTTACTAGCTGTCTGCCCTTGGGCTGTGCCTCAGTTTCCTTCCATGACAGCTGTGAGGACTAAATGACTTAACACTTGAAAGGTGCTTAGAGCTGAGTTTAGCACATAGTAACTATGCAACAAATATCAGCTTCTGCTATCGTGTCATTACTTTGTTTTCACACCTTATGCACTTCAGTGCACTTTTTGCCCAGTAACCTGTGAAGGGTAGGAAGTCATAGGTAAAGCGATAGAGAGGAAAACAGATTGTCCTCACAACTAATCAGCACAGTTCCAGCACCAGAACTTCTGATGGTCCATGTTATTTCCAGCACTTCACAACACTTTATAAAGTTGTTTTAAAACCCTGAATTCTGATGCATGAAACAGGGCACTCAAAATCGGTGCACTGGGACAACCCAAAAGGATGGGATGGGGAGGAAGGTGGGAAGGGGGTCTAGGATGGGGGGACACCTGTGACTGATTCATGTTAATGTATGGCAAAAACCACGACAATATTGTAAAGTAATTAGGCACCAATTAAAATAAATAAATAAATTTTTTTAAATAAATAAAAAGAATCCCCTCCCCAAAAAAACACAAAAAATAAATAAATAAAACCCTGAATTCTTAATGCAACATTGTAAATCAATGATACTTCAATAAATTTTTTTAAAAGACTAAACTCTTGGATGAAAGTTCCTTTAAAAGTCTTAATTGTAATCCCACTACTAGGCATATACCCTGAGGAAATCAAAATTGAAAAAGACATATGTACCCCAATGTTCATTGCAGCACTATTTATAGCTAGAACATGGAAGCAAGCTAGATGTCATTCACAGATGAATGGATAAAGAAGCTGTGGTACATATATACAGTGGAGTATTACTCAGCCATAAAAAGGAACGCATTTGAGTCCGTTCTAATGAGGTGGATGAACCTAGAGCCTATTATACAGAGTGAAGTAAGTCAGAAAGAAAAAAACAAATACCGTATATTAACGCATATATATGGCATCCAGAAACATGGTACTGATGAACCTATTTGCAGGGCAGCAGTGGAGACACAGACACAGAGAACAGACTTACGGACATGGCGGGTGGTGGGGGTATACCAGAAGGAGAGGGTGGGGTGTATTTAGAAAGTAACATGGAAACATAGAATTACCAGACATAAAATAAATAACCAATAGGGTTTTCTGTGTGACTCAGGGAACTCAAACCAGGGCTCTGTAACAACCTAGAGGGGTGGGCTGGGGAGGGAGCTTCAAGAGGGAGGGGACATAGGTATACCTATAGCTGATTCACGTTGATGTTTGGCAGAAACCAATACAATATTGTACAGCAATTATCCATCAACTAAAAATAAACAAAAAAACAATTTAAAGCCTTGATTTTCACATAAACGAGGGGAATGGCCCTAGAAGACAATGGAACTGTCAACATTCAACAGATTGGAGGACTTTACCCCTAGGGTTAATTTGGGAATACTTAAAATCCAAAAGAATGTCTTTCTGAGTGTGATAAAAATCCCTCCAAAGTCTCATGGGGTTTCTATGTCCAACGTACTCCAAACTGCCACAACCCACAGTACAAGAAACCTCACTTCAGAAAACACGGGCCCTCCCTACCGGGCACTGCCAACACAGCTGTGCTTACCGCCAGCAGAGCTGGAGGGCGATGTGTGCTGGTGGGACCCCTAGCACCTGCTGGGGTGACACTCCCCCCCACACCCCGCTGATCTCTTCTCACCAGGAGGAAAGCACACCCCACTTGTCTGGCAGAAGTGACCAGGGTGAAGGGCATCGAGCACAGAAACAGGAGTAAAGGAGAGAAATCATGAAGGGACTAGCCATGAGGACATTAAAATGGACCACGTTTGCTTGGATAGTTTCCCACTGAGAGAGACAGCATGGCGTCCTACATCGTGGCCTTCTGGTGGCCAAGATGTCTGCAGGAAACGCTGTACTGCTTTGGTAAACAATCAGGAAACTCCCAAGAGACTGGTGGCTGGTTCGGTGCGAACAACTCGGGTCTAAGGTTCAGAAGAGCTGGACTGAAACCCTAGCTTCTCCATGGCTGAAAAAAGCATTAGCACTCTGAGTCCCAATTTTTTTCCTCATTTCACTGAAACTGATAGCACTGGTCACTTCTGTGTTCCCTTAAGCTGTTGCAAGAGCAGAGGAAAGGAGAGCCATTCGGAGGAATTTGCACCCGGTCAGTTGCACACAGCGAGTGGGGCTTACCTTGCTCTCCTGCATCTTCAAGTTTCTCCTCCACGGTTTCCCCGGGGCTGTGCTGCTCTTCTTCCACCGCTCCTGCCTCTATCAGCAAAGAAAAGAAACATTCCCAGTCAGGCACCTGAAGGCAAGCAGAGGAACCCAAGCTTGGGGATGTCTCTGGGGTGTCCAAGGCAAATGACTAGTTCCTCTGCCTCTGCTTTTGACTTGGGCTCTTCCTGCACTCCCACGGCCAGCTCCCTCCTGGCTGACCGGGGACCCTCCTCTGCACCCTAAACAACTCGTGCTTTGCTACAGACCCTTTTTATCTTCTCACTCTCCAGGTGACATTGTCTGCCCCTTGGGTGCTGTTGACTCCTGTCTCTCCAGCCAGCTCACGAAGGGACTAAGCCATCTGAGCAATGCGCAAACCAACCCGGGAAAGGAACCAGTTGGAAAAGCAAGAGGAGCTTCCTCCAGACCCTCACAATGATCCCCACAAATCACTCTGCAGAAGGCAAATACTCCTGCATCTGGAGAGCGTTGGTCCAGAGGAGGCAGAAACGGAAACACAGGACAAACTTCACTATAGACTGTTACTTATATGTGCCACAATTTGGTGAGTAGTTATGATGACTCCCATTTTTCAAATAGAAAAATGAACTCCAAGAGGTTGAATAATATGCTCATGGAACTCATAAGAGGCAAAGTCAGGATTTGAACACGGATCTTCAGTGGGGGTCTAGCATACTTTGCTCCTTCCCACAGCCACCCCACTGGGTATGATGGCCACAAAGTTAAGTCCCTTCTAAAATGAAAATGGTCCTACAGAAATTTTTCTTAAGATGGTGTTTAATTGCATGTATTTTATGATTACAAAGTATCTTCTCTGTTTTGTATAGTTTTTATACCTCCTGAGCATAGATAAATAAATTATACATCTTATTATTCCAAAATCCAAATGAACAGAGTGGGTAAAATATCATCCAGAACACCATGGCCTTGGACACAGAGCAAAGTTTCCTTGTCCACAATTCATACAACTTGTTAAGTCAATTCAATAACTGATAATTTTCCAAACAGTTAATCTTCAACCTGCTAATTGGCAGATTATTGATAGACCCTCATCGGTAGTGACACTCCATAAAATTCACAAATTTGGGATTTCATTGAGACTACCCAAAGTATTGTAGATTTTGAGAATGACAGTTGCTGGTGTATTGTGAATTTCAAGTATCATGGATGTCACAAATATCAAAGATTTTGTAAGCATAGAATGGGGCTTTGTTGTCCAATGCATTTTCAGACCAGTCTGCTACTTTTTTCTCATCCTCTTTGTTAATGGGTTTGCTTTCTTCATGGAAGAGAAGAAAAAGGTGGAGTTGAAGGCAGTATGCAAGTACTGTTCTAGAAATATTGTCACATTTGTACATGCCTGCCTTCCAAGGTCATACACACACAAATACATACATCCAGAGTCAGTAGACAACATACATTCACACAGTAGATGTTTCATCCAAATGTTAATTTTCACATATCTTTGTCAATTTAAATATGTTTAAGGAGAATCCTACCATACCTATAACAATTTCTGGGAGAAAGAAACTTTGAGTACAGAAGCATTTCCTAAGCATCAACGAAGCCACCAGTGCTCTGCCTCATACCGTCACCCCAGAGCTCCATCACTGACACCCACATCGCCATCCAGGTGGGTGCCATAATCCCCGTTTACAGAAGAGAAAAGCGAGGCTCAAAATAAAAGGTGTGCCACAGGTCCTAGATCACTCACTGCAAAGTGAGATTCCTCATTCAAACCAGATCTGTCTTGCCTAAAGGTTATAAATTTTGGAATCAGGGGAAGAGAAGAAATAAATTTCAAACAGTCCTGATTCTTCGTCTACAGCAGTCCTCATCTTCCTGCTCTGATCTACTCCTATCAGCTGAGGAGCAATTGTTCAGTAACAAAAGAACAAAAACCTCAAAGAGAATTATGTCAACCTTCATCACTGTGCAGGCCCTAAAAAAGGCAAATTAATACCCTTCCCTTCTTTGGGGAAGCTGCTTTTCTTTTAGCAAAATCATGGGGCAGAACTGTGCTTTATTAGCTTGGCTTTCATTTGGCAGAAGACAACACAGGTGAGTTCCAAAAGGAAAAATAATTCACAAAAGACAAAGTGACAATGGATGTAAGAACAGGAAGAATCAAGGGGTCGCCATCTCTGTCATTGTATCAATAATACTACTTTTGGATGCTATGGAAATGTCACCATATCATGTTAATTTCTCCAGAGCACATAAAATGAATGTCCCAGAGCTACAGACCATTCCTGACTTCCTGCTTTCTCTTCAAGTACCTCATTCAATAATTAAAATCTATTATATTCCTAAAGCAAACCACTTAGTAACACCTCAGCAGACATCAGGGAAGAGAGAAATGGAATTTTGATAGTAGGTCTCCTACTAAATTGAAATGAAATCAGCTTAATGCTAATTATTTTTCACATTCAGTTTCTATATTTACCAAATGGCCTAACTTTTGAAGTGCCAGCTGAATTAACAATTAACTTTCCTGAGCTATCAACACTCAGCTAACCCTTCAAGCCCTATTTCACCCCCCATCAGTTGTTCAAATCCCCTTACTCCCGCCCAATCACTCCCTTCTCTACTTCTATGTGTACTTTTGCTCATATAATTAGCATTTAATATATTTATTTAACGCATTAAGTGTGTATCATACATGTGCCAGGCAATAGATAGGAACTGAAAACAAAATGACTACTAATAATAGCTGAATTCACTGAATGCATACTAAGAGCAGATATTGTTCTAAGTGCTTTTGTGTATATGAATTTATTTAGACCTTGTAAATGTGACCAATTCTACAGATGAAGCAAACTGATTCACTTAATAACTTACTCAGGATGACTCAGATTGTAAGTGATGGAACCAGAATTTAGACCCAGACAGCCTGGCTCTACAGCCCTGGAAATTAATCACTACAACTGCCTCTCCAAGTTCACATTCCAGGGCCTCAGAATCGAATGAAAGACCCACATGGAATCAGAAGATGACACAGAAGTGTCATATGATTGAAAATATCAAGGAAGGGGGACCAATACAGACTGGGAGAGTCTAGGAGGAATGTGTTAGGAAGGGCCAGAGGGCGGTGATATTCCAGGCATTTTTAACAGTTTAGTAACTGACACTACACCTAGATCTAAATTTCTCCTAGGGCTGAGTACGGTTGTGTGCCATGCTAAAGTTGTTTTCGGTCGTGTCCGACTCTTTGTGACCCCTTGGACTGTAGACCGCCAGGCTCCTCTGTCCATGGCATTCTCCAAGCAAGAATACTAGAGTGGGTAGCCATGTCCTCCTCCAGGAGATCTTCCCAACCTGGGATTGAACCCACGTCTCTTACGTCTCCTGCACTGACAGGCAGACTCTTTACCACTAGCACCACCTGGAAAGCCCACAGTTGTGTGATATCCTAAAAAATAATTTTGCCTGGGTGCATAAGGAGTGGTAAACCAGTCCACCAGGGCAGAAATGGCCACAGTGGAAAGGGCAGTGGGGAGCACTGATTTGTATTTGCAGATTTCCTTTGCCAATTTCTATGGGGTGAATACTCCCACCATAGCGGATTTCAAGCTACCAACCAGACATCACTGAACTCGTTTGGGATGAGATGGGTTCTTTGGACGTCACGTGCCGATTTGCGCTGGCACCAGCACCACTCTGTGAAGTCCCTCTAGTGAGTACCAGAAGCTGGGGGAGCCACGAGGTCAGTGGGTACAGAAATACCACCCCCGACGGAGAGAGGCTGAGGGCACTCAGGAGGGCGGGAACACCTGCTCGGTCTCTAGCAGGCGGCAGCTGCCAGGATGGTACATGAGTGTTAAGGCCCCCACAGTAAACCGAGGGGAACGGGGATATAGGCCACAGACACAAGGCAAGGAGCCCAGAGGAAAACAGTAGCACCAGAAGAGAGACTCAAGGTGAACACCACGCCCAGTCAGAAAAGGAAACACCTGAGTTCAGGTAGGCACAGCCTTCAGGCAACATCCAACCAGGTCTTGAAGTCAAAGTACAAAATCCACAGTGCCTTCTCTGCCAGCTCCCCTTCTAACACATCTAAGTTCCTCCCAGGGCCTCCTTGAGGCTCTCAGAGGAGGACCCTGTGTTGACCTCCACTGCAAGGCTTTCCACAGCACACTGTAATTATCCATGGAGATGCCTCCCACTAGGCTGGGAGCCCCTGCAGGCAAATAGCATATGATGTTGGCAAATCAATAGGCCAAATCTGGCCCACCACCTGCTTTTATAGGGTAGAGAAGCCAAAAATGGTCTTCGCATCTTTAAATGGTTGGGAGAAAAAAATCAAAAGAAAAATAATATTTTATAATACATGTAAATTATATGAAATGCCAATTTCAGTATCCATAAACAAAGTTTTATTGTAACACAGCCATGTCCTTCATTAACGTATTTCACACTACCATATGGCCCATAAAACCTAAAATGCTTCCTCTCTGGTCCTCCACAGAAAAGTTTGCCAACTCTCAGCACGTAGCATGCCCTGAGAAAGGAAACATTGAATCAATGCTTGATTAATGATTATCTGACCCTAGATGCATCCCCAGCCATTTTTTAATCTCATAACTATCCAGAATTTCCTGGTTGGAGGACCCTGCTCACCCAGCAACCAGCGTTGTTTTCCAGCTCCCCCAAGCATTCTGCTACTAGTGAGAACCCAAATGAATCTTCCCAGATTGGTTGCTTCCAATCTGTCTGTATAAGGATTTCCAAATCTGTATTTCTGTGGAATTTGACTAGGAGTTCTATTTTCACAATATATATATATATATATCCCACAACTAAATTAGCTTAATAAATGTTGAGCTACAAACCGGTGCTGTGACAACCTAGAAGGGTGGGATGGGGTGGGAGGTGGGAGGGAGGTTCGAGCGTGAGGAGACGTGTGTATACACCTGTGGCTGACTCACATTGATGTAGGGCAGAAACCAGTGTAATACAGTAAAGCAGTTATCCTCCCAAGAGGCGTTAGTGGTAAAGAATCTGCCTGCCAATACAGGAGACACGAGGCATGGGTTTGATCCCTGGGTTGGGACGATCTCCTGGAGAAGGAAACGGCAACCCACTCCAGTATTCTTGGATGAAAAATACCATGGACAGAGAAGCCTGGCGGGCTTCAGTTCAGAAGGTCGCAAAGAGTCGGACACAATTAAGCACACATACTCCCAAAAATAAATATAACAATAAATAAATGTTGAGCTAAACATGCTTCTTCAGCACAGAATTCCACACAGCCTTTAAGATACTCATGTTCCCTGTGAAACTCCAAGCAACATTTCCCAAACATTTGCCCTTTGAAATCTTTTTGTTGGCAACTGTTACTGAGTCCACTCTGGGAATCCGATTCTAAAGGAAGTAGAGATCTGACAAATATATGGTCATCAAGGCCACATGGAGAGCTCATTGTTTTTTATGGTATATCCCTAGAAATGGACACACTTCTGTTTTTAATATCTATCTATTTATTTACTGCTGCACTGGATCTTAGTCGCAGCACACAGGACCTCTGATATTCAATCAGTTGCAGCATGTGGGATCTTTAGTTGCAGCGTGCAAACTCTTAGTTGTGGCATGTAGGATCTAGTTCCCTGACCAGGGATCCAACCTGAGCCCCCTGCATTGGCAGCATAGAGTCTTAACCACTCCACCACCAGGAAAGTCCTGTGAACTCACTGTCACAACCCAAGTTATTTGGCTTAGCCATGACCACCACTCCCTGTCCTTGGCTGTGGGTAGCATAAACCACCTGGAGCCACAGCCCACATCACCCTGGAGAGAGCAGTCACCACTCCGCTGCCCAAAGATCCTGCCATTGCTGTCACCTTCAGTGTTAACTCCCTCCACTCCTGCAGGGCTTTGCTGAAATGTCACCTTCTCAGCAAGTCAGTTCATTTCAGTCGCTCAGTCGTGTCCAACTCTTTGCAACCCTACGGACTGCAGCACACCAGGCTTCCCTGTCCATCACCAACTCCCAGAGCTTACTCAAACTCATGTCCATTGAGTCGGTGATGCCATCCAAGCATCTCATCCTCTGTCGTCTCCTTCTCCCACCTTCAATCTTTCCCAGCATCAGGGTCTGTTCAGATGAATCTGTTCTTCACATTAGGTGGCCAAAGTACTGGAGTTTCAGCTTCAGCATCAGTCTTTCCAATGAATATTCAGGACTGATATCCTTTGGTACGGATTGGTTGGATCTCCTTGCTGTCCAACAGACTCTCAAGAGTCTTCTCCAACACCACAGTTCAAAGGCATCAATTCTTCAGTGCTCAGCTTTCTTTTTAGTCCTTCTCTCACATCCATACATGATTACTGGAAAAAACATAGCTTTGACTAGACGGACATTTGTTGGCAAAATAATGGCTCTGCTTTTTAATATGCTATCTAGGTTAGTCATAACTTTTTTTTCAAGGAGTAAGCATCTTTTAATTTCATGGCTGCAGTCACCATCTCCAGTGATTTTGGAGCCCAAAAAAATAAAGTCTGTCACTATTTCCATTCTCGGCAAGGCCACCCTATTTAAAATTACAATCTCTGCCCACCCAAGATTCTGGGTTTTTCCTTAACCTAACTACTTTTTCCCCTAACTCTTATTTCCTTCTAACAAGTTATGTAATTTACTTCTTTACTGTGTAAGTTCCAAGAAGCAGAGACTTTTTATCTATCCCCAGTATGTCCCAAGCACCTAGAGGAGTGCCTGACACATAGCAGACATTCAATAACTATTTGTTGAAGGATTAACTGAGTGAATAAATGATTATAGCCTCTGATTCCCCTCCAGTATTGTACCCACTAGCTTTGCATCCAGGATCTAAGAGATAACAAAGGAGGGGCCAGATTTTGCAATGGTTAGAAGATTTGCTTTCACTCTGAGACAGGGAAACATTAGAAGGTTTTGACCACAGGAGAGAGATAATATGACAGCATTCTTAGCCCAAGATGCTGGGAAGTGAATCCAGTAATTCAGATAAGAGATGATGGTGGCTTAGATCAGGAAGGAGTGGAAGTGCTGAGAAGTGGTGAGAGTCTATTATAACCTAAAGGCACAGGCAGCTGAATTTGTTGGTAGGGAAGATGTAGTGGAAGGAGAGGGGGAAAAAAGACTCAAGAATGACTCCAAAATTTTTGGCCTAAGCAACTGGAAAAATAGAATTGCCAAAAACAGAGATTTAAAAAAAAAAAAAAAAAAAACTGCAGGTGAAGTAAGTTTGGAGGAAGCAAGGGCAGGCTCCTACCGCACTCAGAATAAACCCAAATGCATAACCACAGCCTCCAGGTCCCTGCATGATCTGGCTTCTACCCACCTGTCCAACTTCATCTCACGCCAGCCACACTCCCCGTCTTTCACAGGGTTCCAGGCACACCAGCCTCCTTCACTGCCTTGAACAAGCCAAACTGTCTGCCACTTGAGGATCTCTTTGTATGCTGTTCTCTCCGCCTGAAGCACAACCCCACTCTCCACCACTCCACCTTCCTGCTTTAATCTTTCAGGTCTCAACTTACAAGTCACCCCTCGGGTGGGAATGCTTGCCTGACTTCCCAATCAAGAGTTTATTTCCTCTGCAGCACCTACACATCTGTCCATCTTTTTTTTTTTTTTTCACCTTTCAAATACACTTTTATTTTCCTTTTTCCTCCTCACATACAGAACTTTCCCACACACTGAATTTCTTGCAGCTATAAAGTCATTCGATGTTGGTCAGGTACCATTTTATCCCTTAAAACCTTGTTGGCATCAAAATATGATAGCTAACCAGCGTTAAATCTATAAAATATTTACATAGCACAGCACATTTAAGCTTTAGACACTTGGCAATTAAACCACATAAAAACTGGACAAGACCCCCAACCTACATGTTTAGAATCAGATGCTCACAGTCCCTATCTGGTGTCTGTACACGGTTCAAAAGGCAGCAGAGGCAACAGGAAGTTACTTAGAAGGACATGGACCACTATCATCGGGAAGCACATTATGTTATCCCAGTGTCATGCACCACTTCACCTTTCTCCAAGGCGGTCTCATAATTCTGGAGTGGCAGGTCCTGCTGATACAAATTGAAGACAGACAACACAACGTTTACTCTGTGGAGACATCCTAACTCCTACTATGCATGCATGGTGATCTTGAATGCAACTGGTCCTAAAAACTTGTCACGGTCATTCTGGGTTTTTAGGTTGGGTGATCCATCAATCTTGCACTCAACCATTACTTCTTTTACATCACCATCACTACCAAAGCTGAGCTGGATGGCAACTAGTGGCTGCAGGCAGCTCCCATACAGTTTTTTTCCATAAAATATGGAAACTATTTTAAATCTGTCATTCCATTGGGAGAATAAGTTGATAGAACTTCAGTGCTTTCACTCTTTCCAATACAGTCTATCCTTGGTTCTCCTTAAGGCTTTAATCCAATTATTCTGTTCATTTTCACAAGAATACAAGGGTTTCTTGCTTGGTAGCCAAAGGTGGGATCATCCACACCACTGCATGCTTCAAGAACGGCAAGAGGAAACTGACATGCTGTGTATTCTAGACCCTTCTGCTCAAAAAGTTTCCACTGGTACAGTCTGTGAGAGTCTTCTGTTCTTCTAAGCCATATGGCTTTAGAAATTTCTTAAGGTCATCAACGTACCCTTGATAGGATTCTGAATCAGACAGGCGGAATGAAAAATCCAACACCAACACTGGTTTTGGAAAAACCTAAAGTCCTGGACTAGGACCCTGGTCACAATATTTTGGAACCTCATCGTTCAGAGTCTGAAGCATGGTCCACATTATGAATGAAAAGAGTGCAGCCAGGAACCCATAAAAGACCAGGTAGAAGAGCAAGATCAAACCCCAGCTCTTGGTGCACCCCAGGAACTCTCCGGAGGTCCGGTTGTAGATGAAGAGCTTCCACTCGGCCAGGCTCTGGTTGAAGTCCTCACGGTGTGCGTGCCGACTGCTAGGGGAGCGGCGGCCGCGGGGTTGGAAGCTGCGAGGAGCCCCGAGGCGCATTCCGGCTGGAGCGGCGCCGCCCGGCGACGGCGACGGAAAGCTGGCTGCACGGGGCGCTCAAGCCGTCTGCGATGCGCCGCCGCGCCGCCGCTCCAGCCCGACGTCTCCCATCTTCTTTCTTTAACTTGACTCTATCTTGTCTTCTCCACCAGTTTACGAGGTCCAAGGGAGCAAGGACATGACTGTCTTTGTCACAACTGCATACCCAGTGCCTGGCATATAATAAGAACTCAGTAAATGTTTATCAATTGGTTGGTTTGAAAAATAGTGTCCATATCTGGAGGGATCTAAGCTAAGCAGGCGTCTGTCACTGAGGAAAATAGAAAAAGCAAAATGTTGTTAGATGCTTGGAAGAGAAGCATCGTTCATTCATCACCTTAGCCACTGTTTACTGAGCATCTTCCATTGATGGAATAAGCCCTTTGTGCTCTGCAAGAGAAAGCACAGTCGCCTTCCCTCTCAGTACTGATGAGCTTTTAGTCCGGTACGGCTGACCCCGCGTTGTTCTGAGCCTCCTGCTCTCTGCTTTGACCACTTTATATAGGGTAACTGGTACTTCACAGGTACAGCTGCATTTAAATTAACTTGCCCGGTGTTTTAATTTAGAAAGTTTGGTGGGGAGCAGATTCTGATAATGATGCTAATACATTATGGCTTACGAAATGTGGGACACTGGTGAGAAAAATAATTACCATCCACACTACTATTACCCAGGGAAAATTAGTGGATCCCCTCCAAGTCTTCACTGTTTCTTTTTTCCTTTATTGTCAGTGTTGCTCAAAAGGCTCACAAGAGCACATGTCCAGAATTACTGGATAAGTAGGGCATTTGGGTGGGAAATTTTGGATTGATGAGAAAAATGATATTAGAGAAAGAATAATGAGAAAGCTGTGGGGGACACAAATTGCTTATTTATTAGAGATACACAGTGACATTCTATGAGTCCAGAAAAAAAAAAATGAAGGAGAAGAATGGCAAAATGTTTACAATTGGTGCGGTTTTATGTCAGGTACATGAGCGTTCAATATAATATTCTCTTTATTTTTGAGTATATTTGAAGTTTGAATTTTTCCATAATAAAAAAAAATATTTTTTTTAAGTCTATTGTAGGATTCTGGGGAAACCTAGACATGGGTGGTGGCAGAGAAAATGGAAAAGAAAAAAAAAAACATTGACTAATTCAATACATTTGACCTTGATAACAGATTTGATGCAACAACTTCAGCTGAGGGAAGAAGCAAAACTGACTCATTTCTATAGCCTTGGAAATAGAATAATGTCATTAAAGAGAATCTGTCTATAGATTCCTGAACTTTAAACAATGTACCTCATTGGCCTGTATGTATGGAAATTAACAAACTATGTAAGTTTTAAAAAAAAAGTAGGGTATTTGGGGGATTCTAATTATTCAGCTATGTGCTAGGAAAAGAGGGAACTGAAGTCCTCTATACTCGTAACTGATGGGAATTAATTGTGAATGAATTGAAGATAGATTATTAAAAGCTTCAGAGTTTGGACTTGCTTCCAGCTCACTTGCTCAAATCAGTTTCTACCCCTTGCCTCTGTCTCCCCATCAGAAATGCCAATGAGCCTGGCAGTATCTCACACTATAACAATTCAGCAAATACTGCCTGGGATCAAGAGTAAATGTAGTACCTCCCAGAAAAATGAAACAGATTCACAAGCCGTATTTGGTCATCTTTCCCATAAGATGGGAAACATTTGAAATACGAATCATCCCATACAGGACACCTACTCTGAACTAGCTACAGTGCCGGACATTTTCCATAACTTCCTGAATCTTCACAATGGCCCTAGAGGCAAGAAGTGGTTTCACATGGCAGAGGAAGACATTGAAGCTCAGCCAGGTAAGTGAATGCCCAGGGTCCCACTTGACAAATGCCTGGATACAGCTAGAATTCATCTCTCTGGCTCCAAGGCCTTGTTGAGCTATACTGATAGACTTCGCCTTGACTGTGAACCATGGGGATACAGGACGACCTTTCCTGTGTCAGATTTAAAAACTGCTCATGAACCCACAGTGCTGAGTACAGACTATCTAAAGGGAACTAGGGAAAATGTCAAATTAATTGGGATCATCACAGGGTGAGATTCCTACTTAATAGACTAACTACACACTGGGGACCCGGCCTCAATACAGCCAGAATTGCAAACCATGGTCTTGTCTCATTCAGGGAATGCATTTGGACGTCTAGCTGCCTGCTACCACCTTTGATGAGAGTGTGTCCAATAATCCACGCTTGGGTAAGGGCCTGGGCCACTGAGAGATGGGTGAGGCCCTTTTGGAAGCCCCAGGTCATGTCATATTCCACTCTGACCTCAGTTCCAGAGGGAGAGGTCAGAGGCTGGATATGGGAACAGGATAGACCCCACACACATACACGCTTGATTTGCCCCCGGAACAGAAGGGCACTGTGTTCCCTAGAAATGTTATGGGTGGGAGGGAAGTGAGGGCCAAAGAGTCAGGAACTGCATCTGCAGTTTAGTTGGAGTTTTAGTTGGAGTTTTCCAACTAAAACAATTAAGCAAGGACACTGGTGCCCTGGGAAGATTTTCCTATTTCCCGTCTTGCTGGGACCTCAGCCTTCCTTCAGCTTACACACTTTGCCTCCTCTTTGAACACTGAGTTAGGTGTGTTGCTTTCCTTTCCAATGCAGGACAGGTGACTGCAGGTTTAGTGACAGCCTCATCACGTGAAATACCCAGAAGGGGCTGGATGAACGCCGGATGGGGACAGCAGGGACGGGATTCAGATTTGACATGGGGTGTTCATTCAGTCTCTCATGTTCAAATGCACCAACTGTGGAGCTGCACTAGTGCACAAAGTCAGCCTGATCCCTTCATGGTCAGGGGAGAAGACAGGCATGAGAACAAAGGCGGAAAGAAACATGTAATTACCAACAGTCATGGTGCTGTGAGTCAAAGAAGAGGGGGTATGAAGAATAATGACATGAGAATAAAGCACTTCAAGGAGGGTTCAACTTGTGTTTTAAACTGTTCACTGAGGCAGTTGGAGGCCCATTTGGAAGCCATTTCATTGACCCTGGGCAAGGGTGATATGCCTTGAACCAGGTGCTGGTGGTAGAAGTAGGGTAAAGTGACCCTATTGGATGCATTTTTTTTTTTTTTTTTGGCCACACATTCAGATAAAAGAATGCTGTATAGAAATGAAAGTGGATAAACAAACACTCACATGGATGAATCTCACAAAATAACAATGAAAAGTGAAACAAAATGCAACTTGCAGTGGGATCTTAGTTCCCAGACCAGGGGTTAAATCCGTGGCCCCTGCAGTGGCAGTGTAGACTCCTAATCACTGGACCACCAGGGAAGTCCCTAGATGCATATTTTGGACACAGAATTGCCAGGACTTGGTGGGACTGGAGAGGTGAGGGCTGGGAGAAGAGGTGAAGAAACGGAGATGACACCCAAGTTTGGGACTGGACAAGAGCATCTGAAACTGTATGTTTAGAATACCATATAGATTCCCAGGTGATGGGGCTTCAAAATGCACATTAATAGGCAAGAAGTGGGGCCAGCTATCTCTTGGAGAAACACAGAGCCACCAGGGACTAAAGGCATTGCTACCTAAAATACCTTTCTGATGTTGGGGCTGAAAGGAGAAGCAAGTGAGGTTTTACCCAGGTGCCCCAACCTCCTTTCTGTTCTTCCCCTTCCAGGATCCCAGGATTTCTACACTACCTCCAGCCAGTACATTATTTGGGAGATAAACATAAGACATTCCTACAATCAGTAAGAAAAACATACATGACCCAATAGAAAATGGGCAAGAGATGTGAACAGGTCTTTCACAATAAAAGGATATCCAAGTTGCCAGTAAACACATAAAACGGTGCTCAACTGCATTAGTTATTAGAGAAACACAGAATAAAACCATAATGAACCTACCCGCCAAACAGCTAAGATGAAAAAAAGCTAATGATACCAGTTGTTGGCAAAGATCCAGAGCAGCAAACTCTCTTCTATATTATGAATGGTAATTTAAATTGACACGACTACTTTGGGAAAAAAGTGTTTGACAGCATCTGCTAAAGCTGAATATATATATATACCTCATAACCCAGCAATCCATTCCTATGCATTTATCCAATGATATGTATATGTATTTGTGTCAGAAGATACATATGAGAATGTTTTGAGGGGCACTATTCATAACAGTCAAAAACTGGGGAAAACTCAAGTGTTCATCCACAAGAGAATGGATCAATTGTAACATATTCAGATAAAAGAATGCTGTGTAGAAATCAAAGTGGATAACCAATACTGCATGTAAGAGCATGGATGAATCTCACAAAATAACGTTGAAAAGTGGAAAAAAATGCAAAATTTTCTGTGGTTCAACTTACATGAAGTTCAAAAACTGGCAAAACTGGTGATAAAAGTCAGGAGAGTAGAAGCCTTTGGAGAGCGGGTGATGGTGATTAAGACCAGATATGAGGAGGTTTCTCTGATGCTGATAATGTTCTTTTTCTTAATCTGGGTGTCTGCTACATGGGAGTCCATTTCATTAAAAATCATTAACCTGTGCCTTGTGATTTGTCTACATTGAAACTTATTTATGCTATACATCAATAAAATGTACTCTAAAAACATCTTTGGGGAGAGTGTTTGCCTATGGCAGGCAGGGGCAATACAGCTACAATAAATAACCAAAAGCATAGTCAAGGATAACCAAGGTCATAGCCGATCAGTGCCAAGCACCAACTTAAAAGAATGAGGATGAAAAAATAATATTAATAGATTGTAAAACCTCTTTAAAATGTTTATTACCTGAGCCTTGAGGTACTGTTATCACAGCATTTGGCTGCCAACTTAGGTTTTGTCTATATGATTTGGTTGTATTTTGGAAATTTACAAAGGCATTGTTGCATCCTTTCCAAGGCAGGCTTTTGTACACATATACAGATACACACCCATCTACCCACAAGGATATATACTGTACATAATGTAGTTTGTGACTATAAAACAATGAGAATGATTCCCATAACCACCCACAAAATGAGTCTGATTATTTTATCATCACACCTGCTCTATGTGTGCATGCTCCTTGCCACTGAATGCCCATTACAGAAATCCAAAAATGATTTGAGAAGCTGGCCTGGTCATCAAAAAACTGTGCTGTGAAGTGAAAAAAAACACATTCTCTGGATAAAAACACATTTATCTATGTGCCCCTGGCCAAATGATTCAACCTCTAAGACTCAGTTTTGGCTCATATAAAATGGAGAAAATTCTACATAAATTGTGAGACTGGAGCAAGAATTAAATAAAATAATTTACAGGAAAGTGCCTGCCATGTATTAAGCCCTTAACAAATGCTAGACAGCTGCAGTAATGTAGCAGATAGTTTATCTTGCAATTCTACTCATTTTAAAGAAAATACATTAATAGTCTCTAGTTTTTTCCACAGTTGAGTGAGAACAAAAGTTCAGGTCTTTTGAACTTGCTTTATAGACATTTTCAGAAAATGTTTAAAAATATGCCAACCCTGTCATTTCAGAAGGAAAAGCAGACACATACAGAGAAGAAGAGCATTGGAACCTTAAATTTGAAGTCATGGAACAGACACCATTTCAGGTATGCACACTAACACTAAAAATAAACTGAATCACCAATTAATGATTCAATAAAAGAAGGTCCAAAATAAAAGTCATAAAAGTAAATTTATTCTAATTTCATGATTTAATCAAATTTATTTCAGTAAAACTAAACTACTTCCAGTGACAATAAATAATTACTAAGCAAAAAATAACTTCAACTGCAACTGTCTAAATAAAAATCCTTAATTTGGGGCTAACTAAATATATAATATGTCTTTAAAATTTTTTTCCTGACCTATATTTTTTTCAACATAATTTCACTAACATTTTGACCACATTTGTGATTAGAAAATGAACTTACTTTACCTGAATACCAGGATATTAACTAAAGTGTGGGACATGTGTATAATGGACATTAAAAATATAACCATAAAAACTGCATTTCCAAATATCGAATAGACCACCTACAAGGATGCTGAAGTCACCCTGAACAACAAGATTGGAAGACAACAGTGAGCTAGAGTAGGGGGAGGATGTGAAGCAAGTGCAAAGGCCCTGGGGTAAGTGAGATGTCACTTTGAGGAACAGAAAAAAGTTCATTAAGAATGGAGAGCCAAGTACCATGGGGAAGGTAATGGAGTAGAATGCAAGGCTATTTTTATGAAGACTTTGGATCACATGCTAACGAGTTTATTTTTTTATCCACAGGGAAGCTATTAGAGGACTTTAAGTAGAGAGAACTGCAATCAGATGTGTGTTTTTGAAAGATCACTCTGATAAATAAACTATGATACATCAGATAATGAAGTATTGGTGATGGTGGTTTAATTGCTAAGTTGTGTCTGACTCTTGGCCACCCCGGGGACTATAGCCCACCAGGCTCCTCTGTCCGTGGAATTCTCCAGGCAAGAATACTGGACTGGGCTACTATTCTCTTCTCCAGGAGACCTTCCCAACCCTGGGACTGGACTTGGGTCTCCTGCATTGCAGGTGGATTCTTTACGAACTGAGCCACCAGGGAAGTCCAATGAAGTATTATTCTTTGCTAAAAAGAAATGAGCAGTCAAGCCATGAAAAGACATGGGGGAAACTTAAAAGCATATTTTTAAGTGAAAGAAACCAATTTGAAAAAGCTACCTACTGTATGATTCCAACTATACTAACATTCTGGAAAAGGCAAAACTATGGAGACAGTAAAAAGGAAAGATCAGTTACCATGGGCTAGAGGAGAAAAAGGAATGAACGGGCAGAGCACTGGAGCTATTTCAGGAAGTGAAACTACTTTGTGTGCTGCTGTGACGTGAACACTTGTCATTATAGATTTGTCCAAACCCATAGACTATACAATAAGAGTGAACCCTATGGGTAAACTATGGACTTCAGCAATAATGTGTCAACATAGGTTTATCAGTTGCAACAAATGCACTCCTATGGGGCTGAATGTTGAGAGTGTAGGAGGCTGGCTGTGTGGGAGAGCAAGGGGAACTCTCTGTATTTTAGGTTCAATTTTGCTGTGAACCTAAGACCACTAAAAAGAAAATTAAGTCCATTTTTTAAATCACTCTAGAGTACTATGTGGAGGATGGATGGGACAGGGACAACCCTGGAGAAAGGAAGCCCAGACGAGAGACTGTTGTTGCCCCTTGCTAAGACAGGGAGCAGAAAACAGGAGTGAGTTTAGGGATTGGGGGAAGGGCACAGTGAGTTTAGCTGTGGAGCAGGGGGAAGCGTGTGAAGTCTGAGTTTTCCAGAGCTGAAAGGCATCCATGCCTAATACCTTTTCCATTACAAGCATTAAGCCCCAAATAAAGGCCCTCAGTGTGCACCCCTGCAGCTCTGTAAACACACACATCACAGCCAAGGCCAGCTCAAGCCATGCAGATGGTGGCTGGGCTCAGGGACTCCAGAGCCAAACTCCCTGGTTTGAATCTCAGCTCTGCTACTTACCAGCTTGGACAGTTTATTTAACCTTTGTGCTTCAGCTTCCTTACCTATGGAATGATGAGCAGCAGTAGTACCTACCTCCTACGGTTGCTGTAGATTGAGTTAGTACATACAAAACAGCAAGGAAAGTGATGAATTCATCAACAGCCTATGAGCGCTTGCTATCAATACAATGACGATGCCATACTTTGAGTAAAGTTTAGCTCATGTACCCACTCATTCATTCCATTGCTCATCATAACAGTAAGTATTGATGGAGTCCCCACTACTGGTACTCAAAGAGAAATCATATCCTAATTCTACTCTCAAGAAGCTTAGACTAACAGAGATTAAGATTTGCAAACTATATTTCAATCCCAATTTGAAGAACAACTTGAATTCATAAATGACAGCAAGTGTTATAAGAATATATACATCACCACAAAAAAAATTTTCAAATACTTTTAAAGTTCAAAGCCATGTATTTACCTTCCTTCATATTTATAGTTCTTCCTTTTTATATGGCTGTCTTTAAATGATATCTGTAACTTAATATATGTGTATTGGGCTTGTGACTCAGTAAAGAATCCACCTGCAATGTGGGAGACCTGGGTTCTGTCCCTGGTTTGGGAAGATCCCCTGGAGAAGGGAAAGGCTACCCACTCTAGTATTCTGGCCTGGAGAATTCCATGGACTGTATAGTCCATGGGGTCACAAAGAGTCGAACATGACTGAGTGACTTTCACTTCACTTCACTTCAATATATATATTATGTGTGTGCACATACAAATTTATCTGAGTACATTCCCTTGATTTGCTTTTAAAAAGCAAAGTATTTGAAAAACGAAAGACAGTGCTAGAGAACCAGGCATTATACAAACCCAGCTGTGTCCCCTGCCACATGAGCCATGGTAGGGTGCAAAGGTTAAGAGCACAGAAGCTGTAACAAGACTTTCTGAGTTTAAATCTCAGCTCTCCCACTTGCTAGTTACGTGACACTCTACGGATGAGACCTCTTTATGCCTCAGTCCCCCCTTCTGTAAAATGGGGATATAATAGTACCTTATACAATTGTTATGTGGCTGAAATGAGTTAATAAACATGAAGCACTTAGAATAGTAAGAACTCTGAAAGTATGTTATTATCATGCAGAAATGTTACACGTGTTTATTTATTTGTAAGCCCAACTTAGCGTTCAAGTAATTCTATTAAACTCTGGAATATGCATCACTAACAAAGGGAAACACTAGATTTTACAGTCAATGAGTTGGTACAGGCACTTCTCATCAAGTAAGCCCTGTTAGGCCACCTTAACTGCAAGCTGTTGGGTCTCTAGGTCACAGCTTGAACCTGCCACCAGAGGGCGCCAACAATGGGTTTCTGACAAAGCTGTGCAAAAATGAACGCAAGGAAAGGCAGAAACAGGTAGATGAACATCAGACTGACTTCCGGGCCTACTCCAGTCCCTCTGAGGCAGGATTTTTTTTTTTTTTTTTTTACATTTAAAAGTCCAGTTTCAGCCTCAAGAACCTTTTGGTTTAAATGATTGATGTTGGTTTGAGTTTTACGTTACATAGCCCACACCTTTTTCTGAGTCACATTGCCATTCAACTTGTAGAGATGGCTGCAAGACTTACTTCCTCATCGATGGTGAGATGGGCTCACAAACCACCAGCGAAGGCTCAGCCCATTCCCGATGGAGCTCGTGTGTTCATGTTGTGCCTCCAGTGCACACGGAGATATTCTGATTGAATCACTGTCCATATTATTCCATATTACTCAGGTATCTGTAAGTGTGCATGCTAAGTCACTTTAGTTGTGTCTGACCCTTTGCGACCTCGTGGACTATAACCCACCAGGCTCTTCTGTCCATGGGATTCTCCAGGCAAGAATACTGGAGTGGGTTGCCATGCCCTCCTCCAGAGAAGTGTGCATCTTACTTGTACCTAATAATTGCATATTCTGGTGAGTCACTTTTTAAATCTACACCTTCACTGCATCATTGTAGTTCTCCATTTATAGCCTGCTTCATAAAAAATTATCTTTGTCATTTCCCAGTCTCTATTTTTAATTAATCCGTTTAAAACCTATTTCAAAAAAATAGATGCATTTTTATATTTAAATTGTATTCAATTGTACATAGACCAGTATTTTCACCTTTTTGGCAGCTGTAGTAACATTTTAGATCCATTTGTTATCTTTTATTATCCACACAGCATCATTTGCCATTTTTAAAAGTTAACTACTATTCAATCACACACTGAATTACTTGCATTGTTCAGGAAATCATTGGAGGAAAATATAACTCTTAAACACCTGAATAGAACAGAAACTTGGATGTTATAGTTGCACAAAATGTGTTCTAGTTCACTCTCTGTGAGAGCTGTCTTTATGGGTTTTGAGGCCGATGGTACCCGGCCCCGTTTCCTCTCCGGCTTGTCTCCTGCTTCCCTCTTCCCTGTCCTTCCTACCCTGACCTCCGCACCAGTCCTTGAATATCCTGGGCCAACCATCCTCTTGAAACTTGAGCACTAGCTGGAGGCGCTTCCTTTTTTGCTCTTTCCCCAGATATTACTTCCTTACCTCAAATAGCCCCCCTTCACTGAGTTCTCCCCTGACCACCCTCTATGATATGAAACATCTTCAGTATCCTTCACCCCCAACCCCCGCTATTTTTTCCCATGACATCTGTCACTTCTATCTTACAGTGTTATTTTCTTCACTTTTTATGTATTGTCTGTCTCCCCTCCCAGAATGTAAGCCCCACAAGAGCAAGGATTTTTGTTTGTTTTGCCCTTTTTAAGTATCCATGGTGCCTAGAATAGAGACTGGCATATAATGGATGTTAAATAAATATCTTTTAACTAACTGAAAGATATTAATAATATAAAAATTTTCCTGAGTAATAAGATGTTTCTTTACCATTTATACTATGAACATCGCACCTATTATCATGTCTGCAGTTTTAGCTAAAACTGAGATGGCCACTAATCATTAATTTCAAGTGGTACTTAGATTTGGGGGGGAAAAAAAACAAAACTTGAGATTCAGCCTCAAACCATTCCCCTTCTAGCATAATCACAAGGTCAGATCTTCTAGGAGAAAAACTGCATACAGGGTCAGAGGATTCCACGATTGCTAAAGTGTTCTTGTGATGTTTTCTCTCTCCATGTGGAGAGTGACACTTCCAGGCTCTGACTCTCCTGCATCATCTCTAAGCCTCTCCCCGAGCCTCTCCCCCAAGCACGTCATACTGCATGTCTGCAATGAGGAGGCGGCCAGGGAAAGGCTGCAAGGTTCTGTTCATCTAAAAACCATGTTCATTTTCTCTGTATATTTCTATAATACAATCAAGATTAATCAGTCCCTCAATTCCCCCAAAACAAGTAAAAAATTGGTGATTGCCTTTCACCACGACCCCAGTTTCTCCCCTAAAGAGAGTAATAAAAAGAATCAGATGTCACAAAAAGTATTGACCACAAAACCAATGAGTTTTTTATTCAATGGGCTTGATTAAAATTAAAAATGTTTGCTATCCAAAAGATAGCATTAAAAAATGAAAAGATAAGTCACCATCCAAGAGAAAATATTTACAAATCATATAACTACATCAACTTGTATCCAGAACATTTTTTTAAGTCTTAAAATTCAATAATAAGGACAAACAACTCAATTTTAAAACAAATGGGCAAAAGATTTTCACAGATACTTCACCAAAGAAAATATATGGATAGCAAGTAAACACATGAAAAGATGTTCAGTATTATTGGTCATTGTGAAAATGCAAATCAAAACCATGAGGAGAAACCATCACAAATCCTCCAGCAGAAAAGTTATAATCAAAAAGATAGAAAATAAGTGTTGGGGAGGATATGAAGAACCCCTCAGACATTGCTAGTAGAAATGTAAAAAGGAAAAGCTTTCTGCTTTAATACTGCTCATGGCCCTTTTCCCTACTTTTTGAACAAAGGGACAGGCATTTGCATTTTGCACTAGAGGTACAACTAAAGAAGCTGTAATAAAGAGGAATGAAGTAATGACCTATGCAACACAAGCATGAATCTCACAACCATTCTACTTGATAAAACAGGCAGACACCAAAGACCACAGATTACATGATTCTATTTATATTCTAGTTCTAGGGAATAAAATGATAAAACTATAGATTCAGACAGCAGATCTGTGTTTATCTGGGGCTGGAGGATGGGAGCAGAGATTGAGTGTGGAAGGCCCAAGGGAACGTTCAGGGTAATGGAAGAACTCTAAAGTGGGATTGTGGAGCTGGTTTAAATGTATTTAAAGACTAAGACTCACTGGATTGTACACTTACGATGGGTAAATTTTAAGGTATTCAAATTGTATCTCAATAACATTGCTTAAATAAGAATCTGAAGTCCTCGCTCCTGTTTCCCACAACTGACCCACACATCTCATAAGGCAGCCTGACCAGGCCAGCAGACGCAGCTGCACAGTGTAGGGACCCCTCAGTCCAAAGCCAAGGAAACACGATTAGTCCCAAGGCTGAGAACACCTGGGCAACTGAAGATCCACACCCCCACCACCACCACCATCTGCAAAGAGATGGAATAGTACTGCCAATACCTGGGTAGTACATGGTACTGAATTTTCTTAAGGAATCAAGAAAGAGTAAAACTCAATTGGCCAGTCTGTCTTTATGGAACCTGCATTTTCCATGATTCTGGAATAAGAAAGAATCAAGAACAATCTTATTGTGCTAGACAGAATCCTAAGATGGCCCCCATGAATCCCTACCCACCACAGTCATTCCCTGCATAATCACTTTCCCATCAGAGTGGGCGGGATCTGTGATTTGCTTCTAGCTAATAGAATATGCAGCCTTGAAATTAAGAGACGCTTGCTCCTTAGAAGGAAGGCCATGACAAACCTGGACAGCGTATTCGAAAGCAGAGACATCACTTTGCTGACAAAGGTCCGTATAGTCAAAGCTATGGTTTTTCCAGTAGTCATGTGTGGATGTGAGATTTGGACCATAAAGAAGGCTGAACACCGAAGAATTCATGCTTTCGAATTGTGATGCTGGAGAAGACTCTTGAGAGTCCCTTTAGACCACAAGGAAATCAAACCAGTCAATCCTAAAGAAAATCAACCCTGAATGTTCACTGGAAGGACTGACGCTGAAGCTCCAAAAATTTGGCCACCTGATGCAAAGAACTGACTCACTAGAAGAGACCCTGATGCTGGGAAAGATTGAGGGCAAGAGAAGAAGGGGATGACAGAGGATGAGATGATGATTGGATGGCATCACTAATTCAATGGACATGAATTTGAGCAAACTCTGGGAGATAGTAGAGGACAGAGGAGCCTGGCATGCTGCTGTCCATGAGGTTGCAGAGTCAGATGTGACTTAGCAACTGAACAACAGAATATGGCAAAGAAAAAGAAATTTTGCAGATATAATTAAGGTTTCAAATCAGTTGATTTTTAATTCATCAAAAGGGAGATCATCAAGGGTGGGACTGACTGAATCAGGTGAGAGCCTTCCCTGAGGTCAGAAATTCCCCTTGCTGGCTTAATGAAGTAAGCCCCCAAGTTGAGGAAACTCATGTGGCAGGGAGTTGTGGGTGGCTTCTAAGATCTGAAGGCAGGCTGCAGCTGAAAGTCAGTAAAAAGTGGGAGCCCTCAACTACAGGGCTGTAAAGAAGTGAGTGAAAGTCACTTAGTCATGTCCGAGTCTTTGTGACCAGTCCATGGAATTCTCCAGGCCAGAATACTGGAATGGGTAGCCTTTCCCTTCTCCAGGGAATCTTCCCAACCCAAGGATGAAACCGAGATCTCCCGCACTGCAGGCGAGTTCTTTACCAGCTAAGCCACAAGGGAAGCCCAACAATGCTGGAGTGGGTAGCCTATCCCTTCTCCAGCAGATCTTCCCTACCCAGGAATCAAACCGGGGAAGGAAATGAATTCAGTTGATAACCTGGAGGAGCTTAGAGGCAGATTCTTCTCCAAATGAGAATGCAGTCCAGCCAACACCCTAACTGCAGCCCATCAAGAGCCTCAGCAGAGGACACAGCTAAACTATACTAACCTCCCGACCCTATGAAACTGGGAGATAATAAATGTATCTTGTGTTCAATAGCTATGTTTATGATAATACATTAAACAACAAGAGAAAAATATACACTTGCCCACACAGAAGAGACATCCTTAACTTTGTCCGACTCTAAGATAGTTACATCTCATCAGGGCATCTGAGCCACTTTGCTCATGAGAGTAGACCATTAAGTGTGGCAGCCGAGTTTGCATGAGTGCATGCTTAGTCGCTTAGTCCTGTCTGACTCTTTGTGACCCCATGGACTGTATGTAGCCCACCAGGCTCCTCTGTCCATGGGATTTCCCAGGCAAGAACATTCAAGTGGGTAGCCATTTCCTTCTCCAGAGGATCCTCCCAACCCAGGGATCAAACCCTTGTCTGCTGTCTCCTGAATTGCTGGCGGATTCTTTACTGACTGAGCCATTGGGATGCTCAGTGGAAAACCAGAGAACTAAACGTGGTAGCTCAGCTGGTAAAGAATCTGCGTGCAACGCAGGAGACCCAGATTCGACTCCTGGTTCGGGAAGATCCCCTGGAGAAGGGCTGGACTACCCACTCCAGTATTCTTGGGTTTCCCTGGTGGCCCAGATGCTAAAGAATCTGCCTGAAATGCGCAAGACCTGGGTTCAGTCCCTGGGTTGGGAAGATCCCCTGAGGGAGGGCATGGCAGCCCACTCCAGTATTCTTGCCTGGAGAATCCCCATGGACAGAGGAGCCTGGCGGGCTACAGTCCATGGGGTCACAAAGAGTCAGACACAACTGAGCGACTACGCAGAGCACAGCACACGTGACTTTATGGGAGAAATGGGGCTGGGTCTGAAATCAATTTTATTCCATAAACATCAGAATCGGTGACTGCTATAGCTTAAAATGAGAAGGTATGTGAAAGGGCCTACAGCAATACCTGGCACATGACAGATGTTCCGTGTTACTTTTTGGGCTTCTCAGTGGCTCAGTGATAAAGAATCCACCTGCTAATGCAAGAGATGTGGGTTGGATCCCTGTGTCGGGAAGATCCCCTGGAATAGAAAATGGCAACACACTCCAGTATTCTTGCCTGGGAAATCCCCAGACAGAGGAGCTTGGCAGGCTATTTGCAAAACAGTCAGACATAATTTATCGACTAAACAAGTGCTACCTTACTCTTAACCCATGTGAAGCCTCCTCTTTTCTGCTTAACCCAAAATGTCAGAGTGCATTTTAACAGTGATCTTCTAGAGACAATAGGTCCAGCTTCATTTTCTTGTCTTGGGTATCAGGAATCCTTAGCAGGCCAGCAAAGGACGTATCTTAAACCAGTGACCCTGAAGCTATTACAGAGCCACAATATTTGCATCACCCAAATGGCTCTGGCATATGCAGGTGGGCTCACTCATACTGGCCACTCCTACATTAAAGAACAATAAATGACAAGAGCTGCCACTTGCAGCTTAAATGTATGACAAAGAAGGATCCTACATTCTTTTCTCCTACACAACCCAAGCTGTGAATGACAGCTCCTGGAAGAAGCTGTTCTCACAAAGGACCACCAGGGGGCGTCATACCATCAAAAAAACAATGAACCGGCTCATCAGCGGGATCACTTTAAATTCATCATCAAATGTCAAGGACCCCTTCCGAGTCCCTACACCGAGGTAGCCCTCAGGGTGACCTGTGGTTTTGGGAGTTCTCTAGAACTCCAGGAAATCGGAGGTATTGTCAGCCAAGACACTGGTCAACTGGCAAAGACCCCATAATGTCTCCTTGGAAAATTTAGGGTTTCTGAAGCAATGGGACGGCAAAGAAAGGAAAATGTCTGGGTTTTGTTAATTACAAGGACCTTGCCTTGATGACATTAGGACATGAATGCTTGTTGAGTGAAATAAAACCTTGAGGACTGGGAGCTGTTAAAAGCAGACATAAGGGGCCCCTGAGAGAAGGAGGGTGACCTAGAGCTCTGAGTGGACTCAGTTAGCATTTGCTGGAGCCTCCTAAGCCCATGTCCCTTTGTATAAACATAAAAACAGGATTTTTTTTTTTTTTTTTAAGGCTTCCCAGGTCGCTCAGTGGGAAAAGAATCCACCTGCAATGCAGGAGACACAGGAGATGCAGGTTCAATCCCTGGGTCAGGAAGATCCCCTGGAGTAGGAAACGGCAACCCACCCCAGTATTCTTGCCTGGAAAATTCCATGGACAGAGGAACCTGGAGGGCTACAGTCCACAGAGCTGCAAAGAGTCGGGACATGACTGAAGCGACTGAGCACACACCTAAGCACATGGCCCTTTGTGCAAACATAAAAACAGATGACTTCCCCTTTTCAAAAATCCTCCTGCAGCCATTCCCCTGGTGTAGGGACCCCCTCATGGGCTCAGGTAAGAATCACTGTTGTTCCTACTGCAGCCATCTTCTCCCCTACCTTTCTGCCCGCCTATCAATCTAGGAATGAAATGAAAAGAATGAGACAGTGACCCCAGGATATTCAACAGCTGAGCAAAGTGGAAACTGTCCCCAAGGTGGTCCAAAGGGTCACAGTGCGCAAGGCTGAGTCTCTGGGAAGGAGATCAGGAGCCTGGTTACCTCCTTCCCTGCTCCCACCCCTCCCATCAAATGCAGTGCTGACGCCTCCCTGTTTTCCAAGCACTATGTTCATGTCACTATTGTAACCACAGTGCACTGAAGTTCAGTTTGCCTATGATACTTGCCTTAGATTAACACATGCTTTCTATTAGCTATTTTTAAATAGTCTACGGGCCCCATCGCTGCCTCTTTGGTGTCCCAGTTGGGAAGGACTATTTTGATGAATCTTTTTGTAGTTGAGTTGCCATTGAGAAGCATTTCATCCTTGCTCTTGGTCTTCAAACGTTCCAACTCACCAATGGTCCATCACAGTTGGCGCCCCCACCTCCAAGGAGTGGCTGCTGTGGGGCGCAGGAGGGCTGAGAGCAGCTACTCCACGTTCAAGGTCAGGAGGGGTGGCTGTGAGAAGATACCCCTTGTCCAAGGTAAGGAGCAGCAGCTGTGCTTTGCTGGAGCAGCTGTGAAGAGACACCCCACGTCTGAGGTAAGAGAAACCCAAGTAAGACAGTAGGTGTTGCGAGAGGGCATCAGAGGGCAGACACACTAAAACCATAATCATAGAAAACAAGACATTCTGATCACAGGACCACAACCTTGTCTAACTCAATGAAACTAAGCCATGCCGTGTGGGGCCACCCAAGATGGTCTGGTCATGGTGGAGAGGTCTGACAGAATGTGGTCCACTGGAGAAGGGAATGGCAAACCACTTCAGTATTCTTGCCTTGAGAACCCCATGAACAGTATAAAAAGGCAAAATGATAGGATACTGAAAGAGGAACTCCCCAGGTCAGTAGGTGCCAAATATGCTACTGGAGATCAGTGAAGAAATAACTCCAGAAAGAATGAAGGGATGGAGCCAAAGCAAAAACAATACCCAGATGTGGATGTGACCAGTGATAGAAGCAAGGTCCAATGCTGTAAAGAGCAATATTGCATAGGAACCTGGAATGTAGGTCCATGAATCAAGGCGAATTGGAAGGGTCAAACAGGAGATGGCAAAAGTGAATGTTGACATTCTAGGAATCAGAGAACTAAAATGGACTGGAATGGGTGAATTTAACTCAGATGACCATTATATCTACTACTGTAGGCAGGAATCCCTTAGAAGAAATGGAGTAACCATCATGGTCAACAAGAGAGTCCGAAATGCAGTACTTGGATGCAATCTCAAAAACGACAGAATGATCTCTCTTCATTTCCAAAGCAAACCATTCAATATCACAGTAATCCAAGCCTATGCCCCAACCAATAATGCTGAAGAAGCTGAAGTTGAACGGTTCTATGAAGACCTATGAGATCTTTTAGAACTAACACCCAAAAAAGATGTCCTTTTCATTATGGGGGACTGGAATGCAAAAGTAGGAAGTCAAGAAACACCTGGAGTAACAGGCAAATTTGGCCTTGGAGTACAGAATGAAGCAGGGCAAAGGCTAATAGAGTTTTGCCAAGAGAACGCACTGGTCATAGCAAACACCCTCTTCCAACAACACAAGAGAAGACTCTACACATGGACATCACCAAATGGTCAACACCAAAATCAGATTGATTATATTCTTTGCAGCCAAAGATGGAGAAGATCTATACAGTCAGCAAAAACAAGACCAGGAGCTGACTGTGGCTCAGATCATGAACTCCTTATTGCCAAATTCAGACTTAAACTGAAGAAAGTAGGGAAAACCACTAGACCATTCAGGTATGACCTAAATTAAATCCCTTATGAATATACAATGAAAGTGAGAAATAGATTTAAGGGACTAGATCTGATAGAGAGCCTGATGAACTATGGACAGAGGTTCATGACATTGTGCAGGAGACAGGGATCAAGACCATCCACATGGAAAAGAAATGCAAAAAGGCAAAATGGTTGTCTGAGGAGGGCTTACAAATAGCTGTGAAAAGAAGAGAAGTGAAAAGCAAAGCAGAAACGGAAAGATATTCCCATTTGAATGCAGAGTTCCAAAGAATAGCCAGGAGAGATAAGAAAGCCTTCCTCAGTGATCAATGCAAAGAAATAGAGGAAAACAACAGAATGGGAAAGACTAGAGATCTCTTCAAGATAATTAGAGATATCAAGGGAAAATTTCAGGCAAAGATGGGCTCGATAAAGGACACAAATGATATGGACCTAACAGAAGCAGAAGATATTAAGAAGAGGCAGCAAGAATACACAGAAGAACTGTAGAAAAAAGATCTTCATGACCCAGATAATCACGATGGTGTGATCACTCACCTAGAGCCAGACATCATGGAATGTGAAGTCAAGTGGGCCTTAGAGAGCATCACTACGAACAAAGCTAGTGGAGGTGATGGAATTCCAGTTGAGCTATTTCAAATCCTGAAAGATGATGCTGTGCTGCACTCAATATGCCAGCAAATTTGGAAAACTCAGCAGTGGCCACAGGACTGGAAAAGGTCAGTTTTCATTCCAATTTCAAAGAAAGGCAATGCCAAAGAATGCTCAAACTATCTCACAATTGTACTGATCTCACACGCTAGTAAAGTAATGCTCAAAATTCTCCAAGCCAGGCTTCAGCAATACATGAACCGAGAACTTCCAGATGTTCAAGCTGGTTTTAGAAAAGGCAGAGGAATCAGAGATCAAATTGCCAATATCTGCTGGATCATCAAAAAAGCAAGAGAGTTCCAGAAAAACATCTATTTCTGCTTTATTGACTATGCCAAAGCCTTCGACTGTGTGGATCACAATAAACTGTGGAAAATTCTGAAAGAGATGGGAATACCAGACCACCTGACCTGCCTCTTGAGAAACCTGTATGCAGGTCAGGAAGCAACAGTTAGAACTGGGCATGGAACAGCAGACTGGTTCCAAATAGGAAAAGGAGTACGTCAAGGCTGTATATTGTCACCCTGCTTATTTAACTTATATGCAGAGTACATCACGAGAAACACTGGGCTGGAAGAAGCACAAGCTGGAATCAAGATTGCCGGGAGAAATATCAATAACCTCAGAAATGCAAATGACACCACCCTTATGGCAGAAAGTGAAGAGAAACTAAAAGGCCTCTTGATAAAGTGAAAGAGGAGAGTGAAAAAGTTGGCTTAAAGCTTAACATTCAGACAACTAAGATCATGGCATCTGGTCCCATCACCTCATGGGAAATAGATGGGGAGACAGTGGAAACAGTGTCAGTCTTTATTTTTGGGGGGCTCCAAAATCACTGCAGATGGTGACTGCAGCCATGAAATTAAAAGACACTTACTCCTTGGAAGGAAAGTTATGACCAACCTAGACAGCATATTAAAAAGCAGAGACATTACTTTGCCAACAAAGGTCTGTCTGGTCAAGGCTATGGTTTTTCCAGTGGTCAAGTATGGATGTGAGAGTTGGACTGTGAAGAAAGCTGAGCACCAAAGAATTGATGCTTTGGAACTATGGTGTTGGAGAAGACTCTTGAGAGTCCCTTGGACTGCCAGGAGATCCAACCAGTCCATCCTAAAGGAGATCAGTCCTGGGTGTTCCATTGGAAGGACTGATGCTGAAGCTGAAACTTCAGTACTTTGGCCACCTCATGTAAAGAGTTAACTCACTGGAAAAGACCCTGATGCTGGGAGGGATTGGGGGCAGGAGGAGAAGGAGATGACAGAGGATGAGACGGCTGGATGGCATCACCGACTCGATGGGCATGAGTTTGAGTAAACTCCGGGAGCTGGTGATGGACTGGGAGGCCTGGCGTGCTGCAGTCCATGGGGTCTCAAAGAGTCAGACACGACTGAGTGACTGACTGAACTGAACTGGGGTTAAGCCTTAACCCAGGTACCTGACAGGTATTATTTCACTTAATTTTCACGGCAACACTATGATGTAGGTTACTATTATTATCCTTATTTTAGAGATGAGGAAATTGAGGCACGGGGAGGTTCAGTAACTTTTCCAGAGTCACTAGTAATTGGAGGAGCTGGGATTCAGATCCAGGCAATCCAGTTTCAAAATGTGTGTTTCCCAGCACTATACTCTTCTACCTCTCTTCAAGCAAACCAAACAACAGAGGAAGAAAAGCTGAAAACAGAACATGAGTTTCCTCTTCAGCTTTGTCTCCATGGCCCACAGGCTGCAACTATAATTTCTGATGTGAAGGAGTCCACAAGAAAGAGAATCCCCTCCTCTGGTCTCTACAAAGAAAGACTATTTCTGGGAGGGAAAGCAGCATTTAAAGTCACACCACTGATAAACACCTACATTTGGGAGAGTAAGGGGTTTGCACGAGGACTGAAAGAAATCAAGTTTGTGCAAGTTACTTCAGCAGCATTGTGTTCTAAAGCCGAGCTGGGAGTCCTGCCAACTGAGCACATTTATTCTCTTTGACATCTGCCCCCTTATCCCCTCTGCCACCTCCTTGCTCAGGCAGGTGCAGAGATGATCAAGCCTCCTCACCAGTTTTCCTGTCCCCTCCAATCCGTGCTCCTCGCAGCAGAAGCCAGGGAGACATGCCAATCTCAAATGCAAATATGACATGTCACTGGCCTTCTTAAAATGTCTATGGCTCCCCATGACCCGCAGTGTGAAGATCCCGCTCTGGTTTGCCTACCCCATCAGGTCCAGCTCCAGCCCTGGAGGACTTGCAGTTCCACAAGAAGGGGATGGTGACTCCCCACTGTGGCTGGTCTCCCCACTGTACCATCAGCCCTGATTGTCTCCGAGTCCCCACTCTCAATCACAGGCCTGTGCTAGCACAGAGTATCAGTACAGTTATGAGGCTGGTCCAAGCAGCCAGCCTCAGGGGGTCTCCTTTGTTCTCAGAACATTCCTCTGGCTATCAGACCTTGGGGCTGCAGCCAGAAACTCAGCAGCCATCCAGGTTAAGACCTGCAGGCAGGTAGGACAGAGAGCCCAAGTCCAGACAGGAGGACACAGCTCAGGACAGCCCAGGTGAAGACCCCTTGAGCCAAAGACGGAAAGATCAGGGGCACCAACCAAGACAGTCATTTGGGCTAGAGGGTAAAGGAACACAGAGGGCAGCTAGGCTTTCAGTAATGAAGAAAAACAGGAACAACCTCAGAGACGAGAGAGTTGCTCTCAGCCACAGTATGCACGCTAAAGTCACCTCAGTCATGTCCAACTCTTTGTCAGATTCTGTGGACTGTAGCCTGCCAGTCTCCACTGTCCATGAGATTCCCCAGGCAAGGATACTGGAGTGGGTTGCCATGCCCTCCTCCAGGGGATCTTCCCAACCCAGGAATTGAACCCACGTCTCTTACATCTCCTGCGTTGGAGGTGGGTTCTTTACCACTAGCACCACCTGGGAACCCCTCTCAGCCACAGCAAAGTCCCTAAACCCCTGTTTGAAGACAGTTCCTCAAGCCAGCCCAGCCAGTGGGCAAGGTTATCAGCCATAATTAGGGCTGGCAAATAGACAGCCTACCACTCAGGACTCCTGAAACAAAAGAAGTTATGCCTTGGGATAAAAATAAATAAGACACTTGCCCGTGAGCTGCAGGAAGTTGTCTGCTATTTGAATGGCCAACCTCGCGGATTGTCAGTTCCCGGCGACGCTGACATAAAGCAGCCCGAGACTCCACCCGCACAAGAGTTGCTGAGAATATCTAAAAATAAGCCCGTGGTGGACTTGTATCTCATTGATTTTCCTGAGGGTTTCTCTCTGACCCTGTTCAGTGCAAACACAGCTGACAAACTGCTGCTGCCTGAGAGCTTTAATTGAGCTGTTGACGGACAGTTGCATAATTTGGAAGCCAAGAAATTCCTGCAGCTGTTATTAGCGAGTGCCCTGTCTGGTTTCCGGTAATAAGTTCATCAAATTCAGTGTACATTTAGGACCAGAAATCTGAGGCTATAAAAGGAATTTAGCGCTGGTCCTTGAGCAGGACTCCCCATGCCACCGCTGCCCCCAGGAAGTGCCCAGCCAGCACCTAGAGCTCCACTGGGGGTGTGAGCAGTGGTGAGGGGCCAGGCCCTCCTCAGGGCACACAGGTCCATCCGCTGTTGTCTGCTCAAGATCAAGGCTCCTGCCGTGGCCCTCTCTCTCCTGCGCCATCAATGTCCTTCTCTTTACTGGATCATTCTCATCAGCACACAAATCTGTTATGTCTTCCATCATAAAAGAAAATGCTCTCTCGCTTGACTGCATGCTCTTCCAGATTCTGTTCCCATTCTCTGTCCCTTCTGTATATAATAAACCCCCTCAAAGGACGTGTCTGTAATTACTGCCTCCTCTCCTCTGCTCCCAGCCTCTCTTGAGCCTGCCCTAATTGGGCTTTCATCCGCACCACGCCACTGGTGCGGCTCCTGTCACGCTCAACAACAACTCTATGTTCCCAAGCCAATGGTTAACCTCAAGTGCCACCTTATTGGGCTCCCACAGCCTGTGACACTTTTGATCACATGCACCTCACTGACTTCCAGACGCCACGCTCCTGGTTTTTCTCCCACCTCACTGGCCATTCCTTCCGAGCCTCCTTTGACAGTTGTCCCTGTCCCTTCTGATCTTCAACTTTGGGGAGCTCCAGGGTTCCGTTCGTCTCTATTTATTCTCACTCCCCAGAGGACTTGTCCACATACACGCCACCCATGCCCCGTTTCACACCTCCAGTTCCAGTCTCCCCCCCTGAACAGCTTCCTGGCCACCTCCGTTGGATGTCTCCTAGTCTTCTCAAGTGTAACATGTCCAGAGCAGGACAGTTTTCCCCTCTAACCCTTCTCCTTCCCCGTCTTCATCACATCTGGTGGATAGGATCCAGCAACTCCGTTTTTCCAGTCGCTCACACCAAAGGTGTTAGAGTCACCCTCGACTCTACTCTTTCCTAATCCACATCCATTCTGTCTTCAAAGTACATGCAGCGTGTGACTACTCCTTAGCATGCCACCAATTCTTCTCTAGTTTAAGACACTACTCTCTCTGGCCTGTATTATTGCAATAGCTTCAAAGAGCTCCCTACCACCCATCCCTGGGACTGCAAGGATATCAAGCCAGTCAATCCTAAAGGAAATCAACCCTGAATATTCATTGGAAGGACTGATGCTAAAGCTGAAGCTCCAATATTTTGGCCACCTGATGCGAAGAACTGACTAATTAGAAAAGACCCTGATGCTGGGAAAGATTGAGGGCAGGAGGAGAAGTGGGCAACAGCAGATGAGATGGTTGGATGGCATCACTAACTCAATGGACATGAACTTAAGCAAACTCCAGGAGATAGTGGAGGATAAGGAAGCCTAGCATGCAGTAGTCTGTGGTGTCACAAAGAATCAGACTCGACTGAGCAACTGAACAATACCAACCCCACCCCACCAGCCTATTCTCCAGCCAGAGATCGTTTATCAGTGCACCCTGGTGAAACTGACAGCTCAACTGCCTGCCCTCCGCGGGCTTCCATCTTAGACCAAGTATCCTCACCGTGGCTCAGCCTAGGTCTGTGTGCACTTGCCCCGACTACTTCTCCAACCTCACATCCCACCATCCTCCTGGCCTCCTTTACTCCAGCCACCTAGCCTCCTGATGCTATTCTGAACATCCAAACGTGCTTACACCTCCAGTCTCCCCAGTTATTCTTTCTTCAGTTTGGAAAGTACTCTCCTCTAATATCCACATGACTCTCTCAATCACTGATGCCTCTTTTCAAGTCTCCTAGTCAGAGAGGCTTTCCCTGACCACTTTATCTAAAATAGTCCCTACCCTTCAGTCTTTCTGCCCTGCTCAGCCTGCCTTACTTATTATCCCTTAAGAGTGTCTATGTATTTATGTACTTGTTCGTCATTTGTCTGCCCCCTGCCACAGACATTCACTATATCAGCTCCTTGAGAAGAGAAACCTTATTTGGTCTCCTGCCATATCCCTGGAGCCTGGAACAGTGCTGGCATGTATGCGTGCCTGTTAAGTCACTCAGTCGTGTCTGACTCTTGCGATCCCATGGACTGTAGCCCGCCAGGCTCCTCTGTCCATGGAATTCTCCAGGCAAGTGGGTTGCCATTTCCTTCTCCAGGGGATCTTCCCAACCTGGGGACTGAACCTGCATCTCTTATGTCTCCTGCATTGGCAGGTGGGTTATTTACTACTTCTGTTAACCTGGGAAGCCTGTTGGCAAGAAGACGACCCTTTAATCTTCACTGAGTGCCACCACAGGTCAAACACTGACCTGGGTGCTTTACATAAATGAATTCATTTAATCCTCCAAAGGGATGACAGGGTAAGCAATATAATTATCATTCCCATTTCATGAAGAAAGTGAAGCACAGAGAAGTGATCAAAATCACACAGTTAGCAGATGGCAGAAGCAGGATTCAGTCCGGCCCAGCATCTGCTCTCTAACCACCACAGTGAACCTCCCTTAAGAAGCCCAGTGTGTACACTGGAGGAATTTTATGGCTCCATCCTGCCCGGACTTACAATCCAGCACCCTGGTTCTGACCTTGGCCCCAGCCCTGCTCACAGCTGAACCCCATTCTGGAAGCTTCACCTCTGCCTTATGTGCACGTGCTCAGTCGTGTCCAATTCTCTGTGGCCCCGTGGACTGTAACCCACCGAGCTCCTCTGTCCATGGGATTTTCCAGGCAAGAATACTATAATGGGTTACCATTTCCTGCTTCAGAGTCTTCCTGACTCAAGGATCAAACCCAGATCTCCTGCATCTCCTGCATTGGCAGGCAGATTCTTTATCACTAGTGCCACCTGGGAAGGTTAACTTTCACTTTCACCTCTGTCTTACTCTTTGCCAAAAGAGCCCTAAGCCTCTGTCCTGGTCCACCTTCCCAGAATCCCTGTCCCCAGAACTGGGTCCTATGACAGCCCTCCACAGAGACAAGAAGGTTTCTAGTTCTGCACAGGCCAAGAGGCCTTCAAGTGCTGACCATCTAGCTATCTGAACAGAGCCCACCCCGGGGGCACCATGCCACCCTGCAGCCGGCTCACCCCTTGGAACATGGCTGGAGCCCAGTAGTAACTGCATCCAAACTGGCCCACAGGGAGAAGCCTGCCCACAAACCCCCTCCAGCTGACCTTACCCGTCACTAGTCTACGGTTCACTAACCATTCCTAAGTCACAGGCAATGTGTCAGGCACTGTGGACAGCACTTCCCATATGTTGCCTTACGTAATTCTGTGAGATGGCTGGGTAGTATCAAACCCACTTTACAAATCTATAAAGTTTAAAAACTTGCCAAAGGTCAGGGTGGGAATGTAAGCCTAATCAGTCTGACTCCAGGGCCTGTGCTGACCTTACTCCTCCTCACCATCATCAAGGAGACCCCTCCCAGCCTGGGGACACGGCTGCTGACGCCTCATGCATCTCAAAGACAACAGCAGGTAGGAAATTCTGAAACATATTGTCCTGACTGTCTGAGTGTTACATTCAAACACACACATGCACACACAGCTCACACACTCTCCCTTTCATAGAGTCCTGAGGCAAGGCCTCAGCCAGTGGATGTCATTGTTCAAAATTAACAGACAGCTGCATTGGGCCATCTCAGGACTATCCCCATTTACATTTAATAATAACAATCAAGTTATTATCTTTGACACTAATTGCAGGAATTTGAACAGATAATCATAGCTCAAGACATGAGCTTCTCTTTGCTTACTAAAAATCACAGGGGACTTGCCACTGACGGAGGCCTGAGTCATTCCATATCCTGCCAGGGCTCCCAGCAGTGAGCAACAATCACAAGACCCTCAGCAGGCATTTCTTGAATACCTACTGCATACGAGGTAGCAAAGTCCAGTGGAGAGAGCTCTGAGCTGACTACTCAAAGGCCCAGGACCCCAGCTCTACAACTTGCTTGCTGAGTTACCTTGGATAAGTCAGTCTGTGTCTCTGGGCCTTGATGAAGTGATAGATGGAACCAACTGGCTTCTAATGAGATCTCTTCTACATCTGGCATTCTATGGAGAGGCAAAAAGGCTTCAGATCATACACAGTAGAGACCAAAGGAAAATTTCTTTGGGGAAGTCTGCTGTCCATGGAAAAGACCAGGAAGGACTGCTCTGTGTTAGAGATGGTTGGCCTTTTGAGTGTGAAATGCTGATATACTAAAATAACTATCAGAATGATGGACAGATGCCTGTATGCACTTGTTCACTCATTCATTCATTCAGGACAGGAGTGATCAACCTAACCTTCACTCTGGTCCTGACTCTGAAAAAGTTTCTCAGTTTGGAGTCAGCCACTCTTGGGTTGGAATCCCAGTTCCAACACTCACAACTGGTATAACCTTTGGCAGATTCGTTAACCTCTCTTAACCTCAGTTTCTGCATCTTTAAAACGAAATAATCATTTCCATTGCCTCCATCACCCAGTCTCCAGAAGACTGAGAATAGACCTGTGTGAGCACACTTAGATCAAAGGGTAAAGTTTGCTACCTCCCCACTTAATTCACTAAATAGGTCTCTAGTATCCCACACTCATCATCAGTATACTTGGGACTCCACATCTATTTTACAGGTTTTTATTGTCACTTTGCTCCGGGTGTTATGCTAACTCTCAGGAACACAAGTGAATAAATCCACATGGTTTCCACCCACATTAAGCTTCAAATCTTCGGGGTGGGAAGGGGAGAAATGGATATGACAACAGCATCTAGAATCAACAGTATTTTCAAAAGCTTCATCCTAGCACAGAGCAAACAGGTACTATATGAATATTATTTGATAAAGTTTAATATTATTTGAATATTGTTTGATAAAGAATTAATTAGAAAGATAAGGGAAATCCAGAGTGCCATAGGAACACATAGAGGTGAAACCAAAATCAGATATGGGAGGCCACAAAGGCTTCCCTGGGGAAAGAAATGTTTCTGAGAAAGAAAATTCCAGGCAGAGGGAAATGCAATGCAAATCCTGGAGTAAAGACACAGAGCTCAACCTGTTGGAGAATTGATAGCAGGGTGGTGACTGCTGCTCAGAGGTCACCAGCACCAAGGAAAGAGACAAATCTACCTAAGTCCACAGGGACTGGATCTTAAAAGACATTATGGACTCAGTTAAGGAGGGTAGATTTTCCTAAGGGCAGTAGAAAGCCTTTAAGGGCTTTTAAAAGGCAGAGATGTCATTAGATATTTATTTTAGAGCTATGCTTCTCAAGTCCCAGTGTACTTGTGTATTATCTGGGGGAGGGGGAGAGTTATAAATGCAAATTCTGATTCAGCAGATATGTGATGGGGCCAAGGATTTACATTTCTAGAGAGCTCTTGGGTGATGCTAATGATGGTGCTGGTCCGTGGACCATACTCTGAGTACCAAGGGTTTAGAGTGGTCACTCTAGCTAATTTTGATAAATGGATTGGAAGAGAGCAGGACCAAGGAGACAGGTACACCAACTGGATAAGTGATAGGAAATGAGCTGAGGAACTGACAAATGGGACAGAAATAGATGAGTAGAGATGGAATATTACAAGATTTGTTGAGGAGAAGGAAAGAATGGTGTTCCAGCTCCTGGCGTAGGCACCTGAGTGAATCAGGGTAGCATTCACCAAGATAGGGGCCCAGAGGAGAAGCCAAGTCTGGGAGGGAAGATGAATTTATCTTGGTACACACTGTTCTTTTGAGTTTCCTCTAGAAATTCTAAGTAGAGATATCAAAGTAAGCAGTTGAATATATAGATACATAGTTCAGAAAAGAGTTCTAGATCAAGACTTCCTTGGCAGTCCAGTGGTTAAGACTCTGCCTTCCAGTGCAGGGGTAAGGGTTTGATCCCTGGTCAGGGAACTAAGACCCCACATGCTGCAGGGTATGGTCAAAAACCAAAAACAAATAAATAAACTTTGTTTTTAAAAAGTTGTAAAAATAAAAAATTCTAGATCACACACATATAACTGAGAGCCATCAGCATGTATATTTTTTTCTCTTCTCTGAAATACCAAAGAGACTAGACCTAGAATTTCCTTCCTTCTGGCAGCTTCTGAAATACTTCCAATGTGATGGGGCAGGGAGCTTACAGCTCCATGGTACTCCCCTTCTTAAGCTTGCCTATTGCTCCTTCAAGGTTCCCCACAAGCAAACATGGTTGGGATCTGCTGGTGAGAATGGGCTTCCCATGTGGTGCTAGTGGTAAAAAAGACAAAAACAAAAAAAACCCCACCTGCCAATGCAGAAGACCTAAGAGGCCAATGAAGGAGCTGTAAGAGACTTGGGTTTGATCCCTCGGTCAGGAAGATTGCCTGGAGTAGGAAATGGAAACCCACTCCAGAATTTATGGACAGAGGAGACTGGCAGGCTACAGTCAATGGTGTGGCAAAGACTCAGCCACGACTGAGCGCATGTTATCAGGGAGAACACTGCTCCCTCTCACATACTCGTGGGAAGGTCATCCGGGGACTTTATTTCTGCCCACTGAAATCCACACTCAAGCTCCTTCATAGAATATTTGAGAAAGGAAAATGAGAGAATATTACAAAGGATGTCTGGCATTACACCTACCAGAGACTGGAGAGAGAGAGCTAGGTTGTAGTCACATGCAATACCTTGCCGAGGAGGACCAGCAAGAACTCAGCAGGGCCTAAATCCCAGAAGGTCAAAGAAGCCCCAGATAGGAGCAGGCACGAGAAACAAGAAATACAGGAGGAAAGCCCATATATATAGTCAACTAATATTTGACAAGGGATCTAAGAACACTCAATGAGGAAAAAAAAAAATTAGTCTCTTCAACAAATGGTGTTAGGGAAACTGGGTAACCACATGCAGACACATTAAATTGGACCCTTATCTCACACCACTTACAAAAGTTAACTTGAAATGTATTAAAGACTTAAACCTAAGATGGGATACCACAAAATTCCTGAAGGAAAACATAAGGAAAAAGCTTCTTGACATTGGTCTTGGTGACGATTTTTGCATATGGGACTGGACAGACAAAAACTGGGACCCATTTCAGAGACTGAGGGGACCATGTAGCTCTGACTGTGGGATCTCAGAAAGATGCAATTTCACATTTCCCTGCCTTTACTGACTCAGCTCACTCCACCCTTTCCTTCACGTCTCCACCCTTTCCTTTCAAAGCCCATGTCAGGGACGCCCCTGGTGGTAGAGTGGATAAGAATCTGCCTGCCAGTGCAGGGGACATGAACCAGCAATGAAGACCCAGCACAACCAAAAACAAAATAAACATATAAACAATAAATAAATAAAGTATAAGGAAAAGCATACTAACAGCCCTAAAAAAACAAAACAAAAAAACAGCTCAAGTCAGCATTTGCCAGAAGACTTCCCGTGCCTTTGTGCCCCATTCACCCTGTGTAGATGACCCACATATCCTGCACAGCGATTTACTGTGTATCACTGCCTCCTTCAATAGACTGAGTTTCATATGGCTGTTGCACTAGAGTGATATCAAGATAACATTCAAATGTAATAGCCAAACTCTTCTGCTGAGTGAATAGACTTACTTCCATTTTCAGCAATATGACAGACTTGGAAGTCGACTCCTGGCACAAAACACCTAAAATGCTACTAAAACTTTTTTTTTAACATCTCTTCATTTACATGTCTAGGCTGGTGTGAGAATGAAAGAAGTGCTCAGAGGTTAGGAACAATGAGAAACCATAAATCCAGAAAGATAAGCAAGTACTGAAATCAGCATGCTCCCTAGAGAAATCTGTCAGTCCCTATTGGCTTAGAGACTGATTTTAATGGCCCTCATGAGCATGACAGGACAGGAAATAAAGTCTGGAGCCAAAAACGGGTGGAATACTGAATTAAAGTTCTCACCAAAAACCTGGACCTCCAAAAAAGCACCATCCTTAATGGTATGAGCTAGATTTTAAAAAAGAAAAACCTTTCCCACACTATGGGTAGACAGTGGAGATCTTGAGTGTTTTGACCTTGACTCAGGCTAAAGTATGAATAAAAGAAGCGGGATGGGAATCTCCCTAAAGATTTCTTCATCACAAGGCTTTACTTATGTGGATTCAGAGCTGGAATCTACACTATCTGTGGGGCAAAAATTCCCAAGTCAAACATCAGTTTAACGTGACCCCCAGGTTGACCAGAAAACTCCAAGTAGAATGAAAACAACAACAAAAAACCATGCCAAACACACTATATTCAAACTACAAATCATTAAATATAAAGAGAGAAATCTAAAAAAGCAAACAAAATAAAAAAGCTGATTATCTGTTGTCAAACAACCATTAGACTAACAGGTGACTTCTCTCCTAACAATGGAAGTTAAAAATGATGGGATTGCATGGCATGTGTGAATTTCAGGCTGATCTAGGCCCACTAGGTGATCTGCATATTCACCTCTCTTTCATGTGGCATAAACCTCCTCCTAGAGAAGAGCAGGGAAGCACACTTTTAGAGCCATCTCTTCTCTCTTGCTCTGTGAGTTCTGTCTTCCTTTTTCTCCCAATGTTATTTCATTCAGCACAAAAGGAAACCTAAGAAATGTCAGTAATAATTCCTAACATGGATGTCATAGCTTCAGAGTAAAGGCTCAATTAATCCAATCACATTTTACTCTAAGTTAGGGTGGAAAAGCAAGATATTGAAAGTAAAGAAACATTGTTCTGGCACCACCATTTACTAGCTTTATGACTTTGTATAAGTAACGTCTCCTCTCTGAGCCCTCGTTGTTAAAAAATAGACTTGAATTTGCAAAAAGGTCTGCAGTCCCTTAAAGGACTGAAAGATCAATTTATACTTCGATCTATGCCCTTAGCTTGCATTTGGCTCTTTATATATATATATATATATATATATATATATATATATATATGTTTATAATTTCATTTATTATTTTTGACTGTGCTGGGTCTTCATTGCTGCCTGGGCTTTTCTCAAGTTGCGGAGAGTAGGGCCTACTCTCCAGTTGTGGTGCACAGGCTTCTCACCGCAGGGGTCTCGCCTGTTGCAGAGCACAGGTGTGCGGGCCTCAGTAGTTGCCGCACATGGGCTCAGTAGTTGCAGCTTCCAGGCTCTAGAGCAGAGACTCAGTGGTGGTGAGCACCAGTATTGAGCACGAGCCTCTAAGTCAAGCAGCCTACGTTCAAGTCCTAGCTCTACCATATGTCTGCCATCCTTAAACCAGGCTGAATAACCTTTAACAGTCCGTTCTCTCTGGGCATCAGGTTTCTAATCTGTAAAATGGAGCTGATCACACCTTTTTTAAAGCATGTTTACGAGGATTAAACAAGATCACATTTGTAAAACACTAGCATAGTGCCTGATGTTTAGTAGGTAGCCAATAACTGTTCCTTCTTTCTTCCATCTCCATTTTTCCCCTCAGTGGGACTCTTTGTGACTCCATGAATCACAGCACACCAGGCCTCCCTGTCCATCACAAACTCCCCAAGTTTACTCAAACACATGTCCATCGAGTTGGTGATGCCATCCAGCCATCTCATCCTCTGTCATCCCCTTCTCTTCCTGCCCCCAATCCCTCCCAGCATCAGGGTCTTTTCCAATGAGTCAACTCTTCACATGAGGTGGCCAAAGTACTGGAGTTTCAGCTTCAGCATCAGTCCTTCCAATGAACACCCAGGACTGATCTCCTTTAGGATGGACTGGTTGGATCTCCTTGCAGTCCAAGGGACTCTCAAGAGTCTTCTCCAACACCACAGTTCAAAAGCATCAATTCTTCGGTGCTCAGCTTTCTTCACAGTCCAACTCTCACATCCATACATGACCACTGGAAAAACCATAGCCTTGACTAGACGGACCTTTGTTGGCAAAGTAATGTCTCTGCTTTTTAATATGCTATCTAGGTTGGTCATAACCTTCCTTCCAAGGAGTAAGCGTCTTTTAATTTCATGGCTGCAGTCACCATCTGCAGTGAATCCTTACAATAATAGCTTTGTTGCTGTTGGTCAGTCGCTCAGAATAATAGTATCATATACCAAATACCAAATAGTACCAAATCATTCCTTAATCTTACAACACATAAACGATTGCCACTCTTCCCCTCAGTAATTCCTGTGCCTTTCCTAATACCTAGGCACCCCTTTCAAAGACTTTCACCACTGGGTCTTAGGGCAACTTTCAAATCTCACTACCCAAATATCCCTCAATGTGTCCTTACACAAGTAAAAAGAATTATAAAGACTACTATAAATAACTTTATGGCAACAAATTAGGCAAGTTAGTTGAAGTGAACAAATTCCCCAAAAGATTCAATTTACTGAAATTGACTCAAGCAGAAAGAGCAAATCTGAACAAACATGTAGAAGTATCTAAAATATTTTACAGATTTCTTCTCCTTCTAACATATCTACTATGTTTGAGGCTCTATAAATCTAAAGAAAATTCTGTGGTCTATCATTTAATTGTTTTCATTGTTTAATTTACAAGTCTATGACATAAAATGAAAATATTGGCCTTTATTTCAATTGTAAATTATTGCCAATTTCCTAGGATGGATTAGCCATCCTATTCAGTAATTATTTCTTTAATAATTCCAGGAAACATGCTTGCTTCAGCCACTAGAAGCCTGAAACAGCATTTTTAAAAATCACAGACCTGGTGTTCAAATAATTTAAAAACATAACCTTATACCATATGAATTTGGAGATCTCTTCAGAATTCCAGTCAAGTATTAGGACTGAATTTGTGCAAACACTCATATGATATACTTTCTCTTCTTGTTGCCAAGAAATCTTAACACCCTTTTTTATGTCTTCCCCTAACCACATTTTATGAGATTTTTCCCTACATCACAAACAGTTCAATATTTATAAGAAATATACCTTTTTATATATTACCTAGGTTATGACCAACCTAGATAGCATATTAAAAAGCAGAGACATTACTTTGCCAACAAAGGTCCGTCCAGTCAAGGCTATGGTTTTTCCAGTGGTCATGTATGGATGTGAGAGTTGGACTGTGAAGAAAGCTGAGCACCGAAGAATTGATGCTTTTGGACTGTGGTGTTGGAGAAGACTCTTGAGTGTCCCTTGGACTGCAAGGAGATCCAACCAGTCCATCCTAAAGGAGATCAGTCCTGGGTGTTCATTGGAAGGACTGATGCTGAAGCTGAAACTCCAATGTTACCTTTTGCTTAAGAAGGATAGGAAAAAATGCAGGTCACTAATAACACAGAAATGACATCATATAGAGCTGTCATTGTACAAGGCTGTTTGTGGAAAATTTTGTTGTTGAGAAATAAGTATAGAAAAGGGGCTTCCCAGAAAGATTAAGAACAGTACAGCATACTAACACATATATATGGAATTTAGAAAGATGGTAACGATAACCCTATATGCAAAACAGAAAAAGAGACACAGATGTACAGAACAGACTTTTGAACTCTGTGGGAGAAGGCGAGGGTGGGATGTTTCGAAAGAACAGCATGTATACTATCTATGGTGAAACAGATCACCAGCCCAGGTGGGATGCATGAGACAAGTGCTTGGGCCTGGTGCACTGGGAAGACCCAGAGGAATCGGGTGGAGAGGGAGGTGGGAGGGGAGATCGGGATGGGGAATACATGTAACTCCATGGCTGATTCATGTCAATGTATGACAAAACCCACTGAAATGTTGTGAAGTAATTAGCCTCCAACTAATAAAGAAAAAATAAATAAATAAAAATAATAAAAAAAAAAAAAAAAAGAAAGAAAAGGGGCTTCCTCTATGGCTCAGCAGAAAAGAATCTGCCTGCAATGCAAAAGCCACAGGAGACACAACTTTGATCCCTGGGGTTGTGAAGATTCCCTGGAGAAGGCATGGCAACTCACTCGGGTATTCTTGCTTAGAGAATCCCATGGACCGAGGAGCCTAGCAGGCTACAGTCTATAGAGTCGCAAAAAGTCAGACACAACTGAAGCGACTTGGCACTCACACACACACAAGTATACAAAAAGTTCCTGAGTTGTCTAGCCCTCCACTGGGAACTCTAGGGGTTAGTAATTAAGGTGCATGTCTGCTAGTGCTGGAAAGGTTGTAGAAAACTATGAAATGACTCTCTGGTTAAACATGTCTTCAAATAGTAAGGGATTATCTGGAAAGAACTTCACAGAGGGAATTGTTAAAAGAGCTAAAAAAAGAAGGCTGAAGAACAGGCATAATAGGGATCTCCAACTATTTGAAGGGCTGCTGGAAGGCAAAGGCAATCAACTGATCTATAACTCTTCATTTATTCAACAAATATTTGAATGTATACTATGTGCCAGGAACTATACTGTTGTTCAGTCGCTAAGTCATGTCCGACTCTTTGCGACCCCATGGGCTGCAGCACGCTAGGCTCCCCGGTCCTCCACTATCCCCTGGAGTTTGCTCAAATTCATGTCCATTTAACCATGGGCATGAATCATCTAACCATCTCATCCTCTGCCACCCGCTTCTCCTTTTGCTTTCAGTCTTCCCCAGCATCAGGGTCTTCTCCAATGAGTCAGCTTTTCACATCAGGTGGCCAAAGTATTGGAGTTTCAGCTTCAGCATCAGTCCTTCCAATGAATATTGGACTGATTTCCTTTAGGATTGACTGATTTTATATCCTTGCAGTCCAAGGGACTCTCAAGAGTCTTCTCTAGCACCACAATTCAAAGGCATGAATTTCTATTCTAAACTATACTAGATGCTAGTAATACAAGAATGGGGAGAAACAGGCACCAAGCAGGAAATGACATGTAAAACACATCACCTCACCATGTCATAAGAACAGCAATTGAACAACCTAGGGAAGAGCACACTATGAGAGTGCGCGTTGCTCAGTTGTGTCCGACTGTTTGCACTGCCATGGACTGTAGCCCGCCAGGCTCCTATGCCCATGGAATTCTGGATTCAGAATACTGGAATGGGTAGCCATTCCCTTCTCCAGGGGATCTTCTGAAAGCAGGGATTGAACTCAGGCCTCCCACACTGCAGGCAGATTCTTTACTGTCTGAGCCAGCTGGGAAGCCCTATTGTGAGAGTAGATGTGCTCTGAAAAATCAGGGACAACTTCTTAGAAAAGGTGACTCTTCGGTTGAGTTTACAGAGAGAATCAAAGTTGCCTAGAAAGATGAAGCAGCAAGGAACCACAGGCAAAGACAGGAGCAGAGGCACAGAGAATGAAAAGGGTGGGACGTATGGGGATATTTGTGATTCCATATGCTCAGATGCCAAGTGAGTGTGGAAGATGGTTGTAGAGCAGGTGAACAGGGCACAGAGGCCAATTAGGATGGACGTAAATCCCTACTGGCAAATCAGGAAGGGAAATTATATAAATGTATATAGGGAGACTGTATATGCTTAAAATAAATTCATTGAGGAAATTCCCTGGGGGGTTAATGGTTAAGATCCTGTGCTTCAACTGCCAAGGGCCCAGGTTCAATGCCTGGTCAGGTGACTAAAATGCCACAACCTGTGCAGTGCAGTCAAATAATAAAAATAAAAAATAAATCCATTGATGTAGAATGTTCCCTTCTCTGAGGACACAGCATCCTGTGTATATCTCTAAATTCACAGCATATTATAATTGTCTCCCCAACAAGAGTGTGAGCTCTCCATAGAAAAAGAATCTCTCTTGTTCAGGTTTATAACACGGTACCTATCACAGAAGTGTCTGCCACAGAGAATGATTTTTTAATTGCATGAACGGAGAATGAAGCAACGTCTGAGTTCTAATCTCAAATCTGCCTCTTACTCAAGACATGATTTTAACAAATCAGTCTCCTTCTCTAGATCTGAATTTCCTCATCCATTTTTCCTAACTGTATCCCAGGGAGAGATGTTCTATGCAAAATGAAAAAAAAAAGAGAGAGAGAGTGGGGAATACTGAGAAATCTTCAGGCTAGATTCTGCTCTTAGAAGCAAAATGCACGTTTCCAGATTAAACCAATAGGGACCTCCCTGGTGGTCCAGTGGTTAAGATTTTGCCTTCCAATCTACGGCACGCCAGTTCAATCCCTGGTTAGGGAGCTGAGATCCCACATGCCTCTCAGTCAAAAGATGTAAAACAGGACAAATATTGCAACAGATTGAATAAAAACTTCAAAAATAGTCCACATTAAAAAAAAAAATCTCAGAAAAAAAGAATTCCAGCAGTGAGGAAACCAGTTTGACTTTGTCTTCCCAGCAGTTCTCACATGCATTTGGCCATAGAAACTTTTCTCTTCTCATGGAGTTAGTGGTGCTGGGAAATGTTAAACAAGAAAGACATTCAAGGCTCTTCCCTGCTCTGATGTTTTATGGGTTTGTCCCAGAATAGCTCCAGGTGAATTTTAAAAATACTCAAGCTAGACAGTAGAAATGAAATCACAAATGTTAAGACTGAGCTCATGAACATGTTTTAAATAGTGTTTGTATTTATAGGGCCATAATATAGAAAGTCCCCTTCCACGTACCTTCTATGGGCACTGCTGAGCAAGCTCCCACTGTCACACAAACCTTCCAAGCCAAAGTCATCCAGATGACCTGTGCTCTTCACCATGACTCTGAGAATCCACCTTCACTTTGCCTAAGCGGTTCTTGAGTAAAATGCACACATTTTCCATCCAAGCTCCCAGCTGGCATCAACTTCCATTTTGCTTACTCTTGGCAAATTGCCAAGGACTAGACCTAATTGAGAAGAGTTGACTCATTGGAAGAGTCCCTGATGCTGGGAGGGATTGGGGGCAGAAGGAGAAGGGGACGACAGAGGATGAGATGGCTGGATGGCATCACTGACTCAATGGACATGAGTTTGAGTAAGCTCCGGGAGTTGGTGGTGGACAGGGAGGCCTGGCATGCTGAGATTCATGGGGGTCGCAAAGAGTTGGACACGACTGAGCAACTGAACTGAACTGAACTGAACTGAGACCTAATTGATGCACCATTATCTACACTAATGACCTCCAAAGTGGTTCTTTTAAGATTTATTTACTTATTTATTGGCTGTGGTGGGTCTCCACTGCAGCCGGCAGTCTTTCTCTAGTTGCAGCAAGCAAGGAATACTGTCTAGCTGCTTTGCACAGGCTTCTCACTGCAGTGGTTTCTCTTGTTGTGGAGCATAGCCTCTAGGCACTCAGGATTCAGTAGTTGCAGCTTGTGGGCTCTAGAGTGCTGGCTCAGCACTTGTGGAGCACAGGCGTAGTTGCTCTGTGGCATGTGGGATCTTCCCAGACCAGGGATCAAACCCATGTCCCCACCTTGCAAGGCAGACTCTCAACCACTGCACCACCAGGGAAGCCCCAAAGTGTCTTGATTGTATATGCAAACCAATAAAAACATTTTTATATATACTCCCAATACATTTATTTCTAAAATATGGGTATGTTCTGCTGTTGTAATATAACTATAAAACTCACAGAAATGTAAATCAGATGAGGAGACAGACAGAAGTAAAAGTTCTAGTGTTTTCACACCGCCCCCTGCAGGTTGCCTTGGGTTCCTCTGCTGCACATGCGGCCCACTTTCTGTGCTCTCCCCCCAGGTGACCAGCCTAAAGGAGGAAGACATAGAGCCCGCCTCAGGCTCCTGAGCTGAGCAGACAAGGGGTGCTTCTCACTTCTGAGAGAGGTGATTGGCCTTTGTGGGGAGATCCTGTAGCATTTCAACAGGGTGTGGCACAATATGGGCTTAGTTTAAATTGGCCCTGCTTTCAAATTCTGACTGTATCTCTTTGCTGGCATGTGAGTTTGAGCACATACTATTAAATAATAATAATAGTAATAGTACCTCTCACTTATCAAGGATTTACTAGGTATCAGGCAGTCCACTAAGCACTTTGATGCACATTATCTATTTATCCTTATGTCTGTCATACAGTAAAGATATCATCTCCGTTTAATAACTCAGGAAGCCAAGGCACTAAATGGCTACGTCATTTGCCTAAAACGAGACCCACATCTGCCTGAGTCCACATTTCTAACTCCTGACACCACTCTCTACTGCCTCCCACACTCACCCTCTCTGAGCTTCTGTTGTTGTAAATTCAAAATAGAGAGAATCAGGATTTATACAGTGTGAACATGGCACTTGGGTTCAAAAATGTTAGCAGTTATTGCTGAACTCTCCAGATGAGTCCCCCAAAAGGTGCCAAGGTGAGTCATCAGGATAAGAGTATAAAGAAAGTTAATCATGTCAGGCCTTGTCTGACAAAAGAAGGTGCTAGAGAGGGAGTTGCAGTGAGCCCAAGACGGCAAGGATGTGTGGGTATGTGCTGTGCCCTGCCCTATCCCTGTGGCCAAGCAGACCCTCCTGAATCGGAGGTGGAAACCTAGGACCTTCCCAGCATAATGACGCCTGGCTTTAAGATCATCAGTTACTTTCTATTCTAACTCCACGGTCATCACACGGATTTCTGAAAGCCTTTCAGTTTACCATGGAAAGAATTCACTGAGCGTGAATACTCTATAATAAGGCAACAAAATTAATAAACTGACATCTTTTAAACTCCAAGGCGTGGGGAAACACCTGGATTCCATGTTTTCTGGACAGTTGCATGATTTCTCAGCATCATTTAGTCTCATCTCTCTCCACTACAGACTTTAATTTCCAAAAATTTCTGTTGTCCCTTTGCTCTTTTCTCAGTTCTAAACTATGGCACTTAAATCTCTTGCCTCACCACTTTCTCTCTTTTTAAGTAATCAATATTGGTTCCCAGAGGTGTATTGACCCTCCAAAAGAAGAAGCTGTATCACAAATGTAAACTAGTCCTAAAACTACTCATAACTAATCATTAAAGGTGATGAGGCATGGAACGGAGAAGGAAATGGCAACCCACTCCGGTGCTCTAGCCTGGAAAATCCCATGGATGGAGGAGCCTGGTAGGCTACAGTCCATGGGGTCGTGAAGAGTCAGACATGACTGAGCGACTTCACTTACACTTTTCACTTTCATGCATTGGAGAAGGAAATGGCAACTCATTCCAGTGTTCTTGCCTGGAGAATCCCAGGGACAGAGGAGCCTGGTGGGCTGCCCATATGGGGTCGAACAGAGTCGGACACAACTGAAGCGACTTAGCAGCAGCAGCAGCAGCAGCAGCAGAGGCGTGGAAACATAAAGGTTTCAACAATTACACTCTAGTCCTCTCTAAATATGCAGAAATACTGACTCAGTTTGCCTCTCTTGGTTGGCTGCTGATTCAATTTGCAATCAGCGTGAAAGCCCTCCATGATTCAATCTGACTCCTTTCAATAAACACTTTTTACACCCCTACACTGTGACAGAGAGCGCCCTAAATCACATATTATGCTGACAGATTCATCAATGCATGCAATAACATTCTTATTTAGTACCACAATGTTAGGTACTGGGATGAGGGATAGGGCTATAAAAGGACAGATGCCCTTTTTTCCTTTTTTTTTTTTTTTTTATTTTAAGGGTAACAAGTTTAAGGAAAAATGAAATTACAGTAATAATAATCCAAAACTTACTCATACTACCGCCCCAACACAAAAATCATTGCTATTCCATCAAATCTTCCATATACACACATTCGTATTAGCCCAATGACTAAGCATCTGGGCTGGGGAGTGAATGGCTAGGTCTGGATCCTGTTTCCTCCAGCTGAGAAAATGGACCTGAGACCTTGGACAAGTTCTCTTGCTTTTCTGTGCTTCCTCTTTCTCGTGAATAAGATGGGAATCACAGTGGTGGTCCATACCTCATAGAATTGTTATACAGGTAAAGCATTTGGAAAGTGCCTGCCACATAGCCATGAATAAATGGAGGCTGCTCATTATGGCATCTAACTAGAGTTTAAATTTTCAATAGCTGTTATTTATTTGTCCACTGGCATTGATGACTCCACATATTCTTTGTGCCAATGTGCTGCATATACAGGGCTTCCCAGGTGGCTCAGTGGTAAAGGATCCGCCTGCCAATACAGGAGACACAGGAGACGTGGGTTCAATCCCTGGGTCAGAAAGATCCCTGTAAGGGGAAATGGCAGCCCACTCCTGTATTCTTGCCTGAAGAATGCCATGGACAGAGGAGCATGGTGGGCTCTAGTCCATGGTCACAAAGAGCTGGACACAACTGAGCACAAACACTCCAATTACAAGGGGAAGAAGCAGGGAGACACCTGTTCCTGTATAAACCCTGCGCAGGGTGATATAGAGGGACTGGGCAGAAGGCAGGAGCCAGAATGGTATAAACGTCTTCATTTCTGCTTGTCTGTTTGCCCCTCTTACTGATACAGGCCCCCTCCATATCACCTGTGTTAACAACTGATGCCCAACTTGTACTGTATTTATGCTCATCTAATCATATGCAAACTTTTACAGAGAGGGGTATATGTGAGTACGTGTCTATGAGAGAAGAAAGGGTTTGTTCTCTTAAAAATGAGATCATGCTATGTAAGCATCTTGCTTCTCTCACTTAAAATACTTCAGCTGGGACTTCCCTGGCGGTCCAGTGGTTAAGAATCTACCTGCCAACACACAGGACACAGGTCCAATCCCTGATCTGGGAAGATCCCACCCGCCAGGGAGCAACTAAACCCGTGCACCACAATAAGAAGCCTGTGCACCGCAACAAAGAGTAGCCCCCACCTGCCCTAACTGGAGAAAGCCCATGTGCAGTGATTAAGACCCGGTGCAGCCATAAATAAATAAATAATGATTTTAAAAGAAAAAATAAAATTAACCTCTGCTGAAGGTGGCTTTTTTCTTTGTAAGTTTGTGCTTACAACTTTTAACGGAGTATTTATTTCAGCAAGACTCTGGGAGCCCTGTGGGACTTGGGTTGAGGATACATCTCTCTGGCAAGTATCAGATTTTCTTTGCATAGAACCCAGAACTACCCACCCAAGTCTACTTTATTTTGTAAGTTATTGTATATTATACAAATGTATATATTTGTATGTTACACATATTGGGTATACTTTACAATGCCCCAGAGGATACAGGGAACATGAATCAGGAACTCAAACACAAGTTACAGCAAACCTGCAGAGATAAAGGCTAAAAGGAGGCTTTTCCTTTTCTCCACTCAAACCTAAAATTAAATAAATAGCATACTACTATTTTTTTATTGTTGGTATTTTAGCACATTCCTACAAGGACCTTAGCTTTATGCAAGGGTTTCAGTTCCAATCCCCTAGTTAATTCGGGTCTGAGCCCTTGTCTCCTGTACCCCAGAGAGGTTAAACCCTGGTTACTGAGATCTGCAGCCCCATCTCACTTTTTTGGCCTCCAAGAGGTTCCCTGAATTTCCTGCAAGCTCAGCTCTGCATTTAAAAAGATGTGTTTCTTAATTATTCTGGGAATTTATATGAAGATGTTTTCAGGATACCTAGTTCACTATAAAGATGGGATGGAACTCAAAAGCATATTGGTACAGCTGTATACCCATGAGATGGACACTCATTCCCCACGAATTAGATCAATGAGTCATCATGCTTATGGAGTGCAGAATACTTTTTATTTTTTTTCATTTATTTTTATTAGTTGGAGGCTAATTACTTTACAATATTGTAGTGGGTTTTGTCATACATTGACTTGAATTAGCCATGGATTTACATTCCCCATCCCGATCCCCCCTCCCACCTCCCTCTCTACCCGCTCCCTCTGGGTCTTCCCAGTGCACCAGGCCCAAGCACTTGTCTCATGCATCCAACCTGGGCTGGTGATCTGTTTCACCATAGATAATATACATGTTTCGATGCTGTTCTCTTGAAACATCCCACCCTCACCTTCTCCCACAGAGTTCAAAAGTCTGTTCTGTACATCTGTGTCTCTTTTTCTGTTTTGCATATAGGGTTATTGTTACCATCTTTCTAAATTCCATATATATGTGTTAGTATACTGTAATGGTCTTTATCTTTCTGGCTTACTTCACTCTGTATAATGGGCTCCAGTTTCATCCATTTCATTAGAACTGATTCAAATGAATTCTTTTTAACGGCTGAGTAATATTCCATGGTGTATATGTACCACAGCTTCCTTATCCATTCATCTGCTGATGGGCATCTAGGTTGCTTCCATGTCCTGGCTATTATAAACAGTGCTGCGATGAACATTGGGGTGCACGTGTCTCTTTCAGATCTGGTTTCGTCAGTGTGTATGCCCAGAAGTGGGATTGCTGGGTCATATGGCAGTTCTATTTCCAGTTTTTTAAGAAATCTCCACACTGTTCTCCATAGTGGCTGTATTAGTTTGCATTCCCACCAACAGTGTAAGAGGGTTCCCTTTTCTCCACACCCTCTCCAGCATTTATTGCTTGTAGACTTTGGATAGCAGCCATCCTGACTGGTGTGTAATGGTACCTCATTGTGGTTTTGATTTGCATTTCTCTAATAATGAGTGATGTTGAGCATCTTTTCATGTGTTTGTTAGCCATCTGTATGTCTTCTTTGGAGAAATGCCTGTTTAGTTCTTTGGCCCATTTTTTGATTGGGTCATTTATTTTTCTGGAGTTGAGCTGCAGGAGTTGCTTGTATATTTTTGAGATTAATCCTTTGTCTGTTTCTTCATTTGCTATTATTTTCTCCCAATCTGAGGGCTGTCTTTTCACCTTACTTATAGTTTCCTTTGTAGTGCAAAAGCTTTTAAGTTTCATTAGGTCCCATTTGTTTAGTTTTGCTTTTATTTCCAATATTCTGGGAGGTGGGTCATAGAGGATCCTGCTGTGATTTATGTCGGAGAGTGTTTTGCCTATGTTCTCCTCTAGGAGTTTTATAGTTTCTGGTCTTACATTTAGATCTTTAATCCATTTTGAGTTTATTTTTGTGTATGGTGTTAGAAAGTGTTCTAGTTTCATTCTTTTACAAGTGGTTGACCAGTTTTCCCAGCACCACTTGTTAAAGAGGTTGTCTTTTTTCCATTGTATATCCTTGCCTCCTTTGTCAAAGATAAGGTGTCCATAGGTTCGTGGATTCATCTCTGGGCTTTCTATTCTGTTCCATTGATCTATATTTCTGTCTTTGTGCCAGTACCATACTGTCTTGATGACTGTGGCTTTGTAGTAGAGTCTGAAGTCAGGCAGGTCGATTCCTCCAGTTCCATTCTTCTTTCTCCAGAATACTTTTTAAAGTGCCTTTCATGCCCCTTATATTCTTTGATAAACTCAACAATCCTATAAGCTAGACATTACAGGTATGATTATCTTCATTTTACAGAAAAGAAATAGATTCCCAAAGAAGCTACGTGTCTTACCCCACAGAGGCCAAAAAGCAACTGGAAGTGAAATCATCACCCACTGTCTTTCGTCTGCACCATCAGGCTGCTATCACAGCAGTACACTGAGATTTAGTCCCTGGTCTCACCTATGGATTTTTCCTCCACACTTCCTGAGCTCTAACCATGAACCAGACCCAGAGTCAGGAAAAGAATGAAAAACCAAAGAGAAGAAAAGAAAGTCCTTCCCAGGAGCTCCTAGGTTGGGAAGAGAAAATAAATAAAATCTTCAAGTATTCTACACTCAAGGTATAACCTGTAGAGAGAACAGCAAGGAAAAGAACATCAAATTCTCCCAGATGCCAATGAGGACCTCTATTTTTGGTGGAAGTCCAGAAATATGATGGAGAAAACACTGCTATTCTAAGCTGGCTGCAGATTTCCTCCTGTTCAGCAAAGCATATTGATGTTTATAATAAAACACCTCCATATGCAAAAAAAAAAAAAAAAAGGAATCCAGATAATCCAATTGCATGAAATGCTTAAGGTGCATTATTGCAAGGTTAATGAAAAGCAATATTTTTCAGAAAGGTTTCCAGTTACTGTATAATGCACATACGTGTGGGACTGTGGGGATGCTCCTTGAAGCTGCATGGTTTTCCTGGCTGAGATGGGGAGGCAGGGAAATACAGCTCCAGTTAAAACCCTGCACAAGTGGGGACAAGAAGGGAAAAGCCAGGATCACACAGGGCTGAAGCTCTGCGCCTGACCAGCCTGGTAAGGCAGGGCGGTGCCCGCCTCCCCCTGGAAGACAGATAGTGTCCTAAGACAGAGGACATTTCTTGGCTCAGACAGGGAGTCAGGAGCACTTTACATTAAACTGAGGAAGTTCCACGTGATCAGAGAGGAGTCACTTCCATACTTCACCACACGCTCTCACACCCACAAGTGACTGGAATTTAAAATCCAGCTGGGCAGAGGCAAGGGAAAATTGTCCATTGTGTTATATCTGAATTTCATCATCCCCGGGCACTATTATTGCTAAATTTTATTATACTTACTTGTGAAAAATGAACTCCAGCATATCAACACGAGAAGAAGTAAGACTAAGAGAACTAGAAAACTCTCTATAATAGGTGAGATGAATTCTGAGGAGGAGGAAGATATTAGGCAGGAAAGAGAAAAGAGCAAAGCAAAAGAGGTATGCCAAGAGATGATGCAAAGAAGAGTCTAATGTATGGTATTAAGCAGTTTGCTATGCTGAGCTCAATGCTAGCCATCTCCTCTGTCCCTAAGACTTCTGTAAACAGCTACACCCACAATCCTGGGTGGATGGTACTTTGGGGAATGATAGAATCAGAGGAATACCCCATGAGGCTGTGGGGTGGTGATGCGCAAGCAACAACATATGGAGGAAAGAAATGGACAACTTCACAGAATCTAGAAACTGGAAACTTGGAGTGACTACAAAGATTGTGCCCAGTGCATTAATCGGTAGAGAGTTCTGAGTCCACCCTGCTTATAAATAAAATTCAAAGAGGCATAAAAAACTACTCAGCCGTAAATAAATACATCTTGAAAATCTGAATGGAATAGAAATTTGTAGGAATATATAATTTGCCTGAAGATTTCTCAGAAGAAACAAAAAATCTAACTGGTCCAGTTGCTGGAGAGAAAGAAAAGAAGTTATCAAAAAAACTGCCCCTGAAAAAGCACCAGGTCCATAGTGTTCAGTGGAACCATACAAACTTTCAAACAGTAGGTAATTGCAGTTTTACTTGAACTTGTCTGGGGGGGTGGGGGGGTGGGGAGCTTTCCAGATGGCACTAGTGGTAAATAACCTGCCTGTCAATGCAGGAGACATAGGAGATGTGGGTTCAATCCCAGAGTTGAGAAGATTCCCCTGGAAGAGGGCATGGCAACCCATTCCAGTATTCTTGCTTGGAGAATTCCATGGACAGAGGAGCCTGGCGAGCTATAGCTCACAGCTGCAAAGAGCCAGACACCACTGAAGTGATCTGGCACACACGCAGAGTTTAGAAAGAAAGAGAAACCTAAGTTATTTTTATAAAAAGTATTACATTGATATCAAAATCTAATATTTCAAATATATTAAAAACTAAAGACAAATGTCACTTAAGAATACCAATACAAAAATCCTAAATACAATATTAACCAACAGAACACAGTAGCACATTAAAAAAACAATATGTTATTTCCAAGTAAATTTGATTCTATAAAGGGCAGAAATTGTTCAGTATTAGGAAATCTATGGAGAAGGCAATGGCACCCCACTCCAATACTCTTGCCTGGAAAATCCCATAGACAGAGGAGCCTGGTAGGCTGCGGTCCATGGGGTCGCTAAGAGTCAGACAGGACTGAGTGACTTCACTTTCACTTTTCACTTTCATGCATTGGAGAAGGAAATGGCAACCCACTCCAGTATTCTTGCCTGGAGAATCCTAAGGACAGGGGAGCCTGGTGGGCTGCCATCTATGGGGTCGAACAGAGTCGGACACGACTGAAGTGACTTAGCAGCAGCAGCAGCAGGAGGAAATCTATTGATTATTCCTATCTGTTGATTTAAAGAGAAAAGTCATGCTGATTCCTTGAATAAATGTAAAGACATGTTCATAAAAAAGACAATTCAGCAACATCGAGATGTTAGTTTCCTCCTAGGTTAACACATAAGTCTCTTAATCCAACAAAAATATCAACAAATTGAGTTTTATCTCTAATTCATTCTTAACTAGACAAATTGACTCTAATATTCATATGGAAAATAAAACAGCCAGAAAATTTCTGAGGAAGGAAAGCAATGAGCAGACCCTACTCTTACTAAAACAAAAGGCACTCAGTCGTGTCTGACTCTTTGTGACCCCATGGACCATACAGTCCATTGAATTCTCCAGGCCAGAATACTGAAGTAGGTAGCTGTTCCCTTCTCCAGGGGATCTTCCCAAAGCCTCAATAATTAGAACATTGTGGTTTTGGCACAGAACAGCAGGTGGACTATGCTGCTCTTCCTCCAGTGGCCATTGCCCACACTTCATTTCCCACCTTTGCCCTGCTGCTGTTTCCTCCATGCATCTGTTGACGTTTGCCCTCTAGCTTCCTGTGGGTTCAGCCAAGTGGAGGCCCTGGCTGGAGATCAGAGCGTGAGAGGAGAAGGTCAGATGGGTCCCTCCAGATCCCTCACTGCTTTTTAGGCAGTGGCTCTGCTCCCTCCTACACAGAAATCTGGTAAGACTCTCTGCTCTCCTTTCTCCCTCAGGCCTAGGAACGCAATGGCTTTCCACCATTGCTAGTCTGGACGATTTATCATCCCTAGCAGGTTCCTTGAACCTTGACCATACTTCTGTGAAAGTCCCTTTATTTGAACCATCAGAGTGGAATTCTATTTCCTTCCAGGAACTTGACTGATATATAGATAATGAAATGGAATAGACAATCCAGAAAGAGTCAAATGTAAAATGTATATAGGGAGTCAGTGTATAATAAAGTTAGCACCTCAAATCAATGGAATAATGATAGACATTTTAATAAATACTGTTGAGATAAACAGAGAGCCACCTGGAAAATATTAGCATAAACCTTTATCTGACATCATGAGAAATGCTGGGCTGGATGAAGCACAAGCTGGAATCAAGATTTCCAGGAGAAATGTCAATAACCTCAGATACGCAGATGACACCACCCTTATGGCAGAAAGTGAAGAACTAAAGAGCCTCTTGACAAAAGTGAAAGAGGAGAGTGAAAAAGTTGGCTTAAAGCTCAACATTCAGAAAACTAAGATCATGGCATCTGGTCCCATGGCAAATAGATGGGAAACAGTGGAAACGGTGGCTGACTTTATTTTGAGGGGCTCCAAAATCACTGCAGATGGTGATTGCAGTTATGTAATTAAAAGACGCTTACTCCTTGGAAGGAAAGTTATGACCAACCTAGACAGCATATTAAAAAGCAGAGACATTACTTTGCCAACAAAGGTCCATCTAGTCAAAGCTATGGTTTTCCCAGTAGTCATGTATGGATGTGAGAGTTGGACTATAAAGAAAGCTGCGTGCTGAAGAATTGATGCTTTTGAACTGTGGTGTTGGAGAAGACTCTTGAGAATCCCTTGGACCACAAGGAGATCCAACCAGTTCATCCTAAAGGAGATCAGTCCTGGGTGTTCATTGGAAGGATTGATGTTGAAGCTAAAACTCCAATACTTTGGCCACCTGATGCGAAGTGCTGACTCATGTGAAAAGACCCTGATGCTGGGAAAAGTATAGGGCAGGAGGAGAAGGGGACAACAGAGGATGAGATGGCTGGATGGCATCACCAACTCAATGGACATGAGTTTGGGTAAACTCTGGGAGTTGGTGATGGACAGGAAGGCCTGGAGTGCTGCAGTTCATGGGCTCACAAAAAGTCGGACACGACTGAGCGACTGAACTGAACTTACCTGACATGGTACACCAGAATAAACTTCAAATGTAATTAAATGGAAACAAAATAAAATCACCAAATCATAACTGTAGTATAGTCATACAACAGAATACTACTCAGCTAAAGAAATGAATTTTGCGGACTTCTCTGGTGATCCAGTGGTTAAGAATCCACCTGCCAATGCAGGGGATGCAGGTTTAATCCCTGGTCTGGGAAGATCTCTCAGATTATGGAGCAACTAAGCCTGTGCACCACAATTAGTGAACCTGCACTCCAGAGCTACTGCTCCGCAACAAGAGAAGCCACCATGGTGAGGAGCCTCTGCGCCACAGTGAAGAGCAGCCCTGGCTCCCTGCAACTAGAGAAAGCCCGTGAGCAGCTCCGAAGACCCAGTGCAGTAAAAAAATAGATTAGTTAGGTAAATCAAATTTTTAAAAAGAAATGAGTTTTTTATACAACCAACAGAGATGACTCTCAAAAACATATGGAATGATATATAAGGTTTACAGAAAATAATTTGTGCCGTATGATATTCCACTTACAGGACATTCTAGAAGACACAAAAATGAATGCAGAATGGTAAAAAATCAGAACAGTGAGTCAGAAGAGTGAATCTGTGGGTGGAATGGGTGGAGATTGTGAAGGGGCATGAGGGGACTTTCTGGGATGATGCTAATGTTTTCTATCTTGCTAGAGATTTAGGTTACATCCTTAATATTTTCATATTTTGTCATATAGAAATTTTACATCAAAACAAAAAAGCGTCAACAAATATCAAACTCTAGTTTGTGGTATGCATGTGGATTTACTTAAGAAAGACTGTACTTATACCTGCAAAATAATTTTAAATGCAAAAATAAGATAAATGAAGGGATGAATAGAGGGATAGATAAATAAACACATGATAAAGCAAGTACAGTAAAATGTAAATGGTAGTATCTAGGTGGTGGATATAGGAATGTTTGCTATAAAATCTTTCAATTTTGCTCTGTTTTAAATTTTTAATTTTTTAAAACACTAGGAGAAAAAATTCTGAAACTGCTACGACATGGATGAACCTTAAAAATACTATACAAAGAGAACTTAGCCAGTCACAAAAGAACAAATACCACGTGATTCTACTTATACACGGTACCTAAAGTAGTCACTTTATAAAGTGAATTCTCAAGCCTCTCCTTTCCAGCAGATTAAAACTCAGCCTTCACAAAAAGGGAAAGAGAGATGAATCTGAATGTAGAAAGTAAAATAGTGGTTGCCAGGGGATGACTGGGGTAGTAATGGTGAGATATTAAATGTTCCTCAATGGGAACGGAGTTTTAGTTTGACAAAATGAAAAAAGTTCTGTGGATGGATAGTGATAATGGCAAAACAACAATGTGAACATAATACCACTGACTAAATTACTCTTAAAAATTCTTAAAATAGTGAATTTTATGTTATGCATGGTTTACCAAAATAACAAAAATAATTTTTTAAAATAAAAATAAAACTACTAGGAAAAAATGGGAGAATTCCTTGATAGACTTGGATAAGATTAGAGAAGGACTTTATCTTTATAACTGTGACTCAGAATCCAGAGATGTTTATCACAGAATTGTGGATAATAAATAAAACTGGAAACAACTCCAAAATCCATCAATTTGAGAGTGAGAGATAAACTATACTATACACAGAAGAGCATCCATTAAAAACAATGATGTATAACTATGCTAAAAAAAATGCTCATAAAATATTACTGAGTAGAAAGCATTATATCATAAAATAGCAAGTATAAAATGATATCATTTATATAAAATAACGTGTGTGTGTGTGTACACTTAAAGAGATACTTGGACGGATATTCAACAAAATGTTAACAGTGGTTATCTTGGGCTGTTTGTTAATGCTTTATTCTTTGTATTGTTCTACAGTGACATTTTTTCAACAAGCTTGTATTATGTTTATAAAAATAATTAAGCCATTTTCAACTCATACTAAAATACTAAAAGAAGTAGGTATCTACTACCATATATTTTCCTTGATCCCTCCTAGGTATAAAGATTCATTAATGCCATGTATGCCCAAATGACCTGCAAGGACTCTGTGTGTGTGTGTGTGTGTGTGTGTGTACACACCAAGTCAACCCTCAGGAAAGATGGACTCACTGACACTTGAGCTCCCAAGTCTCTTCTTCATAAAGGCTACAAGTCAGACTTCATGAAAGGAGGAGGAGAGGTGAATCAGAACGGCTAAAAGCTAAACCTCCATCAGTCTGCGCCTTATAAAAAGTTCCAGTGACAACATTACTCACAGATTCCAAAAGCGCTGTCATACAAACAGCAGAGTATGTTTAGCATGTCGTACAATCAGGTGAAGATGCTGTGCTCTGGAAAACTGTCAGATGCCTTTAGTGAAGACAATAACACTAGTGATAACAAAGCTTGTAAGAAGAGTAAATAAATGTGTTTGGGCACATAATGAACATGCAGGTATTTGTTAAGTTATTGAATAAATCAGATCTCAGGAAAACCAAAAGAAAAGTGTTTTATGAAATGTAAGAGTGGGGATAAGGAAGCTATGGTACATATACACAATGGAATATTACTCAGCCATTAAAAAGAATACATTTGAATCAGTTCTAATGAGATGGATGAAACTGGAGCCCATTATACAGAGTGAAGTAAGCCAGAAAGATAAAAACCAACACAGTATACTAACACATATATATGGAATTTAAAAAGATGGTAACGATAACCCTGTATGCAAAACAGAAAAAGAGACACAGATGTACAGAACAGACTTTGGGACTCTGTGGGAGAAGACGAGGGTGGGATGCTCTGAGAGAATAGCATTGAAACATGTATATTATCAAGGGTGAAACAGATCACCAGCCCAGGCTGGATGCATGAGACAAGTGCTCAGGGCTGGTGCACTGGGATGACCTAGAGGGATGGGATGGGGAGGGAGGCGGGAGGGGGGATCAGGATGGGGAACACATGTAAATCCATGGCTGATTCATGTCAATGTATGGCAAAAACCACTACAATATTGTGAAGTAATTAGCCTCCAGCTAATAAAAATAAATGAAAAAAATAAAAAATTTTTTTAAAAAGTAAAAAAAAGAAAAGAAATGTAAGAGTGGGAAAAATTATATTCTAAACTAATGTATTTACTGCAACTTGAGATTTTGAGATAAGTGTAACAAAGTAACAAAATAAATATTAAATTTTTTTTCTAGTCCTTTCAAAGTTTGTATGTTCAAGTAAGCCATTTAAAAAAATTTTTTTTGAGGAACCTTCTCAAAGGGGAAAAAGAGGACTCACCTTGTACAGGGGGTCATTTTGTTTTGAGACAGCTTGAAAAGTGATGTGGGGTGTAGGCAGTGATCTGGGCTCCTAATAATCTGACACTCTCATCCTCTCCCCGCTTCCTGACCCAGGAGAGACCAAATCTCAGGACATAATAAGGTGAAAGGCTGGATGCTGGAGAGGGCTGGGCATAGAACACAAGCCTCCTTTCCTCCTCCCCGGGGAGCTCACAATTAGTATGGCTGTGGAAAAAGTGACAGGGCGGAAAAAGCAGAAACTCTTACCGACTGGCTTACTGACTAGTCATTGCCAAGATCACAGAGTGAATGAAAATCCCTTCAGCTGCTTTTCCCCCAAAGTGGGCAGGGTCTGGTTCTCAGGGAAATGACCTGAAAATTCTGAAAAGCCTGGGCAGCTGGCCGTGGGCAGAGCCTCCCTCTGCCCGCCCCCCAGCGCACAGAGGGCCCGGATGCTGTGTGGGACGCCCTCTCACCCCTGCAGCCTTCAGACATCACAAGACCTGAGGTCCCTGCCACTGGAGTCTTGGAGATGGTCAGGGCACTCAGGGCTGATGGGCGCTGATAAGTAGAGAGGAATCTGGGCTGAGAGGACAGGACATATTGAGTATCTTTGATCTGAGATCACAGGACCCTCCAAGAACCCTTCTCCTGTCCTCCCTTCCTCCCTCTGGGATAGAGAGGCTCAGAGTGTGCTTGGGAATGACCTAGATATTTATTCAGGGGCAGGGGTGCGAAGGGCCTCTGGGAAACGCCTGCCCTTAATGTGGGGTCTGGAAGAGAAAGAGACCTAGAGACATCCCCTGCCCTGCTCTACTATGAAACTCAAAATGTAACCTTGGAGGGATCTGGCCGAGTGGTTACTCTCTACAAAGAAGGAGACCACAGGCTTCCCTGGTGGCTCAGATGGTAAAGAATCTGCCTGCAATGCAGGAGACCCAGGTTCAATCCCTGGGTCAGAAAGATATGCTGGATAAGGGAATGGTTACCCACTCTAGTATTCTTGCCTGGAGAAGTCCATGGACAGAGGCACCTGGTGGGCTACAGCCCATTGGGTAGCAAAGAGTTGGATGCAACAGACATTCATTCACACTCAAGAAAGAGATCACACCATGCATTAGAACAAAGTGACATTTTGATGCCCATTTTGACATCACTGTTCTTGGCTGACGTGGCTGTTTCAATGTGGCCAGCTGTTTTTTTGTGTTTTTTTTTTAACATTTATTGTGAAGCAATATGCACAACTTAATCAGCTTACCTCATAATTTGTCTCCCACCCCAATCAGAGACCTAGGAGTAGGGTGTCCCTCGGGCAGGTATAGAGGACTGGATTCACCATATTCTTACTCCTTGTTCATGCAAGGGCAGAAGTTCCTTGGCATATCTTAAATATTACTGCAATCAATGAAAAATTACTCCCAATTACTTTTATGTTGATTTTAAGAGCCTTTAATATAATCAGACATGACGTAATTGGAGCAGTTGGAAGAACAGGACAGGTGAAGAATGTAGGAATACAGGACTTCCTTGGTGGTCTAGTGGTTAAAAATCCACTTGCCAATGCAAGGGACAAGAGTTTGATTCCTGGTCCGGGAAGATTCCACATACTGCAGGGCAACTAGGCCTGTGTGCCACAACTGCTGTGCCTGAAATGTAGAGCTCTCAAGCCACAACTACTGAAGTCTGCACACCTAGAGCCCATCCTCCCCAACAAAAAAAGCCATTGCAATAAGAAGCCCAAGCACCAAACCAGAGAGTAGCCCCTGCTCAATGCAACTAGGGGAAGTCCACACACAGCAATGAAGACCCAGAGCAGCCAAAAAAATATAAATAAATTAATTAAAACTATGGGGGGAAAAAAAGAACAGAGGAATAAACCTTCTCAATAGGGTGTTAACTAGGCACTCAGAAAGCAGATGAAAAACATACAGACACACACACACAAACTACTGTCTAGATTGAACAATTTGAGTAAGTTACAGACAATATCACACCATAGATGACATGTGTGTGGGATCTTTGTCCTTAACCCCAGAAGTGGCGGTCTAAGGCCTCTAAATTTGAGAGGACGGAGTTAGAGGCAAACAGTGGTAAAGGGATTATTAGCCCACCAGAGCGGTATGACACTTACTTTAAACTGAAAACATTTGATCAACAGCAACAGCAAGGAACACTTTCAAAACTTAAGCAGAGTGTCCAGAAAATACAGCTGCCATTGACAACCCCCTTCCCCCCAAGGGAGTTTCCAAACTGAGACAAGACTGACCCTTAGCACTAGGAAGTACAGTTTCAGCTGTCCATTAGCATGGAAAAGTTCAATAAAACCTTTCAGATTTTCTTTCCCACTGAAGCCCTAAACAGCCTCTCTTTTTGTCAGGTTGGTATATAAATCTTTACTTCTAGCTATTCAGCAGGTTACTCATTATTAAGTACTCCCTCGGGTGAATATAAATAAACCTTGTCTTTTCTCCTCTTAAGCTACTGTCAGTTAATTTGCAGGCTCCTGACTATAAATCTAAGTGGGTAGAAGAAATCTTTTCCTCCCAAAGGCGGTAACCTTATCAGGAGTCACAGAAGACGTAGATGGAAACCAAGTAGCAGGCAATAAAGTTCACCAAGACAGGGAATTCCCTGACAGTCCAGTGTTAGGAGTCAGTGCTTTCCCTTCCAGGGCCAGGGTTTGGTCCCTGATCAGGAACTGCTGCTGCTGCTAAGTCGCTTCAGTCGTGTCCGACTCTGTATGACCCCGTAAGCAGCAGCCCACCAGGCTCCTCTGTCCCTGGGATTCTCCAGGCAAGGTTACTGGAGTGGGTTGCCATTTGATTCTCCAATGCATGCATGCATGCTAAGTCACTTCAGTCGTGTCCGAGTTTGTGCGACCCTATGGACAGCAGCCCACCAGGCTCCTCTGTCCCTGGGATTCTCCAGGCAAGGTTACTGGAGTGGGTTGCCATTTGCTTCTACAATGCATGCATGCATGCTAAGTCACTTCAGTCGTGTCCGAGTTTGTGTGACCCTATGGACAGCAGCCCACCAGGCTCCTCTGTCCACGGGATTCTCTAGGTAAGAATACTGGAGTGGGTTGCCATTTCCTTCTCCAACTAAGATCCCACAAGTCACCAGGCATAGCCAAAAACAAACAAACAAACAAATTCAGCAAGACAGTGTTTCAAGACCATCATCTGACAAATACTGGTTGCAGTCTGAAACCAATTCTTGCAGGATACACCTTTTCCAAATGTTAAAACAGCAGTACAAAAAAGGGATGAGGAGATAACAACTGAAAATTGAAAAAGCCCCAACAATTAATACACAAATCATTAACCAAAAATTACCTTAATCAACAATGTCAAAGTCTCCCCACCCAAAGAAATTTCTGACAAAAGCTAGGAGCCTCAGACAACCTACTTCTGATGATTATACAATAGATGGGTAGTTGTGGACGGTTTTTTTGTTTATCTGGTTATTGGTTTATTCTGAGATAATTTTTATTAAAAATGAATCAACCTAATCCTTACTTTCCACCAGTGAGTGGGGCCACAAAGTTCTAACAAACAAGCCTACAAAACACCATGCTTAATATAAGCCAGATCCTGCCTCAGGTTTTGATACCATATCTTCACAACAATATCATAAGAGAAGAGTTAGGAAACTAATATCATCCTCAGTTAGATAAATCTCAGAACCTCAGAGCCTTTAATGTAGATACGGGGAAACATCTAGCCTTACTGGCCTGACTCTGCACCCCAAGTCTAACTTTCCCCTTAAAATTTTTGGCTTTAAGTACCACCACAGTAATATCCAAGGTGACTGTTTCTTCCTTAATCTGATAGATCCCTCCCAGAACCAATGTACTTTCCTTGGTTTCCCTGAGCATAGCTCAGAGAATACAAAGCTTTTAAGGAATGTTACTAAATACTAGTAGACTGAAGGACTGGAAAATGGGAGATAAACCCACAGCACTTAAGTAATACAGAGAAACAGGTAAGAATTCCAGAACTCGACTGTTTAGATTTAAATTCTGTCATTTTCTAGCTGTGTGACTTGACCTCTCTGAGCCTTGATATCTTCATCTGTAAAATGATAACTAAATGACCCATCCCACCATCTCGTAAAATAACATCTGGTACACAGCACACAAGTATATATTCAGTTTAGTTTGTAAAGTAAAGGTTTTAGTTTACAGCACAGCTACTTTTCTCCCAGATTCACAAGTTCTGTGCTGTGCTACCCAATACCTGGAGAATTCCAATCTATTCCAAGCAAGAACTACCCAGGTAAATGCAACTCATTTCATTTTTAAAGATGATAAAACCGAGCCTTATCTACAATTTCAACTATCTAAACTCACCACACTTCAAAGATTCAAGTTCTTTTTTTTAAGAGCAAAGGATAGAAATTGAATAACTTTGTGTAAGTACTCTTAGGTGATATAAAATTCAGAATGTCATCTTTAATTTGAAATTTTCTTTATGAAAGAACGTGGAAGGAATGGAAAAAAAGAATCTCATTCAATCAAAAAGTTAAAGCTAATAGTATTCCCAGGATGTATTCATCAAATCCAGAACAGAAATTAATTCAATGCAAACTCCTAGAAATTAGTTTTCAGGAATTATGCAATATACAAATCTACTGTCCATATCACCAAAAGTATGATGAAAAATATGTTAATATTCTTCCATAGGCATATATAGTTGTAATTTAACTGATATCACACACATATATGATCTAACATTGAATCATTTCATAAACAATCCATGTTTCATCCAATGTAACTGTGATAGACTATAAGATCATCTAAAAAAATTTTTGTATCCTACATGTTAGAAAATATTAAGCCTCCAGATGCTTCAATAATACCTTACACTTGTATAGTACTTACAGTTTACAAACCAATTTTTATCTCCATAGTTTCCTTTGAGCCTCATGGCATAGGAGATGGTACTACAACTCAATTTGCACTCATTTTAAAAGAGCAGATAGCATAGGTTTAGAAAATAAAGGTCTCCTGCTCTAGGAGGCAAAGCTTAGCAAGACCTACGTATCCTGACTCCAAATCTGGTACTCTTTCCACTAACACCACAAAAATTTCCTATAAATGGGAAAAACTAACATATTTTATAATGATAAATCCATGCAAGGGCAATGTGCATGTGTCTTCTTTTAATTTTTGTTTTAAAAAGCTGTTTGAGTGAAACAATAACAAATAAAAGCCATAAACTCACAATATTTTTTAAAAGAAAATTCTCGAGGGAATAAGGATACATATATCCTAACCTCTCATGAATCAAAGTGTGAGTCACTCCCTTGCTCCACTTTTTCTCTTTAGAGGAACTAATATTGCCCACTAAATCTAATGAGTTCTTCTTGAAAACCCAGTGGATAATAGCAATGAGCATCACAACCTTGCTTGGGATGAAAGTGAGGATTTACGTATGAGACCAAAAGACCAGCTGATGTATTTAGTAATCTTTCTAGTGTGGTTTTTTAAATTACATGTATCAACAAAGGACTTTTCCTCCCACTTACACAAAAACAGGACCTACCCTATGAAATGGACCTTTGAATATTTCAAACCCAAAACTGAAAAGTTTTACAACTCCCTTCAGTTTCAGCTGAAAAGTTTTAGATATCTGGTTCAGGTATAGCACTCAGTACTTCTACATGCACTGTGTCTGGTTAGGTTTTCTAGCTGTCTAGTGAGAAATGTATTATTATCATCTCTATGTCACAGATGATAAAACTGAGGCACAAGGAGTGTATCCTGCCCAAGATCACAACGAAAGCAGGAGATGGAGATTCAGACCCACCACCAACCCCAAATCTCATGTTCTCTCTTCCCTTCTCTCTTTACCCTTAAAACATCCTTCCCCAACCACACACCCAACGTCCCTTCAGCAGAGACAGGTTTCCTTTTTCACACATGGGTAAGTCTTGGACAAGCAGGAATCTCCTGTCCTTTTCCCAGTTCCCCTGGGAGAAAGGTACACCTCCTTTATCCTTGTCTTTCCAAAACAACAAGGACGATGTCTCCCTGCGGTGCGGACGCCAGTGCAAAGATGGGGAAAGGGATCCTTAGGGGGTAAACTGCCTTGCCAGCTACTGTTTAAACGCCTGTGAAAGATGATCCTTCTGAAATAACTCCTTATTGAAATGAGTCAGAAATGAGTCTTAACTTGTGAAAGTTAATGGGCAATTTTTATGGGCAAGAGATTCTGGGCAAGTTATGGGCAAGAGAACAAGAAAGCCGAAATCCTATTGAGGGACGGAGCTTTCGCTTCTCCCTTTGAAGTTAAAGAGGGCCCCCTTAGGTCTCCACGGAGCGGCTCCCCGCGATCCTTACAGAAAGAAGGAAACTTACCCGCCGCGCTGGGGCTTCGAGACTGCTGGGACTGAGGCATACTCGCTTCACTGTTCAGCACCGGGGACAGCTCCGGACTCGCCAACTTCGCGCGCCCCTCCGGGCTCGGCGCTGCCCGCTGAGCCTCCCAGGCTGCGGGCCGGGTGGCCGCCTCTCCACGCCCTCGGCCAAGCCTCCGGGTCTGCTGGAGCGCGAAAGGGTCTCCGCCAGCAGCGGGGGCAGCCGGAGGCGCCTCGGGCTGGGGCGGCGGCGACCAGCCCAACTGCACCACGGCGTTGCGGGACCGGGACCGCGCCAGCGCTGAGGAGACGGAGCCCATCTCAGGGGGCCGGGCTGGGCCCAGGTGAGCTGCCAAGGCTCCCGGTGGGACCCACACCCCTTGCCTGCCAAAGGTTTACAGTCTTCTCGCGCCGGGGCACCTCCAGCCTCTGCTCCGCCTCTGACTCCGCGGGTGGCAGCCCCTCCTCGGCGCCGGGGAGAAGGAGGACGCTGCAGGGAGGGCTGCGTGCCCACCCCGGGTGGACTGAGGAGGACCCGGGCGGTGTCTGCGCCTGTCTGATGATCCAGGGTGGATGACGACACTTGGAGGGGTCCGTGTGCAGATGTTGTCCCGAGACTTTACTGGGGATTGGAGGGGAGGAAGGGGAGTGGCATTAAAGGAGAGAGACTTTCTTCCTCTACTTTCTGTACTTTGTTCACCTGGGGCCAAAGGACTGGCACCTTCTTCCCGCTCCTGCCGACACTCCTGGGCCGCCACTGTCCCTGGGGAGGATGAAAGGTTTAGCCAAGGCAGAGGAGGAGCCTACATTTGTTTTCTTCTCTTCTCTTCTTAGGGCTAATACCATTACTCTTCCAGGCTGTGCTTTCCTGCAAAGCCAGGCTTGGCAATCCCCTTCCCAGCATGACTCCTCCCCATGCCCTCATCCTGGAGTGGGGCTGAGGCCAGAGAGGGCAGCCATGGTGTAAGGGGAAGCAACTCTGCTGGTTCTCCTCAGGAAAGCAGGGAGGCAGGCACCAGGGTTTCCTTGAAGGGAACCCAGAGCAATCAGAGACCCTATCAATGGGCCTGCCCTGCTGCCCCCTCCCTTTTCTGACTGCAGTGCAAAGGCGGTGACACCTAACTTGGATCCAGAAGCAGGAAGAACAACCTGGGGTTGCTTCAAGAACTAAAATCCTGTTAATCCAGGAGACACAGGAGGCATGGATTCGATCCCTGGGTCAAGAAGATACCCTGCAGGAGGAAACAGCAACCCACTCCAGCATTCTTTTGGGAAAACCCCATGGACAGAGGAGCCTGGCAGATGACAGACCTTGGGGTTGCAAAGTCGGACACAGCTGAGCATGCACACCCCTTACTTATTCTACTTAAAACCCTGTTTGTTACTCAGAGAAATTTTAGGTCTTGCCCAAGGTCACAAATGGTTAGTTAGTAATGGAGCTGAATCTTGTGCCTGGGACTACCTTTCTAAACCTAGCCTCCTATCCTCACTGCTTCCCACCTGGAAGTTCTCAGGCATTGAATTGTGAAGCAAGAAAATTGTGAAATATACCAGGGGTCCCTAACCTCACAATCTAATGCTTGATGATCTGAGGTAGACCTCATGGAATAAAAATAGAAATAAAGTGCACAGTAAATGTAAGGCACTTGAATCATCCAGAAACTATCCCTCCTGCAGTCCTTGGAAAAACCGGCTTCCAGGAAACCAGTCCCTGGTGCCAAAAAGGCTGGGGGCCGCTGAAATACACAGCATCTGTGCGAAGGGAGACTGACTTTATCAGGGATGCCTGGGAGCCCTCCTCCCTCAGTGCCCAGCACTGATAAGACTCTGGACACTGTCATCTGTGAAATGGCATACAAATAAGTATGTGAACAGTGGTATTATTATGACGTTAGCCTCCAAATCAACAAGCTTCAAGATGGGAGGAGGTAAGGACAAGGGTTTTAGGATGCTCAACTGGCATTTAAGTCAGAGGATTAACTGAAATGGAACAGCTATGACAGACAGGTTCTTTACTACTAGTGCCACCTGGGAAGCTTATTTACACTATTTATGGGTCCAAAACAGCAATCTGTCCTTGGCACTATTTCCTGTGAAGTGGGCAGAAGCTGAAGTCCGAGGTCCTGAGCTAACATCACATGTGGCATCCTCCACCTTTTAGACAAATACACACCATGATCCCCACACCATGCAAGGACCATGAGGAGTGTCTCTCACCTCTGCCAATATCAGGAATCCATCTCAGAGCACACAAAAGGGTGCAACTGTGTCTGTCAACCCATTTGGGTGTATGGCTATATTAAACTCTTGATTATTTTTAAGCACTTTTTATTCTTGCTCACTTGATGGACAAACAGAAATCCTCTCTCTGGGCAAAGGACCTTTTAGAGAGGGAGCTCTCTGGGCAGATATTTCCTATTCTTGGACCTTGACTTGATTTTTTTCCTGCAAATATGACATAGGCATCATTAGCAATAATGTAACTGTGAGCATGGAAGAAGGTGAGATGTCCTGGGCTTACTTAAGAGTACATACTCCACTTTGGCTCTATCTATTGGGAAAATATATAAACATAAAGCCAGGCTGGATGAGTTACAAGCTGGAACCAAGATTGCCAGGAGAAATATCAACAACCTCAGATATGCAGATGATACCACACTAAAATGGCAGAAAGCAAAGAGGAACTAAAGAGCCTCTTGATCAGGGTGGAAGATGAGAATGAAAAAGCCAGCTTAAAACTCAACATTAAAGAAAAACTAATTAAAGTAAATAAATTAATTTTTAAAAAACTAAGATCATGGCATCTGGTCCCATCACTTCATGGAAAATACATGGGGAAAAGGTGGAAGCAGGGACAAATTTCCTCTTTGTGGGCTCTAAAATCACTGTGGTTGATGACTACAGCTGTGAAATTAGAAGATGATTGCTTCTTGGCAGGAAAGCAAATCTGGACAGTGTGTTAAAAAGTAAAGACATCACTTTGCTGACAATGGTCTGTATAGTCAAGGCTATGGTCTTTCCAGTAGTCATGTACAGATGTGACAGCTGGGCCATAAAAAAGGCAGAATGCCAAAGAATTGATGTTTTCAAATTGTGGTGCTGGAGAAGACTCTTGAGAGTCCCCTGGACAATAAGCTGATCAATCCAGTCAATCCTAAAGGAGATGAACCCTGAATATTCACTGGAAGGACTGAGGCTGAAACTGAACTTCCAATACTCTGGCCACCTGATACAAATAGCTGACTCACTGGAAAAGACCCTGATGCTGGGAAAGACTGAAGGCAGAAGGAGAAGAGGGTGACAGAGGATGTGACGGTTGGATGGCATCACCGATTCAATGGACATGAACTTGGGCAAAATCCGGGAGAGGATGAACAGGGAAGCCTGGCGTGCTGCACTCCATGGGGTCACAGAGAGTTAAACATGACTTGGCAATTGAACAACAACAATACTTCTGAATGGAATGGTAAAGAGCTACCCTAAGTTCTCAGCCCCCTCCTAACCCCACCACCGCCTGCCATACTGGCTGACCCAAGCCTTTCCCCAGAACACACACACACCCTCTCCAAAAGGGGGACATAGCTCAACTAAGAGTTTGACTGTTGATGCTGCTGTTGATAATCACATTCTCCCCAGTTCTCCTCTAAGTGGGAAGTGGTAAGCCTGGAAAACTTAAAACAATCTTGTCTTTTTTCTTCTTTCATTTAAAAAAAAAAAAAAAAAAGGACCACATATGGTGAGCTAGAGCTTGGTTAAAGAGGGAGTTGTTAGAGAATATGCCAGCTGTAGGTGATCTCATTCTCAAACCCTTGCCTTTCCTTTTTCAGGCCACTGACCTCTTCAATCAAGGTCAGGAGTACTCCCATCCAGCCAGACTTCCACCAGTGGATGCTCAGGAGAGTGTGCATTAAGGGCCTTGGAAAAATCTGACTCACCCCTCAGCATCCTTCGAGGATGTCACAAATTGATTAACTTTGGATCCTGGGAGTTTCACCACTGACAGTGTTGAATATTACCTGAAACAGTGATGGTGGAGAAATCCCCCATCCTTTCATGTCCTGGAAAACAGCTTACAATCAAAAAAATCACCCTTTCACAGATGACTTAACTAACACTCAAGAATGTCCCTTTGCTTACTTATGACAAGGGTAAACAGTGACCCTACAAATTCCCATTCTTTGCTTCATAAATGATTAGCTGAACTGTTTCATCTCCACTGATCAGTCAAACCAAATGCTTGTTAACCAAACTGTAGTTAAGCTTCTCTCCTTTTTCCAGGGCTCTGCACTTCGGCCCACTCTCAGCTGGGGCTGAACCAGCATACAGCCCCGCCTGAGAACTGAATTGGACACTCAAATTTGAACGTAATACAATTTTCACTTGTCACAAAATATTATTCTTGTATAAGAATATCAAAAAATATTCTTGATTTTTTCCCAACCATCAAAAATATGTAAAAATCATTCTTAGTTCTAGGAATAGACAAAAACAATAGCAGACTACATCTGATCAGTGAACTATTATTTGCCAACCCCTGCTCTGGAAATTCTGATGAAAAACTTTATTGCAGGGAGAAAGAAAATCTCCCTGGTGAAACTTTAGGATCTGTTTGATTGGGAAAGCAAAGTAAATTTACCATTGCTGAGATTTGTTTAGGGATAAGATATTAAATTTATTTTGAAATTTCAAATACCATTTTTAAAGGGCTTGAGACTTTTTTTTCCTTCAAAAGGAGCATGGGTTCCCATAGGTTACAAAACGCTCCTCACCACAATCACCAGGATGGCCACTATCAAAAAAATACTCCAGTATCCTTGCCTGGAAAATCTCATGGACAGAGGAGCCTGGTGAGCTGCAGTCCATGAGTCGCAAAGAGTCGGACACAACTGAGCGACTAACACAACAATATTGTATTTTATACTATATCTTTGTATTGGCATGGATATGAAAAAAATTGGAACTCTGTGCACTGTTGATAACAATATAAAATGGCCCAGCTGCTATGGAAAATACTGTAGTAGTTTCTCAAAAAGTTAAACATAGAATTATCATATGATGTCCAGCAATACCAATTCTGGATATGTACCCAAAAGAATTGAAAGCAGAATCTCAAGAAGATTTCCCTGTGCAGAGCAGCATTATTCACAATAGCCAAAAGTCCAACCCAAATGTCCATCAAGAGATGAATGGATAAAGAAAATGTGCTAAACACATTCAGTGAGATATTATTCGGTCTTGAAAAAAAGGAAATTCTGTCACATGCTATCATATGGATGAACCTTTAGGACATATGCTGAATGAAACAAGTCAGTCACAAAAGACAAATACTGTATGATTTCACTTTTATGAAGTACCTAGAGTTGTCAAGCTACCAGAAACAGAAAGTAGAATGGTAATTACCAGGAGCTGGGGGAGAAAGAGATGGGGAGTTCTTTAATGGGTATAGAGTTTCAGTTTTGCAAGAAGAAAAAGTTCTGGAGATTGGTTGTACAACAATGTGAATTTATGTAACACCACTGACTTGTACACTTATAAATGATTATGATGGTAAATTTCATGCTCTTTGTATTCAACCACAATTTTTTAATCCAATTATTTAAAAGATTCCCTAAAGCAACACAGAATGAACCTGTGCCTTCTTCTAGGTGATAAAATTATATCTGAAGATACCTATTGTGCTCCCACCAATCTTCTCTTTTCCAAGCCAACTGTTGGCTTCATCAGCTCATCCCCATATGACAGGCTGCTCTGGCCCTTTGTTCTCCTCCATTGTGCTGCTTTTAATACTCTCTAGTTGTTGTTTAAAGTTGAATTCCCTTAAAGTTGAATTCCAAGACAGAAGACCATGATCCAGGGGTGGTCTAATCAGGAAAGAATGAGTATCTTGGAACTGTTCCTCTCTATAATCCAGCAACCCCTGGCTTCCATCCATTTGCTTGAAGAATGTCATCTACCAAAATCCCAGGGCTGATCTGTGGACGCTACTTTCCCCATATGTTTCTATGCTACTTAATTTCATGTTTTGCCTCAGCTGTGTTAAATTAAACTGAATCACTTCAAAGAAGCAAAGAATGAAAAAAAAAAAAAATTAGATTTCTTGGTCTAAGTAAAAAAAAAAAAAAAAAAGACCAAATTTGAAAGTCACATGAATCTCCCTTCACAGTTTTTTCAACTGTTCTTCTTATGATAAATTTCAACAACTAAGCATTCTTAGATGAAGACTGAGACAAAAATATCACACACGTGACAAATCAGTTTGGTTTAGTGTGCCTGCATTTGACTGGTAGTGGCTGCCTGCAGCACTGTTCTTAGCAGGAACCTGAAGCCATGTGAAGGCAGAGCAGGGAAGATGCAGGGATCTGTCCAAGACAGAAGCAGGAAGAGAGAAGCAAGTATGCCACTGATTTCCCAGCAAGGCCCCATGGGTTTTATTGTGGGTGAATTTCTGCCAAAAGTCCTGTGATTGAAATCTAAAGGCTATTAGCAAGAGTGCTTCAATTGCTCTTAACTGCCATTACCCTATAGTAGGAAATAAAGCTAGGAAAGGAAATCTAATATCTGTAATTCCCTCAGACTTTAAAGGATATCTGCACATATTGGGCTGATTATTCTGTTTTGTCCCCTCCCACCCAGTTTTGAGCAAGTGTCTGAAACAAAAACAACAAACATAATTCTATGATGTTGTTTTTAATTATAGATAATATAAAACATATGTATGTAAAAATATTCTTTCAATTTTATATGAAATTTGTACGTGGGTTGTGTGTATCAATCTATGCTCACTAAGGTAGAAAGACATATACATTATCAGTTCAGTTGCTTAGTCATGTCTGACTCTGCGACCCCATGGACTGTAGTACACCAGGTTTCCCTGTCCATCACTAATTCCTGGAGCTTGCTCAAATTCATGTCCATCGAGTCGGTGATGCTATCCAACCATCTCATCCTCTGTCGTCCCCTTCTCCTCCCACCTTCAATCTTTTCCAGCACCAGGGTCTTTTCAAATGAGACACTTCTTCACATCAAGTGGCCAAAGTATTGGAGATTCAGCTTCAGCATCAGTCCTTCCAATGAACACTCAGGACTGATTTCCTTTAGGAAGGACTGGTTGGATCTCCTTGCGGTCCAAGGGACTCTCAAGAGTCTTCTCCAACACCACAGTTCAAAAGCATCAATTCTTTGGTGCTCAGCTTTCTTTATAGTCCACCTCTCACATCCACACATGAATACTGGAAAAACCACATCCTTGACTAGACAGACCTTTGTTGGCAAAGTAATGTCTCTGCTTTTTAATATCCTGTCTAGGTTGGTCATAGCTTTTCTTCCAAGGAGCAAGCATCTTTTAATTTCATGGCTGTTGTCACCATCTGTAGTGATTTTGGAGCCCCCCAAAATGTCTTTCACTGTTTCCCCATCTATTTGCCATGAAATGATGGGGCAAGATGCCATGATCTTAGCTTTCTGAATGTTGAGTTTTAAGCCAACTTTTTCACTCTAGTCTTTCGCTTTCATCAAGAGGCTCTTTAGTTCTTCTTCACTTTCTGGCATAAGGGTGGTGTCACCTGTGTATCTGAGGTTATTGATATTTCTCTGGGCTATCTTGATTCCAGCTTGTGCTTCATCCAACCTGGCATTTCACATGATGTACTCTGCATGTAAGTTAAATAAACAGGGTGACAATATAGAGCCTTGAAATACTCCTTTCTTTATTTGGAACCAGTCTGTTGTTGCATGTTCAGTTCTCACTGTTGCTTCTTGACCTGCATACAGGTTTCTCAGGAGAAAGGTCAGGTGGTCTGGTATTCCCATCTCTCAGAATTTTCCACACTTTGTTGTGATCCACACAGTTAACAGCTTTGGCGTAATCTATAAAACAGAAGTAGATGTTTTTCTGGAACTCTCTTGCTTTTTTGATGATCCAACGGAGGTTGGCAATTTGATCTCTGGTTTCTCTGCCTTTTCTAAAACCAGCTTGAACATCTGGAAGTTCATGGTTCATGTACTGCTGGAGTCTGGCTTGGAGAATTTTGAGCATTACTTTGCTAGCATGTGAGATGAGTGCAATTGTGCAGTAGTTTGAACATTCTTTGGCATTGCCTTTCTTTGGGATTGGAATGAAAACTGACCTTTTCCAGTCCTGTGGCAACTGCTGAGTTTTCCAAACTTGCTAGCATATTGAGTGCAGCACATTCATAGTATCATCTTTTAGGATTTGAAATAGCTTAGCTGGAATTCCATTACCTCCATTAGCTTTGTTCATAATGATGCTTTGTAAGGCCCATTTGACTTCACATCCAGGATGTCTGGCTCTAGGTGACTGATCACACCATCATATACATTATACCATATACCATATACAAGGACACATAAAATCACAGCAGAAATACATAGGAAAAGGAACAACTAATTGCAATATCTTCAGTATTGCCAGCTGTTATATTTAAACATACTCAGGGTGTTTTATGTTAAGAAGCAAACAATGGCCCCTGAGCCAAATCTGGTCTGTTGCCTGTTTTTATAGTCTTGAGCTAAGAATATTTTTCACAAAGACCCTTAGAGTTAGGAAATGGTTTTTACATTTGTCCTCCTGTCAAGACAATATTCTCAAAGCTTACCCAGCAAAATGATAAATTCATGAGATTTCTTTACTTACTCCTTTTGAAAATTTAAATTCTGCCATTTTTTTAAAAATGAAATCTTTGGGTCACCGTTGCTTCCACTTTCACAAACCAGAAAATTGGAGGGGAAAAAAAAAGCCTCTATAAAAATTAGACTAAGCTAAGATGTACCAGCTTTCTAAAACCAGTCTGTTGATTTTTTGTTATTGTTGTTGATTTTTTTTAGAAACATATTCTTGAATACTGAATGACATCAGCCAATCAGAAATTGCCCTGCCCCCCTGTCCCAACCCCACTTTTCTACCTGGAGCCCTGCTTCTCCCTCCTCATTGTTCTCAGGGCTGCTCCCCTCCTCTGTCTTTCTGGGTCTCACAGATTCCACTGGGCTCACTGAGGTTTATCTATGGCATCCACCACTTTTACATCATTCTATAGGCCAGAGCAACTCGCACAGCCAAACCCAAGTCAAGAAGGCAGGGAATGGTCTTTAAATGCAGTATTTATATAAAGCAACAAACACTGGTGTTATGGGGGAAAAAGAAGGCAGGGAAGTAGGCCCAACCCAAAGGGAGGACTAAAGAACTGGGACCAAAGACAGTCTACCTCACAGCATCTGTCTCTGCCTCTGAACACTGGTGTAAAAGCATAAGCAAGCTCATGTCACCTGTCCTGCAGCTCTAGCCTCGAGGCTCCTCAAACTCGTTAATAAAGTAGGGCATAGTAGCAAACTGAGTTTGAGAATAGACAGATTTGGGTTTGTTGTCTAGTTCTTGTCATGTGTACCACTGAAACCCTAGGCAAGTTACTTAACCTTTCTCTGACCCTCATTGGTTTCATCTATAAAAGAGAGATAACAATTGTCTTCTTTACATGTAAAACATGACATGTTTTATCAATTAGGGTATAACAGGAAGGAGGCAGCACCTCCAAACTGGACAATATAAGTGATAAACAAAGGGTCTCCTATGGCTGATTCATGTTGATGTTTGACAGAAAACAACAAAACTCTGTAAAGAAATTATCCTTCAATTAAAAAATAAATAATTTTTCTAAAAAATGGTCTCATCTACAAAGGTATGGGCAGAGTATAGAAAAACCAAGAAGAGGGAATGGTTAGGCAGACCAGTGGTTAAGACTCTGCACTTCCACCACAGGAGGGGTTCCCGGGAGGGGAACTAAGACCCTGCATGCTGTGTGATGAGGCCAAATAAAGAAAAACCAAAAAGGGAGAGCATAGTATCCCAGGATCAGCAAAGGCAGGAGAGACAGACCACTCAGAGGCCTGAGAGTCAGGCAAGGGAGCAGCTACCCAACCCCAGAGCTGTGGTCAATCTGGACTGAGTCTGAGGAGAATACCCCCACCTCCTCCTCTTCCTTCACCTTCCCTCCTACCAATGTCTCCCACTGATCAAACCCAATGGGAAGCTAGAAGACAAAAGCCTGTTGATGCAATGAAGACAGGACAGCCTCCTAAACTAGGCTTGGTCAGTTTAATAAAAATACAGGAGCCCAGATATATTTAAATTTCAAATAAACAGGAAATACCTTTCTAATATAAGTATGTCCCAAATATTACATAGGATATACTTATACTAAAAAACTGTTTACTAAACTTCAGATTCAAATTTAACTAGGCCTCCTGTATTTCATCACATCCCAGGGTACAGCACAGGATGAAGAAGAGTGATAGTACCAAGTCCAACTGCTTTGGCCGCTGAGTGGGTCATTGCAGCCTTATCACTCACCTAGCCTGGTCCAAGAATGGGAACTTCATCATGTCCAGCTCTGGTGACTATGAGATCCTTCACTAGGGGCTGGAGGCTGACAAGGGATCACTATGAGAGCTGAGACCCGGAGAGGGCCACCTACACCTGCGTGCTGGGCTTCCATGGCTATGGCATGTGGCCAGATAGCTGGGACAGAACGGATATCAACTCCATGAGCGACTTCCCCAACCAGCGTGGAGGCTGTGGACAACTGCTTCTGCAAAGTGCACCACTTCCAGTACCTTTGCGCATGCGCCAAGGCACCGAGCCTTGTGGTCCATAGTCATGGCAGCCACGTGACTAGCATGCAGTTCACGCACGATGACTTGCACCTGGTCGCGCTGGGCACACCTGGGAGGCAAGGACTTCAGCAGCTTCCAGTGGGGGATGCTGAGCGCTAGGGGCCGGTGTCTGCCACACCCTCTTGAACCCCCTCGATGTCCCCAGCTTCCTCTCTGGAAGTCAGACCACTGCAGGGTGGCCCCCCCCCCCCCAAATCCCTTAAGACCTGACCGACCACATGCTTGCATTTCCCTGGAGAGTGCAAACACACACATAGTGTGTGTGTTCCCTGTACACACATAGTACAGACCAATGGTTGGGCCAGGCAGCCCCAGCCTGGGCCCTGACTCTAGGTGCCTGCTGAGTGAGGATAAACCAAAATCAAAGTCAAAAAAAAAAAAAAAGTGGAGGTGGTTGGGGGGGGAGGTGTGGGCAGGGGCTCTAGAGTGCAAAATAAACAGTGCTCCTATGCCTTTTGTTACTGATCCTATTCTACCAGTTTCCTTTTCTCCTTGTTGGTTCTGAGTTTCTCAGGGTAGTGTTTGTTTTTATCAGTAGTAACTAGTGAAAAACACCAGGAATGGCCATGAAAAAGAAATGCCCTCCCACCTATTGATGAAAGAAACCTCCCCAAGACAGGCCTCTCTTCCAGCTGCAGAAAGGCAAGCAGGACTCTCACAAAGTTGCCCTTGTGGATGGCTTTTCTAACAAGTCTTCTAAGACACTCAGACTATGAAAATGAACTTTCACCTCTTAAAATCTGTAACTCTACTTTCACTTCTTGAAATATGATCTTTCTTAATAATGTATTGCTCGTGTAATGATATTTAAGTTGATATCTTTTTTAGAAGGTACAAATATTTGAAAATTTTCCTTAAGCCAGGAAAAGATTGATGGCACTTTCCATTTCTCCCACATGCACAAGTTAAAATCAAACCGATGCCTCTGGCTAGATTTTTCTACTTAAAGAGTTTTAATGTCTGTATTAAGATTAATAGTAATTATAGTCCCATTGTGAAAATTAAATGGGCTAATCTCTGAGAAGTAGTTAACAATTAATCATGATGAACTCACTCCAGACTAGCTATCAAAATCCCAAACTAAGATTTGTGTACCTGTCCATTAGAATAGAAACTCATAAAGTGGAACAAACAAACGTAGGAGGGACGTTACACGTGGCCAGTATGGGGCAGGCCCAGGGCCCAGCCCTGTGGGAGAGAAAAGCCAGACTGAGGAGCCTGGTCCCCAGTGCCTGTCTGGGAGGCTCCATCAAGGGCATGAAAAGCCCAGCAGGAAGGCAAAAATGGTGCCAAGAAGCTATAAGAAGCTGATATACACAAGAACAAGCCAGCAGACCACATCTGACAACAGGAAGTTGGGGATCTTCTCTTCTAAAATAATTTATATGATCATAAGTTATATTATAAACTAAAACCAATTTTTTAACATTCTTCAGTGTTTTTGCATCTGTTAGCTTGTATTATTATTTTACCTTCTTTGGAACATTTTAAGGAATTTTAAACAAAGTCGTCTAATGATTCTTCAGTCAATGTGCTTAATAACGATAATAATCATAGAGAGTCCCCCTTAAGCACTTCCTATGAGCTGGGGGATTTGGTAGATGCAGCACTTAGCTGATTGGTCAGGGCAGGGCTTCTGATAATGTCCTAGATTTGAAGCCCAGCTCCACAATTAACAGCTGGGTGATGTTGGGAGATGATCTCACATCTCTATTTTTTTAGGTTCTTCTTCTGTGAAATGGGTGAAGATAGTAAGAAATTTGCCATTGAACTCTCTCTATAAAATGCTGGCCATAGTAAAATATCAACACCTACTGGCATGTCACTTTATCGTCGTCATCACTGTAACACAGCAAGGGTCAAGCTTAGATTAATCCCATTTTATGGGCAAGGAAACGGTTCAGGGGGATTAAGCTACCTGTCCAAGTTTATGAAGGTTCAAATCTAGGTCTCTCTGACTCAGACCCACGCATGTTCTTAACCACTGTGCTATGTCAGACTCCCACCATTTATCAAATCTGCAGCATTTTGAAAATGACAGAGGTGGTTTAGATCTGTGTGCATTTGCTTTGTCTATATTTTAACATTTGAAGAACTCTTTTGCCAGTTTGTCTAACAGGCTATTTATTCAGAATAGAAGTAGGGTCGCAGCAGACGATGAAGCCATGGCCTGATGACCAAAGGACAAGTCACCAGCTCCGTTGTTTGAGGAGGGGGCTGGGTCCCGACCCCCAGGGGGACACCCAGGGGCAGCCTAACCAGATCAGGAGGTCAAAGCAGGAGAAACAGCAATGCCCACCTGAGACCAGGGCATTTCCACTTCCTCTGGTCCCCACAGTAACAATTAAATACAGGTGTAATTACCCAGCAACATGGAAACTGTGAGATAGAAATGTTAAATGACTTACCCTTTAAGTAAACGCGGTAGCAGGACTTGTACTAGAGCTTAAGATGTGGGGCATGGAGGAAAAGAAAGAAGGGGTAGAGAGCACAACAGAGAACACCTCAGAGGGGACTGGGATGGTTCAGGTGGAGCACTGTGTCTATACTAGTGAGCTGTGGGGAGTTCCAGGAGTCTTGTCTGGGCTGAAGGGATCCCAGCCAAGCAGAACACACCCAAGTCCAACTGAGCTTGAGCTGCCTCTGGGCTCTCCCTCCAAGTGAGGGGCTGCTGCTCCAGTCAGCAAATGCCATTCTCCACAGGAGGCAGGAGTGTAGATGGAGGTGAAGGATGGAGAGAGACCTCTGTGGGGACCAGACCCCAGCATGCTACCTGGCAACCAGAGCAAAGCCTAAACAACCCCAGATCACTACCTCAATTCTGCAGCTGCCTCAGGCTGCGACTTGGAAACTCCGACTCTGCACTCCAGGTGAGGACAGTGAAGCATCTGACTTCATCTAGCCTGTAGACAAAGTGGGGAAAAAACTTGGGTTCTGTGTCAGCTGCATGTATCAGGAAAACTGACTAACAACAGGGCTTGCTTAACCACAACCATGTGGAACCAGGAGACTGGACACAAAAGCTTATCAGCGGGGGAGCTTTGCTTTCCAGACCCACGCCCAGCTCTCAGGCGCGTGGGCATCTGTCCTCCGGCCCTGTGTTTCCATGTGGCCCGAGTGAATGAGCTTAGTGGGAGAGCGCTACACTGTCAGGACCCAACTAACCCTTCCAGTCCCTGCCTTGTCCATCCTCGGCCCGCCGCCTCAAGGCTTGATTGACTTCCCGGGAGTGGCCAGCATTGTGCTAGGTCCTGGCTACTGTGGACAAAGCAAGTTTCCTCCCCTCCTGAGAAAAAAAAAAAATCCCTTTCCAGCCGGTGCTTCCTTGTATTTGCAGCTCTGGGTTCCTGCTTCCTCCTGTAGCAAAGTTTCATCCAAGAACAGGCTGTGTCAGTGGCTGCAACTGCCTCATCTCCCATCACCTTTTAAGATTTTTTTTTTTAATTTACAAATAATGGAGAAAAGTAAAACAAAAGAAAACCACACATGTATTTATTTATCTCACCTAAGAAAATTTCTGGAGATAGGTAGTTAGTTCCAAGGTTGTTCTGCTTTTCTGCACTTGTGTTGGCCATCTTCTCAGGGTCACAAGATGGCTGCCAAAGCTCCAAGCATTGCATCCTCACATAATAACGGTCCAAGCAGGAAGAAAGGGCTTTCTCTTAGTGCAGACCTCTCTTTTATTAGAGAAAAAACTTGTCCCTAGAAATCACATAGCAAATGTCCCCTCCTATATCCCACTGGCCAGAACCAGGTCATAGTGTAGAGAACCACTAGTGTAGAGAAGTGAGATCCCATGGTTAGCTTAAGTCAATGCTGATTCCTCACCTGGGGCTGGGAAATCGTGTCCCAAACAACACTGGGCTTTTCCGTATGGCACAAGGAGCTCAGCTCGGCGCTCGTGATGACTAGTGGGGCGGGAGGGAGGGACGACAGGGAGGAGCATGTACACATTTCATTTGTTGTACAGCAGAAACTAACGCAACATTATAAAGCAACTACACCCCAATTGGCAAAAAGAAAAGAAAAAAAACAGGTTTCTTTTAACAAGATTAGGCAAGCAGCAGTGGCTCTATCTCCTACTCCCAATCTACCCGTTACCCTTCCCAAGAACTCGGTCCTTGATTAACCAAACCCAAGTTCTTCTTAATGAGTAGGGAGGCACTTTGTGTGAAAACCTGTGTCTGCTAATTATACCACAGAAGTTCTTCCCACAAACATTACTCATAGCACCCAGGCTCTGCTCTCCTCACATCCAAAGACTTGGCAATTTTGATACATCCTGCTGCTGCTGCTGCTAAGTCGCTTCAGTCGTGTCCGACTCTGTGCGACCCCATAGACGACAGCCCACCAGGCTCCCCCATCCCTGGGATTCTCCAGGCAAAAATACTGGAGTGGGTTGCCATTTCCTTCTCCAGTGCATGAAAGTGAAAAGTGAAAGTGAAGTCGCTCAGTCCTGTCTGACTCTTCGCGACCCCATGGACTGCAGCCTACCAGGCTCCTCCGTCCATGGGATTTTCCAGGCAAGAGTACTGGAGTGGGGTGCCATTGCCTTCTCCGTTGATACATCCTAAAACAGACCAATTCCTCAGCAAATGGACTGGTCATAGATCTTTCACTGAAGAGTCCTCAGAAGCAGACACACAGGAGTGGAGAACCTCAGTACACAGCCCTTCACGCCAACAATTCTCCCTGGAAACACCCCTCCAGACCTACTTCTGGTATCTCACCACCTCCCATCTTTGCCCTTCCTTCACTCATCCTTTGTAGAAATTGCCCTGAGCAGTCCCTTACCTCCAGCCTACTTTATCCACTCAGTCAAAGGCTCAATAGCCATTCTTGGGTTTGTAACCAAATAGTGTTCCTCAAGCAAAGCATTTAAAGTTATTCAGTATTATAGATGTTGATAAGTAGGATGAAAGGAGAGCAAGGGATAATGGGTGGAGAGTAAGCTGAGTAATTTCTGATAGGTAATATGGTAAGGAGAGTGTTGATTCTTATATCTTCAGGCAAGTGTTTATTTTTTAGGTCACCTAAGAGTAGCTATCTTCTGCGATTAAAATTCCTGTCTTTGTAAGATAAAAAATATATACACCCCAAATAGCAAGTCAAAGTCAGTTCCAGTTGTCATACGTTATTTTCGTTAACCCTAATTTCATGTTCAAACTTTTTCTATACAAGTGTGTGTGTGTTAAATATAAAGATTAGCCAAATGGACCCAGTTCCCCAAGTCTCTCAAGACCTTGCTATGATGAAACCAATGTCACAGGCATCTGTCTCACACAGACAGCCAATTACTGGAATCCCTGAAGAATCTCAGTGGTACCTGAGGGTTTGCCATGCTTCCTTTCCATCTGGTGAGATTCAGGCAGAACATGCAGGGGATAAAGTAAATGAGGTGTTCAAAGATCCATTGACTCTAGTCAGCTGAGAGCTGAGGCTGACAGCTCATGGAGGGGTGCACTTTCTACCTTACTGAAGATAGAAACCAAAGTTGAACCGAATCGCTGGGGCCATTCACTGAGAAGTTTTCTTCTTCTTTGTTTTGGCTGCACCACATGACATGTGGGATCTTCCCCATAGGGATCCAGCTCCTGCCCCCTAATTTGGCAGCTTAGAGTCTTAACCACTGGACTGTCCTTTTTTAATAAAAAAAAAAAAAAACTTTTTATTTCTAAGATGCCTTCCTCTTTGTCCATATGGCAATTCAGAAAAAAAAAAAAAAAAAGTCAGAAGACAATCTGGCTGAAATTAGAATCACTGATCTTTGTTTGGAGAGTGATTTGGTGAGTATGCATCTCAGCATGCTCCTTCACCTGAGATGTAGGATAAGGTCTATAAGATGGAGAAAGTTCCAATTTCATATTTAGAAAGTATAATAGGAACTGCAAAGAATTGATTTAATTCACTTCATTATCAACTGTCTAGTTCTATATCTTCAAGTGTTTTAAGGCAATAACTTTTTTTTTTTTTTCCAGTGGGTTTTGTCATACATTGATATGAATCAGCCATGGATTTACATGTATTCCCAATCCCGATCCCCCCTCCCACCTCCCTCTCCACCTGATTCCTCTGGGTCTTCCCAGTGCACCAGGCCGGAGCACTTGTCTCATGCATCCCACCTGGGCTGGTGATCTGTTTCACCATAGATAGTATACATGCTGTTCTTTTGAAATATCCCACCCTCACATTCTCCCACAAAGTTCAAAAGTCTGTTCTGTATTTCTGTGTCTCTTTTTCTGTTTTGCATATAGGGTTATCGTTATCACCTTTCTAAATTCCATATATATGTGTTAGTATGCTGTAATGTTCTTTATCTTTCTGGCTTACTTCACTCTGTATAATGGGCTCCAGCTTCATCCATCTCATTAGGACTGGTTCAAATGAATCCTTTTTAATGGCTGAGTAATATTCCATGGTGTATATGTACCACAGCTTCCTTATCCATTCATCTGCTGATGGGCATCTAGGTTGCTTCCATGTCCTGGCTATTATAAACAGTGCTGCGATGAACATTGGGGTGCACGTGTCTCTTTCAGATCTGGTTTCCTCAGTGTGTATGCCCAGAAGTGGGATTGCTGGGTCTGCTTTTGCACTACAAAGGAAACTATAAGTAAGGTGAAAAGACAGCCCTCAGATTGGGAGAAAATAATAGCAAATGAAGAAACAGACAAAGGATTAATCTCAAAAATATACAAGCAACTCCTGAAGCTCAATTCCAGAAAAATAAATGACCCAATCAAAAAATGGGCCAAAGAACTAAACAGACATTTCTCCAAAGAAGACATACAGATGGCTAACAAACACATGAAAAGATGCTCAACATCACTCATTATTAGAGAAATGCAAATCAAAACCACAATGAGGTACCATTACACGCCAGTCAGGATGGCTGCTATCCAAAAGTCTACAAGCAATAAATGCTGGAGAGGGTGTGGAGAAAAGGGAACCCTCTTACACTATTGGTGGGAATGCAAACTAGTACAGCCGCTATGGAAAACAGTGTGGAGATTTCTTAAAAAACTGGAAATAGAACTGCCATATGACTAAGGCAATAACTTTTTAATGCAGTGGTTTAGAACTTGAGAGTGTTTGTGGAAGTTCCGTTTACTGGTAATTTTCCTTCTGCTATTATTTTTGACTGTCAATTTCTAGAATTTATGTTGCCCTTAAAAATTTCAAGGCAGTGCCTTTTGGAGGTGTAGTGTGGGTTTAAGGTATTTCATGAACAGTTCCATTTAAAACATTGTAAGAAAGTCATTTTGATTTTTTGTGTTTTCTGTTGGAGTACAGTTGCTTTACAATACTATGTCAGTTTCTGTTGTACAGCCAGGGAATCAGCTATAGGTAAACATATTTGGATTTCCTTCCCATTTATGTCACCACAGAGCACCAAGTAGTTCCCTGTGCCATATAGTAGGTCCTCATTAGTTATCTATTTTATACATAGTCGTGTACATATGTCAATCCCAACCTCCCAGTTCATCCCATCCCCCACCCCCTGAGAATTTCTCAAACAGTGAATCTGGTTGCCCTCTAGGCAAGCTGCTCTCATCCAACAATTGTGTAACTGTGAGTGGTGATGGGGCTTCCCTTGCAATGCAATGGACATTTCCACTGTTGACCATTCTGAGTAGAGGAGCCCTCAAAGAAGACAGAAGAAGAATATTCAGAAAAGGAGTAGGATCAGGAGAGACCAGGACAGGCAACCAGAAGAAGGCAGATGTTGGTCAACAGTGCAACCACCGGGGAGAGGTCCAGCAAGAATATGATTCAGTACACCCATATGTTCTAGAAACTGCCCTTTGTGGCATGTGTCAGTGGAAAGATGGAAGCAGAAATCATATTATCTGGCTATAAAATGAAATGGGGATATAGAATTTTAAAGATTGGTTGTGGTTTTATCTTTTGAAGGAATAAAGTTCTATTATGGAATTAGAAAGGGGAGAAGCGTGAGAAGACATTGTGTGGTATAGACTAAGTCCTCTCCCGCAGAAAATCAGCTCTGTTGTCACGTAGGAAGAGCCCTGGGTTTGGAGGGCTCTAAACACTTAGATTCAAATCTTGGTTACCAGATTGAGGGCTTGTTTTCCAATCTCTTTAGACCTTAGTAAAATGGGGATAGTAATACCTCAAAATAACACTCATTGACATAATCTTTATTAAAAAAAAAAAAAAATAGTACAAAGCCTACCATATACTATCTGCCTAACGTGTGTTATCTTCAGCCTCAGAGAGAGAGCAGCTACTACCCTAGGTAATCAGGTCAATGATCTTGACAAATTCCCATTGCATTCCTTGGGGTTTCTATTTTGTTTTGTTTTTATTAATGTATGCTGTCTGAGTGGGGTTTTAGAAGCAAAAAGTAAGAGCACACTGTCCAAATGCTTCAAACTCCTTGTTAGTAAGAATCTGTTCAGGATCCGCTTCTAAATAAGGACCTGGGAGACGATCCTGCTCTGCTTTGTTTTGATTTACCTTACTGAACAGCAAGGCCCAAAAAGGAGATCGCAGAGCAGACTCTAGAAACCAGGACCCCTGAAATTGGTCCACTGCCCTTTCCACCTCATAAAATAGACCCTGTGTGAACAGCTTCCTTGTATCGCCAAGGAAACAAAGCAACAAAGAACCAAAGTAGTTTGCAGTAGAATTGATACAAATCCCCGCCTCAGGTGCCTCCTAAACTAACCTGCCTCCTACCACCCTCCCCCAAACCCCCCGACCCCCACCTAGCACCCAAAGGAAGAATTAACTACTTGGAATAGACCACTTTAGGTTTCTTTTCTGTACTAAAGAGGGGAAAACGACTGCACTTTCTCTCCTCTAGACAGCATCCTAATTTGTCTCCACTTAGCCATAGAGCTCAGGACAAGAACCTTTGAAATTAATGATGCTTTTCTGAGAGTAATTGCTTCTGCTGTAATCACATGCTAGTTCTTGCTGCCCACGGGGCTCAGCATTAAGATTGCCTAAAGGAATCAGCAAATTGCCCGAAATGCACTGCTCTCAAGCTTCCAGATTGCTTAATACATGAGGATGACTCACCCTCAGCCAGGCAGTCACCTCACTCACATCCCTTATAATGCGGGCTTGCAGGTCAATATGCTCCCTGGGGCGGGGACATATGTATACCTATGGCTGATTCATGTTGATGTTTGGCAGAAACCAACAAAATTCTGTAAAGCCATTATCGTTCACTTAAAAAATAAATAAATTTTTAAAAAGATGCTCCCTGGGAGGCAAATTAAAATATGGGGCTGAGAAAACTAGGGACTTGGATTTAAAAAAAAAAAAAAAAAAAACACATAAAACTGTCCTGTATTTCTTTTACTGGTAGTAGAATTCACAAAACTTACAATTAGCCATTTTAAAGTATACAGTTCAGTGGCATTTTATTTACAAAATTGTGCAAACACCAATTCTCTCTGGTTTCAAAACATTTCATCACCCCATAAAAAAAACACCCTGTACCCATAAAGCAGTCACTCCCCATTCTCCCCTACCTCCATCTCTGGCAACCCATAATCTGCTTTCTGTCTCTATAGGTTTTCCCAAATCTATGGATCTGTCTATTCTGGATATATCATATAAAAGAAATCATGCCTTACATGCCTGGTATCATTTCATGTTTTGAAAACATGTAATGTTTTCAAGGTTCATCCATGCTATAGCAGGTATCAGTACTTCATTCCTTTTCATGACTGAATAATATTCCATTGTACAGATAATTTTCTGTTCATCTATTGATGGACGTGTGGGTTGTTTCCACCTATTGGTTATCATGGCTAATGTTGCTCTGAACATTTTTGTTTAATCTCTGTGGATCCCAACAGTTTTTGATACGCCTCTTAGCTCCTTCAGCTCATTGAGATCACTTGACTAGAACAACTTTACCAGAAACCCCCAGTAAGAAGAAATAAGAAGAAAGGGATGTTCTTTTTGTCATTTTATTTTTGCTTGCTACATGATTTTATTGAAAATGCGTAGCATGGTATTAGAAGAACATCATATTCCAAACAGACTCTATAGTACCACTATTTCTAGATATTGTTGGCATGTAATATCATATGAACTCCTGTAAATTGGTTAACACAATGTAACTTTGGGTTCAATTATTTTTGCATGTTCATATTTTCCTAACTCCCTTGTTTAACTAGATAAAGGTAGAGTCACTGTGCATTCAACAGAGTCAGATGTGACCAGAAAATGTGATTAGTCTCATAGATTCTGGATCAATGAGGAGCAAGAGATGGGGAAACAATGAGACCTGCTGTTCACAGACAATCTTTATCAACAGGGTTGGATTATAATCCCCCAATCTCCTAAAAATTTGGCCCCTGAATATGGCCAAATCCAGCCTAATTAATTCACAAATGTGTATAAAATATCTTAAAATACAAAAGTAATGTTAAGTAATGAAGGAGCAATAAATTTAAGCCAGGGAAAGACAATAGAGATTGTTAAGTCATATATTCTGTCTGAGAATCATATTTTTTCCCAAGTTCATAATTTATAGTACAAATTGAGTATCACATGATGAATTAACATTAGCTTCTCTAGGCATTGGAACTTAGATGAGGTACAATTTAAACCTGTTTATGTTGCTTTCATAGCTGGAGGTTTTTTAAACCTCAACTTGAAGGAAGATAAGACCATCAAAGCAAGGAAATATTTTTTTTAATATCCGTGAAATGGAACTGGGCATCAGTTTTTTGACCTGCCATGATTTCAACTTTGCGAAAGGTAGAAATTCCACAGGCTGTATCCTTCAACATAGGCAGCTCTACTTCTCAAGGATCATTATTTTAAAACTAGTTCAGTGTATTCTTAAACTCTAAATATCTCAAAGCAAAATGTTTACCTCTAAATGGACTGGTTTTAGCCATACCAGCATGTCTGTATCTGAATGTTAAGATGTCTTCATAAACAGGTCAAAAACTACATTTCCATTTGTGCAAAGAAAGAAATCCAAATGCAGAACTCATATAATTCTCAAAAATAGTAACTATTACCCAGCTTTAACACATGATCCTTTTATCATGCTAAGTTAATTCTTTCTAGATATAAGTTGTACTATAAAGCTTATCAGACTAAAATAAAGTCATTTGAAAACTTTTTTAAGGTACTGTATAGTATACCAGTTCTGCACGCGCACACACACACACACACACACACACACACAAACTTAAAGAAATTTGGTAGCTTCACTTTTAAACTCTTATTATACGAGTCTAAAACTCTTCCCCGATGGCCGGAGCAGTAAAGAATTCACCTGCAATGCAGGAGACACAGGAAATGCAGGTTCGACCCCTGGGTTCGGAAGATCCCCTGGAGAAGGAAATGGCAACCCACTCCAGTATTCTTGGCTGGAAAATCCCATGGACAGAGGATCCTGGTGGGCTACAGTCCATGGGGTTGCAAAAGAGTCAGACATGACTTAGCGACTAAACCAAAACTCTAAATGTGATTCAAATCTGTTTGATCCATATTTTTTATTTTCAACTCACAGAATTGAGATCAGGATGTATTTTCTTCCTTTTTAAAGATTTGGCAGAATGAGGTTCCTAGGCTTTCTCCACTTAAGCAAATCCCCTCCTCTCTCTCTGACCTGAATTATTATTCAAGTTGAATGTACACTCAATCTGTATAAAACGTTCAATCCTCTCTTCAGCTGTGTAGGCAGTATGGGGTCTCACTTAGGAAAATGTGGTAAACTGCCAGTTTATGAATAACAAAATCCTCAGTGAGTTTTTCCCCACCATTGTTTTTACTTTGGGTTATTCTTGAACAATATCCTAATGAAACAATTAAGGTTTATTTATTAGTACTTTTTTCTTGACATTCTCCAATTGTATTTTTTCAGATAAAATCTGATAGCTAAAACAATCATTTTCCTAAGAGACTTGATACTTCAGAATACCAAGAGCAATGCATATTTAATATGAATGAACTAATCAGACACAGAAACAAAGCAAAGGAGTGGTGTTTGTGCATTTGGAGATATTCGTAACAAAGTCGTCTATTTCTTATATGAAACGGCAAAATAAAGTATCAGACTGCATATATTCTAATGGATTCTGATAGTCTTTATTTTAGGGGAAATTCACAAAATAAAATTAAAGAGGGAGAAATGAAGGGTAGAAGTTAAAAAATATAATGTAAAAGAATAATATGGAAGGATATATTAAAATGCATCTCAAAGAGCTAGGCAATTCTGTACATCTTCCAGTTTCAATTTGCAGCTCACTAAGACAGTCAGAATTTGCTCGTCAATTTGATGATAAGTTTAAAGCAAGTAGCTCTATTGCTGTACATAACTTTGGAATTTTAAGATTTAGAACTTCAAGTAAGTGTGAGTAGTTATCATATGCTTTAAGAAGTGGTGGTTTAAAAGTTATGATGTTTTCACAGGAGAATTAAAGGCAATTCAGAAAACTGCATTTACTTATAATCACGTCACCACTGATTATTCTAATTCATGTGAGAAAAGAAATGAGTCATTGGCCATTTTTAGCTAAATAAAGTTTGGTTCAAATTAAGCAAAACAGTTAAACTGGTTTATTTGACCCTGAAAGTCAACATTCCAGGTATTTCATGATGCCCTAATGTTCATTCAAAATAAAGTCCTAATTATTCAAATGTTCATAATATTATTATTACATGTAAACTAGTATATGTACATGCCTCTTGAGAAAGTTGTATGCAGGTCAGGAAGCAACAGTTAGAACTGGACATGGAACAATAGACTGGCTCCAAATAGGGAAAGGAGTACATCAAGGCTGTATATTGTCACCCTGCTTATTTAACTTATATGCAGAGTACATCATGAGAAACACTGGGCTGGAGAAAGCACAAGCTGGAATCAAGACTGCCGGGAGAAATGTCAATAACCTCAGATATGCAGACGACACCCCCTAACAGCAGAAAGCAAAGAGGAAATAAAGAGCCTCTCGAGCTGGAGAAGTAAATGGCAAACCTCTCCAGTACTCTTGCATGGAGAATCCCTTGGACAGAGGAGTCTCGTGGGCTACAGTCTGTGGGGTCTCAGAGTTGGACACGACGGAGCAACTGACACACACACAAAATTGAGATACTTGACGGTGCAAGGGCACACTTTATCTACTCTCCCATCTCCTGAAGGAAGCAGGATGGGGCAGGCAGCACCTGGGAGGCAGGGTGATTCCCCCACCCCCATCCCTTCTGGAAGTCTTGGGGCCTCAGTGCCTGCAACAGCTGTCCTTGGGCAAATAAAAGACTAAATTGTTTACTGGCAGTAAATAAATAAATAAAGAGCCTCTTGATGAAGGTGAAAGAGGAGAGTGAAGAAGTTGGCTTAAAACTCAACATTCAAAAAACTAAGATCATGGCATCTGGTCCCATCACTTCATGGCAAATAGATGGGGAAACAGTGGGAACAGTGGATGACTTTATTTTTCTGGGCTCCACAATCACTGCAGATGGTGATTGCAGCCATGAAATTAAAAGACGCTTGCTCCTTGGAAGAAAAGCTATGACCAACCTAGACAGCATATTAAAAAGCAGAGACATTACTTTGCCAACGAAGGTCTATCTAGTCAAAGCTATGTAGAGTTTGTCATGTATAGATGTGAGAGTTGGACCATAAAGAAAGCTGAGCACTGAAGAAATGATGCTTTGGAACTATGGTGTTGGAGAAGACTCTTGAGAGTCCCTTGGACCGCAAGGAGATCCAACCAGTCCATCCTAAAGGAAATCAGTCCTGAATATTCATTGGAAGGACTGATGCTGAAGCTGAATCTCCAATTCTTTGGCCACCTGATGTGAAGAACGGACTCTGATGCTGGGAAAGATTGAAGGCAGGAGGAGAAGGGGACGACAGAGGATGAGATGGTTGGGTGGTATCACCGACTCGATGGACATGAGTTTGAGTAAACTCCGGGAGTTGGTGATGGACAGGGAGACCTGGTGTGCTGCAGTCCATGGGGTCACAAAGAGTCAGACATGACTGAATGACTGAACTGAACTGAAACTAGTACATAATGTGTTTTAATAGGAAGTTATCTTTAATAATCTCAGAAATATATGTAAAGTCTGAGTTATCACAAGGGGATTATGTTACGTGAGGAAATTATATAATTACGTACAATTATATTATATGACTGTGGTCTCAAAGTACCATAAGAACAAAGGTAAAGGTTACTTGTCACAGCAAGGCAAAATAATGCAGACATTTCTCATTCAAGACAATTCAATTAAAAACAAAACAAATATTCCTCTATCCCTATCCATTGTCTCCTAAAACCATAAAGAAGTGTTTCAAGGTTTATTTTTTTATTTTTTGGCCATGCCACACGCTTTGTGGGATGTTAGTTCCCCAGCCAGGGATTGAGTCACAGCAGTGAAAGTGCTGAGCCTTAAGCACTAGACTACCAGGGAATTCCCTGTTCCAAGGTTTAAAACAGAGATCTAATGCTTTAATATCCATTCTTTTTTTTTTAAACTGAATTCCAAATCCAAAAAGAATTTTTTAATTCAAAGTATAACTAATAGTAACAACAACAACAAAAAGAACTACAACAGAAAGAAGAAAATTATCTGCCAGTATATCAGTAAAGACCATAAAACACTACTATGGGAACTTTTTGAGATGCCTTGAGCCCCTGTAATTTCCCCATAAGTGTTACTTTGGCCGCTGATTAGCAGGAAAACTTTTACAACAAAAAAGACCTGTGAGGGGGTTATTCTGTGCCCAGTCAAGACCCTCATCAGAAAACACCTCTTCTTGGAACTTCCCTGGTGGTGCAGTGGCTAAGACTCCAGGCTTCCAGAGGCTGTCGGTTTGATCCTGATCAGGGAACTAGATCTCACATGCCACAGCTAAGAGTTCACGTTTCAGCTAAAGGTCCTGCATGCTGCAACGAAGACCTGGTGCGACCAAATAAATTAAATTTAAGTATTAAAAAAAGTGGCTTAGATTGTTTAAAAAAGAAGGAAAGTGTCTCTTTTTTCCACAGAGAGTACAGCAGTAAAGCAGAGAAAGATTATTGAGGCTGAGAACAGGCACCAAAGCATCAGATGGAGAGAGCGCTTCTCAGAGAAGAGGAGCCACTCCCAGAAAAGCGAAATCAGAATGACCTCAGCATTTTGTAAAACATATCAGAGAAAACAGCCCACAGTAGAAGTCCACTGATGAAAATTGTAGGAAACGTGAACTTCTTGCAAACAACTGCAAAAGTAGCATCAGAGGCCTTGATATAAAGATAACATCTACTGGGATTAATCCCAATAGAATGAGAAAAACATGGGACAAATGGAAGACTGGTGACAGATTCAGGATTCAAAAAACTTGACCTGAGCAAGATTATTCCTGTGGTTCATTGGACTAACGTTCTGAATTGATTAGTCTGCCAGCGGCAAAACAACAATAAACTAGTCAGGCCTCCCTTCTTTTGCTCTCGAATACTCCACACTGTCCCTCAGTTTTCAGATTTGACATATATATATGTGTGTGTATATATACATATACAAATACATATATGTGTGTGTGTGTGTTTTGACTGGGAGTGGTCTCAAGGACTAGTTGAAGTCCTTGATCCTGGGGCACCCCAGCCTGCTTACTGCTATGCACAGGCCCTCTCTCCCACAAACACATCACCCATCTGCGGTCTCTGCAGCCTCAGACGACCAGGAAGATGGGGCAGGTATTAATGATGGGAGGGAGCTCAAGTCTGGCACCTCTGCCCCTCATGAGGACCCGGGGAGATCTGGGTATCTGTCAACCTCAAGCTTCCAGCAGGAACCTGAATCTTTCCTTATTCTGGAAAGGATAAGGCTCAACACCTACTGAGCACCTACTACAGGCCAAGTTCTATACATGTATTATCTCATGGTGATGCTCCAAACAGCTCTATGCTTTTCCAAGTATCTCCCATTGTTATGTATTGTATACATATACATATACACATATATATGAAAACAGACCTGGAAAGTAACTTGCTCCATCTCAAATGAATAGGAATTGACACAGCCAAGACTCAAACCAAGCATTTGTTGTTATTGTTGTTATTTAGTCGCTAAATTGTGACCAACTCTCTGTGCGACCCCATGGTCTGCAGCCCACCAGGTTCCTCTGTCCATGGGATTTCCAAGGCCAGAATATGGGAGTGGGTTGCCATATTCTCTAGGGGATCTTTCCAACCCAGGGACCAAATCCTCATCTCCTGCATTGCCAGACAAGTTCTGCCACCGGGGAAGCCCTTTCAAACCAAGCATGGTTAATTCCAAAACCTCACACCCTCTCCTCCTAACACATGATGAGAGGCCAGTGCCTCTTCACCTCAGCACATTTCCCTTAGATCAAGACTCAAGTTCACATTCTTGGGAACTTCAGAAAGCCCCAGTCTTCCCAGAGACAAGGGTGAATAAACCAGTTCATTTGCCAGGATATCTTCTACTAATACAAACATAGTACCCAAACTGTGCCTATAGGTAAACCACTCCTTCACACATATCCACTTAACACAAAGCCTTCTGCTTGCTGGGCAAGCTATTTTGCTGCTTTGGGTTTATATGAGGAGGGATTGATGTAGGATAAGCCAGAGCAGAAGCCTACTCCTGTTACTTCCCTGCAGGGGAACACTTTCCAGGGCTTGGAATCAAAGGTATTCAGTACCCATTAAGAGGAGTGACTTTGCCTACAGGAGGAGCAAGCTTTAGAGTCCAGGTGACGTATGTGGCAGTGTTTTCCAGCCTGGGGAGTGTGTTGCAATAAATGAGTGGATAATTTTAGCAAGCACACCTGCAGATGATTTCCCCAAAGAGTCTCTGGAGAAGACGCCTCCTTCCCTCTCTGGGAAACATGAGCTGGAATTCTTCTTTCATCTCCTGGAAAACTGGATCCCACATAAAACACTTCAGTCCACTCAAGAAGCCCTTAGCAACAATCACCTTGTTCTCATGTTTCACCCCTGGGCAATAATCCCATTGATTTTTAGGCATTTAATGAGTGTCTCCATTGCTCCTAGCCCTGAGAAAAACATCAAGGAAATGGGCAAGGTCTAGTTGCCTTCAAAGAACCTCCAGGGATGGAGTTGCATTTTTGTGACTATTAAGTGAGACAACAAAGAGGGAGATGCTAGCATTGTTTCTGAAACATGGAGGCACGTGGTCAACGCTGTCTATTTTTGTTTTCCTGTCATAGTCTTCAAATACCTTTATGAGAATTGAGTTGATTTCTCAGAGCTTCCTTGAATCCAATTTGGAACGAGAGAGAATAAAAGCACATAAATAAGTACAGGAATCTTCTGAGAAGAAAGAGCAGGCAGGGACTTCCCTGTGGTCCAGGGGTTAAGATTCCATGCTTCCACCACAGGACTGAGGGTTAGATCCCTGGTCAGGAAACTAAGATCCCACATGCCACACTGTCAACATGTTAAAATATATATATAGAAAAGAAAGAAAGAACGGGGCAGGCAGTATCAGTCTCATTTTTACTTGAGGAAATCACAACCAGCGAGGCCATGGAGCAGCACAATGGGGAAGGGCACAGTTGAGGAGCCCAGGTTGCAATTCTAACCCTGTCATATCAAAGCCCAGGCTTGGGGCATGAACTCTCTGCCTCAGTTTGCCCATGTGTAAAAGCGGATGTGATGGTTAGTTGCGAGTGTCAACTTGACCAGACTGTAGTGCCCGGCTATTTTGTTAATATTTGTTTTTATTTATTTATTTGGCTGCACCAGATCTCAGTTGCAGCATGCAGGATCTTTAGTTGCAGAATGCAAACTTTGGTTTTTTTTTTTTAGTTCTACCACTTTATTGCTACCAACCCTTCTCCCTCCACCCTCATGCACACATGCTCAGCCATGTAACCCCATGGACTGCAGCCCTCCAGGCTCCTCTGTCCATGGACTTTTCCAGGCAAGAATACTGGAGTGGGTTGCCATTTCCTTCTCCACAGCATGCAAACTCTTAACTTGTACATGTGCGAATCCAGCTCCATGGCCAGGGTTAGAACCCAGGTCCCTATATTGGAAGTAAGGCAGAACCTCAGCCACTGCACCACCAGGGAAAGCGCTCGGCTATTTAATCAAACTCTAATCTAGGTGTTGCTGTGAAAATATTGTGTAGATATGTTTAACAGCTACAATCCATTAACTTTAAATGAGGGCAATTACTCTCAATATTGTGAGTGGTGGTGTTCAGTTGCTCAGTCATGTCCATATCTTTGCGACCCCATGGACTGCCGCACACCAGGCTTCCCTGTCCTTCACCATCTCCCAAAGCTTGGTCAACCTTATGTCCATTGAGTTGGTGATGTCATCCAACCATCTCATCCTCTGTCATCCCCTTCTCCTCCTGTCCTCAATCTTTCCCAGCACTGGGATCTTTTCTAATGAGTCGGCTCTTCAATCAGGTGGCCAAAGTAATGGAGCTTCCGCTTCAGCATCAGTCCTTCCAATGAACACCCAGGACTGATCTCCTTTAGGATGGACTGGTTTGATATCCTTGCAGTCCAAGGGACTCTCAAGAGTCTTCTCTAACACCACACTTCAAAAGCATCGATTCTTCAACACCCAGTCTTCTTTATGGTCCATCTCATCCAATAAGGTGAACAACTTTATGAACCAAAACTGAGGTTTCTCAGAGGAAGAAATTCTGCCTCTAGCAACACAGGCTCCTGCCCAAGCCTGTTGATCTGCCCTACAGACTTCAGATTGCCTGGTGCTCACAGCTGTGTAAGCCAGTTACTTGAGATAGATACATGATGGATAGACAATAGATCTGTAGAGATAGAGACAGAGAGGCAGAGATCTCATCTGGCTTAGTTTCTCTGGATAACCCTGGCTGATTCAGGGGACAATAATACATCCCTTTTCATTGTGTCACTGCAAGGATTAGCATGCTTAGAACAGTGCCTGATGCAAAGGAAAAAACCACACCCAATTTACCTACTCAGATCACTTGACTGTGGCTGTGAGCTAGGGGCAGGAGGTGTTTATACCACACCCTCTATATGCTCTGCCAGTGCACAGATTTGTGCCCATCTGTCCTGCCCCAAAGAACCACTTGAATGAGAACATGAGCGTGTATTTCCCAAGTTCCTAGCCACCCACTCTCGCAGTCAATTCACAGAATGGCTAGGTCCCCTGCTTGAGTGATGGAGACCCAACTAGAATCTGTATCTCATTCTTCCCTAAGATCTTCAGGATTACTAATGGTGACTTAAAAAAACAGTCACAACCTAAAAGTTGAAAGGGTTATGTTTTATTCGGTTGGAATTTTTAGGGCTTCAAGCCCTGGAGACAGCATCTCAACTAACCCTGAGAGAACTGCTCCAAGGAGGAGGGGGTAATCTCCAAGCACCAGCCACTAGCCTAGGCCACTAGGCTCCAAGGAGGAGGGGGTAATTTCCAAGCACCAGCCTCCTGGCCAGCAGGAGGCCAGGCTTCACTGCGTGAGGTCCTCACCTCCCAATGGGCCATCGTTTGCTTCCCTAGATAAAGCAAGGGTAGAATAGAAGAAACAAGGTGTCCGTGGGGGACTCATTTATGGTTCCCATCATGATGGAAAATCCCTAAAGCTTCTGCAATCTCCACCTGCAGTGATGTGCACACCCAATCTGGATCTGGGAGGAAACCTAAACAAAATTGCACCCCCTGAGCATTTCACTTCTTCCCCAGCCTCTCCTCACCCTCTGGAAGGCACAGCCAGCCTCTCCCCTGACTCAGTGTTCTCCACTAATTAAATGTCACATGTCCAGCTACAATCACTAAGAGATGCTCTCCAGGTACTTGAGCAGAGGGACAAATAAGGTCCCTCCTATTTCTCACTACCCCTGTGAGATGGTGATGGTGAGACTGGCTAAAACCAATGGCAAATAACAGGGTTGCTATGAAGAAGTGTTAGTGGGGCCCATGGCCTAAGGAGTTGCAATTAGGAGACAAAAGGAAATGCTCAAAAGGAAATAAATAGACTCCTTCCCAGGGATCAGGGGAAGTGAATGAGCCCATGACCCATGTATCTGTGATTTACCACACCCCATGGTCATGATCTTCTACTCTAGTATATGTCTCTATTTTATAGAAAATATAATGATCAATTATTTTGTAGGCATTCTGGGAGATGCCACAGTTCTTTCTGGAAAGTGGTAGGGTATAGACTCAAAAATCAACCAGGATCCTGTTTTAGCTCTTCATGAATTATTTGACTCAAATCTTCTGAATTGTTTTGCAGATATGAAAACCCCACAGCAAATGGAAGATGGCCCCAGGCCTTCTGGAGCCTAAGGACTAATAAAGTTAACTCCGTGATACCGCCCTATTCCCTCATCTTCAGCTAATCAGAGAATTTTGTTTGATCTGATCACTACTCTGCAACACTCACCCCATCACCAAACTTTTAAAAATGCTTTGCTGAAAGTTCAGGACTTTTTAGGATATGAGCCACCTGTCTCCTTGCAGGGCCTTGCTTAAAAAAAAAAGGGGGGGGGGGGTCAACCAGGATGTTATCAGCTGGTATCTAATGACAATGAATAAGGATCCAGAATCGACCCTCATATCAATACAGAAAGTTGGCCAAGTTAAAGCATTTCCCATCTGTGAGCCCCCTGCATCTTCAGAATATCTGTGTAGGATGGGAAAGGCAAGAGGTCTTGCCCCAGTCTAAAAGATGAAGAAACCAAGACCCAAAGTGGATAAATGGCTTGCCTGAGCTCACTCAGTCAAGTAAATGATAGAGCTCCTACACCTAACTGTGATTCCTCTCCATGTGGTTTCCACTCTGACAGTTTTCAGGTTCAGCTTCACTGAAAAAGAATAGAAAAGCAAGAGGCAGTGAGGAGAACAGGAAGCACAATAGCTTTAAAAGATTAGCCACAGTATCCAAAACCACTAGATTCCCAAGTCATGGGAGGGTGGAATGGGGTGGGAAAGGGGACGGAGGTTCAAGAAGGAGGGGATATATGTATACCTTGGCTGATTCATGTCGATGTATGGCAGAACCCAACACAATATGGTAAAGCAATTATCCTCGAAAAAAATTTTTTTAAAAAGAAGTCATGGGAAAATTCGAAGATGTGGGAACATGCCTCCAACTTCCAATGGCTACCAACACACAACAGATTCCAAACACACCACAGTTGGCGGTGATGGGGTGGCAGTTGCTAGGGGGGAGGAAGGAGCATGCTTGGGCTTGGCTGATGTTGTCACGGTACGCAAGCGGGTTGGAAAAGAATCTCCAGACATGAGGCAGAACAAAGTTTATTAGAGTAGGAGAGGCTGTTAGAACAGCAGACCAGCTCAAAAGAGAGTGGAATCCTTTCGCAGGCTAGTAGCCAGTTTGTATAGCCTCAAGAGAGAAAAATCCTATTCAAATGGTGGTGATTTTTGCAAGGCAGCAGTGAATGGTGGCATGAAATGAGATATTAATTCCCTGCCCAGGAACTGAATCTGGGTAGCCTGGATGAAAACCAGGAATCCTAACTACCAAACCAGCAAAGGCTAGAGGCTAGAAGCTTATTTTCCCTGGATCCTTGTCCCCAGTGAAAAAATGCATTTATCACGGAGGCAGAAAACTGTAAATGCAGATACAAAGTTTATTATTACAGACACAGCACAACAAGTGAAATGCACATAGAGAAATGGTTTGTTTAGTTGAGATAGAAGCAAGGCAGAGATGCACACCCAGAGAGAAAGGGTGTGGGCGTCCCCTCTAGTGAGGAGGAACACGTAAAGAGGCAGTTAAGTCATTTATATAGGTTAGTTCTTCTGGGTCTTTGTTTTCCTTCCATGCCATTTATCTGGTTTCTTTTTCCACACCTAACTTACCCTGGGACCCTCCCCTGGGGTACACACACACCGCTCGGCCAAGATGGATCTCGAAGTGATGGCTTCTGGGAGGAGCTAGACTCATTGTGGCCAGGAGTTTATCCCCAGGCTTTTGACTCTAAGAAGTCTTTCTGAGACCTCTGAAGTCCCTCCCTTCAAACTGGCTTTGTATGTAGCACATCTCTTCCAAATCCATCAGATAAGCCTGAATGGGTCTAACCTACAGCCTCCAAGAGATCCCCCATCCTCCTTGTAAACGAGAGAACACAAATAGATCCTTCAGAGAAGAGAATGCCTTAACTCTACCTTCCGATACTGCTAGGACTCCATTCGGAGCCAGATTCGATTTTCAGCAGCACCTGTATTCCAGCTTCCCACCCCCACCACAAGCAGAATCCATTCTTCCCTCTCGATGTGCTCCAAAGCTAACCTATTCATCACACTGGATCATTGCTAGGGAGATCTGGCTCCCAGGCAGGCAGTGAGCTTCCAGAAGGCAGGCACAAAGTAGGTGTTGAATAAATGATTGCATTATTCAAGATACACAGGAACATTTTGAAATCTCTTTGTCTCTTTATTTTACTTCCTCTGCTAACCTTAAAGGTAATTGCTCTGTAAGTTCAGCCATTTTCCAAGTAGTAAAGCCCATTTTCTCAAACTTGTCTTAAAAGATAGTTTCTTACTCTATTGACATCAATTAGTTCAACAAATTACATGAACACTTATGCCTAGGCACTGATCTTTGTGGTAGAAGAATACCAAGATGAAAAGGGCTCAATTCTTGAGGGCAATGTTGTGGAGTAAGTGACAGCTTGAATTGTTGAAATGGAATTGCTGTGTCAGAAAACATAAAAATAAGTTGATCCAGAGTCTCTTTAAAAAGTAGTAATAACTACTACCATTTATTGAGCATTTACTATCTGATTGAAAACTATACTGGATGCATTATATACACTATTTTAGTTTTTACAACTCTAAGAGGTGGCTATCTGGTCCCATCACCTCATGGGAAATAGATGGGGAAACAGTGGAAACAGTGTCAGACTTTATTTTTTGGGGCTCCAAAATCACTGCAGATGGTGAACGCAACCATGAAATTAAAAGACACTTGTTCCTTGGAAGGAAAGTTATGACCAACCTAGATAGCATATTAAAAAGCAGAGACATTACTTTACCAACAAAGGTCTGTCTGGTCAAAGCTATGGTTTTTCCAGTGGTCATGTATAGATGTGAGAGTTGGACTATGAAGAAAGCTGAGCACCAAAAAATTGATGCTTTTGAACTGTGGTGTTGGAGAAGACTCTTGAGAGTCCCTTGGACTGCAAGGAGATCCAACCAGTCCATCCTAAAGGAGATCAGTCCTGGGTGTTCATTGGAAGGACTGATGCTGAAGCTGAAACTCCAGTACTTTGGCCACCTTATGCGAAGAGTTGACTCATTGGAAAAGACCCTGATGCTGGGAGGGATTGGGGGCAGAAGGAGAAGGGGACGACTGAGGATGAGATGGCTGGATGGCATCACCAACTCAATGGGCATGAGTTTGAGTAAACTCCGGGAGCTGGTAATGGACAGGGAGGCCTGGTGTGCTGCAATTCATGGGGTTGCAAAGAGTCGGACACGACTGACCGACTGAAGTGAACTGAACCGAACTGAACTGAACTGAAGAGGTGGCTATTTTTTCCCAGTGAAGAAATGAGAGGATTGAAATTAGAGACATTAAGTAGCCACCGAAACTCACACAACTAATAAATGATTGATTGGAACTACAGCTCAGGGTGAGTCTGATTCTAGAGCCTGTGTTTTCATCCACGTTACATACTTATTTTTTTTTTACACCATCTCATGGAGAAAAGATGAAGGAAAAGATTCCTCCTTTTCAAAAATAAGTGTAAAATACTATTGATTCAACCCTTTACCTGCCCTTGTGGTGTGATCCCAAAGTAAGTATAGCAGAATGGAAGACCAGGCCTGATTTGAAATGCAGAATCTGGAGGAAAGGAAAAAGTTGCCTTGGCTTCAGCAACTAGTAGCCTGGTCCACAGTGCCCTCTGGTGGCCTGCTCATGTCATGATTTTTCTTCTAAGGTTCAGGAATGAAATGTTCAACAACCTAAGATTGTGGTTCAACCTTGGATAAAGCAGACGCAATGTTTTCCAGCCATTCTTTGTTCCAGTCTCCTGCCAAATGACCTCACACTCCTGTGACTGGAGTAGGCACAGCATGGATTTGAGCACCAGGCTGACCGGAGATCAAGTGGCAGCTTCATCACTTAAGAGTTAGCAGTGAATGGTACTCAAGGGCACTGGGACCATGCTGGGGCTCCCCAAGCTTCTTTCTGTTACCAGACAAAGCCCAAATTCATCACAGCTCCAAGGGTCAGTAGACCATCCAGCCAAACTCTTAAGATAGTCAATCACCTAATCACCATTAATCCTTGCTTTCTACATCTCACTGACTCACTCTTTAGGTATGGATTATCTTTTTGTAATATGTATAATTTTTATCTTCACAAAAGGAAAAACTCAATCTTGACAACACAACATCTCTGTAGAAATAATTTCAACTAAGGAAACAGATTATTCTGAGTCCCACGCCCTGGATGCTGTCCAGGACTACCAATGTGACAGGTTTTGTGCCCATGATTGTGGTTGTTGTTTAGTCTCTAAGTGGTATCTGACTCTTTTTTCAACCCCATGGACTGTAGCCGGCCAGGTTCCTCTGACCATAGAATTTCCCAGGAAAGAATACTGGAGTGGGTTGCGATTTCTTCCTCCAGGGGATCTTCTTGACCCAGGGATCAAACCCAGATCTCCCATATTGCAAGCAGATTCTTTACCATCTGAGCCACCAGGGAAGCCCCCCGTGCCCATGATTAGGTTATGCTAAATGGCACAGCCGACCTTAAGACTGGGAGGTTATGTCTGTGGCCTGACTTAATCACACAAGCTTTTTAAACTCAGAAAGTTTAAAGTCTCGTTGGTTGCAAATTTGAAACACAAGGATTTGTCATGTTTTTCTGGCTTGAAGATGGAGAAGTCACCTGGCAAGGAAAAGTAGGAAGCCTCCCAGGGCTCAGAGCCCTCAGCTGACAGCCAGCAAGGGTAGGGACCCCAAAAATGAATTTTGCCAACAAGCAGGGAGCTTGGAAGACCACCCTAGGTTCCATCCAGATGAGGATGGTAGCCATGAAGACACCTTGATCTTAATCCAGTGAGACCCTAAGCAGAAAACCAAACAGATGGGGAAACAATGGAAAGAGTAAGAGACCTTATATTTGGGGGTTCCAAAACCACTATGGATGGTGACAACAGACATGAAATTAAAAGACACTTGCTCCTTAGAAGAAAAGCTATGACCAACCTAGATAGCATATTAAAAAGCAGAGACATTACTTTGCCAACAAAGGTCCATCTGGTCAAGGCTATGGTTTTTCCAGTGGTCATGTATAGATGTGAGAGTTGGACTATAAAAAAAGCTGAGTGCTGAAGAATTGATGCTTTTGAACTCTGGTGCTGGAGAAGACTCTTGTGAGTCCCTTGGACTGCAAGATCAAACCAGTCAATCCCAAAGGAAATCAGTCCTGAATATTCATTGGAAGGACTGATGCTGAAGCTGAAGCTACAATATTGTGGCCACCTGATGTGAAGAATTGACTCATTGGAAAAGACCCTGATGCTGGGAAAGATTGATGCAGGAGGAGAAGGGGACGACAGAGGATGAGCTGGTTGGATGGCATCACCAACTCAATGGACATGAGTTTGGGTAAACTCCGGGTGTTGGTGATGGACAGGGAAGCCTGGTGTGCTGCAGTCCATGGGGTTGCAAAGAGTTGGACATGACTGAGCGACTGAACTGAAGCAGAAAACCAGCCACTCTATGCCCAGACTTCCAACCTGCAGAAACAATGATGTAATATATAACACAGATGAATTAATAAATATATCATGTATATCAGCGGTCCCCAACTGTTTTGGCATCAGGGACCAGTTTTGTGGAAGACAATTTTTTTGCAACAGAGGTGGTGGGGGTTAGGAGGATGGGATGGTTTCAGGATGATTCAAATGCATTATATTTATCATGCACTTTATTTCTATTATTATTACATTGTGATATATAATGAAATAATTATACAACTCACCACAGTGCAAAATCAGTGGAAGCTTTGAGCTTGTTTTCTTTCAACTAGGCGGTCCCATCTTGGTGTGATGGGAGACAGTGACACCCGAAGTGCATTGCTTCTGTCCTGACTACTCCATAACCTCTTTCTGGTTGCTGTTATGCTCCAACTTGAAGGCATGTACTTCATCATCCATGACTGCTACACCACCAGTCTTCACCATTGGCTTGTATTTGGGTTCCTTTCATTCATTTGTTTCTACTTTTGTATCAAATAATTAATTCATTGATAATAAATAGATCGTTTGTGGAAACTCAACAACAATATTCTTGAATACCCCTAATATAACTGAAAGTCGGGTCTGGCTGCTCCTTGCTCAAAAGCCAATAAAGAGGCCAGGTTGATAGAAAAGTTTGCTTTATTTTGCCAGCAGGCAGGGGTGGTGTTGGGAGGGCAGACGCTTGTCCAAAGGCCAACTCTCCTCTCAACCCGGTGACAACCAGGAGGCAAGAGCTTTTACAGACAGAGGGAGGGAGCTACCTGCAGAAACAGCAGAGTCAGCTCTGACAGTCCTCTTGAAATTGGTCATAGGTGGTCTGACCAGCATGATCTTGATTGTTTTAAGTTCAGTTACTGTTCAAATCCAGGGTTGGTTTGTTTTCATTTCCTGAGGCCAGTTCTTGGAATCGTGGCAGCTTTGACAGCTTGTGTCATGGCTATAGTCTGTTCATCATGCAGCTAACTTCTCCCCCCGAGGGGTTTCAGTATCTCTAAGACAGTTTAGAGGATACGGCTCACAATACTATCTATAGCCCTTGAGAAAAACTGCACAGCATATAGGATCTTAATTCCCTGACCAGGGACCAAACCTGTGCACCCTGCAGTAGAAGCATGGTGTCTTAACCACTGAACCACCAGGGAAGTCCCTAGATCTCACTGTTTTTAATTAATTACTCTAAAAAAATCTTTACTTAAGACTTAGAATCTTAAAGGGCCCCAGTGCATTTCCAAGGCAGAGACAGAGGGGGATCTGGTTTTGCTAAATTTGGCTTAAATTGGGGGGAGGGAAAAAAGTGTTGCTATATGATCTCAGCAATCCCTTTGCAAATGATAGACTGAACTATTCAGCTCCCTAGAACAAGGTATTTTTTAGAATTTTACATTAATATAGAATATTTTTTTAAATCCTAATAGGTTAAAACGAGTCAAACAACCATTCTACACAGATAAAACCTTCACAAAGTTCAACTGAGGTAATCAAGAGATAAAACTAAATTATGTAGATCTTCAATGAAGTCACTAGTCATGTAACATAAATTATTTACACACTTGCAAGCACTTTAAGAAATGTGCTCCAAGGAGCATTAACCTTTGCTTTTGTGTGTGTATGCCCTTTTGAAGACTTGCACATTTTATTTTTCAGGAAACTTAACTTTTCAAATAGTGTGTTCTCTACCAAATGGTCGTGCTTTGGTACTGTTCACATAGGATTGCTTACCCTAAGAGTTGACACTTCCCAGGAGGAACTTTGATTCTGCTTTAGAAGTTTCACATAAATTAAAATCTTCATCAAATATCAATATGGAGGCAGGTGACACAGGATGAAACATATATAGTCACGTTATCTCTGTATATTTAGAAACTGCTCCTTCAAGAGGTTCACACCAGAAGCTTAATCTGTGCTTAATATTCAGGAGTATGAGTTTGGATCATCAGAGCCTTGGCAAGACCTTACTATTTCAAAGTTATTAACAACTACCTCTAGGGCAAGTCCATATTTACTGAGTTATGACAAATTAATTATAACAAAGGAAAACAAGTGTAGCCAGCTATCTTTAAAAATACCCCAATCACTGTTTCTCAATATAGAAAGACTAGAACTACTCATATATACATTTATCATACAACAAATCCCATCTCTGTCCCCTGAAATTTCTGTAATTTTATTTACCAGAAGATTAAAAAAAAAAAAAAGACTTAAAAGCACTTTACAGCAGCATTCATCTTTCCTATGAAATACTCAGGATCTTAAATATTATGTACACTTCTTTTTTTTTCTTTTTCTTTTAGTAAGCTAGACACTAGCTTCAGAGTTTGTGGACCTGGAAGAAAAGTCACCCACTCAAAACTGTTCTAGAAATTGTCTTTTGCAGAATAGCAGGTAGCTGAGTTAAAAATAGGAGGGTTATTTCCCTGCTTTGTTTTCCAAAATTTAAGTCTTTTTTTTTTTGTTCCCCTTCTACATAAGCCTCAGTCACCACTTCTGAGTGAAGATGGGCAGAGGCTCTGGCCTCTGCTACTCGGGCTTCCCAACAGCTGCTTTCTCATTGCTGCGGCCAGGCCTGAATACATGGGTGTCGACGAGGACCTCCCCAAAACGGCCTTTAGAGGCAATGCCTCAGCGTATTTTCCGTCTTTTCCAGCTCATGTGTGCTAAGTCACTTCAGTCATGTCTGACTCCATGCAAACCTATGACTGTAGTCTACCAGGCTCCTCTGTCTATGGGATTCTTCAAGCAAGAATACTGGAGGGGGTTGCCATGCCCTCCTCCAGGGGATCTTCCCGACCCAGGGATCAAACCTATGCCTCTTATGTTTCTTGGATTGGCAGGAAATAGGAAATCCTGAACCTCCTATGTCTCCCTGAAAACCAGGAAATCAACCTCCCCTGTGAAAGGTGTCCTCCCCGCATCCAGAGGTAGAAGGACTCCCCTTTATCCTCAGAGATGGGGATTCACAGCCAAAATGCCTCTGGAAACACCTTATTCCTTCTTTAAATTTACCACCTTAGGCCTAATCTCTCCTTAGATTCTTCACTAATTAAGCACCTAAAATCTAAGTTTTGTCCTGTGTACACCTCACAGATTTACTGTATCTGTCTCTAAAAAGTATAACAGCCGCCTGCTTTGGACACCTCTTGGGTCCTATTCTTACAGGACCTCCACATGCATGAATTAAATTTCATTTCTACTTCCCCCATTAATCTGGCTGTGTCAACATTATTAGTTCAGCCACAAGCCCTCCAGAGGTGGAGAAGGGGGACCTTCCCCTCCACAACAATGCGTAAGTCAAGTTTGGGGAGTATGGGAAGCGCTCCCATGCCCTCACATCCTCTTCCGATCCCATCAGTATACAGACAAGTAGGATTTATTTTATTTTTCATTTATTTTTATTAGTTGGAGGCTAATTACAATATTATAGTGGGTTTTGTCATACATTGACATGAATCAGCCATGGATTTACATGTATTCCCCATCCCGATCCCCCCTCCCACCTCCCTCTCTACCCGATCCCTCTGGGTCTTCCCAGTGCACCAGGCCCGAGCACTTGTCTCAGGCATCCAACCTGGGCTGGTGATCTGTTTCACTATAGATAATATACACTTTTCGATGCTGTTCTCTCGAAACATCCCACCCTCGTCTTCCACAGAGTCCAAAGTCTGTTCTGTACATCAAACCCTCTAATCTTGTTTAATCTTTCTGGTGATTGGCCTCCACCCTGTAATTAGCTAGATACCTCCCCTTGAGTCCCTCATTAGCATAAACTAGGGACTCCTCCAAAAGGGCTTGTTAGGAAAACAAAAGATTCTTTTCCATCACTCAGGAAAGCCCAAGTGTTTTAGGTTATCTGTGCCAGGAACAAGAGACAAAACCAAATGTATGTGTTTATTATGCTGCAGTATTTAATAAGCTCTTTTGGAATAAATGGGTATATGATGTTTCTACCGTAATTAACACACACACACACACACACACACACACACACACACACACAAACCAAGGGGTTCTCACATCCTCCACATCCACAGCCTAGTAGGTAGATTATCTTTCTTCTAAGTGAGGAATCAAAGCAGAGGAGACATGCCTGAGGACACAAAGGCAGGAAGTGGCATAAATGAACCTAAACCCAGTTCTCTGATTCTTTTTTGGTTGGACTTGTCCTCTCCTATTTTGCCTTTCTTCACTTTGAAATGGGAGAGAGAACGGACACTTTCTGAATTCTCGTGACGTATCTGCCATCTCAACAGTAGCTATTTGACACAGTCTTTCCAAAGACAAAATTGAAGGGATTTAGATAGTTTCCTAAGGACACAGGTGTTAAATAGTGCTTGCAGAATATGAATCACGGTGAGTTCCAAATATTATGGGGCTTGAGTTAACTGTACAAATGTCATCCAAATAAATGTTCCAGCAAAGAGAACGTAGCCCAACCTAAACCTCAGACTTTCTCAATCTGACTTACCAATGTCAGTGAAAATAATGTTTCCAATCATTTGGACCAACAGTTTCACGTAAGATCATAAAACATAACAAAGTTAATACAGAATGTTTCTTCTCAAAAGTGTCCTCACTTAATTTGTTATGCCTTAAGAGATAATTCATAGTGTGGCTGTTCATTTTAAAGATATGCTTCCTCTAAAAAGGAAAGAAAATGTCTTTATTAAAAGTCTGTGAGAGGTGGTCTATTGTTGGTTGAGAAGAAATGACACTCTTTGTCTGAGGTTAACAATAATGGAAATAGATAATATAAGTAATCTGTGACCATGCATCTTGAAGCTTTCAGAGCTGAAACAAAAAAGACTTCCTTATTTTTATTTTTTAAGACTTTCTTTTTTAAAAGTTTGTACTATAATGATTGCCATAATTATGCCCTAATTTTTAAGGTCATTTTGCTTACCAAAAAATATTTGGGAAACAAGCTACTATATAGTTCTCAGTTCTCTAGAGAAAGCATAAGTTTTGATGTTTCTGATACAGTAAGTCACTAGAATTCATAGAAAAATATTTTGAGATATAGTTTCATGTGTTGAAAAACATAGGTTTAGTGAACTGTAGTACCTAAGTATATTTTGATTATGAAGACATTTTATATTTTGAAATAATGTAAGAGCAATCATTCTTTTTTTTATTAGAAAAGAAAGCCAGTCATACCAGAATGCAGAAATTATGCTGACTTGATTTGGTTGTTAGAAAAATTGTTTCCTTTTTCGTGTTGTGGCACTTTAAACAACACACTATCCTATCTATTAATTACCTTTATTAGTCTGCTTTTGTTTAGTTGCTAAGTCGTTTCTGACTCTTTGCCATCCCATGGACTGTAGCCCACCAGGCTCCTCTGTCTAACCGATTGTCCAGGCAAGAGTAATAGTAGGTTTACATTTCCTTCTCCAGGGGATCTTCCAGGGATGAAACCTGAGTACCCTGTGTTGGCAGGAGGATTCTTTACCATTGAGCCACCAGGGAAGTCCCTATTAGTTTGCTAGGGCTGCTGTATGAATAAAACAGATGGGGTGGGTTAAACAACAGTAATTTATTTCTCATAGTTCTGGTGTCTACAAGTCCAAGTTCAAGGAGTCAAGAAGTTTGGTTTCTTCTTGTGACCACCTTTCTTTTTGTACTTGCATATATCTGGGTCCTTAATCTCATTTTCTTAGAAAGCCACCAGTTAAACTGGATTAGGCGAACCATGTGATCTCATTTTACCTTAATTTCCTCATTAAAAGCCCTAACTCCAGAGTAGGCAATGGCAACCCACTCCAGTATTCTTGCCTGGAAAATCCCATGGACAGAGGAGCCTGGTGGGCTGCAGTCCATGGGGTCGCGAAGAGTCGGACACGACTGCGCGACTTCGCTTTCACTTTTCACTTTTACGCACTGGAGAAGGCAATGGCAACCCACTCCAGTGTTCTTGCCTGGAGAATCCCAGGGACGGCAGAGCCTGGTGGGCTGACGTCTATGGGGTCGCACAGAGTCGGACACAACTGAAGCGACTTAGCAGCAGCAGCCTTCACGCTGAGAGAGCACTATTTGAGAGAGCAATTTAAGTTTTCAAAATTTTGATTCTGTCTGAAGAAAGGAAGCTGGAACTGTCTGTTCTTGGTGCCTTGCAGAGAGACTCGCAGCAACTCTCCGTTACAGCTTTCGTGGCTTGGATGTACAACACATCCAAGGTGGCCACAGCTGTGGTAGAGCTTGGTAAAAGACTGAAGATACACTGGTGCTTTGATGAAAAGGCCAGTTGGCTGGTCCTCCCTCAAAAAGCTTATTTAGCCCCCAAAGCCAACTTTGTAACATACTTAAAACTGCTATTTTCACTTATTTCTGGAATGTAAAAAAAAAAAATGTATAAAATGAATTAGCGTATGCTTCCTGAATATAAAGGAGCCAAAGTTGAAAAACAAAAAAAGCCCTAACTCCAAATACAGTCACAGTCTGAAGTTCTGGAGGTTTGAATTTAACAGGATTTTCTTTTTTAATTCTTTTTTCTTTTTTTTCAGCCTGCTGCATGGCATGCAGGATCTTAGTTCCCCAAGCATGGACTGAACCCATGCCCTCTGAAGTGGAAACATGGAATCTTAACCATTGGACCACCAGGGAAGTCTCTAAGGAAGGATTTTAAAAGGACACACTTCAACCATAACACTCTCTTTGCAGCTTTGTACTTTTCAATTGATCTTTAAAATAGTGTAGCTCTATAACATTGCTACTTTAAGGTTTTGTTTAATAATTTACAGGCATATGCTTTTTTTTCTTTTTTGCAAAGTGCTCAAAATAGAATGAGTCCAGATAGTTCTTTGACCTCTAAAAAAGCAAACATTATAGCAACTCTATGTTTCAGTCCATACATATAGTCCATTTTCCTTCATCCATTTCTCTTGCCCATAATGAAAACAGTAGAATCTAGAGGGGAAAAGGAAAGAGGAAAATTATATAGGGAAAGATGAAGTGTAAGAAATATTAAACTGCACAGGACCACTAACACATTATTTCTAAGGAGACTGGACCCTGACCTCCCACCAAGGGGAACTAGAAAGGCCTTCTATTCAGAGGGGTTTCTGAAGGATTGTATGCCCTGCAGTCAGACCAAATAAGTCTTACATATAGTTTGCCATCTATTTACCAACATAAAGTTGTTATACTCAAACACACTGCCAGAGAGAACAATTTCAAACCTACAAACCTGCTTGGCTGGGTGAAAAACCACACGCTGTCTAAATAGCACACTGTCCACTCATGCATGTCGAACAGAACTGCCCAACAGGTATACCACTTGTGGAGGTATGGTGTGATGTTGCCTCCGCCACAAGGATGTATACAAAAGTCATCATTCACGCCTCTCCTAACAACAATAAAAGTCTTCTGCGAAGATATAAATATCTGGTAGAGAGATTGGAGCAGTATGCTGGTTGCATGTTGGAAGTCCTGAAAAAGGGTGAAAATGCAGAGAGAGAAGGTGCAATAAGAGAGAGAAGGAGAAAACTTTAAGGCCATAACCTGGAGAATATGACCATGAAAGAGAGAAATTTGGGGAAAGAGTCAGTAAAAGACTGTAAGAAGGGACAGCAGAGACAACCAGTTAGGCTGGTACCTGGGAGGTGAAGTTTAGTGATATGAACTGAAAAGTTTCCATGCCATTTAGCAGCAAGTGGCTCATTAGTGTCCCTGGTGAGGGTGGATGAGTGGGCACAATGATAACAAAATCTCGATTTTCAGTGAGTGAAGGAATAGGAGGAGGAGAAGGCTGAGTGCTTACAATCCTCTATAGAGAAACTCAGCTGTGAAGGGAGGAAGGGAGAATGACGACTGGGGACAATATAGAGCAGAGGGAAGTGAGAGAATACTGCTTCTTTCATGACCTGAATCCTTACAACAGACAGCTAGTTACATGCTCAATTAAAATCTATCTCCACGTTTTGGTTTGTTTGTTTTTACAAAAAAAGGTACACTTTCTTTTCATTAATTTGTTCTCACAACAGTGCTGTTGAAGTCAGGGCATGATCTCTACTCCATAGATGAAGAAGCCACTTGCATATGTTAATAAGTGGTAAAAGGCAGAGCAGTGCTTTGCCTCAGGGCTTCTGGCCCAAGGCTATGATCTTCCACAGAACTGTAGCTGCCTGAGGAGCATACGCAGTAATATTCATGCCAGTGATTTGTGAGAGGCTCCCCATGGACTCCCACCTCTCCGGTTTGACAATGGTGTGTTTGCTTTGGAGTATGACACCAGCGCTTTCACAGCCATCCTGTCCTTTAAACTGGTAAACCACAGTGGGGCACTCACATTCACCACAAGCTTGTAATAACTTGTGCTTACTTCTGGTGGGCCATCACTCTTTCTTAATCACAGCATCCCACTGTATTCCAAGTAGCAATATGTCCAACTCAAAGACAAGAGCTGCCAGACACCTTTTCAGCTGAGGGTAACCAAAGAGATATAATCTGAAGTTGGTTGTATATTCTAGTTGTTCCTTGAAAACCACATGAACACCTGAACAGAAGCTGCTGTGCACCCTTTGGGCTTCCCCCGCTCCCCATCCCTGTACCACTTCTCTTGTTTTCCACATGCCTTCTGTTTGGAACAGGTATTTGGATAACTGGGCAAGTTGAAGAAGGAAGCCAGTGCTAAGGATGTTGGGGAAATGATTGAACTAGATCAGGTCAGTTGTGAAACCAAGAAGCCACCAGACCAGCCCTCTGGCAGGTCACCTCTAGAGTTTTTGTTTTTGATTTTCCACAAAGAATACTGTTTCACCAACTGCAATTTCTGGCCAAACACAATTTCTATGCAGTAAGGCAGTCGTTCCAAACTTTCAATGCTCCCTAGAAGTACTATTTCTGTCCCCTTCACTACTCTATCTTTTCTTTCTCTCATGTACAAAGAATACTGTAGGTGCCAGCTTCCCCTTCTCACTGCCCACCCATCACCCCAGAGTTGACTGCCCACACCTCCCTGTCCCATCACTTCCCCCGACCACTGGGGTCCTCACAGTCGGGGCCCCTTCCCCCGAGAATGGTCTCAGCAGCATGAAGCACTCTTGCTCACCCCACCTGTGGGAATCTTCCTCCTCTCAGGCCTGTCCTCGGTCCAGGTTGGCCTCCTCCGTCTCCGCTTCTCCTCGGTAGGCTCCTCCTCCATAAGTGTCAGCGGCTTTGGGCCCCAGGAAGGACGGAGACCAGGAGCTCAAACCAGCAGCCATGATCCAACTAACAACACACCCACAGAGGGGACAGCCGGGGAGGCCGTAGGGGGCAAAAGGGCTCTGTCCTCTAGAAGAGCCAAGGTCAGGCCGCCCACACGCACAGGGAGGTGCAGAAGGGAGGACTGCGGTTCACCGGGAAGCAGGGTGCAGGGGACCGCTTTCCTGCACCAAGTCTCAGCACCCGCTTCCTCCAGCGTCATGGTGGAAGCTGCCCCACGCGAGGGCTTGCGCAGGACGCAGGCGTGGACCGGCCGAGGGCGGGGCCGAGCCGGGCGGGGCAGGGGCGGGGCCTGCGTCGGACTCAGCACGTGCCGCCCACCTGGTATATAAAGGTGTGCGCCCTCAGAGCCCGCAGCATAGGCGGCCTTATAGGCAAGTTCGCAGCACTTCCGGCCGTGTGTGCCACCGCAGAGGCTCACAGAGGCAGACGTCGAGCTACAGAAGGTAGGTGTCCTCAATGGGAAGGCAGCGTGTGGGAGGTCATGGGGACAGACTGGCCTACAAGGAGGTGGGTGTTAGGAGACGCGGAGCCCGGGGCCTGGACTCCAGGACTGGGGAGGAGTTCAGGGCAGAGGCTGGCGGGAAGGCCCGAGAGGCTGCAGACAAGGGCGGCGCAGCCTGGGCCTAAGCCCCTTCTTACACTGCAGTTGCTGGGCGCGGCCCCTGGCGGCTGACACTGAGTCCCCCCACGCCTTCAAGGCTTCATCTCCCCAAGTTCCTGGGGAGCCACACTTGCTCAGCACAACGTGAGCTCAGGCCTCTGGGCACTGATTCTCTGGTCATAATATAGGGTAGCGCCTCGTGTCCCCATCCCAGGTGAAGGAAGAGAAGGTAAGAGACCTGCTATCCAGGCTACCAGTTCTGATGGCAGACAAGGATAGCTTTCTTCTTCAGAGCACTTTACAGGGCGGAGTGCAGCTGTCCTTTCCTAACTACAAATACCTGTTTTTCAGCCTGGAAAATGAACCCTTCTGGAAACAACGAAAATTTTGAGGGCAGTACCTCCAGACCTTTCTTCTATGTGCTGCCCATGGCCCAGCAGCCTCGCCTGGGTCCCTGGTACCAGAATCCTGTCTATAATCCACTCTCCATTCCTGGGGCAGGTGAGGAATCTGAATCCCCAAGGAGGTTCAGTGAGATTAAGGACCCTCCCTGTAAACCAAGGCCTGAAGGTTTTCTAACACCTTTGTCCATTACTTCCCTTCACCCTGTGTTCACACTAGGAGATTATGGCAGCCCATGGGGCAGTGTTTGTTGTTCAGGTTAAAAGAAAATATGCAAATTCTAGCTTTGTGCCAGTTATTCTGCTCAATAGTAGAAATGGGTTCTCTCATTTGACATCAACCCATGAGCTTGGTATTGTTGCTGCCCTTGCTCCCCAAATGAGGGAACCGAGGCTCCCCGTCAGAGACTGGCTCAGGCTCACAGAGTAATCCAACCAAAGTCTCCTTGGGTTGTGAGACCAGTCTGGCTGGAAGAGGTACCTTACAGCTCCTAGTCTCTATACTTCTTTGATGAGGCCTAAACATTCTAAGGGGGCTCAGAGGTAAAGAATCTGCCAATGCAGGATACTTGAATTCCATCCCTGGGTGGGGAAGATCCCCTGGAGAAGGAAATGGCAACCCACTCCAGTATTCTTGCCTGGGAAATCCTGGACAGAGGAGCATGAGAGGCATGGGAGATGGGTTAAGAAAGTCGTTAGGAGTTACTCATGTAAAAACTGGGGGAGGACTTTATGTCCTTTGCTTTGTTACCTTTACAGAAGAGGTAACAGAAGACTCGGTGGGAGTCCTCTGGTGGGTGTGAGCAGCTGTGGCTGTGCAGTGAGTACTCGCTGAATGTTGTGACTGGCTGCAGGAGACAAAATGGCTAACTATCCCCTTTTCTTTCTAGGTTTCACAAGTGGAAGTCTGTATTTTCCATGTCCTATGGCGCTCAGTGAGCATCCTACCTTCCTCATCCCTCAGTCCCTGTTACCCACTACTCTTGACCAAAGATCCATGGTCGCAATGTTTTATAACATGGCACAGTTCCAACAATATGGTGGCTGCTGGAAAGAAATGAAAACAAAAGACACACAAACAGAAGCTGAACCTCAGCAGGCTGAAAATTTGGACAAAAAGCAAGATGTGAACTCAGAAGGTAACAGCCATGACATGGGAATGGTGACCAGTATCCCTGAGAATGTGGCTGAAGAGGAAGAGGTGGAGAGCAATGGCCGCCCTGAGGGAGGTATTCCCTCACCTACCTGGTTGGCTCAGGTCAACAAAGTAGATGAGGGCATCCAGGGTGACGTGGGTCAGTGCCATGATGCACAGCTTGAGTCATCATCAGAAAGCAGTGGACCGTGGTGGGATTATCGGGACCTCTTTGAATCTGATGATGATGATTTTGATTCTGAGAGTTATGAGGAGTTCATTCCCCACCTCTCAATGTCCCCTGTCCCCCTGCCAAATGAGGTAGGTGAGGGCATACAGCTCAGGAAATATCCCCAGCAAACATTCTCCAGAGGTGACACTCACATCCTCCGTGAAGAGTGTCATTATACCGCCCCTCATGCCACCCTGTACAGAGTGGATAAGGGTATCCAGGGGGAAATGAGAGAAGGAGCAAAGCAGATGGCGAATGGGTACCAGCATGAAGATGAATACGTAGGTGAGTTACACAATAACTGTGAGCAGCACAGTTCCTCCCCCACCTGGTTGCCCCTGGTCAACAGAGTAGATGAGGCCATCCAGGGTGACACTGTTCAGTGCTGTGATAAACAGAACAAGCCATCATCAGAAAGCAGCGAAGGGCCACGGTGGGAGTATGGGGATCTCATTGAATTTGATGATGATGATGATGATTATTCTGGTGGTTATGAGGAGTGTTTTTATTCCCCTATACTGTTCCCTGCCTCCCTGCAAAATGAAGGAAGTGAGGACATACAATTGGAGAGAGACCCCCCAGCAAATGCCATCCAGAAGTGATGATCATATCCTCCATGAGGGATGTCGGTATTCCGCCCCTCCTCCTACTCTGCATAGAGTGGATGTGGGCATCCAGTGGGAAATGAGAGAGGCAGCAGAGCCAATGGAGAGTGGGTACCAGGATGAAGATGAGTATGAATATGAAAGTGAGGTAGAGAATAACTACGAGAGGTATGGTTCCTCCCCTTCGTGGTTGACCCAGTTCAACAAAGTGGATGAAAGCATCCAGAGTGATATGAGATATGTAGCAAAGCAGATTGAGTGTAGGAGCCAGGATAAACATGATTATGAAGGTGAGGAAGAGAACAGTAACTATGAGGGGCCTCCCCTACCTGGTTGGCCCAGGTCAACAAAGTGGATGAGGGCATCCAGTGCAACGTGAGTTGCTATGAAGCCCAGGTAGAGAAACCTCCCCAGCAAATACCCTCCAGGGGTGAAGAGACAGCATCAGACAGCAAAACCAAGGGATCATGGAAAAAAACAGTTACAAACAGGAAACTGAATGTGGATAAAGATGAAGTGACCTTAAATGATGAAACTGAGGAGGTATATAATGAGAACTTGAAAAGATATGCAAAAGTTAAAAAGACCGTGAAAGGCAGGAAGCTGAAAGACATGAGCAACTTCTCAAATGCTAAGACAGCCTATCTGTTGAAGAAAACTACTGTCTTGACTGTTGTGCTTCCTGAGGATTCAGAAGACTCTGAGTTGGAAGAGGAAGGTGACATGGATGAGGTAGAATGCCTCCTTGAAGAAGTGAATCTACAGGGCCCTCTGACATCTTTGAAAGGAAGGTCTTATCATGAGGCTGGAAGGATAATCAGGATGCCACCTAAGAGCTCTGTCCCTTCTCGACTTGTGGTCTGGCCCACCAGAAATAAGTGCAAGTTATTCCAAGCTTGTGGTGAATGTGAGTGTGTCCCTGCGGTTTACCAGTGGAAACGACAGGATGGCTGTGAAAGCACTGGTGTCAGGCTCCACAGCAGACCCACCATGGCCAAGCCGGAGGGACTGCAGTCCAGAAAGCCTCTCACAAATCACTGGAGTGTAAGTGACTAATGGGTTCATATACTATTTTGTTGTCTGTGCTGGTTCCCTACCAGGTGAATCAACAGCATTTCCTCATTTTGAAAGTGTGCTGTCACTTAAAGCATACTGCGCTGTGTGCTAAGTCACTTCAGTCGTGTCTACCTCTTGGCCACCATGTGTACTGTAGCCCACCAGGCTCCTCTGTCCACAGGATTCTCCAAGGCAAGCATGCTGGAGAGGGCTGCCATTCCGTTCTGCAGGGGATCTTCCCAACCCAGGGATCGAGCCTGCGTCTCTTATGTCTCCTCCATTAACAGGCAGATTCTTTAACACTAGTGCCACCTGGAAAGCCCTATTAACTATACTGCCCATATTCAAAGGATCTGCAAAAAGAATCTTAAGTTAGAATTCCTGCATTCAGGGAAAATGCAGTGTAATCTGAGACAAAGTGCTCTAGTAGATGATAGAGATCTGGGTGGTGGTGGTAAGGAGAGTTTGGCATAGTCAAGAGAACATCGATCTAGCAGGACTGCTGAGAACGGGCGGTCCATGTGGAGGCAGAGATTTGAACAGATAGGATCTGTGGTTTGGAGGTGAGAGGAGAAAGTTTGGAGTGGGAATAGAAACAGCAGCCTGAGTTCAAATGGACAGCCAGGGCAGAATTCTGTTTGAGAATCATCCTGCCAGAGGGGAGAATTGTGAGGAATTGGGAAAGAGGCTAAGAATAGGGTAAAGGAGTGTTTCTTCTCACTTAGAGTTTTATCCTGTAGGCAATAAGCGACTAATTCAGATTGAGTAGAGAAATGAAGTGAATGTGCTCTAGGAATTTCAACCAGCATATAAAGTATTTTATAGGAGAAATTAGAATGGAAAGTGCTTATATGGCTGAAAACCAGTTTTATTCAACAGAACAAAGTGGTGAGGGTTCTGATTCACACAGGAGTATAAAAAATATGTGCAAGGACTAAAAACCTTTTTAAAAAGACTGGAGTTTGAAGTTGGGAAGAGTTGATTTGCTTTGCTGTGTGGGTTGTGGGTAGCAGGAGTGTAAAATGGTGAGATTGAGGGACTGGACCAGCAGACCACCCACACCTGGTTGAAGCTTGAGTTTGGAGCACCCTAGGACTGGCAGGGGCACAGATGACAGGAGTGGGGAGGGAGCACCCTAAGGAGAACTTTGGGAGATGATTACATCTGGGGTGCAAAGAATGAAGCAAAGCAGGTAAGTGAAGAATAGGATACATAATGGTCCCAGGGAAGTTTAAGTTCCTGGCTTAGTCCTAAAACCTTGAGACTGAAGAAATATGTAAGCCTACCCCTTCTACCAAAGGCTGGGATATTGTCATAACTAAACTCCTAATCATTAACATGACTTTTTGATTCATGCTTAGTGATTTGGAAGAGATTTTTAAAAACAGGATGAGTTTATGAGCCAATTTTTTGCTTTTGGTATGTTTGGTCCTTTTTTAGTCCAGAGATAAGCTTCAAAATAACTATCTTAAAAGAGGTTGAGGGTGGTCCCTTTGAGGTGAGGCTCAATGAAGGAAAGAGGCTGGGAACCACTACATTGTGTGCATGAAGGATCTTTATACAATGTCTTTAAGGCAGAAGTACCCCTTCTTAACAAACACCATCTTATGCTGGTACAGTGGATAGTGTGCACACAGCTCCACCTGGTCTAGACCCACCCTGTATGGCCCACAGCTCCTCTCAAGTCACCTGGATAAAACCTTAACACCAATGAATATGAGGACCACCTGAGGTGAAACCCAAGGGACCACCCCCCAATGCATCCTTTGTCCCCCATGGCATTTCTACACGGAATATCCTGTTACAGGATTATTGAAGCATAGACTCTGCAAGCAGCTACAGTCCAGTGGAAGACCAATGCTCTTGCAGCCAGAAGCCCTGGAGTCAAGGCACTGCTCTGCCTCTTACCCCAGATAGTAACAATTGCAAGGCAGCTTCCTCATCTATCGCCTAGAGATCATGCCCTGACTTTAACAGCATGGTGTGAGAATGAATTAAAAGTGAACTCATTTGTAAACAGTGGTCTGTATCTTGCATGCATTGAGTCTGTTACTTGAAACCCTTCCACACTCACACTGCATGACTTTGACTTCTTTCCCCAGTGGCATCCAAAGTCCTTGGTTGATACGTGGACCAGAAGTTCCCTGGCATGTTCATTGTCTGGGACATCTGGTATACAGTCTTCTGGCTTAGTCTCATCTTCCTGAGATGAGAGTGTAAGCTCTTTGGCAAAAAAAAAAAAAAAACTGGAATTCACCTGTTTGAGAACACAGCATTGCCTGGCTTTCTCATAGGCTGGAGATCCTAATGTCATCATAAGTGACCTTCTGAAGAGCTAGACAGACAACACAAAAGAGTGGAAATAACTATCCTAGAAGAGCTAGCTGTACATGAAAACAAAGTAGCTGTTCTTAAGGCAGTTACTAGTGTTTACACAGAGATGATCTGTGAGCTCCAAGTTCTGATTCTAGATCACAAAATCAGATTCTAAGATCACAAAGTTTTCTCCTAACTTAGACAAAGCATAAAATCAAAAGTTTCCTGATATAATAAAAATAACATGCTAAAATAGCCACTATCATGTTTATAATCTCATACATGCCATTTCAATCAGCAGAAAACTACAATGAACCAAAACAAAAAGGGTCTTTTTTAGTAAAAGCTAAAAAATTTGTTTTTAGGTGACTCAGGGCTTCCCTTGTGGCTTAACTGGTAAAGAATCTGCCTGCAGTGTGAGAGACCTGGCTTTGATCCCTGGGTCGGAAGATCCCCTGGAGAAGGGAAAGGCTACCCACTCCGGTGTTCTGGCCTGGAGAATTGCATGGACAGAGGAGCCTGGTAGGCTATAGTATAGGATCGCAAAGAGTTGGATGTGACAGGAGTGACATTTTGTAACTAAAGGTTAATAAAATATGCCCAGTAGTCAGATTCTATATAAATATACTGATACTGTATTTCTATACCACATCATGCTGGGATGTAGAACTTAAATTCACTGAAATAACAACTTGATTTTTTATTTTTGGAAGAAGAGAAAACAAAAGGTTGCAGGGAAAATTGGAGGGAAGAAGTTTTAACCTAATCATAGTTCCAACCTGTCATTACAGTTGTGTGTGATTTACCTACCATAACTTCCAAGTTCCACAACACTGAGAGGCTCATGGGGGTAGTGTGTGAGTGATCTATTCTAACGAGGAAGGGGGTGATGCAGGGAGGAGGAAGCAAAGCCAGAGGGAAGGGCCTGTTGTAGGGGAAGGAGGTGGGGATGATCTGTCCCAGAGCCCCACCCCACCCCCCACCACAATCCACAGCTCTGGATTCAAGATCTCCCTACAGGCCAGGCCTGCCCTCCATGGGGGCTGTGGGGCTGCCATCTGCTGCTCAGCTCCCTGATCACCCACTGTGCCCTTTACTGACCTCTCAGGACTTGGGACGTGGGACTCCTGCTAGACAGGCAGCACCCAGTAAAGAACGACCGCTAGGACATCTAGTAGTTGAGTGGTTAAGAACCCATGTGCCAATGCAGGGGACATGGGTTGGCTCCCTGATCTGGGAGGATCCCACATGCTGCAGGGCGAATGTGCCCGCGCACTGCAACAGAGAACCTGAGCGTTGCAGCTAACACCCAGCACATTCAAATACATGTATTTTAAAAAGCTGCCAGAGAAACAGAAGACAGATTGTGAGCACACTTTCCTTCTGCCAACAGAGCCCTCAGACCCCAGGGTTTTAAGGATACAAATCACGCCTATACTGCCATTTCTACTTCAGATTGCTCCGCTGGGACATCCAGAAATGGCTTCTGGATGCCAAATCTAGAAAAGCAGCACCAACAACTGCTCGTGTTTGTTTTTTTTCTAAATTAAAAAAATTGAGATGTAATTGACATATAACAGTGTATTACTTTTAGGTGTGACAATGTTTAGTTTCAAGTACTGACACATTCCAGGCTATGCAACACATAGCGTGGGTGTCTCCTTTTAAATGTGAGACATAATGGATGCAACCCCCTTCTTAAAGTAGTTGGAAAAGGAGGCAGGACCACTGAGTATCTCAGGTCTTCAGTGTCTCTACAAAGAAATTTTACTGAGAGAGGGCATGGGCACTGTGACCAGTTTAAAATTCTGTCTTGACTTCAACAACTTGGAAATAGGCAAGTCCTCAAACTGCTATACACAGTGATTTCAGAGATGATTAATTTTCTGACCTTTTTTTCTCATTCCAGCTTTATTTTCTGAATTTTGTACAGTAGAAATGTCTTTCCTGGCATTAGGAAGCCATTAGTAAACACAAAAATGTTAAATCATTTAGCAGTCAAATACGTTGATTATCCCAAAATGAATACAGGAAGATCTCCAAAAGTTTAAAAAAACAAAAAGCAGTAGTATACAGGACAATGTGTTCCATATGCTTGTATTTGTGTGTACAGGAAAAAAGGGATTGTGTGTTTACACATTTATATAAACACAGACACGCATATACAGGAACTGAATATCTCTGGAAGAATACCTGAGGGAGGGAGTTTTATTTTCACTTACATTTATTTATATGCAAATACATTACCTCAAACAATGTTCAATGTTTTTTAATTACAGAAAAAAAAAAAACAAAAAACGAAGTTAATGCCACTTTCCTGACATCTATGTCCCAGGACAATATAACTCTAAGCCAAAGGTAACCTAGTACTTAGTATTTTGCACCCCTCACACACACTTTTTTCCTATTACGAGCTCATTTCTGCTAGAGTTATATAGATAGGCTGTATTTTTGTTTTAGAATTTCAATGTTACTTCTCTAATTGTTTCAGGAGTTGTTAAATTTTCACTCTACCTCTAACCAACTTGATATTTCCTCCTACCAAACAGGTACATTAAACTTTCAGGTGATATGGAATGTTCAATGTTCAACTTAAACTTACTCCCTGCAGAAGTAACCAGTCAACAATTATCACACCAGGCACAGTGTTAAGTAAGTACCAGAAGGGAGAACTGAGGGGATAAGGGTACTCTTAATGAAATCTAGAAACGCCACAGTTAAAACTGCTCTTAGAAACCCCCATGTAACTCTTGATAAAGGTAACTTCATCTTGGGATCCACAAAATGGAGGCCTACTCAGTGACCCAGCTCACGTCACAAATCAAATCGAAAACCTAAGTCAGCGTGCACTAACCGGAAATGCCTCGCTGTCGAGGAAACCTAGAATACCCCTGGCACGATCCTCCAACTTAGCCTAGTTTATCATACCCTAGATAAGAGGACCTGCTAGCCTTAAATCCCTGACCTCCTCAGTCAGTGCAGTCACTCAGGCCTGTCTGACTCTTTGTGACCCCATGGACCGCAGCAGCATGCTAGGCTCCCCTGTCCATCACCAACAAAGCATGGCCCCACCCACCAGAACAAGACCCAGTTTCCCACTCAATCAGTCTCTCCCATCAGGAAGCTTCCCTAAGCTTCTTATCCTTATCCATCAGAGGGCCAAGAGAATGAAAACCACCATCACAGAAAACTAATCAAACTGATCACCTGGACCACAGCCTTGTCTAACTCAGTGAAACTAGAAGCCATGCCATGTAGGGCCACCCAAGACTGATGGGTCATGGTGGAGAGTTCTGACAAAACATGGTCCATTGGAGAAGGAAATGGCAGTTCAGTATTCCTGCCTTGAGAACCCCATGAACAGTATGAACCTGACCTCCTGGCCAATCACATTGTTTCTGAGTTGCTGAAACCAAGTCACTATAAAACCAAGTTCCCCTTCTGAGTTTATGATTTATCTCTATATTCAAAACTTTATTCCCTTTCTTGTCCTGCCCCTGTTATCCTCAGGATTGAGGAGTATCAAAAGTGAGGATTCACTTCAGATCAGTTCAGTCACTCAGTTGTGTCCAATTCTTTGCGACCCCATGAACCGCAGCACGCCAGGCCTCCCTGTCCATCACCAACTCCCGGAGTTTACCCAAACTCATGTCCATTGAGTCGGTGATGCCATCCAACCATCTCATCCTCTGTCGTCCCTTCTCCTCCTGCCTTCAGTCTTTCCCAGCATCAGGGTCTTTTCCAGTGAGTCAGCTCTTCACATCAGAACTGTGCATGACAGAGAACTTACCTGCCTTGAGCAGTTTTTTAAAAACACGATGGGCATGCAGGCTTCAGTAGTTGTGGCGCATGGGCATAGTTGCTCCACCGCATGTGGGATCTTGCTGGACCAAGCATTGAATCCATGTATATCCCCTGCATTGGCAGAAGGATTCTTAACACTGGACCACCAGGGAAGTCCCTGTCTTACAGTTTAAATGCAGCAAATACTATTCTCTCCACTAACGTGTAAAAGATCTATATACCGAGTCTCATCTCTATAATCAAGTCTTTGCCTCAGTTGCATCTGCCTTAAAAAGCTACATCTAAGGCAGTGAGTCAGGCTTTGGTGAGGAACAGAACTACCTAGAGAACTTATGAACTTGGTAAAATGCAAAGCTCAAAGGCCCTGTCCTATTTCAGTAAGCCTTGGCCTGTGTTCTGTAGTAGCTCTCCAAGTCATTCTGACTTGTCATACCAGTTTTGAAACCAAAGTCTGAGGCAAACTGACCTAACTCACCAACGCCAGCATAGCTTCAGCCTTTTCTGCTAAGGCCCCACCTTCACTACAGAGCCCAGCACATACAGCCCAGCCGCCACAGAAACAAACACACCTGTATAAAAACAGCCGTTCACCAGCAGACTCCCGAAGTGAAAATCCTTTCACATCATTTCAGCTTAAAATCACCTCTTGTACTCTGCCAGAATCTTCAATCACATTTTCTCCCCAATTTTTACTCCTCTAGATCCAATATTCCTTGCCCATGCACTAAATTTTGAGGGATTTTGGAGCCCAATAAATAGAGCTCTTATTATGTATAACAGTGGTTCTCAACCACTGTGACTGTTTTGCCCTAAGGGGACACTTGGAGCCATTTCCCTGGGAGGAGCAGGGAAGGATACCACTGGCACCTAATTGATCCTACAATGCACGGACAGTGCATGCTTCTAAGAATTATCCAGACAAAAATGTCAGTAGCACCGAGGTTAAGAAACCCTTATTTACAATAGTATCCATTCTAAAAGAAATGCAATGTAAGACAAAAGTATAAGCAGATGGGAGTCAGACCATTATCGGTATTACTGCTAAAGACTAGATTAAGAGACATACTTTACCTGTAGGCAAGTGGACTTCCTGTCACTGAACCCCAGAATTAAAACCAACCTGCTTGCCACAGACTAGATAACTGGAGGCCTCCCTTTGTGAGGTCACATTTCTGGAGAACTCACAGCATGTTGGAATTAAGCACATGTGCTCCCTGCAGGCTACTAACTCCCAGGAGGAAACAAATGAGCATGACCAACCACCCAGCTCCTGCCCGATATCAAGTAAAAGAGGAGAAAGAGGATGGCATTACTTCACTTATGTTCCCTCCAAAGGGAAAAATAATAGGATGAAAGTATTGCCTCCTCTGCCTCCAAAAGGGTCACAAGTAGTGGGATGGAATAACAGACTCCTAAGAACCTACTGTTAAATCTATGCAAAGTTTGCAAGCCAGCTATTAAACCCATGGCTGCTTGAAACCAGCCAAGCAGGAATGTTTACACCATGAAAGTAAAAACACACACAAATCAGTGCTTTGTTTTCTGGAAAGTAAAGTTAGGTCCTTCTACCATTTGGAAACACTGAAACTGAAGATGGATTCAAGACTGCAATGAAACGAAAGATAATAAAGCACTAAAATATATATTATATAAAATCATATGGTTCTAATCATAGATAAAAACCATTATGGACAAGGCCAACACAAAAAAAATTATTCATAAAAAGTACCAACAAGCAAACTACAAATTGGGGAAGTTACTGTAAAATGCATGATTAAGAGTAACCTATTAAGAATTCTTACAGATTAGTAAGAAAGAACAGTATCTCAGTGGCAAAACCCTTATATAATTCATAAAATACAAATGAGTTCAACATTAATTTTAAAAAATTAAACATACCAGATTTTGCCTATCACAACGGCAAAGAGGGGAAAAAATAGAACATAGCCAATGTTGATAAGTATGTGATGGGTACTATGAAAAACTGGGCTTCCCAGGTGGCTCAGTGATAAAGAATCTGCCTGCCAATGCAGGAGACGCAGGGAGATGTAAGTTTGATCCCTGAGTCGGTAAGATCCCCTGGTGCAGGAAAGAGCAACCCACTCAAGTATTCTTGCCTGGAAAATCCCATGGATGGAGGAACCTGGTGGGCTGTAGCACATGGGGTTGCAGAGAGTCGGACACAACTGAGCATGTACACTAAGAAAAACTACGTTAGGCTGGCATAAACTTTTTGTTGGCAACTGACAGTATCTACCATTGACCTTACCATGTAAGGTAAATATATACCAAATTGACCTTACAAATTCTTGAATTTATTCTAAGGAAAATAAAAATATATAAAGATTTAGATAATACTACTGTGACCAGTAATAAAGAATAGGCTAAATAAGTTATGGTAAAACCATTTAATAAAATACTTTACCCACATTAATGCTGCTGAAATATCTGACACAGAACCTTTCTCACCATTTAAATTCAAAAAAGTCTTAAATGGAGGCAACAAAACAGTACATTTAGGAAAAGCAAGTTTTTAAAAAAATGTACTGAGAGTGTATTAACGTCTAAGAGCATATACAGCAAAGTGTGATTAATATTTTCCTTTTCACATTTCTACAATGTACATATATTATCTGGGTATGTTGCTTGTTTGTTTTTAATAGGAGTTAATGATGGATGGCATCATCGACTTGATGGGCATGGGTTTGGGTAGACTCCGGGAGTTGGTAATAGACAGGGAGGCCTGGCGTGCTGCGATTTATGGGGTCGCAAAGAGTCGGACGCGACTGAACTGAACTGAACTGAATGAACTTAAGTTCAGTTAAAAAAAAAAAAGCATCAGAATCTGAAATGAGTTTTGTAAACAATCATTTCTAGTCTTTTAAATGTACCTGTTCAAAATCAAGGCTCATCATTTTGTTTGGAACAATTTTTGTTTGAGAATCAAATGTCATGTAGATGAGGAAGCAAATAAGCATAAAATGACAGGAAAGTGAGTGAAAGTAGTTACAAGCTTTGTTTCACTGGCTATTGCAGTATAATAAATAAAATGACAGTTAACAAAAACACATTTATTTTTGTCTTCAAAGAACAAACTGTTCTTTTCCCAATATAATCATGATTAACTTACAAAAATGGGCATTTACAATGCATCTTCAAAGCATTTCCCTTTAACGGGAAACTTGGCTTCACAGAATACAAACATTAAAAGGTTAAAAAAAAAAAAAAACTTCTGTTGTCATTATAAAATAAAACCTAGCGTAAGTTAAGGAAATCCTTTCATACTTCAGGTCCTTCTCCTCCAGGAACCAGCTGCAAAGGAGGAAAAAGTTTAATACTTAGTTTAGTACTACATGATCTAAAAACCCCTACTGAGAGCTCATTGACTGGTCACTGACCAGTCTTTGCCTTTCCCTCATATTCCCATTTTCCCTGTCACTTCTGTTTACAATCCCAACAGTATCAATTAATACTTAGTGATTTAGTGTCTCAACAATAGTAAATGATTAAAATAAATGAGTAAAATAAATGATTAAAAAGGACAAGCAGGGACTTCACTGCTGGTGCAGTGACTAAGACTCCATGCTCCCAATGCAGCGGGCCCGGGTTCGATCCTTGGTCAGAGAACTGGATCCCACACATTGCAACTAAGTAAAGATCTTTCGTGATGCAACTAAGACCTAATGCAGCCAAATAAATAAATAAATATTTTAAAAAATACATAAAATAAAAGGCATAAGCAAACTAATCTTAGGCCTAATGTCATTGTCAACAGTTTGGCCACAGAACCCTGATCAACAGAGCATTCCCTTCACATCCTAAGCACCGCTGGGTCGAGAGCATTTAGTCAAGCAAGTTAGTTCTGTAATCCCTGCTCCACAAAGATGGCTTAACATCTAAATAAAAGACCTTCACTGTCTTACCATTGTTATATTATTTCCATTTAGCAAAATTTGATCTAGTTTAGTAATTCTTCTTCCTTCTGGTGTGATTTCACTAAACAAAAAGATTTTCAAAAAGTCAGGATAAAGAGTGATAGTCAAAGCCAACATTTTGATCTGCCAAAAGGTTAGTTATTATATATACATGAACTGTACAAACACTTTCTAGAGAGAAGGTTATCCCCCCGATGATGTCAATTCTCCAAAGGCAACAGAGTGGACTTACTGGCCTAAGACCCATATCCCCTAGTGCACATCTTCATCTAAAAAACTGAAACTTGCCAAGGAGATCAAATAGGAACTAAAATGTTTACATATATATATATATATACACACACACACATAAGTTGTAATTAATTGAAAACATTAAATGCTTTTATTATCAGTTCCTTTATTTGAATGGAGCCCTAAGATCCCTGACTGCTTTTACCTTAAACCTTTGTCTCCACTAACTTCCTAGCAATTAGTGACAACTACATTAAGGTGATAATCCTCCAATCCAATTTTACTAACATCAGTAGGTAAACTCTCTCTCTTTAGAGTAATTCAAACAGGCAGTGTTCTCTCCTACATCCTTTTACTGACTCAACAGCACTAAAATTGCCTTAAATCAAACACACAGATTCCCCCTACCCATTCTTTAATTTTAACACTACTCACAATTCAGTGACATCTTCCAATACCATATCTGAAATTTGGTGTTAAGAAAATAAACATACCAAATTAAAATTTACTCTCGCTTATGTCTTTGTTCAGTTTTAATTATAACACTGAATATAATGGCTCAAATGCAAGCTGCTTGCAATTGGTAGGAACTTCACCGTTCAGTACCACATCCCTTAAAACACTATCACAATTTCCATGAAGATAAGTTAATTTTTATTGTAATAATCGGTAAGTACTGATAGTCTATAGTTCTTTTTAAAAAATACTGAAGAACAAACCCATACAACCACCTTTAAAAAGGATACTGACAAAGTCATCAAATCCCAGAAGTGTGCCAACAATCTCCTTATCACTCTTCATCACAATGTGAATTCTTGATCCTATACACTTGTCCACAAGCTCTACGGATATATTTTTTGAGGGAAAAAAAGGGGGGGGTGGGTGGCGGGAGAGAGAAAAGATTAATTTGCCCATTCATAACTTTAACAAATATTTGAGTGCCTACTGACACTTATTACGTGCATATGGTCAAAAGATAAGCCAGGAAAAGTATTCACTCAAAAACTTTAGACCTTATATTACATATTTCAGTCATTCTATTAACAGGAAAGTTTTCCCTGTTCTCCACTTATCCCTCTTTTGTAGTAATTTATCATGGTTGCGGTTTAATATTATTTTAATTATCTGATTAACATATGAGCGCCCCTCTTGACTGTAAGCTCCATGAGAACTGAGAGGTGGTTGTTTTTACTCATCAGTGTATCCCCAACGGACAGTGCCCGAAATGTACTGGTCATTCAGAAGAGTTTGTTCGAGGAAGGAAAAAACTTTACAATCACTGCCACATCCACTAACTCGATAACCCTTCAAATATAAAACATTAAGAAGAAAAAGGCATAACTGTCTTCACCAGAGATTCCTTCTTGTCATAAGTCTACGTCTGCCCTGTATCCTGTCTCCTACACTGGTTTGTATGCTATCTGAAGGTAATGGTCGTGATTTAAATTTGTTGAATAATGCCCTATCACAGTGTCTAGTGCACAGATGCGCGGTAATTGTTTGCTAAATAAATGAGTAACAGGAGCTCGTTTCCAAAGGCCTCTTTAAAGGCTCATTCCAGACCCGAGTGCCTCTCTCAAAAACCAGCCAGACACGATCTAATCTGGGTACTTTAAATGCACGGTTGCGGAATGGGCATGCTACCCACCACTATAAAGGCGAGCGCACAACAAAGAAGGCCGACGACGCATTCACCAAGAGTGAACCTTTCCGGTGAAGGTTTGGGGAGTCAAAAATCCCTGCCTCAAGAAAACCCCAACACGCCAAAGAGAAGTGGGCGGCCTGAGGCCGCAGGGACTAGGAGCCTAGAGGAGAGCGGCGGAGAAAGCTACATTTTTCTAACACTCGGCCATGGGCTGCCTTGCTCTTCGGCCCCAACCCTAACTTTCAGCTACCCACCGCGGCTCCCCAAGACAAAGATTACCTAGAGGAAGCAGCTGTGACGGGTTAGTGGTAGCGTTAGCCGCCATGCCTACGCCGGAAGTGGCCTGCCTCTATCGACGTCGGAACGGCGAGTTTGAAAGAGCGCGCTTCCGCTTTTTTTCCTGCCCGGGCAGGCTCAACCAATCTGAGGCCGAGAGTGCGATCGAGGGGATCCAGCCACTTCTTTATCCTGCAGGGAGATTCTAAGTGTTTCTGTTCACTGAGCGTTCCACGTTCTCCACAGATGCTCTCCTCTCCAAACTTGCAAGAGACTTTAGAGATCTCCAGTCTTATAAATAAGGTATTCCTCTAATCCGGAAGACTTTGCGAAACGAAAACGTTTGTGCTGTCTTATTTCCCCCATCAAGCTGTGTCTCATATCAACCCAGGAGCTTTCTCCGACCAGTATCAATAAATTTGATTTTCCCGCCACCGATTCATTGTGTTGCAATTTTCCTTAAAAAAAAAAAAATCTACCGCTTCTTTTAAAAGTTTGATGATTTGAAAACCCACAACTAGCATTAAAAAAAAACTTCTGGGCGAGGGGGAAATTTTAAGTATGTTTTCTATTTTCTACTATCGTTTCCTTTTCTTTTTTTCTATTCTACTTTTTATATTTTTTCCATTTCTACTGTTTTCTATCTTCTACTATCAGGAGTTGGTGATGGACAGGGAAGCCTGGTGTGCTGCAGTCCGTGGGGTCGCAAAGAGTCGGACAAGACTGAGCGACTGAACTGAATTGTCCTTTTTAATCTTGTAATATCTAGGAGTCTACTATACACTTTTTGTATACACTATTTCTTCCAGAGTCCAACAGGCAACCACCAGATGTCATTCTATGTTAATAACATCACGTTTAGGAAACCTTGGTGCTTTTACACATCTGTTTTGAAAAGAAAAAGCGAACAAATTTTTTGCGTTAGTCTATTTATTTTATGTTTATATCTGAGGAGCTTAAAGCTGAAGAGTTTAAGCAGGAGAGGCCAGGAAGAACATCATTCATTCACACAACAATGGCTGTAAAGCACCAATCATTCATTCATCGAACAAATACTTTAGTTGAACATAGGCATTTTGCTTAATATAAAATAGTGTAAAAAATAAAATACTGTAAAGAACAGAACTACAATGTCTTCTGCCCTTATAGGAGCTAAAGGACAAATGGGGGAGAAAGACAACTAGCAAGCATTATGTACAACGCACGTGAAAGATCTTTAGTCAATCGTCACATCATTCTCTGGCAAGACAAAGTAATGCCAAAATTTTTCTTTTTCCTATATCTATTCTTGTTTCATTTTCACCATACCATAATGTGAATAGGAACCAAATTCAAGGCATTGTTGCTTCCTGATAGAGTTTAAAATTTAAGAAAATAAGCTTTAAGTCAGTATTTTGCTTTCCATTACAGAAATCAAATTAACATTAGCAATATTCAGCACTATTGATGAAGAATAAAGGAGGTCTTGTACTCTGAAAAAGGAAATACAATTTGTTTACACAGTAGTTAATGGGGATTGCAGGAAGAGGTGTTTTTATTCTATCGAGTTCTTTCCTGAGGCAAGACACTAAAAGAAACAGGCCAATTCCAAATGAATTTGAAAACATATCATAGCTCTGTCTCCAGGGTTTTTCTCCTGGTTCTTACTTACAGAGCAGATATAAAATAGAACTTATAATTTATCATAACAGATATTATAACTAAAAGAAGCTCTTCTACTGTATGTTCAGAAAGACATTTCTACTTTTTTCCCTGGAGATAAATTTCATCATAAAATATAAGCAAATTTTTCCTTTCAAAATAATGTTCAGGAAGTATTTCATTATCTCAAATCGCTATTTCCAATCTTGATCTTTCAAACACTTTTTTAAAATAAAGGAGAAATTCCTATTTTCCCTTAATATGTTCTTGTAGACAATATGTTGCTAATTAGTGTATTTTATATTAATAGAACTCATTAAAAACTAATGTAAAGTTGTTAAATTGTTAAATGGACCAGTCTGTATAATTAGAGATGGAAAAAATTTTAGAAATTCCCTTGCTTAGTTTCTCTCCCAGTTTTCCCTGTGACATATCTTTTGTTTACAGCATTATTTTAAATGACATATTTTTTAAGCATTTAAGCAAATAATGGTTGTGAAGAAATGATTTCATCTTAGTTGGAGACCCTAGCATGCAAAATATAACAGATTTGGGGGGTATGGCTATGCTGGGCCTTATCTGTGGCACTTGAGATCTTTAGAGGTGCCATACAAACTCTTAACTGTGGCATGTGGGATCTAGTTCCCTGTGAAGTGAAGTGAAGTCACTCAGTTGTGTCCAACTCTTTCGACCCCATGAACTGTAGCCTACCAAGATCCTCAGTCCATGGGATTTTCCAGGCAAGAATACTGGAGTGGGCCCTGACCAGGGATCAAACCCGGGCCCGCTGCATTGAGTCACTGGGCCACCAGGAAAGTTCTGGTACATATTTTATACTGCTATCACTGGGGTCTCCTGCACAACAAAGTAAAGAGTTGGCATTCACTACACAGAGTTCTAAGATGCCCTGACCTTTCATCCTTTTAAAAAAAATGTTCAATTTCACTTCAATTTTAGCTAGGCTAATTGTGGAAAATGTCAAAGCAGATGGGAGAAAACAGTAACATATATATTCTGTATACAGGGAATGTTATAGTTTCATACACAGTTCTGAGTCAGTGCCAAAAATTTTGTAATACAGAAAAGAAATAGTAGCAACAACTTGAAGTTTTTCCACAGTATTATTAGCATTAAAACAATTCTACTGAATCACAGAAAGTATGTTCTATTAATAAGAAGAAAATGGAAGTGAAAGTCACTCAGTCCTGTCCAACTCTTTGGAGACCTCACCAACTTTAATTATCTTCAAGGCTTCTCTATCCATGGAATTCTCCAGACAAGAATACCAGAGTGGGTAGCCATTCCCTTCTCCAGTGTATGATCCCTACCCAGGGATTGAACCCAGGTCTTCTGCATTGCAGGCAGATTCTTTACCATCTGAGCCACCATTATAGTTTTTCCCAGCCATGCTTAGATTAGAATGCAAGTCCTTAAATTTTAAGGCCACAGTGGAAAACATCAACTATTAAGGTTGTCTAAACTAAGAGATGGGCAACTTGTAATGATAAACTTCACAAATAGTTATTGCAATAATTATGAATGCTATTTGAAGCAGGCACCTACCCTCAAACTGCCCTGGACAAGACTTGTTAAATCTGCTATTATTTCCACTATTCACTTTAAATTGACGTGAAATGAGATTCAGTTTTTTTTTTTAATTCAACTAGTACAATCAGTAAGGAAATAAAAACCTCTGATGATAACTGACTCCATGTATTTTGTGCTGATCAGAGTACTAAACCCAGAAGATAGAATGAAAAAAAAATTTTTTTTTTAAAAAGCAGGACTAAATTAGCCTTTCCTGGTGGCTCAGACAGTTAAGAATCTGCCTGCAATGCAGGAGACCTGGGTTCAATCCCTGGGTCGGGAAGATCACCCAGAGAAGGGAATGGCTACCCACTCCAGTATTCTTGCCTGGATAATTTCATGAACAGAGGAGCCTGGCAGGCTACAGTCTGTGGGGTCGCAAAGAGTCTGACACGACTGAGCAACCAACACTTTCACAACAAAGTAAAAAATAAAATATCAGGGCTAGAATAATCATTTTTACAGGTCTCCCTGTAAATTTAATTTATTTTCAAGGCTATTCTGCATGAGGCCTTAAAACGCTTCCAAACTCCTATACATATATTTCAATAAGGAAAAAACACAGAACGAAGCAAAAGAGAAACTCTGGGTAAGCAAGTAACTTAAAGGTTGAATACACAGATGTAGAGCCGCACCAATATGTCTCCATGTTATCAAAATTTAAGAATAAAGGGCAGGGACTCCAGGTCAGAGAGGCGAAGGGAAGGAGGTGGAAGAACTGGATACACGGAAAATGAAGGGGGAAAAAGGTAGGAAAAAACTGACGGAAGAGATGGGTAGGGGCGAAGATTTTAAGGAGGAAGAGGCAAGGACAGAGGAGGAAGGGGGAGAAGGTCGCACAGAGAGTGGGTGAACTGGGGACAGGTGTGCCCAGCTGCCCCACCAGGCCCCGCCCTCGGCCCCGCCCACTCGGCGCCCCCGCCCCGCTCCCCAGGCCCCGCCCCGCCACCAGGCCCAGCCCCCTCAGGTCCCTCCCGATCCTGCCCGTCCCGCCTCGCCCGCGGCGGCCCCTGCATCAGGTGACAGCCCGGAAACAGCGGAAGCGGATGAGGGAAGCGCGGCCGCGGCCCGGGAGGGCGGTGCAGAGCTGCAGGATCCTCGGCTTCCTCCCGGCCCCCGCGCGGCTCTCATGCGGCTCCCTCGCTGACACCTGAAATCCACCTCTCGCTGTCCTCCTGGGGATCGCGGGGTCGCCGAGCTTGCCGCCCTTGGCGGTTGAAGTCATCGTTGTGCGGGCCCGCGGCGGTCGTCCATGGAGAAGATCAGGCGGGGCGGCGATGGCCCCCCACGGGGGCCCGTCCTGCACATCGTGGTGGTCGGCTTTCATCACAAGAAGGGCTGCCAGGTGAGAAAGGGGCCCGTGCCCGCCCCCTGCCGTTCTGGCGTTCGCGCGCCGCCGACACCCCCGCGGTTTCGCTCGGCTCGGACCACCCTCCAGGCCCTCCGCCCCTGAACTTGACTCCTCTCTCCTGATCCTCGCACTCACCCTACCTGAAGCCCACCCCGCACGCTCCCTGTTTTCTCCTCCCCCTGAAAATTGTATCTTGAGCAGCGGAGGAGCTATGTGTCGGTATGTTGGGGTTGGCAGATATTTAGGTTCTTCCGTGGAGTCAGAGGAAGGAATCGATGGTCGGCCCACTCCTCATCCAGCTCTGTCTCCGTTGACTTTCTGGTTGTCTGCTTTTAGTGGGATTCCCTTAGAAAAAAAAAATCAGCGCTTGGGCAGCGTTTTCAAGGTAATGAGCTCTGGGCTTCCGCACGAGTACCTTAGGATGGTCGAAGCACATGCGGCACCGTGGGAAAATCAACTTCCTTTGTTTATCTGTGAAAGCCCTGGAACCCCTGTTAGGCTGATGTATTGACTCCGCCCCCCTTCCCATTCGGCCTTCGAGTTCCTATTTAGTCTTGCCCAGATCTTGCCTTTTGGTGAGAGGTAGACTCTCCAGCTCAGTTGCAGTGAGGGGAAGTGTTATTTACCAAGCAAAGAAACGTGCAAATATTAAGTCATTTTTAAGCTTCTTCACTGAAATGGTGAACGGGAACAATAGGACATCTGCAATCTATGTATCGAAGGCAGGGGAACAAAGGTAGAGGATTATTTAATGAGTGCAGACACTGGAAGGCAATGATGTCATAATGTGCTAGTGAACAGTAAATTGAAATGCTTAAAGTATTAAAAATGCTGATTGCTACCGCTAGGTAATGTAGCATTTCAAAGAAAATGTAATATTTTAGAAGACTGATTGGCAAAATTTCAGTTCATTAGAGGATAATGACAGAAAAGTGATGGAGTGAAAGTAGTTGTTTATGTATGTGTTTTAAAGACAGCTTCACTTAAAAATATATTCCTTGTCCCTCAAGTAAAAATAACACAGAAAGTTACCAAGGAGGAAGTGAGATTGTTCAGGGTAGTATTAGAAAATTCCAAGCAACGGCAATGGAATGTATACGTTTTTTAAATGTGGCCTTATATTTGGAGGTAAGAAAATAAGTATTTGAGATAATTGTACTATGGCATGTAAGTAGTGCCTTTGTGCTCAGTCGTATCTTACTCTTTTCCACCCCGTGGACTGTAGCCCCGCCAGGCTTCTCTGTCCATGGGATGCTCTAGGCAAAAATAACTGGAGTGGGTTGCCATTTCCTACCCAAGGGATCTTCTCGACCCAGGGGTAGAATCCACGTGTCCTGCATGGCAGGCGAGTTCTTTACCACTGGGCTACCTAGGAAGCCTGTAAGCAGTGTTCATCATCCTTAGACTTTCAATACTTTAAAACTTCATCTAGTTGTATGACAATATCAAAGAGATGAAGTTTTAAAGTATTAAAAATCTAAGGATGATGAACACCGCTTACCTCAGAGATGGGTGAAGCAACTGAAGCTTGGAGGAAGTAACTGATCTTGCCAAGGTTATGCTGGAATCAGAATTGCCTTGGCACCATGCGTGTTCATTCCGCTGAGCCACGTGGCGTGAAGGAGTCTTCTATGAGAAAGTAAGGAGTGGGTCCTGTTCACAACCAAATGAAATTTTTAATGACTAAAAAGAAGGAAAGGTAGGGAATAGAATAGAATAGAATAAAATCTTTTAATCATTGTTGTCATCTAAAGTCAAGATTAATTATTATGTGTTCTTCCTGTTTTGTTGGTAGGAGTAATATAATTTATGTTTCCAGTAAGGAAAAAATGATTTATCATATGAAAAATATGTGCTGCTTAGGGATTAAAGAACACTAAACAACAGCTTGTAAGATGAAGCAGAACTCTGCGGCAGCCTGGATGCCGTGATCTTTCTTTGGCTTTTGCTTTCAGCCCTGCGATTGATTGTTTTGTGTGTTTTGGTTTTTTTGGCCGCGCTGCTTGGCTTGCAGGATCTTAGTTCTCCAACCAGGATTGGAACCTAGGCCCCAGCAGTGAAAGCATCAGGTCCTAACCACTAGACCACCAGGGAATTCCCTAAAGTGAGAATTTATAGCCAAGGAGCAAAGTGGGGGCCAGTGGCTGGAAACTTACTGCATCAAGGGTAAGAGGGGGTTTCTAGCTAAAGCCACCTAACAGGATACTTGATAAAAGTAGGCAAGGCAGAGATGAACCTGGAAGCCCAAAGTCACAACCTCATTGAGAAAAGAGTTCAGAGGAACCTGACCTAGTTTGGTTAAGGAGAGCCTCATTGTCAGCATTGACATTGAAGCCCAGATGTCCCTAGTCTTTATAACTGCATCTGTTTTAGTAGTACTTTTAGGTTGTAGGCTTTTCGTAGAATGGAAAAATACATGCTTTGTATATTACAAAAATATTTTGTTAATCTGCATGATGCCTCATGGAGACAAAAGCAATTATTTTTTAATATACACACTTGCTGAGTGTTTGCTTACCTGGGGTCCTGATAGAATTGAAGAGAATGCAAAGGGTTCTGCCACAATGCAGTGAAAGATACATTTTTATTTTCTTATTGCTGACTGAAAACAGCTTTTTAAAAAGTATACTTAAATATAATGGTGGAAATCGAAGAGCTAAGAACCTGGTTTTGCAAATGAAACAATTTTTTATAGTTTGTCAAAGTCAAAATGCAGTGAGCAGAAAGAACTAGTGCATATTCTATAGTTTTTACTTATAATTTTAATAGAACTATTACTATTTCTCACAAAAGCTTTAACTCACTAGTAATCTGTTTCTTTTTTTTTTCTATTGCTCCTCTAATGGAAGTTGGGTGGAGAAATGACACTATGATTTCTAGTCTCTAAAGAGAGTTAAAATTGTGTGAGTTAATAATCTGAAAAACTTCTAAAACCCTCTGTGGTGGTAGTCAGGTGGTGCCTGCTGCTGCTGCTGCTGCTAAGTCACTTCAGTCGTGTCCGACTCTGTGCGACCCCGTAGACGGCAGCCCACCAGGCTCCTCCGTCCCTGGGATTCTCCGGGCAAGAACACTGGAGTAGGTTGCCATTTCCTTCTCCAATGCATGAAAGTGAAAAGTGAAAGGGAAGTCGCTCAGTTGTGTCCGAGTCTTAGCGACCCCATGGACTGCAGCCTACCAGGCTCCTCCATCCATGGGATTTTCCAGGCAAGAGTACTGGAGTGGGGTGCCATTCCTTCTCCCAGGTGGTGCCTAGGGGCTGCTAAATAGCCACTCCGCTCAGACAGCAGAGCAAATGAATGAAAAGGCTCTCACCCTGAGTTGGTTGATAAAACTGACAGATCAATGCAGTTAAAAATAATTAAACTTTTGCTGGAGACATAACTTAGATAAATTTACGGAAGTTCATCCAGCTGGAATAGGATGTTCAGTTGATGTATAATAGTATAGGAAAAGATGGGAAAATAGTTTGTTCAACTATATTTCTAATTTTTGATTGCCCTACTTTCCTCCCTTTTTTGTCTTAGTTTTTATAAAATATCAAGAAAGTGTACTTAAAATCCCAATATAAATCATACTGGGTTTTCCAGGTGGCACAATGGTAAAGAATCTGCCTGCCAATGCAGAAGACAAAAGAGATGAGGGTTCAATCCCTGGTTGGTAGGAAATAACAGCGCACACCAGTATTCTTGCCCGGGAAACTCCATAAGACAAAGAAGCCTGATGGGCTACCGCCATGGGATCACAAAAAGTCAGACATGACTGAACACACAGGCAAAGCATAGGTCGTATTAGTTCTTAAACGATGTTCTTTACTTTTGCAAATGATTCTAGAAGACCTACAACTCTGCTTTCTTAAAAAAAATTTTATTGCAGTATAATTGATTTACAATGTTGTGTTAGTTTCTGATGTACAGCAAGTGAATCGGTTACACATAAATGCCACTGTTTTTTTAGATTCTTTCCCATATAGATCATTACAGAGTGCTGAGGAGAGTTCCCTGTGCTATAAATAGGTCCTCATTATCTATTTTTATATAGCAGTGTGTATATGTCAGTCCCGATCTCCCAGTTTAGCCTTCCTCCCTTTCCCCCTACTGACCATAAGTTTGTTTTCTACATCCGTAACTCTATTTCTGTTTTGTAAATACATTTATTTGTACCATTTTTTTAGATTCCATGTACAAGTGATATCATATGATATCTGTCCTTCTCAGTCAGAGTTACTTCACTCAGTATGACAATCTCTAGTTCCATCCATATTGCTGCAAATGGCATTATTTAGTTCTTTTTTATGGTTGAATAATATTCTATTAAATATGCACCGCATCTTTATCGTTTCCTCTGTCAACGGACATTCAGGTTGCTGCCATCTCCTGGCTATTGTAAATAGTGCTGCAGTGAACATTGGGGTGCATGTATCCAACTCTGTTTTCTTAATCTCTCAAAAATCCAAATATGTTTGATGTTCTGTAAAGTGACGTGCATTAAGTCCTAGGCAGAAGGACTGTTTTAGAGACTGCTTTTCTTTGTTAATCGGTATAGCAGGTGTTTCAGACTTTTTCATTACGTAAGGTTTCCCTCAGGATGGATTAATCAGCTACCTTCTTTTAAGATTTTATTTCCTTGTGTAAAGGATGAAGAGTGCATGGCTCATTGAACTGTGGCTGGCTTCGGATTGTTTTAGGTGGTTTGAGGGTGCTTTGTTAGACTGCTCTTCCAAGTACTGAAAATGCTGCAGGTCATGGTGAGCACCAGTGCATTCAATGCACTGAGGTCACTCATAGAGAAAATTCCCATACTTGGTTGTGATTTGTAATATTTAGATTCAAGTGAGCCGAAGTTAAACCTTCATTTAAAAAAAGGAACTCCTTGTAGCATTGTGCTGGGTTGAACACGGTGACTTTATCTAGAGGAATGTACTAAATCTTTGTAGACTCTTCTGCTATATTCTGCTGTAAAGGGGCTCTGTAGTGCTGTGATGAAGAAGTCAGGTCTGTTCACATGGGCCAGAGGAAAAGCCATTTGTGTTGAAGGTCCTCAAACTAGGCATGTAGATGTTCATTCCTTCATCTTATTTCTGACATTTTTCCACCTTTGAGGCCTTCAGATGTATTTTAAATGAAAAACGCCTCTTAAAGTAGAATGAACATCTATTAACATTATCATTTTATTATTTTCTCACTTTTATTTGGTTAATTCATGGGGATGGATTCTTCTATAGATACACGTTCGTTTCTCGTGGTCATTCTCATTTATTGATATACTTAACCTTTAGAACATTTTAAGTGAGCTAAGGTACTACCATGACATTTCAAATGAATGGTTTTGAAATATTTATTCATTCTGACTCTTCCCCTGAAATTGTTTAAAACTTAGCATTTAGTAAAGAACTCTTCTTCCTTAACAATTCACCTGCAGTTAGACTCATTAACGTGAGGTAATTTATAGACTTCTTTGTAGTAGTTTGCTTATTATAGATTGTGTGTCCCAGAGCTTTGCTTGTTCTTTATTTGTTTTGTGGAAGTAAATATATAAACTGAATTTGTCAGATTCACCATAATTTTGGCAAAATAACATAATCAATGTATAGCAAATCTTTTGGTTATTTCTTAGAGTGGAACTTTTTTAAACACTCAAATTAGTAGGGAATAGTTATTTTCCAAAAATGATGTCATAGAAAGTTGGAATTAGGGACTTCCCTGGCAGTCCAGTGTTCAGACTCTGTGTGCCTAATGCAGAGGGCACAGGCTCAATCCCTGGACCTGGAACTAAGATGCCGCATGGCACAGCCAAAAAAGAAAAAAAAAAAAAAACAAGAAAAGTTGGGATTATTGCTTTAATTTTGGCCACTATTCTGGAAGAGTTCATGGTTTTATATACATAGCTAGCAGTTTTAATTCTTGAATAAACTGGTTTTACCAGATTGTACTTCCCTCAAAGGTATAATTGTGAAAGAACTAGAACTCACGTTTGCGCTAGTTACAGCAGTGAATAAAGCAACTAGATACAGTGAAGAGAATAGTGTATTTTCCTGTTGGACTGAGTGGGCTGATCATAGGAAAGTATCTGTGAGTGGCAGGATGTAGTATTGTAAATTCAAGGGTGGGTTGAGGAGATTTGGAGGGACATTTGGTTTATGTTAGGGTTATAGTGTCAAGCCCTGACCCATCAGGTTTTGGGGACAGAAGACTGGCTGACAAATACACAGTTTAGGCACCTGCTGTTGATGGAATCCTGCGGTGACAATGATGAAATATTGGGGAGATCTTGTTTAGAATTCTTGTTGTAATTAAATAGGTCTTTGGGACAGTAAAAACAAATTTTGTGAGAATTAGAGATTAGGGAAGAATAAAATCTAAAGTTTATTTTTTTTGTTCTTCTTTTAGCTATGCAGAAAAACTCCTGAAATAATATTGCATTTTCTGGCCCTCCATAGTGCTTTTATATATGGGTGGAGGTTTCTCCCTGATTTTAGCCATGCTTTTTCTTTGCTGAAATGATGAAACTTTCTCAGTTTGCAGGGCTGCAACATTAACACTTAGTACCCACTCCAGTGTTCTTCCCTGGAGAATCCCAGGGACGGGGGAGCCTGGTGGGCTGCCGTCTATGGGGTCGCACAGAGTCGGACACGACTTGAAGCAACTTAGCAGCAGCGGCAGCAGCAGTGGAATAGATTTTTTTTAGGCCTTGGCATCACAGCTACGCAGGATAGGGGGGCAGGGGGTCAACCTTCAAGAAATCAGGAAGATTCTTTTGTCTTAAGATTCTCCGCAGGTGGCTAGACAGTGCCTGAGAGCTAAGAGTATATATAAATTTCTTTCTTTACCTTAAGTCTTTGATCCCGAGTAACCCACAAGTTACCTAAGTAATATCATGGGTAGTCTTCTCCTTGTTACCAGTGTGACTGCAGATCCTTTGCTGAGCACAGCTTTTGCTAGATATGGGGAAACTGCAGGGATGGGCACTATAAGAGGAAGATGAAGACCTATCTACCTAATAATTTTTAAAAAGACTGGTCCTATTATATTCTTTGGTTAAGATGCCATCGGATTAAAAACTTAGTTCTCGTCCTAGGGTATTTTTAGAGGCTGTTATTTAAGTGGATTTTTTGGACAGTTTTTAAAATAGTATTTCAGCTGTTTTAGGAAATGACATTTCTTTTCAGAAGTAATATGTGTTCACTGTGGCAGAAAAGTGAGAATATAGAGAAAAAAGAAAGCTGGCACTTCAAATCCTTTATCCTAGAGAAGTCTGCCTTGATAAATATTCCTCCATTTCTCCATTTTTTAATGAATATACATAGCTTTTTCCAGAAATGTATTAAACTATAAACAGGTTTTTTTGACCTGCCTTTTTAATGTAACTTTATACCATTAATATCTTCCATTTTGAGAACTATTGAATTTTAGCATCTTAAAATAGCTAAGTGGTATTTTATTGAAATCTTTATTTAACTGGTCTCCTTTTTAGACCCTTAGGTGGCATTCCAGTGTTTTGCTATTTTAAATAGTGCAGCAAAGAACATCATTGTGACATTGCACCATTTTTCTAAGTGTGGAAACTATTTTAAGCCATCTTTTTTTTTTTTTTTTTTTTTAATGGAGAGCTTGTTAAAATAGACTTTGAAGCAGAATATCCTGAATACAACTTAAATTACTGTGGGTGAGTCTGTCTTCATCACAAATGTCACCTATTGTACTATGGCATTCTGGGTTTATTTTAACATAGAGTGATTCGCACATGCCTCTGACTCAGCGGGGCTTTTGATAACCATTCAGAGAGAGGGAGACGATGGAGCAGTTAGCAGTTACTTCTCAGTGTCGACCAGAAATGTGACCAGAAACATAACGCTGTAGTTTTCAGCTTACCCTCCCTTCTTTCTCATATGTTGCTGCTTTTCTTGTGTGGACTGGAAGGGCATATCTACTAAATGTGTACGAAATACAGTGACTTAGTCATGAATTTTGAAAGAAGACCTAAAGAATTCTCTTTATCCAGGAGTTCTTGATAGCTAGTTAAGCTGATAGATGCTTTTCTCACTTGTTCCTGGTCGGCAGTGTTCTAGGTAATTAAATCGTCAGAAGCCCAGCTTCAGGGCAAACTGTTTGGGTGTTCAGTTAGATTTGAAAACAGCCCTCTGCACTTGTATTTTCTTTATCCAACTTGTTGTCACAAGGCTTGCTAGCTATGTGTTAAGGGGATCACTGCAGAGTTGTTAATGAAACCTGTTCCTGCTCCCATAGCCTTCACAGATGATATTAGTATTTTGTTAGGTTCTATTTGGTGGGTATGATGCACACCCAGAAATTAAAATCTTTTTTTGCCATGTAGAAATTCAGTGTTGAAATGTTAAAAATAAACATATGTGTAACAGATTGCTAGGATAGAGCTTATTAAAATAAATTGATTTAATCATTTCTTAAGAAGTTTTCTAATTTTTTCCCTGTAAGAAAATATTTTTTGTCATCTTAGTATATATTCACAATAGCCTAGAGATTAATGTTCCATTTATATCATCTTATCCAGAAGACCTGTCTTTGACATTGCACCAGATGTTTTTTTAAATAATTTCTCTTCCTAGCCTCCATTGTTGTTGTTTAGTTACTAAGTCGTGTCTGACTCTTTGCGACCCCGTGGACTGTAGCCTGCCAGGTTCCTCTGTCCAGATTTCCCAGGCAAGAGTACGGGAGTGGCTTGCCATTTCCTTCTCCAGGGGCTTTGTATATGGAATTCTTTATATCCCTTTGTAATTTCAGCTCTGCCAACTTTGTTAGAGAATAATGAGGAAGAGTGCCAGTTCTTTTCTAGCATCGAATCTTCCAGAAATTTGCAAGGGAAAGTATAACTTAGAGAAGACCTGTTTTCTATGTCCAGCATTTCATTTAAAGTGAAAATCATTCTGACAGAGCCTTGGTGCCTACAGTGTTTTGGCTGTTAGGAAAACAAATCCCTGAGATGCTTAGAAAGGAAGCAGAGAAATGGAGCTGCTGGTCCAGAATCTCATGAAGTCCTCTCCTTCCCTCAGTAAGCCTGTATCCTTATCGGTGGAGTCCAAGGATGTGTTTAGTTGGTGTGCTGTTTGGCATTGTGGCTTCAGTGGGTCTCGGACAGTGGAGTGGATGTTGCATTGTTAGATAGCGAACAAGGGTATTTTTGAAGTACTCAAAGTTCACATCAGGACACTATGTTATTGTTCTGGTTTTGTAGTTTTTCATTGGTGTTTTTCCAGCCTTTTGCTTCTGAAGACAAAGTAAATGGACTCTGACTAGAGGACCCCAATTTGACTTGAAAACTATTGGAAAGGGTGGTAATTTTTATTATTTCTGGAGCGTAAACATATGTCACTTTTTTATGTAGTTCATGAAAAATTGTCTTTTTATTCCTTGTGGTTAGAAAACTGTTAGTCAGCTTTCGGGCTTCCCTGGTGGCTCAGTAATAAAAGAATCTACCTGCCAATGCAGGAGATGTGGGTTTGATCCCTGGGTCAGGAAGATCCCCTGGAGAAGGAAATGGCAACCCATTCCAATATTCTTGCCAGGGAAATCCCATGGACAAAGGAACCTGGATATAGTCCATGGGGTTGCAAAAGAGTTGGATATAACTTAGTAACTTGTTCAGTCAATCAGTCATGTCCGACTCTGTGGCTCCATGGACTGCAGCACGCCAGGCTTCCCTATCCTTCACCATCTCCCAGAGTTTGCTCAAACTCACGTCCATTGAGTCGGTGATCCATCCAACCATCTCATCTTCTGTCATCCCCTTCTCCTCTTGCCTTCAGTCTTTCCCAGCATCAGGGTCTTTTCTAATGAGTCAGCTCCTCACATCAGGTGGCCAAAGTATTGGCGCTTCAGCATTAGTCCTGCCAACGAATATTCAGGGTTGATCTCCTTTATGATTGACTGGTTGGATCTCCTTGCAGTCCAAGGGACTCTCAAGGGTCTTCTCCAGCACCACAGTTTGAAGACATCAGTTCTTCAGCGCTCAGCCTTTCTTATTGTCCATCCCTCTCATCCGTGCATAACTACTTGAAAAACCACAGCTTTGACTATACAGACCTTTGTCAGCAAAGTAATTTCTCTGCTTTTTAATATGCTGTCTAGGTTTGTCATAGCTTTTCTTCCAAGGAGAAAGCGTCTTTTAATTTCATGAATGCAGTCACCATCTGCAGTGATTTTGGAGCCCAAGAAAATAAAGTCTGTCACTGTTACCATTGTTTCCTTGTGTATTTGCCAGGACTGAATGCATGATCTTAGTTTTCTGAATGTTGAGTTTTAAGCCAGCTTTTTCAGTCTCGTCTTTCACCTTCAGCAGCAGACTCTTTAATTCCTCTTTGCTTTCTGCTTTAGGGTAGTGTCATCTACATATCTGAGGTTACTGATATTTTTCTTGGCAATCTTGATTCCAGTTTGTGCTTCATCCAGCCTGACATTTCTCATGATGTACTCTGCATATAAGTTAAATAAGCAGGGTAATAATATAGCCTTGATGTACTCATTTCCCAGTTTTGAACCAGTGTGTTATTCCGTGTCCGGTTCTGACTTTAGCGACTAAACAACAATTCAGTTTTCACTTGTTAGCAATCATCCTTTGTCTTCTTTTTCCTTCCTCTTATCTTTTGTAGTTATTTAAGTGTGAAAATTTTATTGCTAATTGAGATCAAAATAGATTTTGCCATATGAGTATTTGTTGACATAAAAAGATACTTGAAATGTGTGTGATTTAATATTTAATGTTATCCTTTAGGGGGTATATATTAATATCATATTATATATTAATATATATTGATTTAATATTTAATACATTTGTTACACATTGTCTATGCTAATACCTTACCAGGTACCATGTTTGATCCCCAAATTTAACTTAGATTTTGGGCTGTGAACTTTCAGTATATAATAGTACTCTTACTGGATGACAATCATTCTGAATATTTCTTAGTCTCTGGAGATGTACTTGTTTTTTGTCAGTGATTTTCACGTATACCCAGGGCTGCCATTACCGTGTTCAGACCCACTATAGCACAGCTGCAGGGGAGAGCCCTTCAGGTAGACTGCCATTGTCAGTGGGTCCCCGTAGACTCTACAGTGAGACTGCCTATATACTTGCCTTTACTTTCTGCTTAGCTTTATTGGCTCTATTGTTTAAATTGTGTTTTGATTTAACAGAGTATTATGTAAGAGTCTCAGGTAATCGCCAAGAGAATTCCTCTTAAGCCTTTGTGCCATGAGTTGTATGTCTGTGTGGATTATTTTGGATACATTGAATGGGAGCATACAGAGTATTGAGTCAGCACTCAAAATATGTAGAATTTACACCTTAAGATTTATAAATCCCATTAAATGCAAATAACAGATTCACTGTTGTTTTGTTTTTCCCCACACACCAACTGGGTATCTAACAACTGAGTCTTATTCTATACTAGCTACCCAGGGTTACCCTCATACTCCACAGGTTTAAGGGCTCAGCCCCACAAGATGCCCTTACTTTAGACACCAGTCCCAGGTCCCCAGGCTACCTGCATTTCTGTCCAACTTTGCTACAAATTCAGGGGTTCCCATATTCCCCATTTAGATTCCGAGATTTCCTAGAGCAACTCACAAAACTCAGGAAAGCACTGCTTACTTTTACTGATTTATTTAAGGATACCTCTCTGGCATAGCCCAGTGGGAGAGATGCATAGGATAAAGTATGTGAGCTGAGACATGGAACTTGCAAGCCCTCTCTGGGAACAGCATCCCCCCAGCACCTCAGTGTCTTCATCAGCTGAGAAGCTTCCTGAATCCGATAGTTTGGGGATTTTATGGAGGTTTCATTACATAGGCATGATGGATTAAATCATTAGACATTGGTGATTGATCTCCACTCCCTCTCCCCTCCCCGAGGTTGAGAGGTGGAGCTGAAAGTTCCTAGCTTCGAATCAAGGCTTCCTCATTCTGGTGACCAGGCCCTATTCCAGAGTCATTTTAGCCCCACCTAGAGTCACCTCATACTGTTCATGGGCCTTAGAAAGCATCACTACGAACAAAGCTAGTGGAGGTGATGGAATTCAGTTGAGCTATTTCAAATCCTGAAAGATGATGCTGTGAAAGTGCTGCGCTCAATATGCCAGCAAACTTGGAAAACTCAGCAGTGGTCATAGGACTGGAAAAGGTCAGTTTTCATTCCAATCCCTAAGAAAGGCAATGCCAAAGAATGCTCAAACTACCACACAATTGCACTCATCTCACACGCTAGTAAAGTAATGTTCAAAATTCTCCAAGCCAGGCTTCAGCAAGATGTGAACCGTAAACTTCCAGATGTTCAAGCTGGTTTTAGAAATGGCAGAGGAACCAGAGACCAAATTGCCAACATCTGCTGGATCATCGAAAAAGCAACTGAGTTCCAGAAAAACGTCTATTTCTGCTTTATTGACTATGCCAAAATCTTTGACTGTGTGGATCACAACAAACTGTGGAAAATTCTGAAAGAGATGGGAATACCAGACCACCTAACCTGCCTCTTGAGAAACCTATATGCAGGTCAGGAAGCAACAGTTAGAACTGGACATGGACCAACAGACTGGTTCCAAATAGGAAAAGGAGTACGTCAAGGCTGTATATTGTCACCCTGCTTATTTAACTTATATGCAGAGTACATCACGAGAAACACTGGGCTGGAAGAAGCACAAGCTGGAATCAAGATTGCTGGGAGAAATATCAATAACCTCAGAAATGCAAATGACACCACCCTTATGGCAGAAAGTGAAGAGAAACTAAAAAGCCTCTTGATGAAAGTGAAAGAGGAGAGTGAAAAAGTTGGCTTAAAACTCAACATTCAGACAACTAAGATCATGGCATCTGGTCCCATCACTTCATGGGAAATAGATGGGGAAACAGTGGAAACAGTGTCAGACTTTATTTTTTTTGGGCTCCAAAATCACTGCAGATGGTGTTTGCAGCCATGAAATTAAAAGATGCTTACTCCTTGGAAGGAAAGTTATGACCAACCTAGATAGCATATTAAAAAGCAGAGATATTACTTTACCAACAAAGGTCCGTCTAGTCGAGGCTATGGTTTTTCCAGTGGTCATGTATGGATGTGAGAGTTGGACTGTGAAGAAAGCTGAGCACCGAAGAATTGATGCTTTTCAACTGTGGTGTTGGAGAAGACTCTTGAGAGTCCCTTGGACTGCAAGGAGATCCAACCAGTCCATCCTAAAGGAGATCAGTCCTGGGTGTTCATTGGAAGGACTGATGCTGAAGCTGAAACTCCAATACTTTGGTCACCTCATGTGAAGAGTTGACTCATTGGAAAAGACGCTGATGCTAGGAGGGATTGGGGGCAGGAGGAGAAGGGGACGACAGAGGATGAGATGGCTGGATGGCATCACCGACTCGATGGACATGAGTTAGAATAAACTCCGGGAGTTGGTGATGGGCAGGGAGGCCTGGCATGCTGTGATTCATGGGGTCGCAAAGAGTCGGACACGACTGAGGGACTGAACTGAACTGGGAGTCACCTCATTAGCTTGTTGTTGTTCAGTTGCTCAGCCATATCTGACTCTTTGCAACCCCATGAACTGCAGCATGCCAGGCCACTCTGTCCCTCATCATCTCCCAGAACTTGTTCAAACTCATGTCCATTGGGTCGGCGATGCCATCCAACCATGTTGTTCTCTTTGCTCCCCTTCTCCTCCTGCCTTCAGACATTGGTGTGGTTGCAAGCATCATCTTGTGAATAACAAAAGATGTTTCTATCACTTGGGACATTCCAAAGGGTTGTAGGAGCTTAGGGTCAGGACCAGGGACATAGGTCAAATATATATTTTTTATTACATCACATTTAACTGTCCTGTATAGCTAATAATAATGTTTTAAAAAAGCTATAAAAAATATTCAACAGTAGAGAGTTGACTAAATAATGAAACAAAACTATATTGAAATTGTTGTATATGGGTAGACACAAAGGAATTTGTGTGGAAGTGTTATAAACTTGATTAGCAAGTTTAGTAGTCTCCAAATGCAAGGATTTGTTGGTGGCAGGTAAACCAGTAGAATTCTAGAAAGTTGTCAACACAATATAGGCAATGTTCAATTTGTAAAAAGTTGTATCACAAAAGTTGGCTGTTTGAAATTCTGAATACATATTTCCAAACAAGCATTGTTATAAATATTCTGGGTGCAAGTCAGTCTAAAGCTGCCTTATTCTACTCATGGAATTCTTCAAGCACATTTACACTTAAATCAATTTTATGAGTTGACTATATTTTATATTCCAACTAGAGTCACTCAAAGCACATCTTCCTTCAGTAGAATCAGGAGAATATAATGAACATAACATAATATCAGATATTAATTAGACTCTGGCCATTGGTCACTTGTTAACTAAATCATCAGAAAAATAGATCTTTTCACCTCCCTTTGCTTCCAAAAAGATAGGATAGAGATAAGATTTCCTTCAGAAATTAGGAACTGCTTATGGTTATCTTTTGCTTTTTTTTTCATTCTAAAAGCAATCATTTAAAAATAAATACTAGTTTACTTAAAAGTAAATGATAATATTTTCAACTTATTGTCAAGTGGTTTAGAAAATGTATCTGTATACACATGCAACACAAATAAAGCACATGTTGACAAAAATAAGCAGTTTGTGAATACAGATGAAAGTTATAAGATTGTTCAAATTTTCTATAACTTGGAAATTTTAAAAAACGATTAGAGAAAAAAAAAAACAGGAATATTCCTTTATCTCCAACCTTCCTCACCTCTCCAGAGATAAAACCTCTTTATATTAAAGATTTTTTTCAGGGATGTTTTTTAATTCATTTACAAAGATGTGCTGTGTAACTGTTTGCATAAATGGGATTACAAAAGAAGTAGGATTATACTATATTTACTGATACTCTGCTTCCTCATTAAATTTAATAGTATGTATTAATTTTCTATTACCGTTACCACAAGCCACACACTTAAAACAGCACAAATTTATTAAGAGTTCTGGAGGTCAGAAATCAGAAATGGGTTTCACTAAGGCTAAAATCAAGGTGTTGGCAGCTCTGTGTTGCTTCAGGATAATCTGGGGGAGAATTCGTTTCCTTGCATTTTCCAGCTTCTAGAGGTCATCTGCATTCCTTCGCTCACGTGACTTCTGAAGGCTCAAGTGCCTTTCTCCATCTTCAAAGCATCTTGAAGCATATCATCTTCACTGTCTCTGACTCTGTCTCTTCTGCCTCTCCTAAGAACCCTTGTGATTACATTGGGACCGCCTGGATAATCCCCATCTGGAGATAATCTTATCTGGAACATCCCTTTTGCATTGTAAAGAAAGGACAGATTCTGAGAATTAGGAGATGGACATGTCTGGAGGGCTTTTATTTTATGTACTTTACAGTATATCATACCTGTCTTGCTTTATCTATATATATAAATCTACCATTCTTTTTAACAGCATGAGAGAACTGATGTAAAATCTACTTGACCAATCCTCTGATGAATATTTAGGTTTCCAATTTTTATGCTACAGTAAGTGATATCACTGTGAACATTTTTGTACTTCTCCATGTGAATATCTGTGTGTATTCCTGGAATAAATTTCTAAAATAGAACTTAAGTCAGAGTAAATGTATTATTGATTTGTTAATTCTGCCAAATAGCCACCCAAACTGCTGTACCAATTTATAGTTGCACAGCCAAGCCCCATACTCTTGTCAACACAAAGTGTGAGTAATTTTTTTCATGTTTTTCAATAATGAGTAAAAATTTTGAAATTCCTTTCCTATGTTTAAATAAGAGATTGAGCACTGTTGTACTACTTTCTTTTGGAATTTTCATGATTAAACTTGTCGAATGAAAAAAAAAGGCACAACATAAGAGTTGTGAGTTAAATTTTATTTGGGGGCAAAATGAGGACTATAGCCCTGGAGACAGCCTTTCAGAAACATCTGAGGAACTGCTCTGAAGAGGTAGCTGGGGAGGTCAGTATATATATCAATACTGTGTGATTTTGGTGAAGGGGGTTAAGCACACATTTGGCAAAGGGTTACTGCGAGTCACAAGGAGCAGATATCCTTGTCAGTGATTTTAGTGTTTTTCTAGATATAAGAAGATGTAAGAATTTAGGCTTGTAAATATTCTGAAAATATCTGACATCCTGCTCTGCCAGTTTTTCTGAGAGCACAGAGTGCCTCATTCCTGATCTCTGCCCTAAATTCCGTTCAGAGTATGTTGAAGGTCCGTGACTGCGGTGGTTAGTGGTCTAATCCTTGTAGAGACAGGTTTCAAGTAATAATTTTTAGTTGGCAAAAACTTTTTGGATCATAAAGAGCAACATACTTCTTGATGTACTTGTGATAATTTGGATCCATGATGTTTATATTTATTTAAAAGCATGTTTATTCCATACTAAATGTTTTTTAAGTCAATACTATACATTAAAATTAGTGGTTTTTCGAATGAAATTATTTTGTAATAATTACCAAGTCTTCTTATGTTAAGTGTTATATATTGGACTTTAGTGTTTACATAAAATACAATAATTTATTTCCTTGGTGTTTTGTGTGGGGGGGGTTGTTGTTTTTCCTGTTAAACCAAGGATTCTGAGTTAATTTTTTTTCTTTTTTAACTTTGTAACAACTACCAGATTCATAGCTTCAGCTTTGAACTTACATCCTTCTCTTTATGGCACATTTTGCCTTCCCTTACACTTTGAAGAATTGCCAGTATAAAACTGGTATGATAGAGAAGACACAGAGATGTGAATGTAGCTTGAGGTTATTTTGCCTCCAGTTAACTAATATTAAATAACTGATCTTGGAGAGAAAGTTTGACTCCACAATCCAAACCTTTGAGAAATCCTTTCAAACTGAAATGTTGATTGCTTCTGGAGGTGGGGGGCAGGGAAATTTAAACATTTCAGTATGGCACTAGGTTACCTGTTAAAAACAATCATTTTTAAAGCCCTTTTATAATCAGCTCTCATGACTAGTGGCACCTTGATTACCTTAAATGTAGGAAAATCAGCCATCATGTCCTTCCACATTAAAGATGAGATCTAAAAGTGATTCTCATCCCTATGTTGCTCCAACTTGAGTGTATTTATTACTGATGCAATGCAAATCCCTTTTAAGTATACTTTGAAAGAAAATTAAATGTAAGTCAGTGTGATACAGTCCAGGTCTTCAGCACTGAATTTTGTCAGCTCTCATTGAGATAACCAAAAGACAAAGAAGCAGAGGGGAAAATGCTGGTAAACCTGGGGAATGCCAGAAACTGGCGGCTTATGCTAAAAACTTTATTTCTCTGAGACACAGTATTAGAGAGACTTCATTGATCAGTTCTCAATCTTGGGGCAAAAAATAACCTACAGTGGTAGTTCATGCCCACTTACCCCCTAACAGCCCACTGAAACCATAAGCTGCAGTGTTGGGAGCAAGGGAGTCAACTGATGGGAAGCAAAGCTAGATCTTGACTCCGCTTCTCAGGCTCCTTTGTTGGATCTCTCCTCCTCAGTCAGGAGGATATTGGTTTTTCTCAGCGCTCCCTGTCTTCAATTACCATCTATTTGATAACAACTCCCAAACGTACATCTCCAATTCAGTCACCACCACCACTGCACCCTACCCTTACACACGTCAAAATTAAATTCCTTTAAATCAAAAAAGGGGAAAGGCTTACTTTTTTTTTTCTTCCCCTTTTCCTCCTTTTTCTTTTTCTTCTTCTATACCCGTAGATTTGTTGATATTGTCAGATGGCATCAACAAGCGTGGCTTATCCTTACTTCTGTCATTGAGAGTTTGAAAGCATTTTTGCCTGTCAAGGTATAACTTTCCCTTTGATCTTCACCCTGTTGGCTAACATTCCTTACCATTTTAGGTCGAGTTCTCTTACCCGCCCCTGATTCCAGGAGATGGACATGATAGTCACACCTTACCTGAAGAGTGGAAATATTTGCCCTTCCTTGCCTTACCAGATGGCGCACACAACTACCAAGAAGGTATGTAAACTCACAGTGGAGCAATCAATAGGTGCCTTTTTTTTTTTTTTCAAATTTGCTCAGACATCTTAGAGTCTGAGTACTTTGGTAATGAAAGACATTTGGCCTAGTGATTGTTGATGAAATATTTAAATGCTTATTTGAAGATGACTAGTTAGTTATTTATACTAGAGGATCTGCAGAGGAGTACCAGGCTTATATTGGTAATGGTTGGTGAACTTGGCCACTCTTTTGCCAAGAGCTCTGGCCAAGGTAAGTGATTAGCCATATTAGGACATCTGCTGTTGGTAGCACTTTCTATATTTAAACCTCAGACTCCTCTCAGAGACAAACTCAGGAAGGTTACCTGCACCAGCTGCAGGCTGATTGAAGCTCTAGCTACAAGTTGACTAGCTTCATCTTCCAGTGCCCACCTGAAAACACCCGGGATTGTTTCTCCTCTCCTGAAGCATTGCCGTCACAGTCTGCTTAAAAGTTTTCATGCGTGGGGAGCGTGTTAACACCCTCAGAGAAAGCAGCGCTGTGAAGTTAGTATGGAATCTCCTATCACCCTATACATGAGTGCTTTGAATGGCTTAATGAAGAAATATGCTTTATCATGGTTTTATAGGCTCTTCCAAGACACCAGATTAAACTTGGGTTGGTTGCTTGTTTTTCTAAAATTTATTAATTTTTGTATGAAATAAGGCAAATCCTACTGTGCAGTTTAACATAAAGTTTAAATGCTGTATTTTTAACCTCACAAACCTTTTTAACTTTCTATTTTGTATTGGAGTGTAGCCAATTCACAAATCTTTTTGTAAAAATATTTTTAGTATGAGAGCTTTTAAACATACAGAAAAGTTGGAAGAATAGTAAATATTCGACAGATTTTCTTTATATATGTCTATGGTTTTGCCTATATTATATTTCCCTGGTGGCTCAGACGGTAAAGAATTGGCCGGCAATGCTGCAGACCCAGGTTCAATCCCTGGGTCAGGAAGATCCCCTGGAGAGGGGAATGGCTACCCACTGCAGTATTCTTGCCTGGAGAATCCCATGGACAGAGGAGCCTGGCAGGCTATAGTCCATGGGGTTGCGAAGAGTCAGACACGGCTGAGCAACTAACACTTTAATGGTTTTGCCTATACTATTTGAAAGTCAGTTGTAAACATCATGATGCTTTATCTGTAAATAATTCAGCCTGCATTTTCTAAAAATAAGATCATTCCTGGGATGACTTTGGATTTTGACCTTTACCACAGCTAAGAGATTTAACAGTAATTCCATAATACCACCTTATATCCAGCCTACATTCAGATTTCCTCAGTTGTCCTAAGAATTTCCTGGATCTGTTCAAAATTTCTGTGTTGCCTTTGGTTTCTATGATTCTTTACTTTCTTTTAATCTGGGATAATCCTGTATAATAAAAGTGTTTTCTGAGAAAGGCAACTGTAGTCTCAACTCATCCCGTTACAATTCAGCCTCTAGAGCTTTTTGTGTGATGAGTATACACTGGAAGGCAGTGAGGAATTCTAAGAAACCAGTGGTTTGATGCTAGAAATAAATCTGACGTGGGTTCCTGTTACTTCATTGTTTTTGTTTCAATGACTGCACTATACTAATGTCAGAGTTGATTATTAAATACAAGTAATCTACTTTGGTATTTACATTTTTCTGTATATCTCTTAGATACTGTGTTTTTTCACTTGCCACCCAGAAATGGAAATGGAGCCACTATATATGGTATCTCTTGCTATCGACAAATTGAAGCCAAGGTAAGACAGTTAAAATGAAAACCAAAAAAACACTTGAAAACTCTTTGTACTGGCCACTTAAGATGTAGAATTTGGGGAAATACATAAGTCTTTATTTTTCATGTGGTACCTGTAATATTGTTTTAAATGTTTATAAACCGTGTAGCTGTTTTCTCTACTGTACCAGTTAATTCACGTGACTGTTTCTCTAAGTTGAGATTAGTGACTATATTTGTATCATAATGTTTGGTACATTGTTTTTAGATAGTGATACCTAAATTATCCATTTATCTTTAGAATACTATATTTCAATTTCATGGTATCCTTGAGTTTTCTATTTCTAATGTTTGGTATGAAACTAAAAAAAATACAGAACAGACTTTTAGACTCTGTGGGAGAAGGCGAGGGTGGGATGTTCTGAGAGAATAGCACTGAAACAAGTATACTATCAAGGGTGAAACAGACCACCAGCCCAGGTTGGATGCATAGACAAGTGCTCAGGGCTGGTGCACTGGGAAGACCCAGAGGGATGGGATGGGGAGGGAGGCGGGAGGGGGGATCGGGATGGGGAACACATGTAAATCCATGGCTGATTCATGTCAATGTATGGCAAAAACCACTACAATATTGTGAAGTAATTAGCCTCCAACTAATAAAAATAAATTAAAAAAAAAAAAGAAAACTAAAAAAAAGGAATGGTAATGAGTGTTTTTCTTTTTTTTTAGAAGCTTTCTAGAAGTAGTGGAAAGTACTGACAGTAGCTGCAAACTACTCACAAGTTATCTTAATTACCTATAATTAAGATTTTGATCATTCTTAAACTTACCTGCCCTCCTAATGCCTAACTTAGTATAATAGCTCTGATTAACAAATTCAGATAAACCAAGATGGGTAGCTTCCCCTTTCCTGCTTTGTTTCTGAGCACCACATTCTTTTTGCAGTGGGGATACCCTTTCTGAGTAGATCACTTTCCTTTAATGAAATCATTAATACTCTGAAGTAGTGGTACTGGTATGTGTCAGTCATGTCTGACTCTTTGTGACCGCACAGACTGTAACCCACCAGGCTCCTCTGTCCATGGAATTCTCCAGGCAAGAATACTGGAGTGGGACAATATTGTAAAGTAATTAGCCTCCAATTAAAATTAATTAATTAATTAAAAAAGAATACTGGAGTGGGTTGCCATTTCCTTCTCCAAGGCATCTTCCTAACCCAGGGGTCAAACCCAGGTCTCCTGCATTGGCAGGCAGATTCTTTACCACTCCTACCACTTGGGAAGCTTGAAGTAGTTCTCAGCTGCACATTGTAATCACCTGGAAAGTTTCAGATAAGTTGGGATGACTGGCTCCCCACTCCAGAGATTCTGAGTTAATGTTCTGGCATCAGGAGCATTAAAAGCTCCCCAGGTGATTCTCATATGCAGGCCAGACGATGAACCACTGCTCTGAAACAATGGTTTTTAACCAAAACTACCTGGAGACTTCTTAATTATAAGCATAATTGCTGGGCCTTTCCTTCTACAGACCGAATTAGAATGTCTGATAATTGATCCTAGGCAATCACAAAGTTTTAAAAGCTTCCTCAGGTGGGTAATTAACTTAGTCATAAAAATTTTTCTTTTAATTTTTATAATGAACGTTTCAAACACAGATAAATTAAAAGAATGGTACAATAAATTCCTGTATACCCAACCATCTACATTCGGCTGTCGTTAATATTCTACCACATTTGCTTTGTGTGTGTGTGTTTCCCTGAACCATTTGAAAGTAACAAGTAAATTCCAGCATAAACAAGCTAGTTAACTACATGAAATAACCCTTCACGCACAGGGCCTGGAACAGAGGACACACATTGTAAATATTTGTGGTTCAGATGAATGCTGTGCTATGCTTAATTGCTCAGTCGTGTCTGACTCTTTGCAATCCCATGGATGTAGGCAGCCAGGCTCCTCTGTCCATGGGATTCTCCAGGCAAGAATACTGGAGTGGGTTGCCATACCCTCCTCCAGGGGATCTTCCCAACCCAGGGATCGAACCCTGGTTTCCCACATTGCAGGTGAATTCTTTACGATCTGAGCTACCAGGAAAGCCCAAGACTCCTGGAGTGGGTAGCCTATCCCTTCTCCAGGGGAACTTCCTGACCCGGGAATTGAACCAGGGTCTCCTGTGTTGTAGACAGATTCTTTATCAGCTGAGCTACCTGGGAAGCCCTTCAAATGTATAACTGAATTTAGAGATAAATCTGAGAATTTGTATTTGACTTCTTCACATACTGTTACCCTTGCACATTGATATTACTAGATGAAATGAATTGAGCTGCTGCCTTTTCTTGGAAATCTGTTCCTTTCACCACCTTTTACCCCTGTACATTGTGTGTGTTAGTCACTCAGTTGTATCCAACTCTTTACAGCCCCACAGACTGTAGCTGCCAGGCTCCTCTGTCCATGGAATTCTCCCAGCAAGAATACTGGGATGGGTAGCTATTCCCTTCTCCAGTAAGTTGTATAATCACTAGTAAAATTTTTTCTCCAGTGCTGTTGTTATTAACAGCAGTTCTCATGATCTGCCTAGATATCCTTAAAGTGGCACTCCACACTGCCTGTCTCCCTTACCTCCTGAGTCTGACCTACTTTAGTCTATCAGGGTTGCCCATTTCTCCAAGTTGTTCTCTCCCTATCTGATAACTAGACAGATAAACTAGATATCAGCGGTCCTAGAGCCTAGGAGAAAGCCTTTCATTCCCTTTGAACAAAGGTGAGACCTAATGGATGAATCCAATAAAGGTAAAGAGGTAGAAGCAGATTGAAGAAAGGCTCTACTCTCATTGTAATTTAACAGATCATCAGTTCTTAGGCAGTTGAAGACACAGATCCAAGGAGATGTCAGGCAGTACACGAGAAGGGGAAGAGTCGCTCTTACTGCCCTCACAGCCTTTCCTGGGGTTGATCAAGTCTTGTTTCCTAGCAGAGAACTGCAGAAATCTTATGTAGTCATCCTCAAAATCACCAAGACCTGAGTTATGGCTCAGAACTGGACTACAGTACGGTACAGGTGTGCCAGGACAGACTTTGAACAGTGGAGAATAACCAGCATAAAAAAACTGCTGACGATTCTTCCATCTCTGGAGAAACAAGCTCTTAAACTGTCCCCTTCTCACCAGAAACAAAAGTCTCTGAAAGGGGTATCCATTTTAAAACTGAAACCAAGGATGACTGGTTTGCATTATGGTTGTGGCAATTTAAGCATAAAGTATTCTCCAGCAGACTGTAAATTCCTTGAGAGCAGAGATGGTCCTTTACTGTTACATTCCCATTGCCTGCCAGAGTCTAACACAGAGTGCTCTGGTTGACATTTATTCATTCAATAAATATCTTCTGAGATTCTCAGTAAGTACTTTTAGATTTATTAAGTGCAAGTATTTTTTTTTTCTGATTGCTATCTTATATTGAAACATAATGATTTTTTAAAATATTTCCTTGAAAAATTTCTAATAGTGACTATTTGTTTGTAATAGGCATTGAAAGTACGGCAAGCAGATATCACCAGAGAGACTGTTCAAAAAAGTGTCTGTGTTCTAAGCAAGCTGGTAAGAGACTGAATAACCTGTTAATATCAAACACTCATGGCAGCTTTTTATTTGAGAATAAAGCATTATTGTAATGAGGAGAGGGACTTCCCTGGCCGCCCAGTGGTTAAGACTCTGTGCTTCCACTGCAGGGGGTATGGGTTTGATCCCTGGTCTGCGAACTAGATCCCATAGGCCACAACTAAGACCCAGCACAGATAAATAGATAAATATTTTAAAAAATAATTTAATAATATGGACCTTACTAATAGGATCTGAAGGATCAGGGTATTTCTTCCAAGATAGTAATTTTACACATAGGTCAAGAATAGTCTCCTAGAAAAGAAATGATTATAAAAGATTTTAATATCACAAAATTGGTGGATTGCTAATGTCATTCCTGTACACAGTTTCTCGAAGGGTAACCCGAAAAAATACATATCAGTGAATTTTTTTTTTATACTGGACCAGATGACCAGTGTATAGGAGTGCTGGATATTGGACAAATACACCATTTTGAAAGGCTTCCTGAACGATCATTCTTCAAAGAACAATAATAATCATAATGGTGCCATTTATCAAATGCCTATATGTCAAATATTCTATAGCTGGCACTTTTTAGATAGAGTTGTCATTTTAAACCTCATAAGAAGAGAGATCTAAGTACTTACTGTTCTTGTTTCACAAATAAAGGTACATCTCAGACAAAAATGTCTCTCAGAGACATGTAACTGCTAATGATAAAGTTGCGGTAAAAATCCAGTTTTATTGGGCAGAAAAAAACAGGCAGGGAGATGGAGAGAGCTGGCTCATGCAGAAACATCTGATGGTTCATAGTGCCTTTTAGCCTATATGTAAAAATATGTTTAGATAGTAATGATATATTAACCAGGATTTTTGTTGTTGCCTGCCAGAGTCTAGCATAGAGTGCTCTGATTGACATTTATTCATTCAATAAATATCTTCTGAGATTCTCAATCAGTACTTTTAATTTATTAAGTGCAAGATATTTTTTTTCTGATTGCTATCTTATATTGAAACATAATGATTTTTAATGACTTTTGTTGTTGTTTTAACCGCTAAGTTGTGCAGCCTCAGGGACTGTAGCCCACCAGGCTCCTCTGTCCGTGGGATTTTCCAGGCAAGGATAATGGAGTGGGTTTTCATGTCCTCCTCCAGGGAATCTTCCTGACAGGGATTGAACCTGCATCTCCTGCATTGGCAGGAGGGTTCTTTACTGCTGAGCCACCAGGAAAGCCCATTAACTGGGATACTGGGGATAAAACTATTCCAGTATTACTTGTTTTAACTAGTTAGAGAATATATACAACATTAGTTTCTGCATCCTGAAAAGGACATAGAAACCAGAAAACATCTAGAAAAGAACATTTTATTGTTGTTCAGCCACTAGGTCGTGTCTGACTCTTTGCGACCCCATGGACTGCAGCACACCAGGCCTCCCTGTCCTTCACTATCTCCTGGAGTTTGCCCAAATTCATGTCCACTGAGTCAGTGATGCTATCCAACCATCTCATCCCCTGCCACCCTCTTCTCCTTTTGCCTTCAATCTTTCCCAGCATAAGAAAAGAACATAAAAGGATGGAAATGGTAGGAAGAGGGTTTTAAATAGGTAAGAATTAAGGAGTAACTTTGTGTTCAGATACACAAAAGAATATTATATAGAATATAATAAGCACACAGACCAGTAGTTTTTTTTAGATTCTAAGCCTCTATTGAAGACCAGAAAAGGCAAAATGAACTTAATCATGAGTGTCCAACTAGATATAAGAACTGAGTGCTGCAAGGATGATTAAATGTAACCACAAGCTAGCAGAACAGTGTGAAGAATTATGATGTTTTAAATTTTATGATACTAATGGCTATACTAACGCATATGTATGGAATTTAGAAAGATGGTAACGATAACCCTATATGCAAGACAGAAAAAGAGACACAGATGTACAGAACAGACTTTTGGACTCTATGGGAGAAGGCGAGGGTGGGATGATCTGAGAGAACAGCATCGAAACATGTATATTATCAAGTGTGAAACAGATCGCCAGCCCAGGTTGGATGCATGAGACAAGTGCTTGGGGCTGGTGCACTGGGATAACCCAGAGGGATGGGATGGGGAGTGAGGTGGGAGGGGGGATCAGGTTGGGGAACACATGTAATTCCATGGCTGAGTCATGTCAATTTATGGCGAATACCACTACAATATTGTGAAGTAATTAGCCTCCAACTAATAAAAATAATTGGGAAAAAATAAAGAAAGAAAGAAAGAAAGAAATTTTATGATACTAATGGCTAACATTTAAGTGCTTTCTATAGCCAGATAGTCTAGTAAGTGCTTTTGAATGTGAAAGTGTTCGTCAGTCACTCGTGTCCAGCTCTGTGTGACCCCTTGGACTGTAGCCCGCCAGGCTCCTCTCTCCATGAGATTATCCTTCCATATGCACGGGTTTACATTAGGCAGCAGACATGGAGAGGTTAAGTGCCCAGAGTTATGTGACTGAGTGACCAGAGCAACACGCAGGAAGTCTGTGCCCACACTCCCAACCCAGTGCTCTGAGTGGTGGTTACTTTGTACCTGCACCCCAGAAACTAGAACATGTGACTTAACAACATTCAACTGTGAATAATAAGATACTAAAGTTGTCAGTAACTTTTTCCTTTCTGGTCTTTTCAAGTTAAAAAGTTGTGGGGTGTTTGTTTTGTTTTGTTTTTACTATTATCAAACTAATGGTAATTTCTGTTTTTCTTTAAGCCTCTCTATGGCTTACTTCAAGCAAAACTTCAACTCATTACACATGCATATTTTGAAGAGAAGGATTTTTCCCAAATTTCCATTCTAAAGGTAACTTTTTATCCTCCATGGATGTGTTTGAAGACAGATTCATGAATCAAGTAGATCTTTAATATTGTGAGAGAGAATTTATTAACTTAAGAAAGATATTCTTCTTTGAAAATAACATTGAAAATTGGCCAAAGATCTGCCCCAAATGTACAATTTCTACTTAGTAAATGATGACTACAGTTGATTATAACAAATATTTCTGTTAATGGATCGTAGCCCTTTTGCTATGGCATTGCTTCTCTACATTTGTTATCTCATTAATACCCTGCACAGTATGTTTATATATCAGGCTTCTGGATCCTAACTCCTATATCAAAAAGCACAGAAAAACTACATGACTATTTTACTGAAGAATAATGTTTTTCTCACGGCTGCCATTATTGTATACAGCGTGGACCTCTCCTGGATTCTAGTGAGAGAGAGACAGTTATTTAGCAAGGACGTAGAGGGAATTTATCCTAGGAATCCATACCACCATGGGAATGGATCAAGCTCTAAAATGTAGAGGTAAAGAAAGAAGGAGTGCTGGAAACTGGCAGAGTTTCAAAGAGACAAAACTGCTTCAGTTTGTCTGAAAACTGAAGCATTTTTCCCCTGGTCATCCTATTTCTGATTCAGTGTCTAAACTGATGGTAAAGTGTTCTAAACTGAATCTCATTTTATAGGAGCTCTATGAACATATGAATAGTTCCCTGGGAGGAACTTCCTTAGAAGGATCCCAGGTATATCTTGGTAAGTCGCTTTTTCTACAAGTCAGGAAAAATGCCCTCTGTTCTTTTTGTTTGGTATGTTGGTTGCATGTAAAACTTCATGATCAGAGTTACATTTCTATATGGTATCTAAATTCTCCAACCAAAATTTAGAAGTATTATTGTATAAGGCATATTTCAGCTTTTCAGAATAATAATGGAAGTTTTTTCTTTTCCTTACATTAATGCTGATCAGGTCAGTTCCTTGTCATAGCACAGGGAGAGCAAGGGAGAGAGAGATCTGCTTATTAGTGCCTTTCTATTCTAAGATTTTTCAAGTTGGGGGTTTACGCTATTTTCACAACCAAGAACATCCATTGGTGTGTCAGGCACTCGGTAAAAGTCCTTTTCATGATTTTTTTTTTTTTTTTTAATTTTTTTTAAAAAGTCTTGATCACATAGTAATTTATGCTCACTCACTTCAAATTTTAGCATAAAGTAGCCAAACTGTGCTAGGTTCACTTTTGCAGTTCTATGTGTAATGTGAGTTGGTTATAAAACTCCTTTTCAGAGGATATATTTTTCTCTGAATTAATTTATCTTGTCTTATGGCAGGCAATCAGAGAAGACTGTGATGCAGAAATAATACCTATGGGGTGTAGTGCCCAAAAACCTTGTTTAAATGATTGACTGCCACTGTGAAGTACAAGCTTCAGGATTTCTAAACTTGTGCAATTTGTAAGATGGCTTTAGAATGGGAAGAAGGTGTGAGAGTTGCACGGCCACAACATGAGCCTCTAGCCACAAGTAACTGTTTGCATTTAGATTAGAGTTAATAGAAATTAAATTTAAAAATCAATTTGTCATTTGCCATATTTCAAGTACTCACTGGCCACTTATGTCTACTCTATTGGACAATGTAGATTTAGAATATTTCCATTATTGCAGGACATTCTATCTGATAGTATTGAAGTTCTGTTTGTATGTGTACATAATCAGATATTACATAAATATTTAAATTTTGCATAGTCCTACTTTTACCTAACTTTTTTGAGGAGATTAAAACTTCCCTTGAAAAAAAAAATAAAACTTCCCTTGACAAAAACAGGTTGTAGTCACAGATTAGCTTTTCTTTTCTTTTTTTTAACATTATAGGTTTATCTCCTCGGGATCTTGTGCTTCATTTTCGACACAAGGTATGATACTTTATTTAAATTTATGATGTACTAAAATTATGTTCATTTAACTAGGCAGATTCCATGAGCTGCATGGTCTAATACAGATTATGGCATAACCATGTTTTAATTTTTCTGAGACAGCTGTCATAATGATAGAAAGTTAAAAGTGTTGGTAGTGCTTATATAATAGAAATTTCTAAAAGTACACAGTGTCTGTTTATTTCAGTGCAGGATAGGATACTTTCTTCTACAGTTGTTGATATTTTGGATATTATGAAATTAGAGTGGAAAGAAACCTGTTTTATTTTATTCTTCTTCACTATGGTTGATTACAGGATGTTGAGAATAGTTCCCTATGCTATACAGCAGGACCTTGTTGTTTATCCATTCTACATGTAGGAGTTTGCATCTATCACTCTCAAACTCCCAATTCACTCCTCTCCCACAACCCCCTACACGCCCACACTTGGTAACCACAAATCTGTTCTGTAAGCCTGTCAGTGTGTTTCATGGATAAGTTTATTTACATTGTATTTTAGATTCCACATGTAAGTGATATCATATGGCATTTGTCTTTCTCCCTCTGACTTACTTCATTTAATATGATAATCTCCAGGTCCATCCGTATTGCTCCAAATGGCATTGTTTCTTTCCTATGGCTGAGTAGTAATCCATTGTGTGTATATGTGTGTGTGTGCATGTGTGTGTGTATACCACATCTGAAAGAAATATGTTTTCATTTATCTTGTAGACTATTTTGCATGTTGCCCTGAGAGTGAAACATTTTCCAGCAAAATCTCTATACTTAATGTCTTTTGACTGGGGCATACACACATTGATTGTTCCCTTAACACGTATAGTGAGTATCTGTCTGCTCTGTGAGGTTCTTTTTTTTACATTTCATTTACAAACAGAAGTAAATGAATAGTACCTTCCCTTTAAGGGGCTTGCAGATATTTCAAGCAAAAAATGGCACAACTTCCTCCCAAAAGTCCAATTTGATAGTGATATAAGTGGTACTCACATTTTTTAGAGAACTCAAATACTTAATTTCTCAGTATAAGTTCATAATTTTCAATTATTTTTAAAGAACTAGAATTATTTAATATTATTGACTCAATGTTACATGGTTATGTTTGAGGAGGGACAAAGGCAAATGAATAATAGGCTTGGATTTCTTATTTTAATACAATATTTTTTTTCTTTCTTCAGGTTCTAATCCTATTTAAGCTAATTCTTCTTGAAAAAAAGGTGAGATTTGATGGATGGAATATTTTACACTTATTGGCATTTCTTAAAACTAAAGTATAAATTAAGACTTTTTTGGCTATCAAATTGCAGTGAGCTAAAGTACATATTCTTTTTTACTACTATAGCAGTGTGAATTCGTGCAGTGTTTTCTGGGGGCAGTTTGATAGCATTCAGTTATCAAGGTGGTTTTGACTATGTCGGTAATAGAGAACTCTATGTATGTATGCGTATGTGGCTGTGCTGTGTTGACACGTGGAATCTTAGTGACCTGACCAGGAATGGAACCTGCACCCTCTGCAGTAGAAGTCCAGAGTCCTCCCCTGGACCACCAGGGAAGTCCCCAAAACTCAGTCTAAATTGACTTAAAAAATGTATTGCTTTGCTTCAGACTCGAGAGTATGTTGACTGAATGGTTTGATAATATAATTAAGTACCTAGATTTTTTTCATCTCTTTGCTCTACAGTCCACAGTGCTAGCTTTATCTTGAGCTTGATTTCCCTTGTAGTATAGGATTACTGCCAACAGTAGTTGAGCTATATGCTGCCTCAGCTATATGCTAGTGACAGAGATAATATCTTTTCCCTAATCACTTAATGAGAATTCTTCCCTTTAATTCATCTGGGCCTGTGAGACCATATGCCTACCCAGAACCAATAATTGTTGCTGAAGAAATGTCTGTATTGATTGGCTTAAGCCTGGGCTCCAGATACACTGTCTGGTACAAAGGGATGGGATTGCCATGATTTTAGATAAAAAATTATAAGGGATTTTAGACCAGGGTCTGCACACTTAAGCCCCAGGGCCAAATCTGGCCCACCACCTATTGTTGTAAGTAAAGTTTTATTGCAACACAGTTTCAGCCATTCTTCAGCTTATTGTTTATGGCTGCTTTTGAACTACAGTGGGAGAGTTAAGTAGTTGGAACCGAGACCAAATGGCCCACAAATGAAAAATGCTTACTATCTCACACTCTATAGAAAGTTTGCTGACCTTTGGTTTAGACGAGTCAGGAGCCATCCCTGGATCTGTGGTCAGTATTACTGTGCTCAATAGAGATGGAATGGATGTTGGAGGGTCAGCCATTCACAATGTCCAGTATAATTAATTATCATAAAAATGTTTACCATTTGGCCCAGTAATTGTCCTCTTAAGAGATTTGTTTTCCAGAATTTACCTGAGCTGACACAGAGCTCTAAGAGATTCTTTCACAGAATCGTTTTTAATAATAAATTATCAATGAATAACTTAAGTTTTATCTTGTATATCCAAACAACAAAAAAGATTCTGAGTGGTTTTATTGTCGTAAAGATGTTTCATAGCATGTTAAGTGAAAAATGATGATCCAACTACATATCAAGCCCAGGATTCTGATTTTATAAATAGATTGTATTTATTCATTGAAAAGAGATTGGAAGGAAAGACAGCAACAGTTTGGTGACCATGTATATTTTTTAAGAAGGAAATACTTTTCTGTATTCTGGTTTTCTAAACGAATATGTATTCTTTCTTCAAACAGGAAAGTAAATTTAAAAAAAAGAATGAAACATGTACTAGTGCAATATTTCAACCTTTAAAAAAAGCTTAGTTGTAAAATACACATAACGTATAATTAACCATCTTAACCATTTTTAAGTGTGCAGTTTCTTAGCATTAAGTATGTTCACGTTGTTGTGGTATTCTGTCCTCAGAACTCTCTTCATTGTGTAAAACCGAAACTCTACCCATTAAACAATAACTCCGCTTTCACCCTTCTCCCACCACTGGCGATCACCCTTCTACTTTCTGTCTCTATAAATTGGACTGTTCTAGGTTTATCACAAGTGAAATCATATGTGTTTGGCTTTTTTCTTTTAGCACAGTGGCCTCAAGGTTCATCCATGTACAACAGATGTCAGAATTTCCTTCCTTTTTGAGGATGAATAATATTCCATTGTATGTACATATGACATTTTTTTATCCCTTCATTCATTGATGGACACTTGGATTGCTTCTACCTTTTGGCTCTCATGAATAACACTGCTGTGAACATGGGCCTGTGTAAATGTCTTCAAGACCTTGGTTTCAGTTTTTTGGAGTATATACCTAGAAGAGACATCTCTGAATCACATGGTAGTTCTGTTTTTAATGTTTTGAGGAACTGATGTATTTTCCATAGTGGCAGCACCATTTTACATTCCTACCAACAGCACACAAGGGTTCCAATTTATCCACATTCTATCCAGCATTTGTTATTTGCTTGTTTTTTGATAGTAGCCATCCTAATAGGTATGCGGTAGTATCTCCTGGTTTTGATTCACATTTTCCTAATAATTAGTTATTGTGAGCACCTTTTCATGTTTTTGTTGGCCACTTGTGTGTCTTCCTTGGAGAAATGTCTTCCCTAATCCTATACCCATTTTTAATCAGGTTTGGTTTTTTGTTGTTTTGTTGTAAGTTTCAAATTTTTATTGCAACTTATAATTTTAAAAAAAAAATGTTTTTCAACACAGTGCACATGGTTATATATATCTGAAAAAAATTTTTGCAAAATAATACTTAGTCTAGCCACATGCAGTGGCATTTATGATCAACTAGGCTTTATTTAACATGGCAAATCATAGGTATACCCTTTTTATATTCACTTGATAAAGATATCCTTTAATGCAAGTCTTGGTGTCTCTGTATTTACACACTACTCCCTAAATCATCAGTGTTTAAGGAGAGGACAGGTGATTGTGGGCACCATGCTTTATTAGATATGACTTAGTGCTACTAAATGATTTAATTGTTAAAGCAAAGAAAAAAACTCATCTCAGCAACTATATGCTTGTTTTTTCATCTAATTTAATTATCACTGGTGTTCCTCATAGCTCAGTTGATAAAGAACCTGCCTGCAATTCAGGAGACTTCGGTTCGATTCCTGGGTCAGGAAGATCTCCTGGAGAAGGAAATGGCAACCCGCTCCAGTATTCTTGCCTGGAGAATCCCATGGATAGAGGAGCCTGGCGGGCTACAGTCCACAGGGTCATAGGAGTTGGACACGACTGAGTGACTTTCACTGCAGTGTTAGTTTTAGTTTCGTATCTAACTGAACCCTGTCCCTCAATTTTTATTCTGAAAACCCTACAAGAAAGTTGATAGAATAATTTTCTAATGGACACTTTACATCCTTCATCTGTATTTATGAGTTGTTAGCATTTTGCCACTTTTGCATTCCATTGTTTTATATATGTTCATTCTTTCCCCTGAATCGTCATAATTTTCAACTAATTTGTAGAACCATAGTACTTCATTCCTAAACATTTTCAGATATATTTCTTAAGAATAAAGGTATATTCCTGGGGCTTCCATGGTGGCTCAGTGGTAAAGAATCGACCTGCCAGTGTAGAAGACATGGGTTCAATCCCTGATCCAGGAACGTCCCACATGCTGTGGAACAGCTAAGCAAGCCTGTGTGCCCTAGAGCCCATGCTCCACAAGAGACGCCACCACAGTGAGAAGCTGTCACACCACAACTGGAGAGTAGCTCCAACTCTGCAACTAAAGAAAAAGCCCACACAGCAATGAAGACCCAGCACAGCCAAAAATAAATAAATAAAATGTTTTAAAAAAGAATAGGGTATATTCCTACATAACAAGAGTATTTTCATATTCAAGAAATTTAACATTGAGATAATAAATGATATCTAATGTACAGTGCCTTTTCAGATTTCCCCAGGTGTCATAATAATGTGCTATAAACTGTTTGCTTTTCTTAATCTGAGGACCATGGATCATGTATTGCATTATTAGCTCTCTTTAATCTCAAACAGTTTTACCACCTCGCTTCTTGTTTTGTTTCTCTGTTTTTATGACATGGATTTTTTTTTTTTAATAATCCAGATTAGTTGCATTTTAATATTAGATTCATATGATTATTTTCCTTTGGCTCATTTCAGATTAAACTTTTTTGGCAAGAATATTGTATAGGTAGTGATGTGTCTTTCTGGGGCATCATATTTGGAGGCCCATAAACTGCTTGTTCTCTTATTGGTGATATGAAGTTTGATCATTTGACTAAGGTGGTGATTGCCAGGTTTCTTCATATTAGTACTTGTTATTTTCCTTTGCAATTAATAGGTGAACTGTGGGATGATAAATTTGAAGCTAATGTGAATATCCTGTTGCCCAAGAGCCTTGCACAATAGTTTCAGCATCCGTTGGTAATTTTTACTTGAACCATGATTTTCTGATTCTGTCATAAATTCTGTATTTATTAGCTGTTATACTTCCATAAAGAAGAGTTTTCTTCTCTCCCTTCTTTGCTTCTTTGCTTTTTTCTTTTTTTTAAAGTGTCATTGTGGACTCGTGGATTTTCTAATTTAATTTTGATTGATTCCATTTCAGGTTCTCTTTTATATTTCTCCAGTGAATAAATTGGTGGGTGCCCTGATGACTGTGTTATCCCTTTTTCCAGGTAAGAGGGTAGCAGTTTCCACTCTCTTACTCTTACTGGACCTTTGAATGATAAAACTTTTCAAGGACAAAGTGGTTAAGGTCACTGCCTGTTTTAATAGGATATTTTCACTTTGGCAATAGATTTCTCTTTTGTCTGAGATTTTCTTGTTTTCAATTAAAATTTGAGCGAGCATAGCTCATTAAAATTTTTTATAGGAGTTCCACTATTTAAAGCAGAATACACAGCTCTTCGGAGAAGGCAATGGCAACCCACTCCAGTACTCTTGCCTAGAAAATCCCATGGATGGAGGAGCCTGGGGGGCTGCCGTCTATGGGGTCGCACAGAGTCGGACACGACTGAAGCGACTTAGCAGCAGTAGCAGCAGCACACAGCTCTTATCTTCTAATATCTTATTCTAAGCCAAACTGTTCTCCAATATTGTATGTTTTAGGCATGATTGAACATGGACTCAGTGACAGTTCTCAGTACAGACCCCGAAAGAGTATGTCTGAAGATGCTGGGCTTCAGGAAAGTAATCCCCCTGCAGATGAATTTGTTTGTATGCCTGCTTCTGACATTTCAAATACCAACTTGGGAACTGTCAAGAAAATCCTGGGAAACCATGGAGGAGATGCAGCCATCAAGACTGAAGAACCTTTGTTCCAGGTAGAAGATGATAGCAGTGAACAAGAAGCCAGTGATAGCAATCAATATCTGAAACCTCCTTCTCGCCCATCTCCAGAGTCTTCAGAAAGTGACTGGGAGACCTTAGATCCTAGTGTCTTAGAGGACTCCTCCTTGAAAGAACGAGAACAGGTGGGGTCAGAACAGACAAACTCATTTCCAAAGGACTCTTTGCCCTCAGATAGTCCTCCGATTACTGTTCAACCTCAAGCTAATACCGGCCAGGTGGTCCTGATACCAGGGCTGATTTCTGGCTTGGAGGAGGACCAGTATGGCATGCCCCTGGCCATCTTCACAAAGGTAAGAGTTAACGTCCTTTATTAATGCCCATAAGGATAGCACAAAATCCTTTCAGAATTTAACTCTCAGTGTTGAACACATTTAAGTCTGCAAATTCTCATTGAAAACTGTAAAATAACATAGCAGATGTGTAGTACTATGACATTTGTGACCATGATGTAAGACTGCAGGGGATTTTGATTAGTTTGGAAACTGAGGTCAGCAATCACTGTGTTTGGTGTTTTTCATTAGTCAGGTTTACCTTCGGGGGAAAAAAACAAACCAGCCTTGATTACATTTAATGAGTGTATATTAAAATACCATAATTCCAAAAGCTGCAATTTTATAAGAAAGAATAAAAAGCTGAGATGGCTAACTTAAATATTAGTACCCTTCATAGATATAATATACTGTTTTGGTTAACTGGCCTTAAAAATTAATCTTTAATCTTTTTATGGAAAAACATACAAAACATATTTCTAATTTTTTTAAATAATTTAAACACACCATAGTAAAACAAATTGCATCTTTGATTCAGTATCTTATTTCTAGGATATCATTTCTTTATGTCAGTAATACTATATTAGGATTCTGGAAGCTACATTTGAGGGTTTTTTTTTTTTTAATCCTAACAGGAGAAGCTACTTTATTGTCATTCATGAATTATTTTTTTTTATGAAGAAGATGAAAAGTCCCATTTCATTTTTCAGTCAAAGTATTTATTACCTTCCTACGTGCCAGGCCCTGTACTAGGTTCTAAATTCTTGTATCCATGGCTTTTCAGTTTAACCATGAAAGACAGATACATCTGTCCGGTAACTAGAACAAAGTTTATGTTTTTCTCTAAATACCTTCCTTTATGCTGGAAGTAAAACTTTATATGGAAAAGAAAATGGATAGCATTGACTTGACATCAATTCTTCTCCACTATGTGATAAATTCTTTCTGGGTTTATCCAATTTTACAAATAAGTATTTGCCCCAAGTCAGTATTGCTGAATAGTTAGCAGAAAATGCTGTCTTTGTTCATTTTGTGGTCTGTTAGGGGACGCTGAAATTATCTTAATTGGTTTCTTGATTGAACTAATGCATATTTGCTTAAAACTGGAGTTTAGGAGTCTGGGGAGAAAACTCTGGGCCCTCAGACTACTAAGTATACTCAACAGCCACAAATTGTGGGTTTTCTGAACACACATGTGGGTGTCATGACTACCTATACTTTTGGAGCCCTTACTTTTGCGGCTTCACCCACCCACTCTAATTTTTATCATTGTAGAGATACCAGGAGGGAGATTAACTGGGGTGGGGGATTTTGGTTTTGTCTGCAAGGTCGCTGAAGTAAACAAAGCAATGTTAATGTGTTGTATGTGCTGTTAATAAACTGTTTGGCAGAATATTCTCTTTGTGTATGTTATACCAGTACTGAATATATGATGGGCTTACCACCATCATTATGGTAAATTAAACATTTTCCTGTTAGGTTTTCTGTTTTATTATGTAATGATTCAAACCTAACTTTTTAAATCACAGTTTCAAATACAGTTCCTGATTCTTTGATGTCAGTAGCTTTGGGATATGAAATATACTTAAAAATGAGTTGCCTTTAGGCTTTTCTTTTTTCCTTCTCTTGAAGTTCTTAAAAATACTTGTAGAGAAGACCTCGATTAGCAAAGCATTCTGAAAAGTCATTTCAAATGTAGCCAAAGAGAAGCTTGGATGCCCTCAGTATTGCTGAAGTAAGATAGCAAGCTTTGAAGAGAATAATGAGTTGACTGGACCCCTGAATGTGTTAGCATATGAAAGTTATGCTTGAAGAGATTCCAAAACTCCATATTTCCAGTCTTCTCTCTGGGACTTGAAATTGATGGTGCATTTCTTCTCAGTCTTAGAGATGAGGCTTATTACATAAACACTGTAGATACCAGACTCTCAAATATGCTTGAACTTTTCCTGAGAACTGAATCAGGGAGCTAAGGAAGAAAGTAGGTTGCTGAGGGAGAGGAGATGGGACTAGTGGCAACTTTAGGATAGGATTCCGTGGGATGAGGGGAGGGCAATGAGGGAACCAAAGGAGAAAGATGAAAATTTAGAAAATGTACCCATGTATTCATAGATATCTATGGGTGATTTTAGGTATTCACTAAAAAAAATTTTTTTTTCAAAGTGACGTTTTTAACTTTTAAAAGAAGATAAACACCTACTTCTTAGTTTTTTAAATTACATGTATCTGGTACTTTTTAAAATTTAGTAATAACTGTCTCCACCAGAAGATCACTTAATTTAGAATTCTCTTGTTTCAGTCTGTAACTATTTTAGTAAAACAATAAACTTATGAAAGAATTAATAGTAGATGTAGTTGGAAATCAAAATTTTTTCTGCTTCATGCATTAAACTTCTTTATGTATTGCTTCTGAGTTTATATCTGGATTGCTTGCTTACAGGGTGTCATATTCAAATTTAGGGAACCTACAAATAACTTGACGACTAGCTAAAAAGTAGTAGATGCATGTTTTTGAGTTTTATTTAAGTGGCACAACAATTTTTCCCCCTCTTCTCTCAACATTATTTTTAGTTTCATCATAATTTTGCATGAAGTTGTGTTTTATTATTCCTCTGTAATTTTCTGGTTTTGGCTATTCTGCAATATATAAATTCTGTGGATGGATATCTACATTGTTTCTAGTTTCTGGTTACTACAAATAACACTTCTATTAAATTCTTATTCAGTAATCTTGGCTGTATACGTGCAAGCATTTCTTTAGGAGTCAGTGCTTAGAAGTGGGAATATGGATTATAAGGAATGGGTAGATTAGCTTTACTAGAATAATTCCAAACTGTTTTCTACAGTGGTTGTGACAATTTCTATTCCCACAGCAGTGTATTAGAGTTACCTTTGATTCACATTCTCACCAATGGTTGTTATTGTCAAACCTCCTAATATTTAGCCAGTCTGATGGTATCTCGTGGCTAAATTTGTCCTTTTTTCAGTAGTCACTGTTGAGGCTGACCATCTTTTCATATTCTTGGTAACCTTTTGAATTTCCTTTTGTGTAATAATTGTTCAAACCTTCTGGATTGTCTCCCTCATTGTCATGATTTGTGAGACTGCAGGCTTTGTAGTTTTGACTTCCACATTTTGGGTTTTGTCTGCCTGGAATTCATTTTTGTGTATGTTGAGGAAGGGCGTCTGTCTCTGTGCTTCGTTGCTGCTTCATCCATGCATCTGTCTATCCTTGGGTCAGTCCCGCACTGTGTTAATCACCATTATGTCGTGTCAGGCAGAGAAAAGGCTTCTCCTCTTGCTATTGTTCTTCAAGAGTTTCTTAGCCCTTTGCATTTCCACATCAATTTCAGGATCAACTTAGGTTCTTACTTATACTTAAGATTTAAATAGGGGTTACCTTTAAGTGCTAGATAGAGTTTGGAGAAAACTGACATGCCCACAGCAAGGAGGCTTGCGGTTCACAAACATGCTTATCATCTCAGACCTGAGAGATAAGAAAGTGGCAGTTGGTCCTAATGACATCGTAGCCCTTCCCAGGTCACAATGGAGAAGGCAGTATGCTTTTGAAGTGCTGTAACAGATCAGCTCACAACAGGTCTTCCAGATTTACCAAGCTGAGTTGTGTTTTTTGATGCCATCCATTTCTTAGTTTTAATCATGATCAAAAAACAAATATAAGATTTATCTGCTTTACCATTTTTAAGTGCACAATTATGTGATTTTAAGTGTATTCTCATGGTTGTACTACAGATCTCTAGAACTTTCTCATCATGCAAAACTGAAAGTCTGTATTCTTTAAACCACAGTTTCCCATTCTCCCCTCACCCCAACCCTTGGCACCCATCATTGTTTCTATGAACTTAACTACTTTTAAATACTTACATAAGTGGAATCGTACAGCATTTATCTTTTGTGACTGGCCTATTTCAGTTAACATAATATCCTCAAGGTTCATCCGTGTTGTAGCGTATGACAGAATTTCCTTCCTTCTTAAGGCTGAATCGTATTGCATTGTATGCATCTACCGCATTTTCCTTATCCGTTTATCCATCAGTGGGCATTTGGGTTGCTTCTGCATTCTGGCTATTGTGAGTAGTGCTGCTGTGAGCATAGGTGTGCAAACATCTCTTCAGTTTCTTTTTTTGGCCATTATATACCTCAGCCCTCATGCAGAAGTTAAACACCCTGGGAAAGTGGAAGGTGGTGGTGTGTTGGGTGTAGAGGCTGCTGTGTTTAATGTACTCAGACTTGCTGCCACTGTGCATTGGAGACCTTTAAAAGGTTTAGGCTAGATTGACCATCGGTAAAGGTGACACTGCTAAAATTTTAAGGTTATTTTGAACTACTGTTTAAAATAATTTTATAAATCTGCAATGCTTTCACATGGTTCAATATGCAGAAGGTTCCAAAGCATCTATAATAATAAAAAATCTCTCTCATTCCATTCCCTGCTACTCAGAGAATAGCAGGAAATTTGTTCCCCTCTCCATTGGCAACCAACCTTACCTAATCTATGTGTTTTTTTTTTTTAACAAAATATTCCGTGGAGATGAACTTCATCATGTACTGCAGGGTACTCCATCATATAGAAAAACATTTATTCATTGCCCTAGTCATGAATAGTTAGGATTCCTGTCGTTTGCAATAAGTAATGCTGCAATAAGTAACTTTTTACAAATCTCACACATGAACAGGTGTTTCTGTAGGATAAATTGTAAGAAGTAAAATACTGGGTCAAAGAATATGGATATGTGTAATATTTTAAGGACTGTATTTCTTCATTTAAAAAAAAACAAAACTTTGAACTATTGACTTTAAAAAAAAAAAAAACCACATGCTTAGTTTTCATGCGACTTAGCCAAGAATTCCACTGCTGACAACAGACCTTTCTCCTTTAACAGAATCAGTTGTGAAATGCAATACTATGAGCAATTGAATCAATCTTTGTAAATATAGGTAGTTCTGAAAGTGCCCTTATCAAGGATTCTCAGTCCTGGCTGGGGGAGGAGTATTCGGGGGAGTCCATATAAAGTTTGAAAGAGCATTCAGCATCGTGGTGTTTGTGTTCAGAAACAAGTAACACGTTTTTAATACGAAGCACACAAGGTAAAGTGAGACCCATGAGTCTACCAGCTGTTTGAGTGATTTGGCGTGAGCAGCATGGATCCTTTCCACCTTTAGTCACAAGAGGGCGTGGGTTGAGAAACACTGTATACTGAATATGTGTAAGGCATAGACATGGATTTATTTTTGCTGCTTCTACTAGTTCACATTTTATAGAGGAGAGGAAAACATTGTTAAGAAGGAGAATAAAACCAGTTTACCAGACATGTATTCCAACTTCTGCAAGTCTTCTCTCATGTCTTCTCCTAATAGCTGGCTGTATGGTACATCCTAGACATAGGGAAGGACATGAAGTAGCAGAAGTGGTGTCTCCTTCCCTCAGAGAAATTCTCATGATGGACACAAGACATTATCTGGATTACTGTGGTTCGGTGTTTTGTTTTGTTTTAAGATGATTAAAATAACAAATAAATAAAACTGTCATCAAACTTGATTGAAAACAAATTCAGGAGTTCAGCAAGTCCTCCCTCCTGGCTTTATACACAAATTATGCCACTTGTTGAGGTCTATCTTGATTTAGAATCTTTCAGCAAAAATTCCATTTCCTCCTTCAGGGCATCATTCCAGTGTTAGCATTCCTTTTTTCTCAGGATACAGGCTTCTTTTGTACACTTAACTCCCTGCTGTGGTTTGGCAGTTAAATATAATTTTCAGGGCAATGGTATTTTCAAATGCAATTCAACTGGAAATTTCAAATACACAACTACTGCCATGGTCATTTTTGCTTTGAACATTTAGTAGCAAATATCTTGAAATACTGTATCATTTTAAATTATAGGACAGTAAAATAATTGCTATGCAGTGCTTTGCTATTCTCATAAGAGTACTTTGGTGGTTATGTGCAAATGCCTGTGTTTTAAAATTTTACTGGAAGAAGGAACAGCTTTCTACTAAACAGCATGTTTTTTAGTGGGCTTAATATTAGTACTTCATTCCTAAATGAAAAAAAAAAAAACCCTAGCTTGTTAGTTACAGTGGAAGCTTTTAAGTTGAACTGAAAGCCTAGTGGTCACTCAAGACAACCTTGTTAGACTACCTTGCCAAGATTTGACCATTCATGGAGCAGGTTAGCAATTAACTGGCCTTAATACAGTCAGGACCTGTGGTTGTTATTATTGGTATATTATTATGTTGAGTCAAAGATCAGCTGTGTTAGGAATAGCATGGGGTTGGGTGAAGATTGGGAGTTTTCTTTCCTACTATTAGCTGTCTAGGCTTGACGAGGGGCTTCCCTGGTGGTTCAGTTGTTAAAGAACCCACCTGCAATACAAGAGACCCAGATTCCATCCCTGAGTGGGGGAAATCCCCTGGAAAAGGAAATGGCAACCTATTCTAGTATTCTAGCCTGGAAAATCCCATGGACAGAGGAGCCTTGTGGGCTACCGTGGCCCAGTCCATGGGGTCGCAAAGAGTTGGACACAACTTAGTGACTAAACCACCAAAACACCAGCCGTTACGAGAGACATGGCTGTTCCATTACTTTTCTAACATTTTCTTCTCTTGTAATTCATAGGGATATCTGTGTTTGCCTTATATGGCACTGCAGCAGCATCATCTTCTCTCTGATGTCACCATTCGAGGATTTGTTGCTGGAGCTACTAACATCCTTTTTCGACAACAGAAACACCTCAGTGATGCCATTGTGGAAGTAAGTTGACGTCTGAGTGCAGGTCCTTGACTGCTGGTCCCTGTTTTTTTAAAATGGAATTTGGGGCATAGTAATAACACTGATAGTGGTCATAGTTGCTTCCTTTGCCAGGCATCCTAAGCGCCTTAGGTATATGAACTTATCTAATTTTCATAACAACCTGTGAGATAGGCATTGTTACTGTCCGTATCACACCTGCGGAAGCTAAGGAACAGAGGGGATCAGACAGCTGCTAAGCGGATGAGCCAGGATTCCTACCGAGGCTATCTAGTCTTAATATAGTCTCACAATAAAAGTGTGTTTATCATTTAAATAGTTTAATATGCCCCAATATCAAGCAGAAGGAGCTAGAGATAAACACTTGATATCTTATTAATATAGAAGAAGTATAAATAATTTGTTAACTTTTACAATTAAAATAATTTTTACAAATGGGTGGGGGGGATTTCAGCCACCCTAAGGTTTCTGTAGTTCCTAACAGAAAGTACCAGAATGTGCTTCCTGGGGAAATGTTTATAATACAATAAATTAAAAATCTGGGATTCAAAGCTATATGGATCCCAATATTGAGGGAGAAAAATACATATATTATACCTTCTAAGACAGAAGGATATAGATGAAAGGACCACAGAGTTTTCTTAAACATTGTTACATTCTAGTTCTGAAGTTGGTTGGCAAGCTGATGGGTATTTATTATTATACTTTAAAACTAACCTGTAAGTTACATATAGTTCTCTCTGTCAAGTATTACATAATAAATATATCCCAAAGTATCTGTGCAGTCAAAGCAAAAATTTTTAGTAATTGTATTTAATTAATTGTATTCATTTCTGTATGATAAAGGTGATTTTTACTGTACATTTCTATATTTTCCAAAATATTTGTCAACATGAATCACTTTTATAATTCAAAATTGAGTATTTATGCATGTAAGAACAAAAACTTAGCATTTTTTAAATAATGAAAAATAAGAAACAACTTCAGGATAAAAAAATCTCTTTCTTAGGCTCATCTTTTGAGAAAGCTATTATTCATATTTTTTATTTCCAGCTCCAACTTCCCAGTAATTACTCTTTAAAGTATGGCATGGATGTCTGCATGAATGCCCAGACTCTGACTTGTACCTGGGTACCCTCTAGGTAGAAGAAGCTTTGATCCAGATCCATGATCCAGAACTCAGGAAGCTGCTCAACCCAACCACTGCAGACCTAAGGTTCGCAGATTACCTAGTGAGGCATGTGACTGAGAACCGGGACGACGTCTTCCTGGACGGCACGGGCTGGGAGGGAGGTGACGAGTGGATCCGAGCCCAGTTTGCAGTCTATATCCACGCACTGTTGGCCGCCACACTGCAGCTTGGTAAGGAGTTCACAGTCACTTTCTCATTTGGTAACTCTGGATGCTTTGAATTGCATAAGAAATAAAGTGATCAGAAAAATTACCTGTCACTCCACATGACTAAGCGACTTCACTTTCACTTTCACTCACTGGAGAAGGAAATGGCAACCCACTCCAGTGTTCTTGCCTGGAGAATCCCAGAGATGGGGGAGCCTGGTGGGCTGACGTCTGTGGGGTCACACAGAGTCGGACATGACTGAAGTGACTAGGCAGCAGCAGCAGCCACACATATAGAATTAACTACTCTTCACAATTTGAGTAATTCATATCCTTCTAGACCTTTTTCTCCAAAGGTCTAGAGAAAAAGAAGGAAATAGCCCACTCCAGTACTCTTGCCTGGAGAATCCTATGGACAGGGGAGCCTGGTGGGCTACAGTCTATAGGGTTGCAAAGAGTCGGACACAACTGAGCGACTAACACACACAGACCTTTTTCTATGCATATGTTTTGGATTTTAGTTTTGTAGTGTTCATGGTAGTCCTTTTGCAAACATGGATCCCATTTTTCATGTTTTTTATAGCTTAGTTTTTCTTTATGATATAAACATGTATCAGAAGAGTAAATGTAGATCTTCATCACTTTTTACATGACTTAGTATTTCACCATATGGAAGGATATATCAGTAGTTGAATGCTATTTATAAACACTGCTTACATGTTTTTAAGATATATGAGGGATGGAAAAAAAATATTTAAAAAAAATAGAAATCATTGGAGATCACATTCTGAGTGATTAAACCTTCAAATTTTTCCATTCTAATAGTATCCCTATTAAATAGTTAAAATGGATCATGCAAACATAGAATCACTCCTGTGTTAAAATTCTCATTCCCCACAGAAATGAATATATTCAAAGAGAAAATGAAGCTCTGCAATGAGCTTTCACACCTGGGATACCTGCCACCCTGCACATTAGCAAATCAGTAGATTTGGTAGTGATGGTGGTGAGGTTGTTAAAAGCATATAGAGCTTCTGTTTTTCCTCCTTCTCAATGATCTCTCCAACTGTTTCCAGGTTGCTTTTTTAAAAATTGTAGTGAAATCCATAAAATTTACCATCTTAACCATTTATTAGTGTCATTAAGTCCCTTCACGTTGTGGTGTCAGTAGATGTTTAAATCAACCCCGCTGCTGCCACCTCCTAGATTAGTTCTTCCAATAGTATATGTAGAGTTTTAAATCCAGGCTTCAGGCATGTTCTTCATTCATTAAGAAATCTATGGAGTGACTCCTTATTTGTTAATGGGTTTTTTTTTTTTTTTTAATGTCTGCCTCTTCTACAATTGTAGCAACTGAGATCCCCAAATTAAATCCTCTAATCCAGAATCACTCAGTTTATCTAGCAAGAAAACCCAAGTCTTCACTAGTCATGTATGTTCCTGAGTAATTAATTTACTTCTTAAAAATATTTTCCTGAGTACACAGTAGCTACGTACTTTCAGAGGGAACATTTAACATGTGTGGAGACCCTCCCTTGTGTTTTTTTTGAGCACTTAACATCTACTAACTCATTTTATCGTCCCAACAATCTTAGAGGTAGATACCATGTCATCCTCATTTTACAGACTTGAGAAACTGAGGCACAGAGAGGTTAAATAACTTGCTCTTCCCCCTGGTAGGAGACTGAGCTGGACTTCAACCCAATTAGTCTGGTTCACACCCAAGCTCTTAAAGGAAATTTAGCCCAATGAGCTGATTGATGAATATGTTCTTAAAAGCACTTCCTTATGGTGCATATAGAACCATGAATGTTCTTCTCTTCCTCTCCCAGCAACGAAAGTCATGTGTTTCACCTTCAAAGCAAGCAACTTGGAATTAATATATGAAGCAATAGCCATTTGAATCAGTTCTCCTAACCTTTTCTGCTCTTCCAAGTAGAAGAAGCACTGTGGATTGAAGCTTCCTCTTGATAGAGATGAAGCCAGAAAGTTTTATGCATTAAATATATGAAAATCCCCTTATTAAGTATTTTGACCATGAAATGCTTGGACACTCAAGAGTGAGTTTCACCAAATAGTAAGATAAAGAAAAAAGAATGAAAAAAAAAAAGAATGGCTAAAAAGAACCAATTATTCTTTCTAATTTCCTTTCTTAGAAAATAGTATTTGTGAAAATATTTTTAAAAAAATACCCTAATTGCCTACTCCATATATATATGTCAGTATGTTTAACCCACTCTAGTCTGTAGTTTTTAATAAACAGTACTATGCCTCCTTACCTTGGTGAGGAGAACATGGAAATATTTTGGAGATTTTAGGAACCTTAGAAAATATTTGGCTCAAGCCCCTTATTTTCTAGTAAGAAAAATGAAATTCCAAGTGATCAAGTGACTTAGCAAAGGCCACATAGCTTCTTACTAGGGTTTTGGAACTTGACCCAAGTTTTCTGACATCTGGTAGGCTTTCTCCCCAAGAAAGCAGCAGGGGACAGGGAGGCTAAAGCTATTTCTTTACTGTTATTGGTTATTAATCTTTATAACCCTGCCTGGCTACAGTCCAGCCCAACTTTCAAATATTTACTTGACAGATAACGAAAAGATCTTATCGGACTATGGGACGACCTTTGTTACAGCCTGGAAGAACACTCACAACTACAGGGTCTGGAACAGCAACAAGCATCCAGCACTTGCAGAAATAAATCCGAAGTAAGCACATCCTCTACAGGGTGATAGAGGTGGTTGACTTACTAAGGGTTTCTGAATAAAGAAAATCATGTCTGAACTCTGATGATACTGTGAATATCTTCAAGAATCCCTTAAATAGATTTTTTATAAAAAAGGCTCCCAAGTACAGGGAAGCAGCTGAAAACTGCTTCCCTATTCACACTTCTTAATCACAAAGCACAAGGCATTTTGGAAGCACTAACCTTTCTCCCAGCTTCCAGTATAATTCGGAGATGAAAGTCCTAGCCTGTGGGGATGCTCGTATGTCATATCGCCTCAGCAGAATGGTCAAGCAAGATAGAAGCCTTGAGGGAAATAGCACTGGTTAAAACTGAGAGGTTATTGTAAAATATGAAGTGTGAACAACTAAAGTCAATATTTGAATTCCTAGATAATCGGTAAAATCTGGTGCCATTTCCATATCAGATTCTAAGATCCAACAAAATTTAATACCTGTCATAATATTGACTGTTGACTGGGCAAAGACTTTATTCCACGTAAAAGGCATTTAAATGTGCTAGAGAATTGGGCCATTAAGAAAAAATACCATGTGAATGGGAGAGTGGCGTCTAAGGAGATCAGTTGATATAATGTGTACATATTGGGAACTTCTAAATTAAAGGATTTTAATTTCTTTATGATATAAGTATACATTGAACTTTTGTTTTCATTTGTGGTTTTTTGTGTATGTGTTTTTTAATTAATTTTTATTGGAGTATCATTGCAGCATTATGTTTCACTTGTATTTTAAACTTCTTCATGAAAATATGACAAAAATCAACTTAGTACTGATTACCATATTATTTAGAAACTAGGGTAAGCTTGACTTGGGAACGTGCTTTAGTGGGGCTGCACACACAAAATCCAGGGATTTATGTCGTTGTAACTTGCAGAAGCATCTGCAAGGAAGCAGGGCTTGGGAGAACATGTCTGCTAAACTTACCATCAAGAACCATGACTAGGTTCAGGCAGTTTTGGTGACTTTAGTCCTCACACTGGGCTATGGCAGAAACCTAGATTGCCATTTGGATGTGGTAAAAACATAGAGAATTAAAAGGCAGATACACTGTAATGGAATTAAATGAAAGGACTAAGTTCAAAGTTTTCTCCCTCTCTAACCGCAAGGTCTGTGTTCCAAAGAGTAATGAAGAGAAACAGACGTGAGCTCGCTTGCCCATGGCGCTGGTTGTAGTGGTGCTGGGGGAGTGACCGTTCACAGGTCTGGCTCCTCCCCTGGGGCTCTGTTAGCCTGGACAGATCTTTACTCAGCTGCTGCATCTGCTGTGGTGCCTTTAACTTGAAGCAGCGCTACAGATTTTAATGTAGGTCCTTATGAGGATTAGCTGGCATGTGTTTTAAAGGATTGTAAAAACAGTACTTTTAGAACTATGTAAATAATTGAGGTTATTTAGGTTGAGGAGAAAGAAAGCTGAAGCAAAAAGACCAGAAAATTAGATAGAGAAATTATGCAGATATGATAGCCAGCAGATTTTCAGCATTTTCACCAAATTAAAAACAAGAAATGATAGGCTTCAGCTGTCATCAGGGGGTATAATTTAGAAACATTCAAAACTAAATGTAAGGTTTGAGATCTTTGAAACCCTTTCTTCCACTCCTAAAGATTAGAAAATTAAGTCCTCTCAATGCTTTCAACTGATGATTTGGAAATCCAGAAAAAAGAGAGGTTGTTATGTATGCTTAATGTGACCAATAAATAAATTTGTTATCATTTGAAAAGCCATAATAGCATTTTTTTATTTTAATTGGAGGCTAATTACTTTACAATATTGTGGTGGTTTTTGCCATACATTCACATGAAAGAGCCACATAATAGCATTTTGATGTTTTAATAAGTGGCTGCAAATTTTACCAGGGTCACTTTTTTGGGGGGGGGGTAACTTTCTTTGTTAGACATTGACAGAAAGACCCCTGCCTTGTGTATGAGTTAAGAATCTGAATGTTTACTGATTCCTTGTTTTATAGTGTAATGTTGATCAGGTTACCTGATTTTTATATATACTATTTCCCTAAGATCTGCACTTTGAGTTGCTTTTCTGATAACACAGATTAAATCATCCTTTAACCAATAGGACCCATTTATAAGATGGCCAGAATCAAGCCATGGCCAAAGTCAGAGATTCTATCCCTGACTGTCCCAGGAGTTTTTTTAAAATGTTGGTGCTTGGGCCCCACCTCAGACCAAAGAAGAACATTAGGGCGGCACTAACACAAACCAACCCCACCCAAGAAAAAAACATGTATTTTACAAGCAGAGTACATAAGCTGAGAGAGACTCCCGTGACTGTGAGTGGAGAGCTGTGATCAGAACCCTATTTCCGGTATCGCGTTTGGAGCACTGCCGCCCGCCTGAGTCACCCCAGTGCAGTTTCCTGATACTTCCTTGTGATAACTCTGTGGTGCAGCTTTGTTGGTGAGAGACCCATAGTCTAAACTCAAACTTTGTTTTACAGCCATCCTTTCCAAGGACAGTACTCAGTGTCAGACATGAAGTTAAGATTCTCACAGTGAGTATTTAGGGAAAATCCTAGGAACATTCTTCTGTCTGAATTCATGCCATGTGTTTCATCGCTAATTGGGAATTGTTTTTCTCCACTTCATAGACTTGTGCTTCAAATAGTAACCAAATATGTGCATAACGTTCTCTAGCTCAGCAGTGTGTATGTTTCAAAATGAAAACACTGCTGTTTCATGGAGAATGGTGTGAACTAATAGCAGGATTTGCCATTTTTATTCTGGTGAAGTAACTTTAGCAAATTATGACCATACGAATTATGTATAACCATACATCCTTATGTCCTTACACCACTTTCTGGCTCATCTGTATAGTTTTTTAAAATTTTCTGAAAATTTCTGTACTTAAAATATTAGTAAATTAATTGATGTATAACAAATAATGAATTATTTATCTTCATTTCTCAGTTCTGATTTGGGGGATGATTATAGAGTGGTTAATGTATATGTTAGTAATTTTTTTTTTTTTTAACTGTACTTACTTAACATTTCTCTCCTTTACTCAGTTCTGTTCAAAACAGTGAACGTGGCAAAAAACTTGGAAACGTCATGGTTACAACAAGTCGGAATGTTGTACAAACAGGAAAAGCTGTTGGTAAGGATGTCTTAGGCAGGAACAGATTGGAATCATAAAACATCTCTTCTCTATCCTCAGTATGTCACTGATAAAAACATAAAGTTGTAGACATGTGTATATCACATAATAGTGCAAGATGGTTGAATATACAGAGGTTTTTCTTTTTAATTTTGGTCTTATTCATTAAAACAATTCTTGTGACACTAGATAATGCCAAACCAAGTTTAGCAAATGTTGTCATATCTATTCTGTTATCAGGAGTCAAACTTCTCTGGATTTCTCCCTCTGTCCCCTGAGCTGCCCACAGTTCTTTATAAATAGTAGAGTATTATTTATATAATAATAAAGTAGGCATTAGGAGCAGCTGTCTTTTAAGGTAGTATCACACAGTAAAGAAGATCAGTGAAAACCAACAATTGTTTTTATGAAAAGATCACATTAATGATATTTCTACAGACTAGTAAAGAGAAAAAGAAGATACAAATGACCAGTATGGGGCATGAAAGAGGGGATACCACTACAGATCTTACAGAAATTAAAAGGGAATACTATGAATAATCTTGTGCCAGTTTTTCAACTCCTTAGATGAAATCTACAAAATCCTTGAAAGACTCAAATTGCCAAAATCAATGCAGTAAAAATATAGAAAATATGAATAGCCCTAAATATATTAAATAAATTGAGTTAAAGTTTAAAGGCTTGCTACAAGTTTTTAAATGTAATCTAAGCCCTGGTGGCTTCACTTACGAATTTTATCAAACAGTTAAGGAATAATGCTAATTTTATACAAACTCTTTTAGAAAGTAATGGTTGAGGTAATACCTTCCAACTTGTTTTATGAGGGTGTATTACCCTGATACCAAAACCAGACGAATGGTTGTTAGGTATACCCTTCTGTACCTAGCTTTTTTCACTTTGGCTGTTTTGAAGATTATTCCATCTCTTTTTCTAAAGAAATTTCTTGTTCCTTCTTTCCTATATTTTTAATTGTTTACTTTTATACTATTTCAAACTTAAAGAAATAATGCAACAGTGTCCAGGGAACTCCCAGTTATCTCAGGTGCCCAGTTATTTACACTCAGCTACTTTTGTCTTGTAATACCAGTATTAAAAATAGGGCCCATTTCATTCCTTAGCTTCTGAGAGCTTACTGAACACAACTCTAAAGCCCCAGAACTAGGTGATCTCTGTGCCAGGGCCCTCCTAGCTCTAATGTCCTGTACATCTGGAGATGGGTAAGAGAACTGTTCTACAGACTTAAAGACAAACGCAAGATACACAGTCCTATCACCCCTGTACAAGGGAATAGAATTAAATATATAAGCATTTATTTCCATACAATATTATACCTTTGATTTATTTTGAATTCTTTGTTTTTGGTAGAAAAATTCTACTTCATCAAAGGTATATGATGTCAGTTAATCTTTTTTGATGCTGCTGCTATTTAAATTCTGTGACCTGTTCCCTTCTTCCACATTCCCCTCTCCAAGAACAGTGAGTGTGTATGATTCAACTTAAATAATTTCATTATAACATCAGCTTTTGAGATAATGCTGTTACAAACAAAACAGACCGCAGGCAGATAGAGCTCTGTATGTTTTCATTTGGTGCACCGTGGTTATTTATTTTATTTATTTGAGTGCTTCGGGCCTGGTGCGGGCTTTTCTCTGGTTGTGGCGCACAGGCTTAGTTGCCCCGAGGCATGTGGGATGCCAGTTCCCCGACCAGGGATCAGTTTCCCCGCACTGTAAGGCGGATTTCCAACCACTGGACCACCAGGGAAGTCCTGTGATGCAACATGATTTTAGATGACAATAACAAATTTCCCTAAGCAGCCTAACAACTCTTTCTTGTAGGTGGTTTTCAGTTATAAACTTGGATTTGGGTTACAGAGAGCACATAGAAGTTTGGTTTTGTTTTGTTGGGTTTTTTTTTTTTGTTTTTTGTAGCTCTCCAAGTCGTTTAAGAACCACTGGCCTGGGAAGAGTTTCCCAAAGACTTTCAAAATACTTAGGAGAGCAATGTCTTATACCCAGACACTAGTCAGTTTCCTCTTAGACATTCCTACAGTAAGGGATTATTTTGAAATTAGAAGTGTCAATTTTATTGTAGTACCTATTAACATATCAATGTGTTGCAGTTAAGTAGCATTGGTTTTTCAGTGTCTCTTAACAGAAGTGAAGACTGTTTTCCTTCTGTTTTTCCCCTCCTTTCCACTCAGGCCAGTCGGTTGGAGGAGCTTTTTCCAGCGCGAAGACAGCTATGTCTTCATGGCTTTCCACTTTCACCAGTTCCACTCCACAGAGTCTCACTGAGCTGCCTGACGGGAAACCCTGAGCCGAGCAAGCCACCCAGAAGCTGCTGTCGCTTTCTTAGGTTTTAAGCGTCCCCTGTCTGTCTACTGCTCCCAGACTGTTCCTCTTCATCGGCTGCAGGTCCACAGCAGGGGACCAATAGGTCGAACTGTTTACATGGACGGTTGCCCTCTGTCTAAATGAATGTCATGGGACACTGAAAAGATGAAAACCACAACCGCAGCCGGGATGGCTTCCCAGGTTGGGGTTTAAATTGACTACGTTTATTTCAGTCTGAGCCTGATTAAAACACACAGTGAACCTTCTAATGAATTTTGAGTTCTGACATTATACATTTGTTTACTTTAGAAAATTTTCTCCTTGATGTAAGTTTTGTTCTGTTGTTGCTGTTTGAATATCCAGATGGATATTTATACATGCTAAGATTAAGTTATATTGCTATTTTAATTTCTCTAAAGCAAGCCCTAAAATGTTCTGATAGTGTGGAGGGGCCATACAATCCAACCCTTTGCTGTTATTTTGCTGAGTTATATGAGGATTTTTTTGTTTGTTGGTTCTCTACCTACAGAACAAATTTGTCATTCACTTCCTCCTGGAAACCATAGAAGTAAGAGGTGGTAGTTCTGAGGATGGAGTGTTTTGTGATTTTAATTTATCCTTTTCCCATCCTACACACTTGCTTTGAAGTGTCAAAGAGTGTCACTGTGCTTTTTTTACTCTTCCTAATTGTTCAAGTAGATGTGCAAAGAATTAGCATGGTGCTGGTTACAGCAGAGTTGAAACAGTTTAACTGTATTTAGGGCAAGACTTTTAAAGACCTAGGTGGGTTCTGTTGACTGTAGTAATGTTGCAATCTTTACATGCATTTTTTAACCCGAAGTTTGTGCCTTCTATTTCTTCTTTTGAACGGTTTCCCTTTGGGTGTTTACAGATTTAACAGGTTTTTTCTCAGTCTTACTCTTCATGAAGCTTTTCAAGGCACTTGGCCTTCCTCCTTCCCTGATAGAAGATGCTCATGTAATCAATGTCTAACCCCTTCCAAAAGCATTTATAAAAGAAAAGCAAGATGATCTGTAAATATTAAATAGAATTCTCATCTTGGCTCACATTTAGAAAAGCAAGAGAAGAAAACTTCAGCCATGACATTAGTCATGTTTTGTAAAGGACATCTGGGTTCATGTTAGACACAGGTGTGCTCAGTACTGAAGGTTTTTACACAACTAGACCTCATGTAGCTGCCAGACTCAGCTCTCATTTGCTTGTCGAGGGGACTTCGATTGGGTGTTCTCAGGGAGTACTTACAGGCAACAGACTGCTTTTTCAATAACAAAAGATACTTGGGAAACACATTGTGAATATAACCTACATTAGATGTGATGAGTATTGAGAAAACTGGGGGCCTAATTAGGGAGGACTCTTAATTATATTTATCTTTTAAGAAATGTTTGTGTAAGAAGCACTACTGGGGCGTGTGAAATGAAGCATAGGGACATAATCTAAGTATCCCTGAGTTTTCCAATTTGTGTTTTAACACAAGTCCTATAAACCTAAAAGCATACTTCCCTTTGAGTATAATGATTTAAGAATTCATTGATGATAAAGGACTTACTGTGGGAAACATTAATTTCACTTCTACTAGGAAAGCTTTCTCAGGAAAATACTGTTTGAAGAGAAGAAGGTAGTACCAAACAAAAGTTTTAAAAGGTACTTTAAAGTTGCACTGAGATGAACATCTCGTTGTTTCATGAGGGCACTTCATTGGATAGAGTATGATAGTGTACCAGATAGCGTTCATAGTGCTGTGAGGGGTCAGCCAGCACACTGCTGGTTCATCCTTTAGTTTGTATGATTTGTACAATTGGGGTGAATTCTCATCTCTCATCATTCAAAGCAGCCCAATCCACTTTGGAATCCCACTGAAATAAAAATAGTTACATAAAATTTAACATTGCTTTGCTCTCACTCCCCATTTTAATATACACCTTAATGGAACTTTCTCTTCACATTTCCAGTTAAGAGTTCCACCCTTACAGTGGTCATTTAACTGGCTTTCAACATAAAATGAGTATGTCAGAAGATAGAACTTCTGTCATAGAGATGGTCAAAAGACCATAACTATATTTATTCTTTCAGGTCCTGGGAGGTATGGGGGTCTTCAGGGAGTGCAGGCTGTCACATTGTTGGGACCCCGGGGCAGCCAGCACAGGTAGAGGCAGGAAGCCTGGCCCCTGGTCCTGGGGGCCTACGTGCTTCAGGTTTGGATTCTGGGCCCTGCCCAGCGGCAGCCTGGAAACTGTAGCTTCCTTCAGCCACTGGCTCTGTGAGCCACAGCAGCCAGCAGGTGTGTGGCCACCTGTGGACATCTCACTGGTAAAGATGTGTGCTTTGCTTGGCCACACAGTGCTTTCATCTGAGAACTAAGTGTGTTTAGGTAGGCCTGAGGGTGCTAGGGTCAGCCAGGCTTTTTCAGAGTGCACCGGGCACATAGACTGCATCCACAGCTTGGTGGACACTTCTCTGCCATCCAGGTGACTTAAAGATTGTGTTTGGAAAAAGTCCCTGGCTGGCTTTAATTCCTACTAAGCACTGTAATGCTGATGACATAGGTAAGGGAAAGAGGGCTAAAGCTGGCCCAAGTGTCCCAGGCTAATGAATAGAAGTAGCCTGTCAAAGTATGTCTTGTGGTTATTTTGCATTTGCATTGGCTCATGTAACCAGGATGAATAGTCTATACCCAAATCCATTAGTGATTTGCCAGCCCTCAGACCCTAAAACAATTCTCTTCTACTTTTTGCTTTAAGAAACACAGCAGTAATATTCTTGGGCAGCAGACCAGAGCATATGACCTGATCTCCTCAACCTTACCTTGCTTTCTGAGTCCTGTATTAAGCATTGAAGTTTTTTTTTAGGATAATTTACTTAGAAAGGTAAGGAGGAAACAAACTTTGAAGGGAGAGATGAGACATTTATTGTTGCAAAGCCGAGAGACAGGTTCTTAAAGTCTGCATGAAAGTATTTTGCGAGCAGTATTTAATATGCTAAAGGATATGAGTTCTTTAATAAAGAAGTTAGATTTTTCATCTGCTAGTTACAAGCTGTAAAATGAAGCTTTGTCTCCCTGGCAGGCAGATTTTGGTTTGGTTTTGTGGAAGTTCAAGCCAGTGGTCCTTTTCCCTGAGGCGCGGTGATGAGTTTAGGAACACCCAGCTCTGGGAGAGGCCAGTGGACTAATCCTGAACCCTTGAACTATTATCTGCTTCAGCAGTTTTGGAAAGTAGCCTGTTAGGATGGTAGCCGATGAATGTGGCCTGTTATTCTATTGGGGAGTTGGTTGGGACTCTGGAGATGGTATTGACACTGGCATGCTCTGCCTGTGTGGCCAGAGATGGCACGGTGTTCAGTCTGTGCACCCAGTTCTGTGGTATCCTCTAAACAAGATAGAGAACGCAGCCCTGGTTTCTAGAAGAAGATTGTCATTCCACATAGTGCAGTGTGTCACTAGGAGCTTTTTCATTCCAAGTCTTTGGGCTTCGTAACATTGGAATTGTTTTTTCATAATTCCCAACATTCCATAAATATTTGTCAAGGACAAAGAAAAGGAATGTGTTTCTTTATTCTTTTCACATAAATAACTTTGTACACGTGACTTCCTGCTTTCATATGAAGGAGAAGAAACTAGCTCCCTTGTGTGGCAGCTCCAAAATTAAAAGATTGTTGCACGTATAAGGGGTTGAATATATTTTATAAAACTAATGCATTTGTATTTCTGTGCTGTTCTAAAGATTACCTTTTTACTTATATTAATTAAAGATATAGAAAGTATATATTTAAATCATGTAAATGTGATTCATTAGGGAGTTTCCTCAATCTTAATATTCATCAGCTTCTCACACTCATATAGTATGCTGCTCAAATTTTTTTGTGTGCAATATGAACATTTGAACATTTCAATCAGGTACTGAGCCAGAAAAGGTAATTGAAGTTTTTAGAAAACTTAACGTTGCTTAGAAAATATTTTGTTTTCTTGAAATAGTGATAATTTATAGCTGGAAAGATAAGATCAAGACTTATTTCAGGCCACTTGGTCACTGGTTCCTAAATTTAGGAAGCACTTGATTAACAAGTTGGTGAAAGCATTTAGTGGGTACAGGAGTAGTTTAAATACTTGAGAGTAAAGGCTTTCCTCCAATCCCTTTCTAAGAAGTTTTAGCTTAGAAATCTTAGAAAGTTTTCTAAGGAAGTATAGCTGTGGTACATGTTCTGATCAGAAAGGTAGTTCCTCTTTGCTCTATTAGTTTTATAATTTGTACTAGTTATTTGTTTCTGTTGTCATTTGTTTTTTTTTTAATGTTAAAATTATAAATCACGTCTAATCATACTGAATTATAAAACTACTGTATCTTTCTTTTAAGGAAAAATGAGAATAAATTATCCTGTTTGTCCTGCATACAGTGTACTTGGTCTGTCTTCTTAGAAGTACCCTTCATGTGATCAGTGTGGTTTCTGGCCTGTTTCAGCAATGGACAGAAGGGCCAGCTTCGTTTGTTAGGATACTAGCAGAACTAGAGGACTCGTTGCTCGTTTTTTCTCTCTCGTTTTGAAATTACTTATGGTGGTACTTCAGTCTGTGAGGTGGCTACCCTTACAGCAAGAATCTTCAGAACCTGGGGCTACTCAGCATACAGCCAAACAGAGCTTGGTCATGCAAGAACATCTTGTCACATGCTCACCGACAGAAATCCCCAGGGGACAGGGGCATTGTCATAAGCAGTTTATTTTTCCATCTGGACTGGTGAGCTTCAAAATAGCCTTGACATTGCCACTGAGGACTCCTAACACATTTTCATATGTATTTCCATGTACCATGGTTTCTTTCCTTACAGCTGTTTTGCAAAACAGTTTCATAGAAGGAGACAAGTTTCTTTGCCGCCCCAGGAATGGGCACTTCCTTGAGTGCAGGATTAAGTTTAAGGTACCAGTGTTCTTACAGCATGGACGTTTTCTGCCTGGATCTGACAAGGTGACTCAGGCAGTGGAGCTCGACAGTGCTGGCATCTTCCCTTTCCCAAGGTCCTGCCTTCCCAAGGACCGACACTTCAGGCTCTGCCATGGTGAGAGGACGGTCCCCCTTCCTCTCCCGGATCAGCGTTGCCTGGCGTTCATTCTCACAGGATGGGAGATGCAATCAACAAATCTGGCAACATCTGGAAGGAGCATGATTATACAGTCAGTTTCTTCCAAGGAATCACCCATTGTGAAGGGCTTCCCTCCTTCTGCAGTAATCACAGGCTCGGGGAACTGCTCAGCAACAGAACTGATCTGTTCATGTTTACAATCAACAAACCCCCAACCAGCCTTCGACTTTCACGTCAAATGACTGATCCAGTCCAGTCAAGACGGCTAAAGTCTAGTCATCAGCATAGGTAACATGCTTCGTATGACTATGGAGTCAGAGGCTGGGAGCCTCTGGCGTAGAACTGAATGGTCATACTCTTTGCTCTTGATCCCGTGTATATACCTGTTTTTGGAACCACTGACTTTCCCACAGAACACAAACACTAAGATTCAAGTATTTCTAAATGTAGGTTTTATCCTCCACTGGACCTAGCTTCACTCCTGGGGCTCAGAGCTGTAGACTGTGGGGAAAATGATGAAAGTCACTTGAGAAGATACTGATCATTGTTGAAGCCAGGTGATGAGTACACAGGAGTTTGTTAGACTATTCTGGTGTTGTATATGTTTGAGAATTTTCATAATGAAAAGTTTAAAACTTGCTGGTCAAACAACTCTGCTGCTGCTGAAAAGGCCCCATTGCCACTCGCCCCTTCCTCGGCAGTACTCTGAAGTAGTTGCAGAGAATTTTGAAGCCTTCAGTCAGGCTCTCAGCATCAAGTCAGTGTCTGCTAGTCCTCTTCTGACCTTATGTGGTTCAGGTCACTCATCCTTGTAAAGCAGAATCTCTCTCGTTAACTAGAAAGGAAGGGCTGGGAAGGACAGAAAATAAGTTTTTGAAAAAGTTGGTTCAATCACTAAGTTCTCACTGTTCCTCAGTAACTCATCTCTGTCCATCTCATTCTAACTTCACTTCCATTGTGCATGTGTGCTCAGTCACTTCAGTTGTGTCTGACTCTGTGACCCCATGGACTGTAGCCCGGAAGGCTCCTCTGTCCACAGGATTCTCCAGGCAATAACACTGGAGTGGGTTACCATGCCCTCCTCCAGGGGATCTTCCCAATCCAGGCATTGAATTTTTGTCCTTTGTCTCCTGAATTGTGGCAGATTTTTTACTGCTGAGCCACTGGAGAAGCCCTCACTTCCATCATTCCTGGTCCATTATGCCTGCACCTTACTGGTTTCCCTACTTCAGTCCACCCTACCCCTCACACCCAGATTCATCTCCCTAAGACTTTAGGGTATCTTTAATTGTCCCTTGCTACATGATAATCCTCCAAGTCTACTTAACTGTCTACAGAATTAAATCCAGATTCCTAAATCAGGCGCTGAGTGTCTGCCACACAGTGATGGCCCGAGCTTCTCCAGTGACCCCCTGGCCTCCACAAGCCCCCCGCTAACTGACACCTTTGCTGTGGTGACACTTGCCTTCCTTCTAGCTGTTGGATGAGCATTATTGAGAGAAGCTGTGTAGACACTAACTGAAGGTCAGCTTCAGCCCCTCTTCTTCTTCAGTCTCCCCTGGGGCTAACCTGAGTTCTTTCTAAAATACTTGGACTCAGCTTTTATCGTTGATGTTGTTCAGTTGCTAAGTCATGTCTGGCTCTTGGCAACCTCATGGACTGCAGCATGCCAGGCTCCTCTGTCCTCCACCATCTCCTAGAGTTTGCTCAAATTCGTGTCCATCGAGTTGGTAATGCCTTCATTGAGTACCACACAAATAGGTGCTTCCCAGTTTTGGAGATTTTTGGCTAGCAAAACTTTAAGAAAGGGATGGCAAATTAAGTGTGAGATATACATCTGGAAAGAAATGTATACATTAACCAATCATACAACCGATGCCTGGGGAGAAAAGAGAATATTGCCAGCACCTAAAACGCCCCATCCTTTGTGTCTCTCCCAGAGCGTAATTCTTCCTCCAGAGATATTTGGTTCTCTGATTTTGGAGATAATTATTTCTTTATAGTTCTACCTCCTCCTTTCTATGTGTATATACACAAAGCATTGTTTTGGTCTTTGAACTTGTATAAATGGAATCACCTCATTGGTATTGTCTTTTTCTGCCTAATTTTGGTTTTAGGAGATGATTCTCTTTCACTGCTTCCTAAACTGTCTCACTGTACAACTGCACAGTTTATCCCCTCTACTGTGGGTAGGCGTTGGCTATTTCCGGTTTGAGGTTCTGGTGATGAGCAGTGCTGCTCTGACCCTTCTAGAGTATACCTCCAGTGCACCTAATGCACATTTTCTGTACGGTACAGATGCGGGAATGAAACTAGGGGCATGGAAATATGTATCCCTCTAAACTTTTTTGTTAATGTCAACTTGTTTTCAAAGAGATGGTACTACTTTACCCTCCCACCAGCAGGGCATGAGAACAGCATTGTTCCACATCGTTCCCAATGCTTGGGTATCATCAGGAATTTAAATTTCTCCTGATTCGGTGAGTGTAAAATGGTATTTCATTGTGGGCTTTAATTTTCATTTCCCAGATGTACTAGTAAAATTGAGTACCTTTTTATTTATTGATTGATTGTTCACATTTCCATTTTGGGCAAATGCCTATTTGTTTTTTACCCATTTTTCTATTAGTCTATCTATTTCTTATTTGTTTGAGTGTGTATGTGTGTATATGTCTGTCTATAGGTACATATTGATAGAGATTTCCGGATACGGTTTCTTTGCTGTGTTGCAGATTTCTTGTTCTGTGGTTTACCTTCGTTCTTTATGGTTTCTTGCTGAATCAGGTTCTTAATGTAGTCACACTTTTATCTTTCCTCTTAAGATTAGAGGAAATCATATCTTTTTGTGTTTCATTTCAGAAATTTTTTTTCCACCTCAAGGTCATAAGGATATTCTCTATAATCTTCTAGTGTTTCAGTTTTCCTTTTCATACTTAAAGAATTTCTCTACCTGAAATTTCTTTCCCAATCCCCACCCTCTCTTCTTTACCCAATATGACTAGAAAGTTTTGGCACTTCTTACTTTGCTGAGAAAGAACTCTTTTTATTTATTTATTTATTTTTGGTTTTAAAAAAAATCTTTACTGAAATATATTGATTTACAGTGTGTGTGCTAGTTTCAAGTGTACAGCAAAGTGATTCAGTGATATTTTTTAGATTCTTTTCCATTATAGGTTATTACAAGATATCAAGTAGAGCTCCTTGTGCTATACAGTAGGTCCTTGTTGGTTATCTATTTTATATACAGTAGTGTGTATATTTTAATCCCAAACTCCTAATGTGTCCCTCCCCCCTCCCCTTCCCCTTTGGTTACCATAGGTTTGTTTTCTATGTCTCTGTGAATACTTCTATTTTATAAATAAATTATTTATATCATTTTTTTAAAGTTCCATATATAAGCAATGTCATATAATATTGGTCTTTCTCTTATCACTATCATTTCTTACCAAGACATTTTGATACCAAAACACGAGAAAAGCATAAGGTCAGAGTAAAGGAGAACACTTTAAATCAAATAATTAACTGTTTGTGTTATACTTGTTTAATTTGTCCATATTTTTCTCATTTTGTTACAGGTCCTTTGCAGAACTTTGCCTAAGTATAAGTTAATGAAGATGGAGAAAGGAATCCTATTTTTGTTTTTTTTAATTTTGAAAGGCTGATGTTCTCCAAGTCTAACAACCACATAAATGTCCAGTGTGTCCATAACTGTCCAGAGCAACCACTAGCAATAAGGACTTCTAATACTTTAGCAGAGGTGCATAACTGGCCTCCAGAGATCCAAGATGTACACATATTTGACTACTTGCCCTGGGAAGTCACTCTTAAAACTAATGCAAGTCCCTCACACTGCATTTTAAATACCACCTTCTTCCCATCAAGTATTTGAGTGCCTACTGTGTACACACACAGTACTTGCCCCACACATAGCAGGGGGAGATGGACAATTACCGTGGATAATTATCATGGATGGTTACCATGGATGGTAAAGAGGCTGGGTCAAGGGTCAAAGCCCAGCCCAGTTTGATCACAGCATGGCAACCAGCTGCTTTTTTACAGATTGAATAGATGTTGGCTCAGCTGGTAAAGAACTTGCCTACTAATGCAGGAGACACAAAAGACTCTGGTTCAATCCCCACGTTGGGAAGATCCCCTGGAGGAGGAGATGGCAACTCCTCCAGTATTCTTGCCTGGGAAATCCCATGGACAGAGGAACCTGGTGGGCTACAGTCCATGGGGTTGCAAAGAGTCAGACGCGACTGAGCACACACGCACCTGTAGATGTTTCTTCCCCTGAAGACTGTGATGGTTTTAGGAGTGAGGTGGGTTTAGAGGAAGAAGCTGTAAGATACAAAGAGCTCCAGGGCCTTAGGAGAACAGCATAGGCAAAGACTGGGAAAAAGAAGATGTTCTTTGGTGTGGCTGGAATATAACTGGCAAGGAGAGATGAGGCTATAGGCTAAGGCCAGACCAGGAAAAAGAGATCCCTGTCAGCCTGGCAAAGAGGGGTGCACTTGCTCTAAAAGGCCAGTGGAAAACCTTAAAGTGCTTCCTAAGAGCAAGTGGAAGGATGCTGCATTTGAAAAAGTTCTTTCTGGCTTGGGCACCACAGCTTTTAGACTAGTGGGGCTTGTGAATGAAAAGCAACTCCAAAGTGATTGTAGGCAGTGCCAGGAGAGCACAGAGGACTCTTCAGCATCAGTTGTTACCTTTTTTGGCCATGGTTCTTAGTTCCCCGACCAGAGTTGGAACCCGCACCCTCTGTAGTGGAAGTGCCCAGTCTTAACCACTGAACCACCAGAGAAGTCCCCATTGAAGTTACTCCTTTTGGGCAAAGGGGAGACCCAAGAGACACTTGCCACCACTGCTGTGTGGATATATTTAAATCTGGGTGCAACTCTCTTTTTAGTTTACCAGCAGGAAGGGTATACTTCGTGTATTCAAAAAGTCCATCTGTGGTTAACACCTGGACTTTGATTTATATTCAGTCTAATCCATGGAATTTTTATTCTGATCAACGTTACCAGATGAACCATGTTCTCTGAGGAATGATTAGCCCAAAGTAGGACAGAAGAGAATCTGAGAAGTAGCCTTTCCACCTGCCCCTTGGCTCTGCCCTAGGAAACAGTCACCCAGCAGCACTTTCTGGAAACCACTGAGACAGAAGTTACATGGCACCGGCCTCGGCTGCAGAAATCCTGAACTGGTTCTTTGTACAAGATCGTCTCTTAGACACCAAAGCCTCAGTGCCCTCAAAAGATCATTCACTCCCTCTAAATGCCTTAGAAATGGAAATTCTCAGGTAAGATTTTAACAGATGAAGATAAATGAGTATTTTTTTGTGTGTCACTGACTTTATGGTCAAAAGTCCAAGGCCAGCCGGACTGAAATTTTAAAATCTTATATGTTACAACAATCACATTTTAAAGTGTGTTTTTCCATTGGTGATAGACTGTGCATTTTGAGACTCGAGGTGTAAAACATTTTTATTTTGTGTGCCATTTAATTCCACGCCTTTGAGCATCTGGACTTAAAGAATCCTTAGGATTTTTCCTCTCGGGTCTCCTTGGAAAACAGGGATGCTAATTGCTACTTCTCTAGTTGGAAAACATGTTTTCTGTTTCCTTTTAAGTTATCAGGTTAAATTCAGTGACTATTCTCCCAGAATTCTGTTCTTACAGGCTATTCTGTAAGAGCAGATTATATTTCCAAAGTTTCTGATACAATTCTCAGGGAATGCGGAATGGGTTTCCTAATGGACAGTGTTGTTTACGGGAGCTGGGCCTCAGCTCATAAAAGCCTGTATGTCAGAGAGCCAGAGTATGTACCAAATAAGTAGAAGGTGCCAGAGAACTGAAATGCTCCACACAACAGACAGAAAAATGTGATAGCTTACAACTTGACAGCTGAAAACATAGCTACCCTCTGCACAGCTCCAGTGGGAATAAGTTAAGATTCAGTCACAAAACCACTTAACTATGGGTGAGGTGCTGTTTAGGGGTCCAGGAGACAAGAGGAGATCTGCTAAAAAATTTGATTTTTTTTTTCTTTTTTTTTTTTTTTTAAATTTTGATAGTAAAAAGAGTGATGGACCTCTTGAGAGGTCCAATAAAGTGCCATGACTGGAACAATCAGAGAAGGCTTCCTGGTAGAGGTGACATTCACACTACTCCTTGAGTGAAGATGTTAAGATTTTGAGTAGAGACAGTAAAGATCAGAGCAGACTTCTAGTCTAACCAGGGGTCCTGTGAGCTGTGATGCAGGAGAAGGGATCAGTGGCTATAGGCCTATGAAGAGATATGGAGTGATGACAGAGGAGAAGGAAGTGAACAGTCTCTGGAGATGCCAAAGCCAGAAGGAACCTGAGAAGTATAGAAACCACCTGAGATTAGTCTTGGTGAGAATACAAAGATTAAGGGAAAGAGAATGAGGAGGAGGGAAATCCCTGCCAATACAGGAAGGAAAAGAAGTAAGGGTTCATCTGTATGTTGAGAACCTCTGTTAGATGAGATGGTCACCTTCCCAGAGTCAGGAGTATGAAATACTCCATCAAGTAAGCTGAAAAGTTTGGAAAGTGTCGTTAGCTTTATATCAACGTCACAAAACAAGGCATTTTGAAAAGAAACATCAAGTTGTTTTCTATGGGGACCAAAAGATGCTTTTTCCACTTTCAGGCTGTGACAGATTTCAAGTCCAAGCATAATGTTGATTAAAATCGACTATTTTCACTTAATCTGTGTGGTTATATGAGTGTGTGCTCAGTCGCTCAGTCATGTCTGACTCATTGCCACCCCATGGACTGTAGCCCCAGGCTGCTCTGTCCATGGGATTCTCCAGGCAAGAAACACTGGAGTGGGTAGCCATTCCCTTTTCCAGGGATCGAACCCGGGTCTCCTGCGTTGCAGGTGGATTCTTGACTGACTGAGCCACCAGGGTATACAGGATAACAAAATGAGCATTCCATCACCTGATTTAAGATGGTGTCTCTCCTCACTCTCAGCTGGGGAAAAGATGGGATGAGGGGAGAGGCCCCGGGGAGCACTCGGGCTGCTGCCCTCAGGGCCTCCTGCCTGTGTTCCAATTGCTACCTGAGTTTCCCTCACTGGGAGAGGATTTCTGTTCTGAAAACCCCAGACACTGAAGACAACACATCCTCGATTGTTATGTGACCTTGGGCACATTAAAAAAAAAAGAAAAAAAACTCTGGGCCTGTGTTCTGAATAAAATAAAGAAGGAGGATTAGTGGTTTTCAGTCTTCTCTTAGGTGGGAAACTGCTCAAAGTCCTCGGGTGGTGACTGAAGAAGACGCCTCCCCGGCACTTGACTGTTTATTCGTTCCTCATTTAGGTCTCCATGACTCAGTGCTTCCTGTACTGTATCGAGTTCCCACACTCCAGCAGAGTTCTTTTTTTGAGCGTGTCAGAATGTTAAGCTAACACTTATTTCATTGCTTTAAGCGAGATGGGCTTTTAAGGAGGATGGTCAAAAATGCAAGTGTGAACCTTTTTATGACCCTGTCCCTTCATCAGGAGAGCATCTAACTCAATATCAATGGACTTAATCCCCGCTAAGCCTGATTGGCATTCCATTCCTAACAGTTAATATCAAGGAGATAATCCAAAAGGAAAAAAAGAAGCCATGTGCATGAAGTTCTTTGTCATTGTATTTTTCTTTATAATGAAAAATGCAAAACTAGAAACAGCCAACAGGAGGAAGGACTGAGTTATGGTGTTCAGTGTCATACTAGTAAGTTCACTGCTCACTGTCACATGAGACCGCTATGAGAACAGTCACTGTGGAAAGGGGATAAGGAGGAGAAGAGGAAAGTGCAGAATAGCGATGCATGTAAACGAGGTGGGAGTCCAGCTTGATTCCCCTGCACTTCTCTTTCCTCTTTCCTGTGTCTCTTCTCAGTTTCTCCCACGTTGCTATTGGATCATGGAGAAATGAGTTGATTTATGAGGTCAATAACCCTGTGGTGATTTTCTGCTTCTGAACTGTGTCTTGAAGGAAGCCTCAGAACCCAAGCTCTAAGAGAGGTAAAGAACTCATTGTTTAGTAGCTAAGTCACGTCAGACCCTTTTTCGACTATATGGACTATAGCCCCCCAGGCTCGAGTACTGGAGTGGGTTGCCATTTCCTTCTCCAGAGGAACTTCCCAACCCAGGCATAAAACCTGCGTCCCTGCATTGGCACGTGGATTCTTTACCACTGTGCCATGAGGGAAGCCCCAAAGAACTCATTGAATGGTAGGTAGAGCCTCTGGGCTTCCAGTGCCTTCCTGCCCCACTGGGACCTGAGTATATTTCCATCACCATCCTTACTGTTCTGGTTCTGTGGTGAACCACGAGGACAGGAGCATGGCAGATAGTAGGCACTTGTGACATGAACAAAACTCTCCTTTCCTTCCTTTGTGGTTGTGACTTACCAAGAAGCACCATGTAACTGATGCAGTGATAGAGCCAGAGAAACTAAAAAAGCAAAAGAAAGCAGTGCTTTCAACTACTTTCTCTTACAAAGTATTTGGTGAAACTGTAAGAGAATATTTAGCACCACAAAAAGTAAGCCAAGGGTAAGAAAAACTCTCCATTCCCAAGAGACTTCAGCTGACCAAATTAAGTCTGATCCAGAATAAACAGTTCTCATCTGTAAGTCTAGCAGTTCCAGAAAGTACTGTCCAGGGAAAAAGGTCCATGATACAGATCTGCATAATTATGTAACCCTTCAGCAAAGTGGGAATAAGTACCATTGTAAAGGGGTGCACAGGAAAAATCAAACGTGAGCAAGTAACAGTTCTCAGACCTTAAGAAGAAGACTTTATTCCTGAAGAAAAACCAGGCCCTTTCCTATGAACTTGACCAACGTCAGTTTTGCCCATGCTCACCCAGCATCCAAAGCCTAAAATAAGATTTCTATTATCAGATCCCTCCAGTGGGACTTGCCTAGTGGTCCAGTGGCTAAGACTCTGCACTCCCAGTGCAGGGGGCCTGGGTGAGATCCCTGGACAGGGAACTAGATCCCACATGGTGCAACTAAAGATCCTGCTTGCTGGGAAAGATTGAAGGAAGGAGGAGAAGGGGATCACGGAAGACAGATGGTTGGATGGCATCACCAACTCAATGGACAGGAGTTTCAGCAAACTCTGGGAGATGGTGAAGGACAGGGAAGACTGGCATGCTGTAGTCCATGGGGTTGCAAAGAGTCGTACACAACTGAGCAACTGAACAATAACAACAACCTAATTAATCATAAGGACGTTATCTTTCTGCAGCACCCGAAGTGAACCTATTCCAGTACTGTCTCATGCTGATAACGGTCGTGGTTATGCAGGTCTATTTCCTTACCAACAAACTTCGGGAGACGATACTCCATTTTTAACCATCAAGTGGAAGTTAATCCTTATATTTTACTTATTCATCCAGTAGTCATAGTATTACTGGCACATATTGAACAATTGGATGTGCTAGACAACGTGCTAACAACTTAAACGTGTAAAACAATGTTAATCGTATTTTTAAAATTTTGTTTATTTATTTTTGGCTGTACTGGGTCTTCACTGCTGCTTGGGCTTTTCTCTAGTTGCAGAGAGTGAAGGCTACTCTCTAGTTGCAGAGCATGGACTCTAGGGCAAATAGTTGTGGCACATGGGCTTAATTGCCCCTCAGCATGTGGACCTTCCTGGACCAGGGATTGACCCCATGTCTCCTGCATTGACAGGGATTCTTTACCACGGAGCCACAAGGGAAGCCCAGTAGGATTATTAGGTCCAGGAATTTCCCCTGGAGAAGGAAATGGCAACCAACCCACTCCAGTATTCTTGCCTGAGAAATCCCATGGACAGAGGAGCCTGGCAGGATACAGTCCATGGAGTCGCATACGACCTAATGACTGAACAGTAGCAAATAATCTTACTAGTAGAAATTATTTTCCCCAATTTTTGGAGGAAAAACTTGAACCAATGAAACTCAAATTTACATCATATATCATCCACTACACTCAAAAAGACCACTGAACTGTAAGAGACATAGGGGGGTCTTCAAGTTCAATCCCCTTATTGTTGTTTACCTTCCTTTATTATGGAAATACTCAAATACACTGAAAAGTATAATAAACCACTCAGCTTCAGTAGTCATCAGTTTATAGTCAGTCTTATTTAATCTTTACCCTCACTTATTTTCCTCCATCTCATAGAATATTTTTGCCATAATATCTTTTTAGTCCTTATCTGGAAATAATTTCAAACCTACATACAAGTTGCTAAAATGAAAATATTTTAAAAACCCATTACCCTTTACCTCCATCTGTTATTAACATTTATTCATTTGCTCCATCAGTATGTTTTTTTCTCTCTTTCACCCCCCTCCCACCCTACCCCCACACTTTTTGGTTGTTCAGTTGCTAAGACTGGATGGACTGCAGCACTCCAGGCTTCCCTGTCCTTCACTATCTCCCAGGCATTTGAGGGGAAACCATTTGAGGGTAAGTTACATACGTCACAACGCTTTATCCCTGAATACTTCATTGTGTATTTCCTAAGAATAAGGATATTCTTTTATAGACCGTAGTATAATCAACTTCAGAAAAATGAACACTGACTCATGACTTTATATACCCTATTCTTATTCCAGTTTTTTCAGTTGTGTTCCTTAGAGCATTTCTTTCCCCTTCAGTACAATTTTGGGTGAGGTATTACATTTAGTTGTTAGTCTCTTTTGATCAGAAACATTTCCAGAGCTTTTGTCTTTCATGTCATTGACATTTTGGGAAAATGAATCCCTTTCCCTTTCTTTTTTTTTTTTTTTTTGAGCCATGCTGTGCAGTGTTCAGGATCTGAGTTCCCCAGCCAGGAATTGAACCTGTGTTCCCTGCAGTGGAAGCATAATCTTAATCACTAGACCTCCAGGGAAGTCCCTCTTTTCCTTTTTTTAACAAGACATTTCTCATTTGATGTTTGTCTGCTGTTTCCTTATGATTAGACTCAAGAAATGCATTCTTGGCCAGAACATTACCTAGATGAGGCTGTGACCTCAGAGCATCACATGGAAGCTATATGATATCCATCTCTCCTTACTGGTGGTGTTGATCTTCACCAGTCAAGGTTGTTGCCCAGCTTCATCACTGTACAATTACTGTTTTTCCCCCCCTCTCTTGTAAATAATAAACAGCCTGTGGGGAGATACTGTAAGATCACAGAAATGTTCTGCTTATCAAAATTTTCCCTACATTCAGCATTTGTGTTTAGTTACCTGTTGCTGCATGAGAGGTTATGCCAAAATGTAGTAAATTAAGACAATAAATATTTATGATCTCACACAATTTTTGTGGGTCAGCATGTCGGCGCTGCCTTGGCTGGATGGTTCCTGGCTCAGGGTCCCCTTGTGAGGTTACATTCCAGCTGTTGGCCAGGAGCTGCTGGCACCTGAAGGCTTGACTGTGGCTGGAGAATCCACTTCCAGAATGGGTCATTCACTTGCCTGGGAAGTCAGTGGGGAACTGAGGAGGCTTCAGGTTCCCTGCCACATGGACCTCTCCAAAGGGTCACTTGTGTGTCCTCTTTGCATGGCACTGGCTTCCTTTAGAGTAAGTGATCCCTAAGAGAGAGAGGAGAGGGCAAAGCCTTGTGACCTGGACTTAGAAGCCACACACTGTCACTTCCACTTACAGTCAGCTCCTTAGAAGTGAGGAACCAAGTCCAGCTTACATTCCAGAGAAGGGAAATTTAGTTCCAACTCTCTTTATGTTTTGGTGGCCTCATCGATTGGTTTGTGGGATTTCACTTTCCTGACCAGAGATTGAACCCATGCCTTCTGCAGTGAAAGCGCTGAGTCCTAACCACTCGACCTCCAGGGAATTCCTTAAAATTCCAACTCTTGAACAGAGAATATCAAAGAATTGGTGGACATCAGTTAGAGCCGTTACAGCATCCTTTAATGATTCTTGTCTGGTTTAATCCTTACGCAAAATAATGATTTCCCAACTATCCTGTATTATTTTAAAAGCAATTTCATCTATAAATTTTGGGGAACGTATCTCTTTAAAAGGAGTATTTTTAATATTATAAAATTATAATGTTATATATTATAATATCAAATAGCAGATCCCCTCGAGGAGGAAATGGCAACCCACTCCAGTATTCATGCCTGGATAATCTCATGGACAGAGGAGCCTGGCGGGCTACAGTCCACAGGGTCATAAAGAGTGGACACAACTGAGCCACTGAGCAGTATGGCAGTCAGTATTTAAATTTCCATGTGTCCCATGAATGCTGTATTTTTTAATGAGATACAATTCACAAGCCTCAAAATTCACTCTTTTAAAGTGTACAGTCCAGTGGTTTATAGTATTTTGAGTTGTACAATCACCACTCGTTTTATCACCTCAAGAAGAAACCCTGTATCATTAGCAGTTACTTCCCATTTCCAAGTCAGTCCCTGACAACCACTAATATGCTTTCTATGGATATGCTTTTTCTGGATATTTCATATATAGGGAATAATTACAGTATGTGGCATTTTATGTCTGGTTTCTTTTGAAACCATGGATGTAATCCATGTCACCTGCCTTTACTAACGAAGGTTTTAAGACTTTCAGGTCCTCCCAAGCAGCACGTAGCCTAAACAACATGTTTACCCGAGTTGTTTTTCAGGAACTTGGAGTCAGCTGTGTCTGCTCTGAACTGAGCTGCTTAGGACAGGATGGGACCACCAGCCCTTCACCTGGGCATGCATGAGCATCTGCTTGTGCTGTATTGAACATGCAGAGGCCTGTAGCTTTGCTACGCCTGCAGGGAACAATTATCACACCTTTTCCTGTTCATCTTTCCTCTCTCCCAGGCCTCAGACCACCCTGCTTCTTTGTACTTTATCCCATACCTGAGACTCTTGCCTTCAGGGAAGCAGATTGAAGACTTGTTTTCCTGTCTCCTCCTTTTGCTACAAACCTCTGCATCTCACCGTTTTGACTTCCTGCTCATCTGGCAAAACAAACCTGGTGGTAACACCTTCACTTAGTATAGTTTTTAAGGTTGATTTATGTTGTAGCATGACTAAGTACTTCAGTCCTTGCTGTGGCTGGATAGTATTCCATTGTATGGAGATACTACACTTTGTTTATCCATTTTTTCGCTATTTGCAAATATTACTCATGTACAAATGTTTGTGTGGAGCCATATTTAATTTGTTTCTTTGAATTGGTACTGAAATAAAGTCCACATAATGCTGTTAGCTGATAAATCTTTTAAGTCTCTAGAGGTTCCTCTACAACTTTGTATTTTTTTCCAATTTGTTGAAGAAATTGAGTCATCTGTCCTGTACAGTTGTTCAAAATCAGGATTTTGCTGATTGGATCCTTTAGATATAAAAAATTTAATATGTTATTCTAATATCTATAATTTCATAGATTGGTAGCTGAGTGTAGAGACTTGATCAGATTCAGACTTGATGGGGGAGGGAAGGCTGGCAAGATTACATTATATGGTCTATTATTCTACAAACATAATGTCTGGTTTTCTCTTTTTTTTTAATATTAGCAGCCATTGATGATTATTGCCTGGATCCACTATGGAATGAGAAGTAGCAATACTTTAATTCTGTCATTTCTTCTTTATTAGCTAGAATATGGTATAAAGAAAAAATTTGCCCTCAACTATTTTGTTACTATATCATTCAATTTATATATAAAAGGAAGGATAAAATGCTTGAATGTTTCCCTTTATTTCCTAGTTTTCAAAAGGAATTGATTCATTATCCTCTAATAATGACCAACTATTTGTGAGCTTTAAAAGTTAACTCATGAAATCCCCTGGCGGCCCATTGGTTAAGACGAGGAGCTTTTACTGCCCTGCAGGGTTTCATTTCTGGGGGGGGACTAAGATCCCAGAAGTTGCTTGGGGTGACAAATAAAAACAGCCATATTAATAAGCTTCTCATCTTGAAGTCTTCATCCCTTCATTCTGTTAACCACTGAAGCATACATTGCTTCAGAGAAATTTAAATACTAGTATTTGAACTTTATACATAATTTTCTTTGCAGTTCCTTTTTAAAGGGTGAATTGGTTTTTAATAAGTCAGTATCTGTTTATACTTTTCTCTTGGTTTAGGACATGATGTTTGATCATGAAAGCATTCAATGATATATGGAATAAGAGAAAAAAATCTGCCAAATGCGTTAGAAAGCATTTGAATAGAAATGCTAGTTCCTATTTAAAACACTCTCTTTTCTGCATATACCCAAATGGGAGCAAAAGATGCCTTAATATTTAATTTTTATATTGTTAGAGACAATGTGTTTAATGAATTCCTTTTTATCTGTTGTGTATTTTTAGTTGTTTGGTAACCGAGTTCTAACTTCTTTCACAAAACTCCATTTCAAGCCTTGTTTGTTTTCAAGTACTCAAGTGTATGTCTCAGCTGAAGCATCTTTGTAAAAATACATAGAAGTCTTTAAAATGCTGAACTGTAGTACCTGCTTATTTTTTTTTAGTCATTAGTAGAGAAAAAAGTTTTATCAGGAAGTTACTGATATGAATGTGCAGTTTACAGTGATTTCATATATGCTCCCCAGCTTCAAAATCACTTAGAACTCCCGCTGTGGTTTCTGGAAGGGTCAGTTGTTGCTTCCTCAAGTTAACACCTGTACAGCTTGGATTTGAGTTTTTAAAGAATATTTAACTTTTAAAGAAGTTATTTTAGGAAAAGGGGAGTTTGAGTTGTATTCATGGTTTTGGCTGGGTTAACGATAGTGAAGTGAAGTCGCTCAGTCCTATCCGACTCTTTGAGACCCCATGGACTGTAGCCTACCAGACTTCTCCGTCCATGGGATTTTCCAGGCAAGAATACTGGAGTGGGTTGCTATTTCCTTCTCCAGGGGATCTTCCCAACCCAGGAATTGAACCCAGGTTTCCTGCATTGCAGGCAGATGCTTTACCCTCTGAGTCACCAGGGAAGCCAGGAAGGGTTAACAGTGGCTTCAATTAAATTGTTTGAATTATAAAGTAAGTGTAATTATGGTAAACAAGCTCAGCCTCATTTTTAAATGTTGAATCACATTTTATTTCTTGGATTAATACTATAGAAACTTCAAAATTCAGGATCACTGAAATATGCCAAGTTCTGTTTTGGGATTGTGTGTTTAGTTTTTGTTGTGTTGATTAGTTTGCTTTTTTTTTTTATTTATTTTTTTATTGAAGGATAATTGCTTTACAGAATTTTGTTTTCTGTCAAATCTCACCTTTTTTTTTCCTAAAGAAACTGAAAATGCTACATCTACTAGTGGAAGAAAATGCTTTGGTTTGCTCTGAAGATCTTGTTGTTGTTCAAGCATATTGTGGTTCAAAAATTACAAAGAATAATGTTAGTTAAATGCCAATGAACTCTTTTTATATGAAATATACAAATTTGGGGGGGTGATGGTGGCAGTGGTGCCTCTTACTTCCTTATGTAAAGTACTTGAACATTCTCATCAATATTGCCATCATCTGTTTGATACTCCCAGTAGGGAATTCCCTGGGTGTCCAGTGGTTAGGACTCAGTGCTTCACTGCTGGGGCCTGGATTCAATCCTGGTCATGGTACTGAGATCCTACAAGTCACATGGCCGAAAAAACAAACAAACAACAAAATCTCCCAGTATATTTTCTCAAAGTCTATTTACTTAAAATTGTATGGAATGACGTAATAAGGAATAAAATCTGAATTACAGACACACAGAAAGTAATAGTTCCATATTTAAAAATAACTTTCATATTTTGGCAGGAACACATAAATAGAATTTTTGACATTCATTATATTAGGTGATTATTGCTATTTCTTTTGATATAAAGTCCTTATTTGGACTTTAATATTGCATGTGTTCAAATGTGTACAATATTCCCAAATAAAAATAATTAAGAAAATTTGAAATTTTTCAGGCTAATGTTTTTGTTTCTGAAGACAATAAAGAGATTATTTAGTAGATCATTTCCAAGAACAAAAGCACTGACATATTTTACAGTGGTATCCCCGAGGAAGTTACGTGGATTTAGGGTAAAAATAAGTTCCTTTGTATATCATTAAATAGCTGGCACTCTCCCACAGAGAGGAATATTTTCAAAATGGGAAATATGAGATACAATATGTGAATAGTATTGGGAAAATATTTTCAAATGCATCTATTAATGTTTGTATTTTAATGTTTTTCCACTGAATATAATGTTACTGGTACAATGAGAAATAATAGGGGAAATTAACCACAATAAAAGTGAAAGTGAAAGGTGTTATAATTCAGAAGTTCTAATTTTCAACAATTCACTAGCCTAGATATCTTCTTCTGATTGGAGTTTTTATTCTTACTGTTGCTCATACTGCCCTCTCTCTGCTCAATGGTTTTTTTGGTTTGCTTTTAATTTTTTGTGGCCTTGCCTATCCCTACAGAGCGAGACCTGGGAACTGATTCTGGGGAGCCTTGATGTTGAATCACCGTGGAACGCACATGTGCAGTTAGCTCTTGCACACTTGCCCTTGGGCATCAGGCCCCTCTGCCCCACTAGGCCATATTCCTGGGACCAGGATTTTGTCCCCACTATGCAATTGATGAGGAGGTTCAAATGGCGTTTACGGTTCCTGCTGTCCTTGTGGGTCTAGTAATTATGACTCCCAGGTGTCTCCCATCCCATGGAGCTGTAGTCAGGCCTGGTCAATGGTTCTTGTTGACCAGTGGGTTCCAAAGTCATTTGATGTGACTCTAATAGTCTGTGATAGCGTGCTTTTTTTTTTCTTTCAATCTATTTTTGGGTGTGCTGGGTCTCTGTTGCTGAACACATGCTTTCTCTAGTTGTGGTGCTCAGGCTTCTCAGCGCAGTTACTCTTATTGTTGCAGAGAATGGGCTCTAGAACTCACGGCCTTCAGTAGTTGTGGCGCTTGGGTTAGTAGCCCTGCAGCATGTAAAATCTTCTCACACCAGGGATTCAACCCATGTCCCCTGGTATCCACTGCACCATCACGGAAGTCCCTGATAGCTTTCTTTATATCTGGCAAAATAAGATATTCTGAGCTCCTTTGTACATTGTGTTTTCTTTTTTTTACAATTGAGGTGCTTCTTTTTCTAACTTAATTTTTATCTTATATTGGAGTATATGTACAATGTGGTGTTAGTTTCAGGTATTCAGCAAAGTGATTCAGTTATACGTATACATATTTCTATTCTTTTCCAGATTCTATTTCCATATAGGTTATTATAGAACATTGAGGAATTCCCTGTGCTTTACCACAAGTCCTTTTGATTCATCTGTTTATATATAGTAGTGTGCATATGTTAATCCCAGTCTCCTAATTTATCCCTCCCCGTGACCTGTCCCCTTTGGTAAGTGTAAATTTGTTTTAGAAGTCTGTAGGTCTGTTCCTATTTTGTAAATAACTTCATTTGTATAAATATTTTTTAATTTCACATATACGTGATATCATACAATATTTGTCTTTCTCTTAGTTTTATAATCTCTAGGTCCACTCACATTGCTGCTAATGGCATTATTCCATTCTTTTTATGATTGAGTAATATTCTATTGTGATATGTAATCTTTATTCATTCCTGTGTTGATGGACATTTAGGTTGCTACAGGTCTTGGCTATTGTAAATAGTACTGCAGTGAACATTCAAGTGACTGTATCTTTTTGAATTATGGTTTTCTCTAGACATATGCCCAAGAGTGGGATTGCTACATCGTATGGTAGTTCTGTTTTTTTTCTGGCTGTGCCACGTGTCACATAGGATTTTAGCTTCCTAACAAGTGATTGAACCCACACCCCCGACATTGGAGGCATGGAGTCTTAACCACTGGACAACCGCGGAAGTCCCCTATTTTTTATTTTTTAGGAACCACCATATTGTTCCCCATAGTGGTTGTACTAATTTACATTCACACCAACGGTGTAGGAGGGTCCCCTTGTCTCCACACTCTCTCCAGCATTGATTGATTGTAGACTTTTGGAGGAAGGCCATTCTGACCCATGGGAGGTGATAGCTTGCTGTAGTTTTGATGTGCATTTCTCTAATAATTAGTGATGCTGAGCATCTTTTCATGTGCTCTTCGGCCATCTGTATGTCTTCTTTAAAGAAGTGTCTATTTAGATCTTCTGCCCATTTTTTGATTGTTTTGTGTGTGTATGTGTTTTTTTTTTTTTTTTTTTAATTGAGCTGCATGAGCTGTTTCTATATTTGGAGATTAATCCCTTGTCAATCATATTGGTTGCAAAGTATTTTTTCCCATTCTGAGGGTTGTCTTTTCATTTTATTTATGGTTTCCTTTGCTATGCAAAAACTTAAGTTCAAATAGGTCCCATTTGTTTATTTTTGTTTTTATTTTCATTAGAAGGCGTGGCTCAGCTGGTAAAGAATCCGCCTGCAATGCGGGAGACCTGGATTTGATCCCTGGGTTGGGAAGATCCCCTAGAGAAGGGAAAGGCTACTCACTCCAGTATTCTGGCCTGGAGAATTCCATAGACTGTTTCGTCCATGGGGTCGCAAAAAGTCGGACACAACTGAGCGCCTTTCATTTTCACTTTTTCAGAAGGTGGATCCAAAAAGATACTGCTACAATTTATGTTGAAGCATGTTCTGCATATGTTCTCTGAGAGTTTTAGATATTTTTCGGTCTTCCATGTAGGTCTTTAATCCATTTTGAGTTTATTTTTGTGTATGGTGTTATAGAATGTTCTAATTTCATTCTTTTACATGGAGCTGTCCAGTTTTCCCAGTACCACTTGTTGAAGAGACTGTTGTTTCCCCTGCTCTTTTGTCATAGATTGCTTATAGCTGCGTGAGTTTATTTCTGGGCTTTCTATTCTATCACATTGAACTGTATTTATTTTTGTGCCAATATCATACTGTTTTGATTACTGTAGCTATACTATATTGTAGCATAGTCTGAAGTTAGGGAGCTTGATTCCTCCAGCTCAGTTTTTCTTTCCTAAGATTGCTTTGGGTGTTCAGGATCTTTTGTGATTCCATACAAATTTAAAATTTTTTTGTTCTAGCTCTGTGAAAAACACCATTGGTAATTTGACTGGGATTGCACTGAATCTAGATAACCTTGGGTAGTACACATCATTTGATTCTTCCAATCCGAGAACATGGTATATCTTTCCATCTGTGTCACCTTTTTTTATCAGTGTCTTTATGGTTTTCAAAGTAAAAGTCCTTTGCCTCCTTAGGTAGGTTTATTCCTAAGAATTTTATTCTTTTTGATGTGATGGTAAATGGGATTGTTTCCTTAATTTCTCTTTCTGACCTTTCATTGTTAAGTGTCTAGAAATACAACAGATTTCTATGTATTAATTTTGTACTTGCAACTTTACCAAATTCATTGATGAGCCCTAGTAGTTTTCTGGTGGCATTGTTAGGATTTTCTGTGTACAGTATCATATCATCTGCAAACAGTAAGTTTTACTTCTTCTTTTCCAATTTGGATTCTTTTTTCTTCTCGGATTGCCATGACTAGGACTTCCAAAATTATTTTGAATAAAAGTGGTGAGAGTGACAACCTTGTCTTGTTCCTGATCTTAAGAGAAAAACCTTTTTTCATCATTGGGAATGATGATGTGGGTTTGTGGGTTTGTGATATATGGCCTTTACTATGTTGAGGTAGTTTCCCTCTGTGGTCACTTTCTGGAGAGTTTTTGTCATAAAACAGTATTGAATTTTGTCAAAAGCTTTTTCAGTATCTATTGATTGCTTATTGCAATGATCAGTGGCCTAGTCAATAGAAAGGAGAAAATATGTTAAGATATAATGTAGTGTAAATTTATATAGGGTTTTATTTATAAAACCCTGCAAAGTCGGGGTTTTACTCAACCTCTTCTATTTTCCCTTTCTCTTCTGCAGAGAATTCCAGCTCTAAGAAGATTCTAGTAATAACGGATTAGATTGGCTCATTTGCTTTAGCCACAGCACACACACAATAGTATTAGAAAACGAATACCAACACTACCACTAATAATATGACTAAAACAAGTTAAAAAGATTTTTTTCCTTAGGGTTTATTCCACTAGAGACGTACAAACTACTGTTGTAGGTTGATTAAAAGTTCCTTTTTGGGGTTATTCCACCCCAGTATACTAATTTAGATTCTTTAGATTCATCTTAAAATCTTTGTTTTATAATTATGTAAAATATTTACATAATTCCAAAGTCAAATTTACAAAACAAGTTACACTCAAAGACTTTTATTTTGATCCCTCATCCTGTTCCTTTCCTTCTAGTTAACCATTTAAAATGTTTATCTTTTTTAAACATGTAACAAATTTTGTAAATAATGTAATTTTACTGTATACACACACTTTTCTCCACTTTTTTGAGCTTAGTAATATGTTCTGGAGATCTATGGTGGATCTGACGTTGTTTAACCATTCCTGATTTAACCAGTTGCTGATGGATTTGGAGTTGTTTCTGGTCTTTTTGCTATTATAAACACTATTGTAAGGAATAACAGTCTTGTGCATATATTTAAAAAATGTTTTTTTCTTTGGAAGAGATCCCTAGATTTAGGATTGTGATCAAGATTAGTAGTACTGTCAAATCTCCCACAATTACTATACATTTGTAGGAATATCAGGAATATGTAAGCATACCTGTTTCTTGATCAACAGTATGTCCAAGTTTGGATTTTTGCCTACTTAATACACGAGAAATAGTATCCCAGTGTTGGTTTTATTGTCTCTGTTTCTCGTAGTATGAATAAGATCAGTATATATTAAGTTTATTGTTCACCTCACAAGCTCAATTTCTTACAGAGTACTTGATCTTTTTATTTTTAAAAACTCTTTAAAGATATTAAAGATACCAGCACTTGTAAAACATTTTTCATATTTTGTCATTTGTCTTACTTTGAATTTTGATTGTTGATAATACATAAAACAAGGCTGACTTATATATATTGTTCTTGTATTCTGTAAACTTGCTAAATTGTTAGTTCTAGTAGCTTTTTAAAAAATTTATCACAAACGGTCCTTAGATTTTGTCAAATAACTTTTCTATTGAAATGATTATATGACTTTTCTCTTTTATCCTGTTCATATGTTATATGATTTTCAGATGTTTAACCAACCTTTCATTCCTAAGATAAATCCCACTTGACCAAATCAAAATTGTTGGAAAGTTTGTGGTGTTTGTTCTTTTCGCAAAGTTTGTGTTTTTAATGTTGGTTCATTTGATGTTAATTTATTGACAAATCCTTTTTCCATAGTGTCAGAGATAGTCCATTACTGATTACCACAATTCTGAAATAGTGGTCTGAATTATCTACTCCCATAGATTCCCCTTGTGACCTATGAATGCCTTTATATAGATTTTACTGTGTGCCTACTATGTTCCAGCCATTATTATGCATTAAGGATACAGAAATAAATAGGGTAGATACAGCCCTTGCCCTCTCAGCTGTGGTGAAGACAGTAGATAGTTTAATGAGTGTTAGACAAGAGTAAAATTTGAGATTTAAACAAAGGGAACTATGTTAGAATTTTTTTTAAAGCCGCTTGGAGGGGACATGTCCCTCCAGGTCCAGGGGTTAAGACTATGCAATGCAAGGGGCATGGGTTCTATCCCTGGTCCAGGAACTAAGATCCCACATGTCCCATGGCACAGCTGAAGGAAAACAAAAAAGTCACTTGGAGGAAGTTATCTGAATGGTAAATTGAATTCAACCAGGGTTACCATATCATTTACTATCCAAACAGGGACAATTTTCAAAGTGAAAAGGGAAAACAGGCATAAACTAGGATATATAATCACCTTAAATCTAACCAGTCAAATGAGAAGTGTTTGAGGCAGAAAAAACTGTGGAAGAAGACAAGGCCCATTAAGATAACGAAAAATCTTAAATTTAGTGAGCTGTAAACTGTGAGGAAAATTAGGTCAGAAAAGCAAGCAAAGACCAAAATATAAAGGTCTTGTAAATTGGAAAAGAACTTGAGCTTTATTCTAAGGACAATGAATGTTCTAAGCAAAATTAAATGAAAACTATTGCACTGTGGAGAAAGTGTGAGCAAAGAAGGTATCCTTAGAGATCATTTGGAGGGGAATGGAGGGTGGGTATGGGTTTTGGGGGTCATGAAATGTTCTACACAAAGGCCACAGAATTACGTGCTGTGCCTTACAGCTTGATAAAGCTTTTTCCCTCCAGGTGAGAGATGAAAACAGCTCTAGATTAATGTATTGGAAGTAAGGATGAATTCAAGAGATACTTATTTAAGAGAACCTATAAGGCCTTGTGACTGACAGGATATGAAGGTGAGGGAGAGGAACAAGTTAGTTAACATCCAAGATTCTGGCTTAATCAACAGGATGGATGATGGTGCCATTTACTGACATAACCAGAACCAAACATGAGGGTGTGGGTGGAGAAATAAAAATGTTGAATTTGAGCTAACTTTGAAAACACTTAAGTTATGGACTGTTTGTGTCCTTCCAAAATTTGTTGAAACTCTAATCCCAACTGGGTGTTGGGAGGTGAGGCCACTGAGAATTACATCACGAGGGTGGAACCCTCATGAATCTGACTAGTGCCCTTGTAAGAAGTGGCCCAAGAGATTACTGAATCTTTCTGCCACAGGAGGATACAGTTGGCAGTCTGCAAGTCAGAAGAGGAATTTGTCAGAATCTAACCATGCTGGCACCCTGACCTTGAACTTCCAGCCTCCAGAACTGTAAGAAATTTCTGCTTTATAAGCAGCCTAATCTATGGTACTTTGTTAAGCAGCTCCAGTTAAAACTGTATCCAAGTTTGGCTCAGGTGAAGATCTGGGCTGAAGAGAATCAGCAGAAGTCATTGAAGTGAAGAGTTTTGTTTAGGGCATATGTAAGATATGGTTAGAGGTGAAATCAGCAACGGTCTGAGAAAAAGGCTCTAGGGGTAGGTGGAGGGAGAAAACCAGAGGAGCATAATGTGACAACTGCAGTTTAGAGTCTCATAAAGTGTTCAACAGTGTAAAATACTCTCATGTTTCAATGTAAAATGAGCAAAGTATCCTCTGGACTTAAAAAAAATTCAAGTTTCAGTGGGGTAACAGTGGCAAAAACTAGTCTGAGTTTGCCACAAGTTATAAAAGTGACAGTAAGGCAAAGAAGTTTGGAGAACTGCCAAGAATCTTTATTTTTCCTTCACTTTAGGATAATTTTGCAGGACACAGAATTCTGTGTTGCTAGACTTTTACTCTAAACACTTTAAATATTTTATTCCATTTTCTTGCCTGAAAAGAAGCTGAATGTAATAACTATGTATAGGTATTTTTTTTCACCTGGCTTCTCTCAGGATTTTTTCTTTCAATTTCTATAATTTTAAAACAGACCTAATTTGGACTTCACTCAATAAGGAGTGGGCAGCATATTAAGGTTTGTAAACGTAATCAATTATATACTCTAGGAAGACCAGAATCAAATCTAGGTAATCTAGAATCAAACCTTTATATTTAAGGCCTAAACCAACGGGGTTCCAAAAGACTATTGCTTTGAAGAGTGTACAGACTGTGGTTTCCTTTGTTTGGGATGAGGCTTAGGCGTCATCCCAAGTTTTTTCAAAAGTACCCAGAGATGATTCTAATAGGCAACTACGGTTGAAGGCAGTCACTGAGCTGTAATTTATGTTGCTACAGTAAGGCTCAAATCGGACAAATATACATATAATCTCAAACAAAATTCTGAAGAAATCACCTGTAACAAACTAAGCTGATCCCATAAAACTATAATCACACCATTCACATCACAAAAGAAAAACAGATTTTGAATATATACAATTTATTTAATAAATTAATGTCATTCAAAATACAGTGCCAGAACATTATGCAGTTGAACATGCTAGTAATGTTTGTCATGAAGCACCTGTGCTCATGTTAGATTGGCGGCGGCCCGCTACTGCTAGTGGTTCCTGGGATTAATGCCAGAGCAGCACTAGTTATCTGCTCTTCTGCACTGCTAGTGCAGAGAATTCCTGAACAGTTCACCTTTCTAATCCTACCCCCCCACACACAACAGGTTAAAAAAAACACACCCTGACAGCTAACAAATATCTATACACAATCACTCTACAGTAATGCTTATTAAATTAAGATGTAATGACCTGGTTAACCCACTCTAAATCTTTAAGATGGAGAAATACAACAGCAGCAGGTAGTTATATGCATGAGCCAATGTTAATGTAATACAGAAAGTGGAGGCATTTACTGATTAAAGCTCCACACAGACCCGCACAATGAGGGACTAGCAATTCTTATTGCAAGCCCAGCAACTTAAGTCCACACCTGGTAAATGACCAGCTGATTGGAAGACCTGTATTCTAGATAGACAAGTATAAGTTAGTGAAAAGAGAGTACATGCACCTAATAGTATATAGTTAGACTGATCCTGCAGTCATACTTTCCCTGTGCAATACCATAAAATGGAAGATCTTCCTCAACTATAGGATTTAGACAACATTTCTATGCCAACATGGACACTAGAGTTAAGTGCAGCTCAGTTAACTACACTGAAAAAAACTATATTCCAGGACTTCAAAACAGAAGCACGGGAATGAAATACATATACTAAAATAACCTCAGCACAATTTGCGATATACCACACTAGGAACAGGAAACTAATAAGTGAACTTCTGGAACTGTACATACACAGGGCTAACAATGTTAGATAATTCAGATTGTTATGCTCTCATGATACACATAAAAGTTTCTCAATTATTGGATAATCTATTTCATTATGGAAGCATATCTTTAAGATTCACTGATATATATTATACTGATGCAAATATTAAGTAGGGCATAAAAATAAAATTTATCAAAGATAGATTTTTTTTTATGTACTCATAGTCAGTCCTTTCATAGTCTCTCATTAAGCAAAGAAAATGACAAAGCAAACAGATGAAGCGTGCACTCCCTGAACTCCTGACTATACAGGCGGTAGTGCAACCATCTCTCCATCCATTTCAAACTCCTCTGTTCCATCCGGTGAAAAAAGGTACGTTGGTGGTTTCCATGGAGATTCTTCAAGGCAGGATGGATACAGTTTCCCCACAGTGCATCGAAAATCTCTCCCTAGGTCCCAGAGTACACGTTCAGATATATGTTGCCGCAGAGACCACCGGTCAAGTTCCAGATCGTATTGGTAAGTGACGTATTTAGCCCTCTCATTTAAGTGGGTTTCTCGCATAAACACACACAGAGAATTTGAGATTACAACAGCTCTCACACAGGGATCTGAGTACCTCTTAGCAGGGATGTTGGCTGCCATTTTCCACTCATTTTTATTCACATCATAGACTTCCACAGTTACTGAAGACCCATCTACAGTGCCAGAGGGGAGTCTTATGCCAGAATTGGTAGCAATGTGCAACCCTCCGATATAGAAAATTTTATCACCGAAAGCTGCAGCTGAAGCAAAAGACCTGCTCGTCTGTCTCATGGCCATTTCTACCCATGAATCAGACCTTGGAAAATAACAATACATGAGGTTCAGGGTCATCACATAAATGCAGTCATGAACTACAACTGCTGCACTCCACTGCCAAGCACAAGGCAAAGGGCTTACCATTGTCCATTCATCCTTCTCAGTGTCATATCTTTCTACAGTCCTCCGATTAAGTTCTCCACCCACACTATCTCCTCCGATTGCATAGATATAGCCTTCACAGCAAACCAAAGATGGCTTTACGCGGACAAAGAGCATCGGGGTCTTTGGAAACCAGGTATTTTGCTGTGCATCAAACCAATAAAAGCAATTCACAGTTCTAAAGGCAGTCTGAAGTTTGCTTGTTTTACTGTGATTTGTTTTTGTGTTTTTCAGAGGAACTTGACCACCTGCTATATAGATGTCATTATCAGGTGTTACAACGGTCCCAACCTTATGTAAATCAGCTGGTGGGCTGCATAGCTTGTAAACTTTTTCTGCTTGGGGACTGTAACAGACTGAAGAGTAAAGACTACAAGGATTTTCTGAAGATGCTTCAATGAAAATCATCATCTCCTCTTTAGTCATTCCAAGTCTTGGTTTGAAAAACTTGGGCATGGACTTATACAGACCTTGAACAACAACTGACTTATCATTGGGTGGCAGACCTTGAAACCAAGCTCTCTGTGTTACTTCTGAAAGTGCATCAATTCTGATTTGGCTAAGAACCGAAGACAAATACTGGGATCGTGATTCTGTGTTGTACTCCAGCCACAGCATAGCAGCTTCACGAACTGTCTCCTCCTTTTCTACATTTAAATTGTCACTACTGAGAATGTCTATCAGTAGATCATGTGACAGCTGCATGAAAGCTTCCTGATGATACACAGCCGTGAACTTGTGCTCCACCATCCTTTTAGCACTTTGTTTTAATTCCTCACAGCTGAACAGATCAGCAAAACTCAATAATCGCACACAATTCTCTGCATTTATTTTTTTAATTAAATATTCTCGACAACGTTGTAACACATCTTCTACCTAAAAATGGGGGAAAAACAAGGCTGATAAAGGCAAGCTAAACATTTGTTATGTAACACACAAGTGTATTAATCAGATCCTTATACTGTAGTTTTATTTTTAGGTACACATGTTTGGGCTAAGAGATAATGTCTTCCAGTAATAAAAAACTAGAAGACTGTGCAGGGGCTTTCCTGGTGGCTCAGAAGGTAAAGAATTCGTCTGCAATGCGGGAGACCTGGGTTCGATCTCTTGGTTGGAGAAAGGAATGGCTACCCACTCCAGTATTCTGGCCTGGAGAATTCCATGGACAGAGGAGCCTGGCAGGCTACAGTTCATGGGGTCACAAAGAGTCGGACACAACTAAGCGACCTTCACTATGTATTGTTTTGCATTTTTCTTCCTGTCTAGTGGCCTACTTAACTGCCCTATTTAGGAGTCAGTAGTATAACATTAGATAGGCTCTTGGGGACTTCCCCAGTGTTTAAGAGTCTGAGCTTCCACTGCAGGGGATGCGGGTTTGATCCCTGGTCAGGGAACTAAAATCCCATATCCCACATGCTGCACAAAAAGAAGACCCCCCAATAAATGGCTCTTAAAAACCTAAACAGCCTAAAGGTAAGGAAATTCATGCATAAGTTAAATACTTTTAGGCTTTAAAAAATATGTAACTGAAAAAACCAAGTAAGAACAATGTAAATTGGTATAGGAAATGATTATTGTTGAGAAGTGAGAATCTGGTTTTGTCAACATGTATAAGATATTCATAAAAAGGCAGAAATACACAATGCCTAACGATGGTTATTTGCCTTTCTTACCTGGTGCACTAAGATAACCAATCAAAAGAAAACAGTCAAGTGGAGTTATAAATAATCTACATTTAACAACCATCTTAGCCACTCAAAGTTTCCTAGATTTGTTTTTTCTCAAGACAAAACAGATCTCAGTTGAGTTACAAGTGCTACCTACTATATTTATTCCAGATCACAGTGATTAACTAGAAACAGTTTGTGATAAGAAGTCACGTTGCTTGGATTCAAAACTTGGATAGGCCAGTCAACACTTGTATAATATCAGACAAGTAGCTTTCTTCTCTAAGCCTCAGCTTTCTCCTGCATAAAATGGGGAAATCCTTTAAGTGATTGATTATTTTAGGATTAGATGAGAACCGATATATAGCATCAGTACAGTATCTGGCATATAAAAACATTTCATGCAGTTAATAGTGAAAGCCATGCTGGCAGTCATAAAATGCCCCATCCCAGACTTGCCAGGGCAACCTTAGTCCTGGAGGCAGAGTCTGGGTTTGCATTTGGGTAAGCCTATGTCTAAGGGTTTCATTAACATGATTAAAAAAAAAAATAAGGAAAGATGTCTCTATTTACAGTAACAGTGTTCTGAAACCCATATTTCTTAAAATTCCTCAATTATTTAGCAATTCTAAAAATACCTTCTTTTAGTTCTTGGCTTTTAAAAAAAGTAATGAAATCATTTAAATTATAGAAGGCAGTGCTTAGAGTAGGCATTTCTCCCTTTTAGGTCTGGATTCAGGATATCAATGTCTTCCATTGTAAAGCACCAGGAAGCTACCATGGGCTTCAGTTTCCCCAGAATTACAGGTACTGTAGGACACTGCACAATTGGGAGGCAGGGAGAAGAGTACAAACTAAAAAGGAGGAAAGCTACTTAAACTGGTGCGCAACCAATATCACTGATGTTTATTCAGCAAGCATTTATCCAGTACCCACTAGATATCATGAACTACACTACCAAAATTTAACCTTCAGTTTGATGATTCTCCCTTTGGAGAAACTTATTTCTGAAAATACAAAGAATTATTCCAAATAGGAAAGGGAATGAGAAAAATATTTGTTTAGTCACATCATACAACATGTGGGATCTTAGTTTCCCGGCCAGGGATCAAACCTATATCCCCTGCAGTGGAAGTGCAGGGGATTCTTAACCAATGGACCACCAGAAGTCCTGGAAAATATTTTTATATGCCTCTTAAAATTTAAAAGAAATGTTGAAGGGTGGGAGTCCCTGCTGGTCCAGTGGTAAGACTCTGCTTCCACTGCAGGGAGCACAGGTTCCATCCCTGATTCAGGAACTAAGATTCCACAAGCCACATGGCATGGCCAAAAATAAATAATAAAAATGTTGAAGGGGAAACAAAGAGTGAGAGAGTGAAATAGTCTATCATATGTAAATATATCATCACTTTTTAGTTTAATTCTTAATAGCTCAGTGTGTTCTCATGCTATTACAAATATTTGTACGATAACTTAACAATCTTGACATTTTCCATGAAAAGTAATACCATCAAAAATTAGCATGTCTAAGCTTTTAGCCAAAAAACAAAAGCGTTTAAATTTAGTAACACTGTTAAAAACTTTTTACTTAAGATCTAAATTCTGTGGTATACTAGGCAGAATATGAAACTAATATGAAATTTTCATCTATCTTTTCAGTAAAGTTCCCATCATAAAACTAAGTTTACTAGATGATCAAATTCTATTGTTTTTCTTTTACACCTTTTAAAACAAGAAGAAAAACTTTACATTCTAAAATCTGCAATAAAATTACATAGCTATAAGACATCACTGATGAAACAATGTTTCTTAAGAAAAATAAACCACAGTTAACACATACAACTGAGAGAAAAAACTGCTTACCTGCAGGAAGCAAGCTGTTTCATAAAGCTGTTCTACAGTGCTGTCGTTTATTGCCAAGTTACCCGTGTATGTATAGGTTATTATTATCTGTAAGGTGGCTGAATCCACATTCCTCAGGTGTATGTGTGTCTGTTTGCTTTCACTTAGTCCACTCATGAACATGGCCCTACAGTAAGGGTGGGAGGGGGAAACAAAAGTAGAGCTAAAAAAAAACCACCAAAACTAGACCACATAGAATGTTTATTTAGGGTATTTGCTGATGGACAACTTACAGGGAAAAACTTTTGAGGGAGGCAACAGAAAAGTATAATCCAGTGCCAAAGCTATACCAAACTATTCCACTATGCCATTCTGAATGATAATATCAAAATTAATTTACTCCTTATAGTCAACAATGGAATTTAGCAATAAAAGGAACTCTTTAATATGTTCACAGATAAACCTTAAGATCAGTATGGTCAGTGAAAGGCAGATCCAAAAGTCCACATACTATATGATTCCATTTATATGAAATATCCCCCAAAAGCAAATATACAGAGGCAGAAGGAAGATTAGTAGTTACCTAGGGCCATGGGTAAGAAAGGTGAGTGACTGACTATAAGTGGGCATAAAGTGATGGAAATATTTCAAATTAGATTGTAGAGATGGTTGTACAGCTCTTTAAATATACTGAAATACTTAATTGTATGTAAATTAGCTCTCAACAAAGCTGTTAAAATTTCAATTTACTCAAATAATATCCTAAAAATATACAGGACAGTTTCCTAAAAATTTATTACATGCAAGAAAATATGCTGTAAAGGCAATTATGAAGAATACAAACTAAAATGTCCACATATAGGGGAGAGATGGAAAAAAAAATGCAAACAGTATTACTGTATGTATAGAAAGCCTATAGAGATCTAAAGTGTGGTATCACAACAAATAGCCTGGGCACCTCAAGGACAAGATGAGAAATGCCTTAAAGTGGATGAAGTAGTGAGTCAGGGTAGAACAAAAGAACTTTTTTGGGGGGGTACAGCTGAACCTAAGAGGTTCAGGCATTTAGATCACAGAGGCTTTTAAAATGAGACCCAAGAGGCAATTCCCTGGCAGTTCAATGGTTAGGACCCGGTGCTTTCACTGCTTGGGCCTGGGTCCAATCCTGCGTCGGGGGTAAGATCATGCAAGCCCAACAGCAGAGCCAAAACTTTTTACTGAGCTTCCTTGTAGATAATGAAGAATGCTGAAGGGTTCTGAGCATGGATTCACTAGCATAATAAAACATATTCTAGAATGAGTACTCTGTACTGACAGATCTCAAGAGCCAAAGGCTGGAGACCAGAAAACTGCTTTCTAGGCTACTGTAAATCTATGTTAGAAGTAAGAACCACCTGACTGAGGATGGCAGAAATGGATACAAAAGCTTTTACAAAAAACCAAACAAGATCAGGTGATTTTCTGAACACTGGCAATAAGAGTAGGAAGCAGCCTGTTGTTTTTTAGTTGCTAAGTTGTGTGTGGCTGTGCGACCCTGTGGACTGCAGCATGCCAGGCTCCTCTGTCCTCAACTATCTCCCAGAATTTGCTCCAATTCATGTTCATTGAGGGGGTGATGCTATCTAACCATCTCATTCTTTGCCGCTCCTTTCTTAGATAGGAAAAGAATCAAAGCTAGCTCTTTATTTTCAAGTAAATGAAAAAAAATATTGTTAACCATTGAGAGGAAAATTGTAAGATGGAGGAAAAAAGTTAATCTTGTAAAAAAGGTGAGTTAAATTTTAGATATGTTTAATTGAAGGTGTAGGCAGCTGAGTCAAACAGAAATAATATAATAATCAGTTAAGTATTTAATATTACTGAAACTATGAAGAAGGTCAGGCATTAATGCAACAGACTGTGAATTATCTACAAAATGTCATGTGTTAAAGCCAAGTAAGTTACATGAGAGAGACTAAAAAACTAAAAGAAAAACCCACCTAATGACCAATGACCAACCTGAGGTAGAGTTCTATTAGAAGAAAAAGTAAGAATGACAAAAGGTTGAGAAACATTCATCAAAGAAATAAGAACAAGCCAGTCAGTATAATGCTACTCTGGGCAAGAGAAGCAGGGTGTCAAAAACTAGAGTGTCAAGGGTAACAAACGTAGCAAAAGCAATTAGAAAAGCACTGGTGATTTCTGGTGTAGCTCACAAAGAGCAGTAAGAACAGCAACTAACTTGAGGCAGTTAGGGAATGGAAAAGTGGCAAAAATATCAATCAAAAACTGCCTCCCAAAGAATACAGACTGGCCATAAATAAACCTAATCAAAGTAAAGGAGAACAGGAATTATTCTCGAAAAATATCCAAGATGTATCAAGAAAACTCTAATAAAAACACCCAAGACTACTGGTGTCACTTGTTTCACAAGTCACTTGTCTCACATGGGAGATAACCAAAAGCAACCTGAAAAAGAATTACAAGAGATCTGAGTAAAAATGGAAGATTAGGGGTCATGTGCTTTTTATCTGTTCCAATAAAAAGTAGTTAACTTTGGAAGAGGAAGTAGAGTAAGAGAACAGCTGGACTATACAGATGACACCGACTGGTTATTCCAGGCTATGGTTTCAGATACGAGAATAAAGGACTTCTGTGAAGGATCTATGCTTCCCAAAGATGAGACATTAGGGGAAGCTCAGCCAACTTGATCATAAAAATCTGAAACAGGCTTTTTAAAGAAAAGAATAAATACTGAATTGCACAATATTATAGCAGGCTGAATTACCATGGTGAGAGAGGTGCTGAGTAATTTTCAAGTAATCCCTTTCACTTGGGGTCTACTGTATATGTTACTAAGAAGTAGAAACTATTACTTCAGAGGTTCTTGGGATTTTAGAAGTTTTTTTTTATTCTTGGAATGGAACTGGTAAACTACAAAAGAAGGTACCTAGTTCAAAGGACAAAATTTCTCATAGTAAATTTCTAATGGTTAAACTGATAGCAACATATGTAAGGATACTGAAAATCTACAAACTTGAAGGCAGAATCCAGTTGAAGAAACCTGGGAAAAGATCAAGTTATTATTGTGGGAATATACAATAATAATTATCTATCCAGTCCTGAGAAAAGATATATATGGGAGGAAAAATTAATATGTGTTTTGGTCTTGTGGATTATGAAACTGGCCCAGACACAGGATTGTAAAGATGGATGGGTTTAATCCCAGACATGGGCAGAACTATTCTTTCTATTGTTATTTCAAATGCCTATTATCTGATGTGCTTTAGGAATTCACATTTAGCAAATGTGATTTGCTTAGAACACCAAAGATGCTAAAGAAGGGAACTAGTGATAATAACAGCAGCCTTAAAGAGATTGTGTTGCTTTTAAAATTGTGATGCTAATGAAATACTTAAACTTTTTATTTAGTCTTCCAGGAAGCCAATTCCAACCCAATTAGTTAAAAGATAAAGAATAACCTCATGGCTAGAGAATTTAGAGAATAGCGTGTTATCTATACAATAAAAAATAAAGTTAACAAGGAAGAAAAAAAAGGTAAGACACCTAACCTGTAATCGCATGTGTTACCTTCCTTATCAAGATGACAATTAAGTAAATAGAATTTCTGCATAGGTTTAAAAGTTACACAAGACAGCTACTAGGGTAATAACCACAAAAGATTCTATGATTACAAATACCAATCTGAAAATCCACAAGTCATAAAGCTTTCCAATAAAGAGTTAAAAAGAATTCATTTGAACCAGTCCTAATGAGATGGATGAAACTGGAGCCCCTTATACAGAGTGAAGTAAGCCAGAAAGATAAAGAACATTACAGCATACTAACACATATATATGGAATTTAGAAAGATGGTAACGATAACCCCATATGCAAAACAGAAAAAGAGGCACAGAAATACAGAACAGACTTTTGAACTCTGTGGGAGAATGTGAGGGTGGGATATTTCAAAAGAACGGCATGTATACTATCTATGGTGAAACAGATCACCAGCCCAGGTGGGATGCATGAGACAAGTGCTCGGACCTGGTGCACTGGGAAGACCCAGAGGAATCGGGTGGAGAGGGAGGTGGGAGGGGGGATCGGGATGGGGAATACGTGTAAATCTATGGCTGATTCATATCAATGTATGACCAAAAAAAAAAAAAAGCTTTCCAATAAAGAATAATCAATTCATAATTAAAAGCCATTAAAAAGGGAGAATTAAGGGACCTAGGTTTGACTGAATCTGTAACTCTGAATTCCTGACACTATCTACTAAGCCAATGGAGATGAAAAAAACAAAAACAATCCTGACAATCACATCATCTGGGAAGCTCTTAAAATATACAAATCCTGAAACTCTAACTCAGACCCAGAGTTAGACCCAGAAGAATCGTTACTTCTGGGTTTGAAATCCAAGAATCTCTATCTGTAGAAACAAGGGAGGATTCCGAGGATCCTCTCTAGGTCCATTAGGTTTTCTAGAATTACTGTTTGCAAATATGTTAAGTTTTCTAAGATAAAAATAATTTCAATGTCTGAAACTATGAAATATCCACAGCTAAACCTGAAAAAATGGCAGGCACAGCAAAGCAACTGACAAGGCAATCTGGGCGTAAGCTTCTATAATCATCGTGAGATGTGTTATACTGAGGAATGTGAAGTTTCTACACCTTCCTCTATGTTAGCCTTGAAAAGTTAAGATTATACCTGTCCTGTCTATAGCTGCCACTAAAAAGCAGCAGAAAGTAACTTTCATTGATGATAGCCACTTAAGCCAGCTAAGATTTGTTGTACAAATATACCAGTGCACATTTAATTCATCTTTATTCACTCTGTCCCTTTCAAATATTAAGTACAAATTCAACCTAAGGGCAGTGACCATAGGAATTTCTATGCCTTAATTCTATTCCTCCCATGAAATACATAACAAAGGAAAACCTACCTTAAAAGATGAAAAGTTATAAAAGCTCATAAAAATGTAAAGTTTTATTTATAATTAACAAACAATTAAATCAACTTCTAAATTCTGAGGCACAGAGAACAACATTATCAGTTATTAACTATTTCAATCTGGGAAGGAGTCTGGTAAAGCTAAAAAGATATCACAAATGATAAAAGTAACCAACAGTGAGCAAAAAATTCATTTTTTCAAAGGAAAAAAAGTCCTTAACACATCTAAACACTACCAATTATCTTCTAGAAGTTATTATTAAGTATACGGTAACTCTTAAATTTATAAACGAAGACCATTTTCTAAATTTAACATTTTAAAATCTTGTAAGTAAGTGAAAATTACACCATTCATTTTCCTTTCTCTTTCAATGAAAAAAACAGCACTGTATTCTGAACCTTTTTGCTTCCGCATCATTAAACTTAACCTTAATTTCAAATTTCTTTTATTTAATCTTTGTAAAAACTTCCCTTGCCTGTCCCTTATTTACACACACAAGGAGGTGACTGGCAAGCACTTTATCACCCAAATAGAAGAGTTAGGCAAAACATTAAGACATCTAATTTTTTTAAATTTAAATAGTGTTTAAAATAATTTCTATCAAAAGGTTAAAACAAACTAACATTCTGCACTTGAAATTACAAACTAATCAAGATTAAAAGTACTTACCTAAAATAAGAGCTACATGTTGCAAGAACCATCTTATGACAAGGGAATTCAGTGCCCTCAACAATTAACACTATGTCAGTAAACAACTGCTGTTCATAAAACAATTTTAACTGCTCCAACAAGGACACAGCATATTCAGTATTGATCTGCTTCTCCTCTTGAGTGGACATGACTGTATTCCATTAATATCTCCAGGAACAGATTAGAATAAAGTCAGTCTTACTGATGGAAGGTCAAGTGAATGCTTCAGAAATAAAGAAAGGAGAAACTCTGCTTGCTGTTATCTGCAGCATTCAGAACCAAGACTGACACACTCACTAATGAATAGTATCTTGCTATAGGCTTAGAATCACTACTAGGTCATCCTGTGTTAATTAGGTTCTTCAGAGTTTTTCAACACAGTCTGCACACATCTTGCTCAAATTTGCAACTGTTCATCTCAAAAGAGAGTAACACACGAGGTAGATTTTGTGGCAACATCCTATGTTCAGCGGATCCTCTGGAGTAACTAAAAAAAAAAAAAAAAAATCACTCAGAGTATCTAGGCCAGTACATTTTTAGAATACAATGTTTAAGCAGACTTACATATCAATTACATTTTTTTGAAGTTCAACTTTAGACATTACCATAAAAATAAAACATGAGAAAAGGAACACTTTTAAAAGTTTATTACATGTGTAGTTTTAAATTATCCTTTTGTCTTCTATAAAAAAATTAAAACATTTTGGAAAGTAAAGAACACACCAATATGTATACATTTATAAAGTTCCTTAAAAACATAATTTTACTGAAAAACAAAAACACACAGTATGATAAAATAGAGAAGTGCATTACTACATGAAGACTTCATATTATACAAATATGAATGTTTTCAAAATGTGTAAATTTAAAAATTTTCAAAAGATTCAAATCCAATTTTTAGAAGATTCATCTGGAAGAATTCCCAAAAATTGCCAAGATATCTGAGCAAAAGTAAGGCAAGTTTTTCCTCATGACTTATCAAATATTAAAATATACTAACAGTTCTACAATAAAGGCAAGTAAATAAAACCCAAGTAAATAAAAATAAGTAAATATAATACACTAAAGTTAAAAAAAAACAGGTATTAGATATGATAAAGAAGTCTTCAAATTAGAAGACTGGGTTATTCCAACAAATAACACTGGAACAACTGGATACCCCCAGGAGGAAAAAACAAAACCCAGTACCATTCATCAAAAGAAATTCCAACTGCATTTAAGTTTCATTTTAAAATATTACTTGGAAATAAGTATTTATAATGTATGGCAAATGAATTACAAATAAGGAAAAAGTATATAATACAGAGTTCTAATAATAGTTAAAAAACTATCACCTGTTTCCTAATTAGATGATTCTTAGTTCCATAATCAGGAAGTCAAGTGCTGTTGACATGAAAATTATTAAACTATTTGACCATCATCTAGAACTACTACTACTTTTTCTCACAAAAATATCATCCAACTCTCAAAGAGGTCACATTGTACTTTGGGCCAAGCTATACTATTACATAAACTGCTAACCTGATGTAGACTGTCAAATTTCCAGCCAAGTAAAGTATAAGGAAGTAACTAAAACAGGTGCAAAGCCAGAGACTGGGTCATTTAAGGTAATGACTTTGCTCTTCCAGATCTGAAAGTTACCCTATAAATCTAAGTTTACTGCATAACCTTTAAGGCTAATAATACCTAAAATCACTGGCTATTTTCATATATTAATAATGCAGCAAGGCCCAGTTTTGTTAGTGAGGGTGTTGGAAATGAGCATTTTTACACAGGAGTGTAAGTGATACATACCTCCAAGCCCTTAATCAAAACTCTTAAAGCCAGCTATGTTCTGGAATTTAGGATTTCTCATATCTTACAAAGGTAATGTGGTACATATATCATGTACTACAAGCAGTCTGGGACAGAACTCCATAACTGAACATCCTATTTTCACTGAGGGAAATATGAATAGTATGAAAAATAATGCTATACAGAGTCCCATTATTTCAGATCAAGTTTTACAAAAACAAATTTTTTTAAACTTGATTTTAAGAGCTTTTTGAATTTCAGAATTGCAAAGGAAGTATTACAGAACACGTAATATTTGGCACTGTAAATGCTTAATATCTCAATCTTTCAATTCTGCCTGTAAAAATTTATCTGACAGAAATGTATATATTGATAGACTAAAAGTCTTAACTCCAGCTGCAGGACCCCAACTGTCCCCATCCATGTTTAAACCAGGTGACAGGAGCTGCTGGCCAGGGCCAGGATGAATTTAGATGACACTCTACATTCCAGAATTCCTTGCAGAGGAGCTGTACAGGTTCACTCTGGTTATTTCTCCAAAACTTCATACTCTCTTAACCTGATTTTTTTGCAGTTCCTTTTTTGAGCCCCATTTATGTATGTCTCCATTTTATTAGATTTGATTTCTTTTTATCATATTCATGATACTGTATTAAAACAATACTAGTCTGCTTTTAGAAAATTACAGTGAGCCAACTTTATACAATCTTATTGTCACTGCCTTATATACCCCCATTTCCACCCTTCCTTTGAAATCTAGGGTACATTGTCTTCCTAACAATTTTTATTTAAGATATCTCAACATTAAAATAGGCAGCAAAAGTCATTCAGACATTATATAAATTTAATAATTTACACAGGTCAGTATCTAGTACAATTCAAAATAAAATTAAGTGTTGCTTTTCTGGGAACATAAGAGTTCAAAATGTATTAACTGAAAATGTAAAAAACGGCAAAGTTTAAAATGGCCAACCAATAACCTTCAAAAGGCCCTTAAAATCAATATACTACATGCTCTGAAACATTTCACAAAGTCTGAACTATACTACTTAATAACCAAAGATTGGACACATTTCACAAATTTCCCCTTAATTCCCAGGTATCAATGAAATTGTTTACTTAATTTTCGATCATGAATTAGTGGCTACTTAAATTTAACTCCACAAATGTTTTCTGAGTATTTACTAAGGGCTGGTCATTGTACTCTAAGTACTCAGACTGAGAGTTGCCAACCATGAGAGCGCCAAGACACCAAGTGCATTTACTCTTACTACAGCCAAAACATGTCTATCCATTAAAAAGAGTGTCTTTATTCTAGACAAATTCAAATCTAGAGGCAGGCAAAAGAATAAAATCTAGCTGTCATGATCTTTCATTTCTAAACTTTTGATAGAGAAGTAATACAAGAAACCTTATTCTTTATCATAAGGACAACTGTAGCACAAGTGAAATGAGCAGAGGAGGCAGCTGGCATTCGTCCCACCGCTAACAGCGGTTCACACTGCAGAGGAAAGAAACATTTACTGAAGGCTTATTTAAACCTTCTTAATTTTGTTAACATATGCAATGACTATTAATTAAGAAACTCAAAAACTTTCAAAAGGTATACTACTTTCTTTTCTCATCATAAAGACAAAATATTTTAGGATTCGTAAGCATAGTTTTTGTCTCAAATGCTAAGTCTGCTGCAGTCTGAAAACAGCAAAAGTCAACATATAAACGTACGGACATGATTGTTTCAACAAAATGTTCTTTACAGAAACAGACTACAGGCTAAATGTACCAATCTCTGTTTTAGGTTGCTTCTTGATCAAATATTAAGAATTTTTTTAAAAGGTGGTAACAAAAATGCACAACTCAAGATATTTTTCCCAGAAGAATGTTTCCCCTTCAAGTCATAAAAACAAGGAAAAAGCACAAACCTTAAATGCTTGAAAGTTGAATTAAATATAATTCTTAATCTAACCTGTCTATATTCCACCTTTCAACTGAAATATTCTAACATCCCTTACCTAGTCACACCACCACTTTCCCTACTTACTACAGGCTCAGTCAACTTTTGAAACACTTAAAAAAAATCCAGTGTGAGTATCCTTTATTTGGGTTAGAAAAAAAGGACTTTTCTAAAGATAATCTGCTGAAAGAAACCCACAATGAGAAAAAACACTATTTTAGAGTCAAAAACACTTGAATTTCTTTCTTTTTTAAAAAAATCAACTACATCATTTCTGGAGAAGGAAATGACAACCCACTTCAGTATTCTTGCCTGGAGAATCCCAGGGACAGAGGAGTCTGGCAAGCTATTGTACCAAAGGTAGCAAAGAGTTGGACACGACTGAAGGGACTTAGTAGGTACAACTTATTTACATATATTTGAAAAACAGAAGATGTGTACAAAACAATTCTGTGTAAAGACATTCAATGAACACGTGGATTCAGCAGATGAACTGACGGCCAAAGACTAGGAAACCACTATTAGTTGCCGCATTTCCTGGTATCAGGTACCTTAAGATTAATAGAAAGTTCCTATAATTTAAAGGTAGTTGTCAGGACATATTTCACAGTGAGAAAAGCCAACTAGAAAAAGCATTAAATGGGAGTCATACACACACAGTACAATGACATTCAGAATCTAACAAAGTAAAATGTACTCTGGCATATAAGGTATGCATATTCTTATTTCTTTTTCTAAGTTCTTGGCTAAATTCAGTATTTTTGATTGATCTAATTGATACCAGTGGATAATAGCAATGAATAAGGCCAGAATGCTTTATACAGAATGATATCCTTTCTTCTACTTTTCACCAACTTTCTGCAAATAAGTAGAGAACAAAGACCAACTTATGTTTTAATCTCAGAGCTTCCTATAAGAGTAGGAACTTTATAAGTTAATTGCAACTGAGGGAAAAAAAGCAAAAACTTGGATTCTAACATTTTCTCTAGGCTATGCAAGTCTCCAAGGTTCTACTGAGTGAATTTTGCCACACAAGATAGTTTCAGAGCATTCTGTTATTAAATGGTCATCAGGATTAAATCAGTCAACAATCCACAGCAATACACACAATTCTACTTAAAAATCTGAAATACCTCTTACAGAAAGTTGTTTCAATACTTGTTTTCCTCCCTTGATCAATGTGACTATAAATTTTGTAGGGGAAGCAAATGTATCTAACTTCACTTTAAAGTCTAGCTTTCATTCCCACAAGTGTGTCATTTATAGTACCCTTCCACAGAATAGATAATAGGAACATAAACAGATACAAAAGAAGTTTTTCCAATGTTATACAGATAAGATCTGGAGGATACAGAAAAGAATAAAGGACTGAATAACTACTGAATGTGACAATCAGACTGATCAGCAATTAACCAAGCTGTACATGTGAAATGAGGAAGGATAAAAAGATCAGGTCATTGTTGTTCAGTCGCTAAACTGTGTCCTCCTCTTTTGAGACCCTATAGATTGTAGCCTGCCAGGCTCTTGTCCATGGGATTTCCCAGGCAATAATACTGGAGTGGGCTGCCATTTTCTTTTCCAGGTGAAATAAAGGAGGAGGCTGCAAACGACAGCTGCACAAAAACTACATAGTAATGATGAAACAGTGATAAAGAGGAAGAGCAGTGGACTAAAGGTCATCACCTGTATGAAGCACTTTCAAGTTGTATATTATTAACTTAGGTGATGCTCGAACTACCAGTGTTACAAATGTCAATATAGAAGATCTAAACTTGTTAGAAAAAATCCAAGGCTATTCTAATGTCAAGTATTGCCAAAAAATTAGAGCATGGACTGTGGAGCCAAATTACTTGGGTTGAATTCCCAACTCTGCAACTTACTAGTTGTGTGACTTTTTAAGTTATTTCCTTTTTGTGCTGTAGTACGCTCATCTGTAAAATGCAGGATAAAAACAGAATTCTTCTCAACGGATTAAGGATTAAATGAGCTCATTTGGAGCCGTGCCTGACACACAGAACTACTACTCTGTGCAAAAAAAAATAATTTGTAACTATTTTTCTTAACACACTCACTTACTGGTCAAGCTTTTTGTAGTACCTTCCCACCTCTGAACCTTCATACCTACACAGGTCTAAGAGTCCCAATTACAAGGTTTCAACACTCAAACACAGTTCTCTTTTTGCCTTGGGTGAATAGCATTTTATATAAGAGAAATTTATTCAAAGATTTTAGGGAGTATTTTTGATGGTACAAATCATGAAACATACTAGTACAACAAAGACTAACCTTGAAAAGGCTGATGCCTGTGCAAAAAGACTAAGTGATAGCCAGAAAGGCACCAGTCATAGAACAAGCCTTTCTTCATTTCAGTAAAAAGATAGGTTTCTCCTTCAGGGAGGACAATATATTGGTGCCAGAAATAGTTTGCTTTCAAGTTATCAAAACAACCCTGACAGTTGGGAATGTTTGGAAAACCACTTCATCTTCAGATTGATTGTCAACCACTACACAGACAGAATTTTCTGGAATTGTGACAAACATCAATTAAAAAACAAACACCCTGACTTTTAAAGAATGAGTTTAAAGTTAAATGAGTTAAAGTATGAGTTTCAGAAATTTCAGTACAGCTTCCTCTACTCCAATCAAGTTCAGAACCTAGGTGTACTCCCTTCTTGACCCCTTTTCCAAGGAGAGTGAAAAGACCACCTGACTCCATCAAGTTAATTATGCTCAGTATCCTAAGTAAATTCAGGTCACAAGAATAGGCTTCTGTTCTACATTATGATCAGTAAGTTATCTCACTTTTAAAAAATTAAACAATAAAGGAAACACCATTTGTGATAAAATAATTATGAGTATAGTATATCCTTTTATTTTGGTTATCACTTTTCTTTTTTCCTCTCAACTCTGCACAGACTTAAGAAAGCTGAATATAGACCAAAACAAAACTGATCTTAACTTTTTCAATAATTTCACTTTTCACCAAATCAGTGATTTTTTTCAATCACAGTAACAAAACTATTTCCAAGATATTAAATATATTCATGAGGTCATTAAGGGCACAATCACTTAACAACAATTATGGCTACTTAAGTTTCTCAGTTTCTTAAAAAAATTAAAAGAAAGGTAAACTGAGGAATACTTAGAATCCCCTGCCAACCATGGAACCTATTTACATGTTACCACTTGTCAGAAGTATGGGAGGGAGTGGAGCTGAGGGAAAAAAAGGGGGGGAAGAACTGAAAAAGTATCTCTCATTAAATGATTACATTTTCTCCAAGTCTCCTACTATAATCCCTCCTTCCCACACAGAAGACTCTAGGTGCTGAAAAATCCTGGCAAGTGAACAGGGAGTAAACTTCACATATTTAAAAAGTTACTTGAAAACAACCTATCATTTCTAATACCCTCAGTAATTTGAACATAACCTGCTCTACTCAAACTCTACAAAACTGAAAATGATTAAGACTAAGATATAATGAAGGACTTTGGCATCTTCATTCATAGTTTTTATGACATCAGGACCAATCCTTTTTCCTACTCTTAGAAATCTGAGCAAGAAGAAAAACAACTCTTTTCTAAGTAAATGAGTAAAATCTTTGGGAAAAACCAAAGAATCTTTTGCCTTTTAAGACTGCATTCAAATTTCTATAAATTGACCATTCACTTTAAACAGAGTGTTCAATGTTTGGATGTTATGAAGTAGCTAATTATTTCCTTTAACTAGGAGAAAGAAAATCTGTGGAGGAGTGTGCACTAAAGTACTGACACCTCTATTCCCAACCACCTCCTTAAGGGCCATGTGAATAACCAAAGCTAGCAGATTCTATGGTAATGCTTAGGAGAGCAAAAAGGAGAGAAGAGTTATAGCACTTAAAACTCTTCCTACAAAGAGCTGTCTGTAGAGAAAAAAGAACCATGTAGAAAAGCATGAACTATAAACCAAGCTCAACAGGAATGCCATAGCCCTGGTACTGTTTACTGAGGACAACAACCTCTTGAGAATTTCAGGGCCCAATCCAAAGGGGCTTCAATAAGCAACAAAAGATCAAAGTAAAGAAGTAAACTTAACATTAGCAAAATTCCACATCATCAAGGCTGGAAAACAATTGACTGGTTAGACTTTTCAATTTACTTTCGGTCAGAAAAAGTCTTTCTTTTAAAAAAAAAAGTCAGGAAAAAAATCCTAACCGAAGGTTAACTAAAGTAAGCCACTCACAATTTCGAGATTTGAAGTTCAAACGATTCAAACTCAGGCAAAAATTCAAAACAGCGAGAAGCAAAAACCAACCAACCAACCCACCTTACTTTAAGATAGAGAACCACTGTTAATTCCACTTTGTTGATTAGTGATCTCAATAGAAAAAGATAAAAACTAACTGTAGTCAGAGTACACTGCTGATAGGGTTGTTTCTAAATGCCCGAATGCTAAGTGAGCCAGACGTACAGATTCATGTTATCAACAACACGTGACGTCCTGTACCCTACGTTTTTACAACGCTGATACGTTAGCTAGGTATTTCACACAAACATACCCTTTCATGGGTAATTTTACACTTTCGATTCTTTTTCCATTTTCATTTTAAGGGGGTCATCCGTGGCATCGGACAACTCTAGAGATTTGTGGGTGGTATATTATTCTCCCTTTGAGGTAGTAGAAACAGAGCTTTGATTAATAAACCAGGGGGGATAAAAGAGCCGTTAACTCAAAACAACCGCTCCACATCGGGATATTCTACTCCACAGCTTCTTAATTCACAGGGAGAGAAAGGTGGTCGAGTTCAAATAACTTAAGAGATTTCAGTCTAAAGTAAATACGTACACAATTTTCCGTTTCAAAGAGCAGCTTCTGCTTTCTTTTTAAAATCATCAGTAGACCCACAATGGGACCTCTGATAATCTAGACATCTCTTGGTTACTTCAGAAGTACCGGACAAGGTAAAAACGCAGGGCTTGCCCTCCTACTGCCCACCGTCTCGCGAACACGTCGCGAATAGTTAAGGGAAACAGCTTGATTCTGGCAACGCGGGCTCCAGCCGGGGCCAGGGCGCCGCCCGGGAGACCCGCGGCCGGAAACGCCCCCGCGAGCGACTCACTCAGCCGCCCCTGCCCCAAGCACCGGCCGGACGCCGGGCCGCAGCGGGGCCGCCGCCGGGTGTGGACAGAGGCGCCGGCCGCCCGCGCCCATCCCCCGCCCGCGGCGGAAACGTCTCCGGTTTGAAAGATGCCGCCGCAGCCGCCCCCTGCCCGCCGAGCCACAAAGGGCCGAACCCCCTCCAGCCGCGGCCCTCCTTCCCTAGTTCTCCACAGGTCGCCCCCGGGTCCCACACCTGGGGCTGGCGACTCCTGCTCACCCGAGTCCCTCAGTCCTGAGGGTGGGGATCCAGTGCGGCCGGCGGCCCCGAAGACGCTGGGCCCCAGGAGCGCGGCGGCGGGGGCGTGGCCCTCCCGCGGCGGCTAGGGCCGGGGTCTCGCCTCCGCCTCCCTTAGAGGAAGGCTGGCGCCGCCGCCTCCCCTTCCTTCCGGTTTCCCCTCGCGCCCTCCCTCGGCCGCTCAGTCCTGAGCGGAAAACTGCGTCCTCTCTGGGCGCCGCCGCACGCTCCTCAGGGCCCGACCACCGCCAGACTCCTCCCCCGGGAGCCGCGCCGCCCGCCCTCGCCGCCTCGTCAGCCCCGGGGCCGCGAGACGCCCGGCTTGCCGCTCCCACCCCGCCCCTGCGGCGCGCTCTCGCGCTCTTGGCGGGCCCCTTTCGAGGCCCGGGGACGCGCGGACAGCGGACCGTGGGCCAGCCTTCGCCAGGTTTCTTTTCCCGCCGCGCGCGCGCGCCTAACAGCACAAACGTCAGTTTTGCAGTTTCCCGGGTTCTTGGGACCACCCCCCTAACCCCTCCCGCCCTTACCCTCGCTTCCCCCGCCCTTTTCCTTTGCTAGATCCCACCGGAAAGCCAAAACAATTGGGTCCGCGCAGGCGCGTGGAGGAAGCGGAAAGAGCAGGAAGGGCGGGGAAGGCGCGAGGTGACGGGGAAACGCTTTTGAAGGGGTTTCCCTGGGAAGGTCAGCGGAGAGTCCGCGGAGGGCGCGTGCGCGGCGGAGGGGTCGCCCGCCGAAGCGCGCGGCTGTGGGGCGCCAGGGGTGCGGATGAGGGAAGGCTTCAGGCCTAACCTGGTGAAAAGAGAGTCCGGAGAAACTCAATGCTGGGAAATGCGGACAGCCAAACACCAAGTTTTATGCCGTAGACGATTTTTTCCCCCTCTCGAGATACAGAAATTTGCAGGCTGAGTCCGGGAGTGGGAACACGGTGGACTAGACAACACCAGACCAGGGAAGAAAGGGAGACGCTGGGTGAGTGGGCCTTGTCTCCTCGGCCCCTTCTCTCCAAAAGACGCTCTCCACTTATCAGAGCACGTTCGGTTTTCCAGTACTCATCGAGAGAGACTTCATGTCCTGGTCTCAAGGCCAGGGGAAAACTCAGAACAGCACCTGAAAGAGCTTGCAGTTCTGGGGAGTGAACCGTTGGCGTGTGGAGGGGACGCTCTTCAGCTAGTTTGTGCTGCAGTGCCTCGGCTTCCAGCTCCCCCCAGTAACTTCCAAAGGAGAGCCTTCAGCTTCACAAAGCGAGGCCTTTGTAACAGCCGTAGGCTGTGGCCCACTCTGGTGTGGTTAACTTGGTACGGTTTGCTAGCAAGCAGAAAGCCACAGATCTACACTCTAGTTTGACAGAAGTTATTCATAGATCACAAAACTGTCAGAAATGCCCACATAGACTTCACCCACCTTCATAACTTCCATTCTTGGCACAAGCCCAATCTGGAGAATGTACGTGACCAATTATAAACTACACACACACATGTAACTGAAGAGCTTCTTTAGGCCAGATTAAATCAACTGAATACACACCAAGATATGTATGTCTGGAATTACGGCAGAATCTAGAAACTAATTCAAAGTATCTTTTATTGACTGTCCAGTATGCTCTCACTCTGCTTAGTCTGATTAAATGTCTGTTTTTGATACTTAAGATTCAAATCATTTAACAGATGGTTGTGTTCCTACTCTGCAGGCTGGATCCTGGAGATGCAAAGTCTAAACAAGAAGGAAGAAACAAAAAAAGAGTTTGTGTTTCCTCCTCTAGAAGACAGAATCATTTAAAACTTTTTAAAGACGAGTATCTTTGTATTTATTTTGGCCTCACCGTGCTGGCATGTGGGATCCTAGTTCCCGACCAGGGATGGAATCCCCCCACCCCAACCCCGCATTGGTAGCAACGAGTCTTCACCACTGGACCAGAAGGGAAGTCCCAAGGAAGAGAATATATTGATAAGATTTTAGAAAATTCTGAAGCATGGTGCATATTGGACTGAATCTGGGGTTACTAGTTAAGGAGGCTGTAAAAATAATCCAGACAGGAGGTGGAGAGAGTCCAACCTAATGTGAGGATAGTGAAACAGAGCTGGACTTAAAACTAGCTAGATATAATATGTAAGACTCAGGCACTAAGAGGATGAGGGGAAATAAGAAGTGAAGGATGACTGAGTTTTCCGGTTAGGGTGACTAAATAGTAATATCAGTAACTATAGGAAAAGTAGCTAATTGTGAGGATAAAAGACTACTAAAAGGTATCATTTTAACAGTTAGGAATGCAATTCCTACTGCAGTGGCTTAAAGAAGGGTCTGTTTAGTCACATAAATCTGCAGGTAGTTGGTTATCCTTGATTCAACAGCTCTAGAAAAACAGAGCTCAAATGTCTCTGAGTCTTTTAACATTTCTCTCATAATTCCAAGATGGCTGCAAGTTTTAGCCTTTACATAGTTAGTTGTCAGAGGCAGGAAGATAGGGAAAGGAACAGCTTCAGCCATCTTTTTCTTTTTTTCCCCAAGAAAGTAAAAGCTTTCCCAGGATAATACTCCATACCCCAACTCAGCAGACATTCACATACATCTCACTTTCTAGAACTGTAATTCAGCCAACTATAGCTGTGAAGACTTAGTTTTTCCAAGGTCTAGCAAAAGCCTATTTGGGTCAGACAAGTAGCAATCTGTTACTTAGTTAATACTTACAGCATTACTTTATAACATTTAAAACACTGTGGGACGGCAGGCTGGATTGAAGTTTCTAAAGTTTCCAGACGAATCTTTTCGGTGTTTTATCTTAACTGGAAAAAGAACAGGTTGAACATTTATTCTCAAATATTTGTACTTGTTTGCTGCTCCTTCCCTCCTCAAAGTTGTAGTCCCCTTAAAAATCCTTAGAGAAATCTATAACCTTTAGGAAGAAGAGGCTGCTGATGTCAGAGGAGGCTGACTCCTTGCTACTGTGGTAGAACAACTGTAAGGTGTTTGTCACTGTAAACCTCAACACCACCTTGCCTTCTTTACAATTTCACTTCTTAGCTGAGAAGCAGAACAATCATAGCTAGCTAGTTTGAGTGTCCATTTTAGGGAGATCATAAATCAGTATTTTCTAGCTTTTATACTAATTTTTTTTTTTTTTGCAATGTAAAGTAACTCCCATGGGATCTATATCTAAAACTAGGCACATGACATTGTTTCAAGCATACCTTTTGAGTTAATAAGGCATTTTATTTCAATTAAGTACCAAATGCCATGAAACAGAATCCTTAAGACTACATTTTAAACATTGGCATGACTCTAGAAAAGAAATGATTACCTGGGAAAATAAAGATATAACTACACATTTTCTAAAGTTGAATTTTTGCTTAACCATTTCTGATGTTATAATTATTTAAGATATTAAGATAATGTAAAATATTTGTAATGTTAATTTTAACCTATTTAAAAACCTTGGATTTGGGGGAGGAAGATACCAGGCCATCTATGAGAGGGACAGTACACAATCCACAGTTGGTTGAATCTGCAGATGCAGCACTGCAGACAGGGAGGGCCCACGATACTGTTATATGGACTTAAGAGTCAGTGCCCCTAAACTCCACGTTGTTCAAGGGTCAACCGTATCTTGCTTCCCTATAATAAGTACATCACGGATACTGGCTGAAGAACTTATGTAAACAGGCCTTTAGCAATGTAGTGGTATGGTATGGGGCAAGGCAAGTATTCTGTATTCCTACAATTACCTCTGTCTTTTAGTGAGCTTACATTGCTGATTGTGAACTTCACACGTTTTGGGTCAGAAAGATTCCCTGGTGTAGGAAAGGGCAACACACTCAGTATTCTTGCCTGGAGAATCCCATGGACAGAGGAGCTTGGCAGGCTACAGTCCATGGAAAGAGTTGGACACGACTGAGTGACTAACACTTACACACTTATGCACCATGAGAAAACTGCAGAGCTCCAGGAGGTAAAACTCATGGAAATGTGGGGGCCCCATCAATGACTTGGTCTCCCTGGAGACTTGTCTCCACTGAACTTCCAGCAATTTGTCAATGAAAGTTCAGGTTTCCCCACTCAGTGCTAGTTCCCACAGAGGTTGTTTCTTTTGGGCTTCACCAGTAAATTGTAATTCTCTGTATTTGCCTGTCCTAAAATCAGTCATTTCTTCAAGTTCTGATTCCTCCAAGTGGAGAATGGCATTTAGAAACCAAAATCTGAGGGCCAGGTGTCCTTGTTCCCAAAGATATTGCTTTAGGCCCTCTCAGCAAACAGAACCAGAAAACAGATGTAAGCATATGCATACACATGTATGCATGTATGTACATACATGTAGACCAAAAATTAAGGAGCCTGCCAGACTACAGTCCATGGGATTGCAAAAAAGTCAAACATGACTTAGTGACTAAACAACAACAGAAAATTTAAACAAAAAATTTGAATTAAAAGGATATTTATAAATAAAGAACATCTAATAGTGGATAAAACTTTTTTCAAATTTACTCAACCATTTACAAAATTTGAATACTTACAAGGCTACATAAACAAATCCAATCTAATGCCAAATTATTGGCAACTTTGAACAAAATGCACTATAATTAGAAATCAATAATAAAATGTTAGCTAAAATAATCTGATGTTTGTAAATTGAAAAACTTTGTTCTTAATAATTCAAAGGATCATGAAAAGAAGCATATTACAATTAGAAAAAGGAGCAAAGAATGGAAACTAGAAAATACTTAGAAATAAATTACTATGAGAATTCTTCATAACAACTTGTAAAATGCAATCAAAGAGGTATTTAGAAGGAAATGTATAACTTTAAACATGTATATAAGAAATAAAAATTTAATTAATTAGCTAAATGTCCAACTCACAAGCTAGAAAAGTAAACGAGAGGAAATCCAAAGACCTTTAAAAATACAAGCAAAAGAATAGTAATTACTACATTGGAAATAAAGGAGAGGAACAACAACAAAACAGTTTGTTCTTTGATAAGACTAATGAAATGGATATAGTTTCGAGCACATTGATCAGGAAAAAATATAGAGGACAAAGAACATTAAGTATCAAAATAACGTTTATAGATATCACAACCACTTTTAAAAAATAAAAAATCATGAAAAGTTTCATAGCTACAAATTGGGAAACTCAGACAAAAAGGACAAATTCCTAGAAAAATTCCAAGTCGTTGAAACAAAATCAAGAAATTAAAAAAACAGACATAAACATTAGATAAAACGCATCAGTAGCCAAGTCTACTTACAAAACAAAATACACAATGTACTCTTTTTTTTTTTCCCCACAATGTACTCTTACAGGGAAGTTCTACTAGACTCAAGGAATAAATAGATAATCCTTGTCTTATGCAAAGTGCTCTAGAGAACAGAAAAAGATGGCAAGTTATCTAGCTTATGTTACAGTATGAGGCTAGGATATCTTGAAACCAAGAAAAGACAATATGAGAATTAAAAATTAGTAATTAGCCTCTAACTAATAAAAATAAATGAAAAAAAATTAAAAATTATAAAACAATTCAACTTATAGTCTTAGTTTACAAAATTCCAAATAAAATACCAGCTAATGGAATCCTACAATGCATATTAAAATATATCAAAATTCCCTGACAGTCCAGTAATGAGGACTCCCTGCTTCCATTGCTGGGGGCCTGGGTTCAATCCCTGGTCAGGGAACTAAGATCTCACAAGCTGTGCAGCACAGCCAAAAATAAAAGAAAAATAAAAGACCAAGTTGGGTGCACCCTAGGGATACAACGATTGTTTAACAAGAGAAAAATTCATTAAAGAATCTGCTTTATTAGCAAGATGAAGAGGGAAAAATATGATTATTTCAAAGATGCAGGAAACCATTTGTTAAAGTTCAACATTCAATATTTTAAAACTCAGCCAATTGGAATAAGAGATTCTACTAATTTGCTAAAGGATGTCTCAAAAATAACCTAAAATAATCCTTTATAGTGTATCATTAGAAATTAAATACAGGAATTCCCTGGTGGCACAGATAATAAGAATCTACCTGCCAATGCAGGGGATAGGGGTTCGATCTCCAGCCTGGGAAGATTCCACATGCCTCGGAGTACAACTCCTGAGCTTGTGTGCCTACAGCCTGTGCTGGGCAACAAGAGAAGTCACTAATGAGAAGCCCTCGCACCACACACACAAAAAAAGCTTAATTAAAAAAAAAGAAATTAAGTACAAGACAATGCTGTTATCTTTTAATTGAATATTATGCTGAAGGTTTTAGCAATTAACATAAGATAAATAAGATATTCATTGAAAAGGAAGAAACAAAATTCATTATTTGTAATAGCTCATTTGAGTGTTCACATAGAACATCTAGTCAAATCCACAAAAAATCAAAACTAAAGAGAGTTCAGTAAAGTTGCTGGAATATAAAATCAGTATGTAAATATCAATAGTATTCCTATATCCCACCAACATAGTTAAAAAATGTAATTTAAATCATTTTTCAATAGCAAGAAAAGCTGTAACTCTAAAAGATATTTATACGGGAAATTATAAATTAGAACCTTGTATTTAAGATTTATTCATGGAGATAGATGTGATTCTAGTTATTAAATTTCTGTGTAGTATTTATCTATATTACAATTTATTTATCCATTCTTTTGTTTTATGGACAATTAAGTGGCTTTCTTTTTTTTATATTATAAGTAATGCTACAATAACAAATGTTTTTAATAAATAATTGCTTGTGTGTATATGCAAGGTTTTTCCCGAGGATATTTTAAGAGGCAGAATTGCTGCTTCATGACTTCATGACACATTTCCAGCTTTTTCAGATATGTCAACTTGCCCTCCAGAGTGATTTTTACCTATTTATACTCACGAGTAACTGTCACTCCACTTCCTCCTTAACCCTTGGTGTTTTCAGACTCACTTTCCCTAATATGATAGTTATGAATGGCATCTCATTGCAAATACGACAAGAATGAAGGCTCCTTAGCAATTATAATTCTGTTTTCCTTCCCTGTTTCCTTAGGGCTAGAACTGTGCTGATACCATTATAGGGACTCAAATTTTGTGAATGGAATGAATGAATGAAGGCTCACTAGTGAGGCTCTTTAGGTTTAGAAAGCAAGACCATCATTACATTTGTGTTTAAAATTTCTATCTGAAATCAACATGTCAATGAGAGGAAAGTAGAAATCACTTTGCTTTAATAAGAGATGAAGACTCAAAATGAGAGTGACACTGACCACACAAACACTAGAAAAGGCACTGGGTCTGGAAATCCAAAGAAAGACCTCATCCTACTCCCCTTCCAGCTAGTAGAACTGCAACTTAACACATGTGGACAGATTACTTAAGCTCCCTGAATCTCAGGTGTCCTCATCTTAAAATAGAGATGATAATAATAACACCCATTTGGAATCTTGAGCAGAGAACACACAGTTCACTAGCTGGACATTACTGCAAAAATAGCAACCACCATTTAACCTCAGACATCCCACCTAACAGAAAATGCCTCAGTTGGCACAAAAACATCCTTACATCAATAGTCTAGTCGGTATCTATGGACCAGGTAGTACCACTCTATGTTTCATTCTTGACATCTTCCAGCATTGCCTCCAATTCAAAGTTCCCAGTTAGCTGGCATTTCTGGGAACTTTCATTTCAAGTTCTAGAAACTTCTCCCTACTGACCTACTTACCAACTCTCTCAACTATGCAACCTGGAAGCCCTGTTTAGCTAAGCACAAGCCACTATACCCCCACCTATTTGAAGCTTGTTCTCTCCTAAGGACACTCCTGTTCTGAGCTGCCCTCATGAGAAGGTTCTTCATGCTCCCACTCTCCATCCACTTCAGGGCTGAGACATGAACACCAGCAGGTGGCAGATCCAAGCTTCCTGGGTACTTAAGATTATAAAACCCGGGGACTCCATTTAAGAAAAGCATCAAGTTATGAATATAAGCATCTTGTGATGTTTCCATCTCTCACCTTGCTGGTCACTGCCACATTCAGTGAGGACAGAAGAACCTCTAAATGACTACAATATGAGAGAAGCTAAAGGAAGCAGGACACAGCAGGGCCCTCCCAGGGTCAAAAGCCTTTCTGTGCCAGCCATTTATTGTTTGTAGAAAAAGGTTTTCATCTCCTAGATCTTCCCTGAGTTTCAAAGAGCACACTCAGTTACTAACTAAGGAAGCAAGGGAAGGCAGTAACACAGGAAAAGCAAGACCAACATAGCCTTTTCCATAATTGTTAGTTTAAACTAATCCCTTGATTTATGACCCCAAACATCTTTGGCTTCAACCAGCTGGCTCCAACAGACTTAAAATTGATGACACCTGGAGGGTCAATTAAGAATTGAGGCTCCCCCAAAACCACTACAATATTGTAAAGTAATTAGCCTCCAACTAATAAAAATAAATAAAAAAAAGAACTGAGGCTCCTAAACCATCATGAAGGCTCTAAGTACAGAATAAAATGCTTCAACAACTGCTTTTGCTCTGTCCTAGAAAGAAGTTAAGGGATCACTAGACCATCACTTGGAGAAGGAAATGGAAACCCACTCCAGTGTTCTTGCCTGGAGAATCCCAGGGACGGCAGAGCCTGGTGGGCTGCCATCTATGGGGTCGCGACTGAATAGACACAACTTAGTGACTTAGCAGCAGCAGCAGACCATCACTTACTAGTTTGCTTTGCAGGAACACACAGATCAATCACAGTCACCAATGAAACATCCAGTCACAGGAATCCAGAAGACTGCAACTGAGGTCTTATCAGAAAATCACAAAGAACCCATACCTCTGTTGCCTTTAAAAACCTTGCACCCCAGCCCACCAGCCCCCAGGATGGATTTGAGATGAATCTATCAATCTATTAATCCATCTTTTGGGTTGGTGTGTCTTCAGCAAGTAAATCTTTCTTTGCTCCAAACTCCAGTGTTTCAGTTTGTTTGGCCTCACTGTGTATCAGGCACACAAACTTGGGTTCAAAGCGGGTGACTCACAAAACTCCAGATTCCCAGACCTTTTCCTTTTTCAGAGCCAATGACCTTCATGCCCACTGGACTGCAGCAAACCAATGGCCACCCTGTGGACCTCGTTATAACTTACAGCTACTCCAACTCTGAAATCCTAAACCTCAGATATCCATTCTCACACCACAAACGCCCTCCTCTAGCTCTTTCATGCTTATGTGTAAGACTTCCATTACTTTTTCTTAGCTTGATCAGCTCCTCTCTGCCATTACTTTCTCTCTCTGACTACATGCTAAGTCACTAAGTATGGTGAGGTAAGGCACCTAGGGAGCACAGTTTATGGAGGCACTCACACTCAGGGTCACACAAGTGCAGGGTATGTTTATGTGTTATGATGTATTACTTTAACATCTCACCATTATACTGAACTTTCTTGAGCCCTTGATTTCTCTTCCTGTAAGCCCTGCAAAACCACAATCATTGATACACCCAACCACCTGTCTCTCCCAAGTGACTGAAAATGATGAGGCAAGTGACATACCACTGCAGATGAGGGCCAATACATATTTCTGAATCCCATCCCCAGGTCAGCCCCTAGTTCTACCAGCAGCTCTTTTCTGTCTATAAATTACTGCTCCTTCCATTCCATGGGGCAATATGGCAGGCATTGTTAGTACTATTCCTACCCCTCTTGACTGAAAATATAATAATAACAAGGTAATGGAATTAAATTCCAGCTTTCAGGATTTCATTTCTCTCTAACCTCAAAAACTTTCTCCTGTCCAAGGCCCAAGCACTGCAACCAGGCTGGACTACTCTCCCAATCTCAGAACATCATCTTAACATCCCTCTCTTTCCACTGTCAGTAACATCTCCCTATCTGTCCATGCCCGAGATAAATATACCTCAATTCTTCTCTTTCAAAAAAAAAAAAAAAAAATCTGAAAACCCCACAAATCCTCCTTACAACCCCATGACTCCCCTCCATTACTGTCCTATAGCTTATCTTCCACTCACACACAAAGAGTACTCTACTCACGAGCTTCCCCTTCTCACTGCCCACCCATCACCCCAGAGACGACGCCCACACCTCCCTGTATCACCACTGCCCCCACCATTAGCATCCTCATCACCAAAGCCCCTTCCCCCCGAGATGCTGCTCAAGCATGCTTGCTCACCCCACCTGTAGAAATCTTCCTCCTCCCAGGTCTGTCCTTTGTCCAGGTTGGCCTCCTTCGTCTCTTCTCGGTAGGCTCCTCTTCCTTAAGTGTCAGTGGCTTTGTGCTCAAGGAAGGAAGGAGGCCAGGAGCTCAGAGAAGCGGCTGTGACCCTTCTTAACACATTCTGAGGAGGGGACAGTCGCGGGGGCAGAAGGGCTCTGTCCTCTAGGAGAGCCAAGGTTAGGGCCCCCATGCTCACAGGGGTGTGTAGAAGGGAGGACTGGGGTTCACCCGGGAGTGGGTGGAGAGGACCACTTTCCTCCATCAAGTCTCAGCACCGGCTTCTTCCAGCGCCTTCTGTCTGGGCAGTCTGGCCTGGGAGCTCCGACAGGGTGCAAGCGCAGGGGGCGGGGCCTGCGGGGGAGGCTGCACGTGCAGGTCCGGAAGCGCGAATAAAGGCTGGGGCCGTGACCACCGGCAGTGAGATCTCACTAGCTCGGGTTGTGTGCTCCACGGCTTCCAATTGCCTAGAGGCTTGCAGTCGCAGATGTCAAGCTAAAGCAGGTTGGTGTCGCTAATGGGAACACGTGTTCGTACAGAGTACGGGGGCGCAGGGTTTGGAGGTCTTAGAGACAGACTGGCCTCCTCCTACAGGGAGGAAGGTGTTAGGAGACGCGGAGCCCAGGCCAGGACTCCGGGCCTGGGGAGGGGTTCAGACTGTGGCGGAAGCTGAGGGGCGTGCTGGAGAGGCTGCGGACAAGGGCAATGCAGCTGGGCCTAAGCCCCCTCTTCCACTGCAGGCGCTGGGCGCGGCCCCTGGCTTTGGCACCCCACGCTGAGTGCCCCCACGCCTCCAAGACCTCATCTTCCCAAGATGGGGCTGCCTGGGGAGCTGGACTCGCTCAGCACGACGTGAGCCTGGGCCTCTGGGCACTGCTCCCCTGGTCGTAACGCATGCAGGGCAACGCATCCAGGCCAGCGGGAAGCCGTGGTAAGGGACCTGCCACCCAGGCTTCCAGTCCTGACGGGGGACGAAGATGACTCTCTTACTTCACAACACTTTACAGGATGGGTGCGGCTGTCCCTTTCTAACTACAAGCACGCTATTTTTTTCAGCGAAAATAATCTCGTCAGGAAACAACGAAAATTTTGAGGGCAGCAACTGCAGATCTTTCTTCTATGTGCCGCCCATGGCCCAGCAGCCTCGCCTGGGTCCCTGGTACCAGAATCCTGCCTGTAATCCCCTCTCCATTTTGGGGGCAGGTGAGGAATCTGAATCCCCAAGGTGGTTCAATGGGATTACGGGCCCTGCCTGTAAACCAAAGCCTGAAGGTTTTCTAACACTTTTGTCCATGACTTCCCTTCACCCTGTGTTCATAGTAGGAGATTGTGGCAGCCCATGGGGCAGTGTTTGTGGTTCAGGTTAATAGGAAACATTCTAATTCTAGCTATATGCCAGTTACACTGCTAAATACTGAAAGTAGGTTCTCTCATTTGACCTCAACAACCCATGGGCTCCTTATTGTTACTGTCCTTGTTTCCCAAACTAGGGAGCCGAGACTCCCAGTCCATGTCGGGCCCAGGCTCACAGCATAATCCAATCAAAGTCTTCTCATGTTATGAGACTAGTCTGGCTGAAAGAGGTACCCTAGAGTTTCTAGTCCCCTGTAATATTTTTGACAAGGCCTAAAGGTTCTAAAAGCTGTTATGGTGATGTCAGAAAAGTAGTTTGGAGGAAGAAGGACAAACAAGACTTGAAAATGTCTGGAAGTCAGACATTTAGGATTTCATTCAGTGCATGGGGAGAAGGGCTGTGGGCAGGCAGGAGGATCCATGGGGTGATTCTCCCAAGTATCTTGCTGTAGATAAAGCATGTATATAGTGTACCTTTTGCAAGTAGAAAACCAGGTGTGATGAGGAGAGCTTTTGAATTCATCAGTCACCATTCCCAGGTGAATAGTAGTCACAGTCTGAGCAAGAGAACCTTGAGCCAGCTTATGGCCTGTGACTACAGTTCCTCACTGTGTCTCTACCTGGCAGATGTTGGAATAGCACCTCCACCAAGAGCCACTTCCTTCAAGAAAGCTTATTATATATAAACCATTGGGTCTGTTTCTCTGGAGATTCCCTAATTGGTACAGATGTTGATATGCTATTTTGAAATGCTGCAGAGACAAGAATTGTGAGGGGAAAAGTGTTGAGTACAGAGGGTAGGGGGTTCTAACAGAAAACAATTCATAGTGTATCTTAAATATTCTTTGAATTAACAGGTTGAGATGCCTCTGTGGTTTTCCCACACCATTCCCCCTCAGGTTTAAATTATTTATCCTTTAGAGTTGTGGTTTAGGAGAATTAAAGTGGTGAGTTCTGGGAGTAGGAATAAAATTTGTAACTTTTTAAATTCCAACATAATTCAGACTTTGGTGAAAAAAGAAATGTATAAAATTCCAAAGAGTGAAGCCATCTAGTCAACTTCTGGTTAGCTAGATAGAGACTCCAAAGACATAATCCATTTTTTAGTCTATTTCCCTCTCATTCTAGGTTTTGGCTTTCTCTGTGTTGGCCTCACTGTCTGCCACTATTTCAAAGTGGCAAAGATGCTCACAACATTTCCAGGCCTGTAATGATTCTGTGGCTAGTCATCCAGGAGAAGAGCATACTCTTCCAATAGTTTCAACAAGAATTCCAGATCTGACCCTCCACGGACTGGCTTTGAAGTTATCTGTCTCTGTAGTTACATGAACTACCTTTTGTAGCTTCTAACCTCTTAAGAGGGCTTCCCAGGTGGCTCAGTGGTAAAGAATCCTCCTGCCAAGTAGGAGACACAGGTTCGATCCCTGGGTCTGGTAGATAACCCTGGAGGAGCAAATGGCAACCCACTCTAGTATTCTTGCCTGGGAAATCCCAGGGACAGAGGAGCCTGGCAGGCCGTAGTCCATAGGGTCACAAAAGAGTTGGACATGACTTAGCAGCTAAACAACAACAAACCTCTTAAGACAGTGTTGAAATCCAAGGTGAGACTTCCTTTTCCTTCAGTAAAGGAAAATACCCATATGCATATGCTTATACAAAATATTAGTTCAGGTACGAGAGGCACACTGCATTCCTTGACAGTGAAACTGAGTTCATGAGATCAGCTGCACAACACTGATTTGAATGTAACTACCACTTCTTTTATATAGTTAGAAGTTTCATCTTGGCTTCACTTGTCAGTTGTACAAATCTGTCTGGCAATGTCAGATGCCTTTCCCCAAAATGTATGAGAGAAACGTGTTTGGTGTTATTGACACCACTGCAGTGGTTATCCCTATGAATAGTGCTGAATACATAGGCTTAGGAAGGATTTTAAATCCAAAGAACTTTTGTTCCCTTTTGCTCTGTAAGGTCTGGTATTATTCTTCTTGTAACCATGACAAGCCTGAGTTATACCTGGTATGTGCTTGGTCTCTTTTAAAAGGCTACAAAGTTGGGAGTGCTGTTCTTAATATGCTGACCAACTGATGACCTGGGAATCAACCAGGTGGAATAGATGCCTACTCTAGAGCTGTTCTATTGTGAAGAAGGGTTCTGGAGGCCCCACTGATATAGTCATTCCTCCTTCATTGGTTGACTTCTGCAGATGTCCAGGGAGGAACTAGAGGCTGTTAACCAACTGACAGAGTAAACTCAGTATTTTAACAATTGGTATGGATGTACAGGTGTCCACTGGCTGAATGTTGTGACTGGCTTCAGGAGACAAAATGACTATCCCCTTCTCTTTCTAGGTTTCAGAAATGGAAGTCTGTATTTTCCATGTCTATGGTGCTCAGTGAGTATCCTGCCTTCCTTGATGCTCAGTCCTCATTGCTCACTATCCTTAATCGAAAACCCATAGTCCCTATGTCTTATAATGTGGCACAATTCCAACAATATGCTGGCTATGGGAAAGAAATGAAAATGAAACACACACACACTGAACCTCAACAGGCTGAAAACATGAATGAAAAACAAGATGTGCATTCAGAAGGCCACACCCATGACGTAGGAAGGGTGACCAATATCCCTAATGTTGACATTGAAACTGACAACATTCATCAAGAAACATACGGGGCTTTGATTTTTGTTGCCCAGAAGAGGGAGCTAAATGGCAAGAGCCTTTCTAATTACATTCTATAGAAATGCACTTCAAGGAAGCTGTGTCTTGAAGAAAGAGCCATGGAGGCTAGAACAGGGCAAAGGATCCTCTATAATAAAATTCTGGAAAACACTGAAACAAACTGTGGGTTTGTATGATGTGGCTTATGGTAAAACTATGCCAGAGAACGTACTGCAGCACAATGGCATTTCACAGAGTTCCTGTAAAAGTAGAGGTGTGCTTTATAACCTCATGAGGGTAAAGACCACATTGCATATAAAGATGAACACAGAGATGTCCAGTCGGAGCAGTATCTTGATTTTGTAAGACATGATGAGATGTTAAAGTCAGGATTTATCATAAAGATGAACTTGGGTCAGGAAAATAAGAGATATGCAACTCTTTCCCCAAAGCCACCACCTCCAAATGACAGAGGTGAGATCCAGAATACCCGGAATTCACAATTGTACTAGTCTGCTAGAGATGGAAACAAGCTTCATCAGGAAGCTTCATGCTCCACTCTGTGCCAGCATGGAAGCAGTTAAAGACCTGAGCCTTCACTCAGAATCATCCCAGAAGCCCTTTACTGCAGGGGAAAGTATGCCAGAAAACAGTAGCGGGAGCCATGGCTGCCCTGAGGCTGTGGGTGAAGAGGTAGAGAGCAACAGCTGCCCTGAGATGGCCGTCCCATCCCCTCCCTGCTTGGCTCAGGTCAGCAAAGTAGATGAGGGCATCCAGTGCGACTTGACTTGGTGGACTGAGGTACAGTCTGAGAATTCCCCTGAGTCTTCACCAGGAAGTGGTAGGAAGGGAGCAGAGCAGATGTCAGTGGGGAGCAGGAACCAGGATGAAGTCTATGAGGTGGAGAACAATGGCTGCGGGGGGCGTGTTCCCTCCCCTACCTGGTTGGCCCAGGTCCCCAAAGTGGACGAGGGCATCCAGTGTGACATGAGTTGCTCTGAAGCCCAGGTAGAGAAATCCCCCCAGCAGATCCCCTCCAGGTATGAAGAGACAGCATCAGACAGCGAAACCAAGGGATCTTGGAAACAGCCAATCACCAATAAGAAACTAAGTGCAGATAAAGAGGAAATGATCATGAAAAATGAAACTGGGGAGGTGTCTAATGAGAACTTGAAAAGGTGTGCAAAGATTAAAAGGACTGTGAAAGGCAGGAAGCTGAAAGAGCTGAGCAGCTTCTCAAATGTTATGACAGCCTATTTGCTGAAGAAAAGAGCTGCTTTGACCATTGTTCTTCCTGAGGATTCAGAAGACTCTGAGTTGGAAGAGGAGGGTGACATGGATGAGGTCGAATGCCTCCTTGAAGAAGTGAGTCCACCGGGTCCTCTGACATCTTCCAAAGGAAGCTCTTATCATGAGCCTGGAAGGATAATCAGGGTGCCACCTGAGAGCTCTGTCCCTCCCCAACTTACGGTGTGGCCCACCAGAAATTAGTACAAGTTATTACAAGTTCGTGGTGAATATGAGTGTGTCCCTATGGTTTACCAGTGGAAACGACAGCATAGCTGTGAAAGCACTGGTGTCAGGGTCTGAAGCAAACCCACCATGACCAAGTCGGAGGGACTGCAGCCCAGGAAAGCCTCTCACAAATCACTGGAATGTAAGTGACTAACGGATTCATATACTAATTGGTTGTCTGTGCTGGTTCCCTACCAGGTGAATCAATAGCATTTCTTCATTTTGAAAGTGTGTTGTCACTTAAACTGTACTGTCCACGTTCAAAGGATTTGCAAAAAGAATGTTAGAATTTCTGCCTTCTAGGAAATTGCAGTGTAATGTGAAATGAAGTGCTGCAGGAGAAGATGATAGAGAGCTGGGTGGTGGTGGGCTGAGATAGTCAGGAGGACATCAGTCTAGCTGGATGACTGAGAATGGGCAGTCCACATGCAGGCAGAGACTTTTCACCCAAATTTAGGATCTGTTTGGAAATAAATGGACTTCCCTGGTGGCTCAGACGGTAAAGCGTCTGCTTACAATGCAGGAGACCTGGGTTCAGCTCCTGGGTTGGGAAGATCTCCTGGAGAAGGAAATGGCAACCCACTCCAGCATTCTTGCCTGGAAAATCCCATGGATGGAGGAGCCTGGTAGGCTACAGTCCATGGGATCTCAAAGAGTCCGACATGACTGAGCAACTTCACTTTTGGAAATAAAAGGATAAAGTTTGGAGTGGGAATGGAGACAGCAGCATGAGCTCAGATAGACATCCAGGGCAGGATTCTGTTTGAGATCTTCTGCCAGAGGGAAGAATTGTGAGGACTTGGGAAAGAGGCTGAGAATGGGGTAAAGTAGGAGTGTTTCTCTTTCCTTATAGACTTTTATCCTGTAGGCAATAAGTGGCTAATCCAGACTGAGTAGAGAAATGAAATTAGGTGCTGTAGGAATTTCAACCAGCGGTATTTTATAGGAGAAAATAGAATGGAGAGTGGCTTTATGGCTGAAAATCAGTTTTATTCAACAAAAAGTGTTGCAATTCAACAGAACAAAGTGATGAGGATCCTGACTTGCATGAGTATAAGACAGACACATGAGAGGCCTAATACAATTATATCTTTAAAAGGTTGGAGTTTGCACTTGAGTACATAGAAAAAAATGGTAACTTCCATGGAAAAGAGTTAACTTGGGAAGAGAAGTTGCTTTGCTTCACTGTGTGGGTTGTGGTTGGTATGAGTGTAAAATGGTGAGATTGAGGGACTGGACTAGCAGCCCATCCACACCTGGACCATCCTAGGACTGGTGGGGTACAGGTGACAGGAGTGGAGAGGGAGGGATGACCCTAAGGAGAGCTTTGGGAGATGATTATATCTAGGGGTGCAAAGAATGAAGCAAAGCAGGTAAATGAAGAATGGGACACATAAGGGCCCCAGGGAAGTTTGGTTCCAGTCTTAGTCCCCAAACCTTTGGACTTGACATGTTTAAGCCTACTACATCCATTTAGAAGTTGGGGTATTGTAACCTCTTAACTCTTGGCTGTAATCATAAATTCAATTCATGCTCAGTAATTTGGAAGGGATTTTTAAAAACAGGGTGACTTTAAATGAGCACTTTTTTGACTTTGGTGTGTTCAGTCCTTGCTTATAAAAGATGGCAAGAGAGACAGTTCTCAGCCACTGTGGTTAGAGACCTCTCATGCACAAGAAATGGAAGCATTGTGTAAGCTCCATAACAAATGAGACCATTCCAGATGTGTGAGCCCTAGACTGCAATATCTAAATTGTAAAATGAATAAACTAAAACACTAGCCACCCTACCTTTAGTCATATTCTACATTCCCCATGTGGTTTCCCATCAGAGTGCAAGTGAATCTTTTTCTGTTTGGGGAAATCACATCAGTTATAAATTTACCCTGCCCCTTCACAATATTGTAGTTTTCAGCATTTTCTCCTTTGGCCATGTCTGAAAGAAAGTCTGGGAAATATCCTGGCGGTCCTGTGGCTAGGACTCATTGCTCTCACAACCGAGTTGCTGGGGTTGAATCCTTATCCTGATCAGGAAACTAAGATCTCACAAGCTACATGGTGTGGCCAAAAAAAAAAAAACAAACAAACCTGATTGAGTTGTTCTGTGTAGAAGACAATGAGAACGCAGTTTACTCCAAGTTACACAGTCAACATTTTAATTTCCAGGCTGAAGACTCTCTTCTATAGTCTTATTTTTGGCTATTTTTTTTTTTTTGCTATTATTTTTGGCTTATTTTTGGATATTTTTTGCTGCCACAAACTATAGAATTGTATGGAATAGTGTCTTGAAGATTGGTCATTTTCTTGAAAGATGTGTTGTTTTTTCCTTTTGTTTTTTAAGTGTCTTGGATTGTTTAATGTATAAACTCCTTCATCTCTCAGGTAACTGTGGGAGATAAAAAACCAAGGTCCCTTACAAATTAACAGAGATCAGAGGCAGATATTACAAAGTGCAGGAAATATCCAGCAGCTCTAGAGGTTGCTATCTATCCTGTGTTCAATTTGTCTTACGATTTGCTCTTTGGACTTTGGGGTTTCCTACTTGGTGTCTGTTCTGCCCTCCAAAGCAACACTGCTTATGGGCAACAACAAACAGCAGGGTTCCACCCAGGTAACAGACATACCTTGTAAGGAAGGCCTTACTTTTCAAGATTAGAGACAAAGCCTTTCAATACTGTGGAATGTTGTTTTTATGCCGGTTTTCACACTTAACTCCTAATGCTGTTGATGGTATTGTAGGTTACATGGAATTGTGGGTTACATGTTGATGGTATTATGAGTTACATGAATGTATATTGTGAGTTACAGGGAATTTTGTAAGTGATCCTGGCAGATCTTGCATTCAGTACTGGAAGCTTAGCAACTCCCTTAAGGGTGGTAGCATGCCAGGGTTCCCTTCACACAGGTAACCCTTCCTCACAGTCAACGCCTGGTCCTGGAGTGGTGGCTTGGTAGTCCCTTAAAGGCCATTTCTTCCCTGCAGTGGTCACAAAGGGAAGAATGATAACTAAGCTCAGACTGTCAAGACCTTTAGCTGTATCCTAAAAATGGAAGCTATAGATATTGGTAATGATTCTTTGTATAACATCTTGAGTCTGTGATACAACTGGTTTAAGGAAATGTATTCCATTGTTACTTCATACGAAACAAATTGCTGAGTTCCAGCTTCAAGGAAGAGCTAAATCATGTGTTCTTTCTTGATTGAACTACTAAAGCATTATATCAGAAAAACAAGTTAAGAAAATGTGATATTGTAAAGCCTTTAGAATTATAAATTGTAAAAGAGCAAATAAATTGAACTGCAAGTGTGTGATTTTTTTTTCAAGATTAAGACATTTTATTATATTAATTAGAGTAGAGGCTAACTGGTTTTAATTAAAAAGAAAAAACAAAAAAAACCCTTAAACTAGAGTAATAGAAAAAAGGGAGTTTATTTCTCTCTCATGTAAAAGTTCCAAAATAGGTAATTGAGTAGGTTGGGAAGAAGGCTCTTCTCCATCAGGTAGGCCATGCTGGGACCAGGGAGGAAGGTCAGTCTTGCCATCCTAAACAGATGACTATGTCACTGATTCTAAGATGCTCTAAAAGGAAGGAATAAAAATTGAGTAAAAGATCACACAGAAACAGCTCGTATCACTCCAGTCCTATTTCATTGGTCCAAACTCATTCACGAGGCCAGACGGAAATAGAAAACCAGAAACAGTAGTCTTTAGCTAAGGATCTGAAAAGTGAAAGTGAAGTTGCTCACTCATGTCTGACTCTTTGCGATCCCATGGATTGTAGCCCACGGAATTTTCCAGGCAAGAGTACTGGAGTGGGTTGCCATTTCCTTCTCCAAAGTGTGTGATTTTTAAGCATTTTCTTCTCCTCTCAAAAAGGTGACATTACTCATGACATCACCAGTTGTTATGAATAGTTCTGTAATCTCCACAAATCTCTAGATAAGGAGAAAAGGATGGTGGAGTGGAGGGCATAAAAGATTAAGCATTCCCTACAAAGAGGAACTATTGTGAAGACAGAAAGCATACCGACTAATTTATTTATAAATGGAGGCCAGGCACATAGGAGGTCCACGGATGGATATTTCCAGGGGTGGCCTGTGGAATTATGTGCTTTACTTTCAACCAGTGTAAGTGCTTAGGGATAAAGGAAGCTGTAGGCAAACAAAAGAGCTTTCTACTCAGAATCTAGGACTTACGTGGTCAATTCGTGGAACCAATCTCCCAATAAATGGTGGTTAGGTTTTCGACTACATGCTAAAAAGATTTTTAAGTGATCAGAGGCTCTTCCAAGGTTATTCGAAAGAACAGAGCAGATGTGAGAGGATGGGGGTGCCTCCAAGAATGGGTTCATTTAGTGTTGCTTCCAAGTTACCCTGTGATGAAAATGTCCTAGAGAAAAATGTCCTTCAACTCCCTATATGTGTATGCTAAGTTGCTTCAGTTGTGTCTGACTCTTCAGTCATGTATGACTCTTTGCGGCTCCATGGACTGTAGACCGCTAGGCTCCTGTGTCCACGGGATTCTCTAGGCAAGAATACTGGAGTGGGTTGCCATGCTTTTCTCTGGGGATCTTCCTGACCCAGGGATAGAACCCATGTCTCCCGTGGCTCCTGCATTGCAGGTGGTTTCTTTATCCTTGAGCCACCAGGGAGGCCACTTTATTCCCTATATTAACCAATTATCCCTCAAGATGGATTAATCCCTCAAAGTGATTAAGCACTACATTTTTTTTTCATGTGAGAAGCAAACAATGATAGTGTTTCCAGGGCTGGTCTTATAAGGCCTATAACTTTGTCTAACTCCTTAAAGATTTTGTTTAGATACTCCCCACCCAAGGCTGGATTATGTGATACTCCTGTGTGTTCTGGCATCACCTGTATCTTCACTTTGATAGCCCATTTAATGACATGACAGATGAGACCTGTAACATTCTTAACTTCATCAAAGGACACAATATATTCCTTAGAGTTGTGAATTAGTGTAGCCAATGCAGTATCCCCAAGGGAGAGTAAAGGGCCTGGAACATCGTACATATGCAGGTATTTCTGAATGAATGGCTTAGTGTTAATTTTATGAGATTAAGTCAGGCCTTGTGGGTTGGACCCTAGAAAGTGAGGAAGACAGTGATACCAGTATATGGAAAGGGAAGCACAAAGAGAGAGGACAGTACTAATGAACATTTTCCTGCTTTGTAATTCTTTCCAAAGTCTTGCCTTTATCCTAGAGGAGAGATGAAAAGTCAAGGATGAATTTGGAAAATGGGAGTCTAAAATGAAGGGTAACTCCTGACCACACCCACCTTTCATCTACCCAAGTGGCCATCGTACCTCTGTGGCAGGTTGAGTTCCTTAGGACCAGACTCTGGGATGGAGATTTGGGTGCAGGAAATTTAATGGATGTGCTATGGGGAATAACATCTCTGAGGGGTCAAAGAAAGCATGATTAAGTAGAGAGAGGAATTTGGGTATGTTACAGGCACAACAAAGGCCTTGGCCAGTCCCATTGAGAGCTCATGAGCTGTAATGACCCAGAATTGTCCCAGTTAGGGCAAGAGGCTACATCTTACATTGCTGCATAGAGCAGTCACTGTGATGCAGGATGCCGCTGGAAATGAGGCATGGCCTTGCATGAGGATAGCTGTCTTCAAGAAAGAACAGTCCCTGGAAAGGGGAAGTCATTTGCAACTGTTAAATAAATTCAGCTGTTGACTAGCAGGTGGGAGAAGGTGAAATATAACACAAACAAGATGGTCTCTGCCCTCAAGAATCTTCCAGACATGTGGGCAAGCATTAATGATCACAAATGTGGTAGCTCAAAACAACATCCATCAACTTCTGGTCTCTGGTCTGATGTTTAAAGAGGTTAGAAGTCTTCACTCTTTTCTAACAAGTAAAACTAATGATCAGATTTTCTTAAATCTGTTAGAGAATCATGGTCACAGGGTAAACCACTCACCCAAAAATCAGAGAGATGGGCTGATAAAGACTCAAAACTGACTGAAGCAGAAGCCTTTGTGGGAACCAGGGTAGGATACTTTGCTATCTGCCACCAAGAAAAACAAAACAAAACAAAAAAAAACACCTCTGGTTTTAGAATTCTCATGAGTTGGTTCTGATCACCCAAACAGTCACCCTTTGAAAAAACCAAACTGTCCAGAAATGTAATCTAATCATGGGAGTAAAATCCCTTCAAGTCACGGTTCTACAGGTTTGGGCAGGAAACCTGGGGGCCGTTTTACAATTGTGTCAACCACAGCCATGGTGACAGGCTAAGATACCTGTAAAGAGAGGTCTGGTGGCTTCTTTTGACTTCCTTAATAGGATTAGCGAGTGGGGTGGGGGGAGGTGGGGGGTTTGAGGGAAAGATTTTAGGATGAAGAAATTTGATTGGTCAGCTTTATGGGCTCAGCAGTCTGGCAATTCTAATTCCCAGAGGAGGAGGAATTTGGTTTGAGGTTCTTTTGGGTAATCTGGGCAGAAAAACCAGAGGTCAAGGGAGATAACAGGCTTAATTGATGGCCACAGAATGTAGGCCAGAAATAGAAGACAGAGAAACCTGGAGTGAGGGAGAGGCACAGGAATTAACTTGCAGGGGCTGCAGTGAGTGGAGAGATTCCAGTTAAAGCAGAAAGTGGAGAAAGGCTTTAGTAAGAGGTTAAACATTTAGATCAGCAGTTCTTCAAATCTGGTCCCCAGACTAACAGCATCAGCATTGTTTCGGAACTTGTTAGAAATGCAGATTCCCCAGTCCATTCTAGAATTAGTAAACTGGAAATTCTAAAAGTAGGAGGAGGGCACGAGAGTCTGTTTCAACAAGCATTCCAGGTGATTTTGATGCCCCATAAGCTTGAGAATCATTGATACTCTTCCATATTGTAATAGAATCTGTTTTATCATGAATGGGACTCCAGCAGGAGAAAGGAAATTCCTGAAAGGAAAATTTTCTGCTGCATGCTGAGCTAGAAATGCCAAGGATTAGTGTAAGACATTGCTTGACTTAACTGGCCTTAGGGTTTTCAGAAAGAACAAGTTCTGAGCCATTCCAGCCAGTTGTGTTATTGATACACACTTTTCAAGACCAAGACTAAGAGCAGTTGGAAGAAAAGTTATGACCAACCTAGACAGCATATTAAAAAGCAGAGACATTACTTTGCCAAAAAAGATCTGTCTAAGTCAAAGCTATGGTTTTTCCAGTGGTCATGTAGGATGTGAGAGTTGGACTATAAAGAAAGCTGAGCGCAGAAGAATTGATGCTTTTGAACTGTGGCGTTGGAGAAGACTCTTGAGAGTCCCTTGGACGGCAAGGAGATCCAACCAGTCCATCTTAAAGGAAATCAATCCTGAATATTCATTGGAAGGACTGATGCTGAAGCTGAAACTCCAATACTTTGGCTACTTGATGCGATGAACTGACTCATTGGAAAAGACCCTGATGCTGGAAAGATAGAAGGTGGGAGAAGGGGACGACAGAGGATGAGATGGTTGGATGGCATCACCGACTCAATGGACATGAGTTTGAGTAAACTCCAGGAGTTGGTGATGGACAGGGAGGCCTGGCGTGCTACAGTCCATGGGGTCACAAAGAGCCGGACATGACTGAGCGACTGAACTGAACTGAGGAGCAGTTTACTGAGGGGAGTTGGGGAGGAGTCAGCCTCGCCTACATCAGTTATTCTTGAAGGAGGGGGAAATCCCCCCTAGGGGAAAAGGCAGGAAGTGGGAACAGTGAGTTCCTGGGACCCTGAGTGATGAAAGCAGTAAAAGACTCTGGTGGAGAAGAAATGACCCTTGCTTGTGAGCAAAATCTGGCTCCACTTCAGCTCAGTAAGTACAGACGCCCTCTCCTGGCTGCAGGCAGCGTCTGGCCCTCCTGCCTCAGCTGCAGCAGTCAAAGCCACTATCAGCTGTCCTTAGCCAACAGGAGGAGGATATATTTTGGGATATGGGAGCTGACCCAGTACACTGATTCCTATATCCTTATAATTTTTATGAATCAATTATTCTGGGAATAATAATAATCATGGTACAATGGCAATAAATGCTAAAGACATGGTTGTTCATTGTTATTATAGGCTATCCCAGCAAGACGGTAGGAGGGGTGAATTCACATTTAGAATCAAACCCCATTCCCGCCAGAGATGCTCAGAGGGCTCAAACAAACTTTGTGTGCACCAGGACCCAGGAACCCCACAGAGACTGAGACAGAATTGTGTTTGAGCGTCTCCTGTGGAGGTATGGGTCGGGAAAGCTCTGCCACAGGGACAGAGGCTGTGCGTGTGGGTATGGCTTAAGCCCTCTTGGAGGAGGTTGCCATTAAACCCACCATAGAGCTGCCAGAACTTACACGGGGCTGGAAAGTAGACTCTTGGAGGGCACAACAGAACCTTGTGTACCAGGACCCAGGAGAAAGTATTCCTGCCTTGAGAACCCCATGAACAGTATAAAAAGGCAAAAAGATAGGACACTGAAAAGTGAACTCCCCAGGTCGGTAGGTGCTCAATATGTTACTGGAGATCAGTGGAGAAATAACTCCAGAAAGAATGAAAAGATGGAGCCAAAGCAAAAACAACACCCAACTGTGGATGTGACTGGTGACGGAAGCAAGGTCCCATGCTGTAAAGAGCAATACTGCCTAGGAACCTGGAATGTTAGGTCCATGAATCAAAGCAAATTGGAAATGATCAAACAGGAGATGGCAAGAGTGAATGTCGACATTTTAGGAATCAGGAAACTAAAATGGACTGGAATGGGTGAATTTAACTCAGATGACCATTATGTACTATGGGCAAGAATCCCTTAGAAGAAATGGAATAGCCATCATCGTCAACAAGAGAGTCTGAAATGCAGTACTTGGATGCAGTCTCAAAAATGACAGAATGATATGTGTTTCCAAGGCGAACCGTTCAATATCATGATAATCCAAGTCTATGGCCCGACCAGTCATGCTGAAGAAGCTGAAGTTGAATGGTTCTATGAAGACCTACAAGACCGTCTAGAATTAGCACCCAAAAAAGATGACCTTTTCATTATAGGGGACTGGAATGCAAAAGTAGGAAGTCAGGAAACACCTGGAATAACGGGAAAGTTTGGCCTTGGAGTACAGAATGAAGCAGGGCAAAGGCTAATAGAGTTTTGCAAAGAGAACGTACTGGTCATAGCAAACACCCTCTTCCAACAACACAAGAGAAGACTCTACACATGGACATCACCAGATGGTCAACACCAAAATCAGATTGATTATATTCTTTGCAGCCAAAGATGGAGAAGCTCTATACAGTCAGCAAAAACAAGACTGGGAGCTGACTGTGACTCAGACTATGAACTCCTTATTGCCAAATTCAGACTTAAACTGAAGAAAGTCGGGAAAACCACTAGACCATTCAGGTATTATTTAAATCCCTTAAATTATACAGTGGAAGTGAGAAATAGATTTAAGGGACTAGATCTGATAGAGTGCCTGATGAACTATGGATGGAGGTTCGTGACATTGTACAGGAGACAGGAAGCAAGACCATCCCCAAGAAAAAGAAATGCAAAAAGCAAAATGGCTCTCTGAGGAGGCCTTACAAATAGCTGTGAAAAGAAGAGAAGCAAAAAGCAAAGGAGAAAAGGAAAGATATGCGCATTTGAATGCAGAGTTCCAAAGAATAGCAAGGAGAGATAAGAAAGCCTTCCTCAGTGATCAGTGCAAATAAATAGAGGAAAACAGTACAATGGGAAAGGCTAGAGATCTCTTTAAGAAAATCAGAGATACCAAGGGAACATTTCATGCAAAGATGGGCTCAATAAAGGACACAAATGGTATGGACCTAACAGAAGTAGAAGATATTAAGAAGAAGTGGCAAGAATACACAGAAGAACTGTGCAAAAAAGATCTTCACGACCCAGATAATCACTATGGTGTGATCACTCAGACTCACCTAGAGCCAGAAATCCTGGAATATGAAGTCAAATGGGCCTTAGGAAGCATCACTACGAACAAAGCTAGTGGAGGTGATGGAATTCCAGTTGAGCTATTTCAAATCCTAGAAGATGATGCTGTGAAAGTGCTGCACTCAATATGCCAGCAAATTTAGAAAACTCAGCAGTGGCCACAGGACTGGAAAAGGTCAGTTTTCATTCCAATCCCAAAGAAAGGCAATGCCAAAGACTGCTCAAACCACCACACAATTGCACTCACCTCATATGCTAGTCAGGTAATGCTCAAAATTCTCCAAGCCAGGCTTCAACAATATGTGAACCATGAACTTCCAGATATTCAAGCTGGCTTTAGAAAAGGCAGAGGAATCAGAGATCAAATTGCCAACATCCGCTGGATCATCGAAAAAGCAAGAGAGTTCCAGAAAAACATCTATTTCTGTCTTATTGACTATGCCAAAGCCTTTGACTGTGGATCACAATAAACTCTGGAAAATTCTGAAGGAGATGGGAATACCAGACCACCAGACCTGCCTCTTGAGAAATGTGTATGCAGGTCAGGAAGCAACAGTTAGAGCTAGACATGGAACAACAGACTGGTTCCAAATAGGAAAAGGAGTATGTCAGGCTGTATATTGCACCCTGCTTATTTAACTTATGTACAGAGTACATCATGAGAAATGCTGGGCTTGATGAAGCACAAGCTGGAATCAAGATTGCTGGAAAAAATATCAATAACCTCAAATATGCAGATGACACCACCCTTATGGCAGAAAGTGAAGAAGAACTAAAGTCTCTTGATGAAAGTGAAAGAGGAGAGTGAAAAAGTTGGCTTAAAGCTCAACATTCAGAAAACTAAGATCATGGCATCTGGTCCCATCACTTCATGGCAAACAGATGGAAAAACAGTGGAAACAGTGGCAGACTTTATTTTTTGGGCTTTTGGCCACTTGATGTGAAGAGCTGACACATTGGAAAAGACCCTGAAGCTGGGAAAGATGGAGGGCAGGAGGATAAGGGGACGACAGAGCATGAGATGGTTGGATGGCATCACCGACTCAATGGACATGGGTTTGGGTGGACTCCGGGAGTTGGTGATGGAGAGGGAGGCCTGCATGCTGCGCTTGATGGGGTTGCAAAGAGTCGGACACGACTGAGTGACTGAACTGAACTGAAAATCACTGCGGATGGTGACTGCAGCCATGAAATAAAAAGATGCTTACTCGTTGGAAGAAAAGTTATGACCAACCTAGACAGCATATTAAAAAGCAGAGGCATTACTTTGCCAACAAAGGTCCATTTCGTCAAGGCTATGGTTTTTCCAGTAGTCACGTATAGATGTGAGAGTTGGACTATAAAGAAAGCTGAGTGCCGAAGAATTGATGCTTTTGAACTGTGTTGGAGAAGACTCGAGAGTCCCTTGGACTGCAAGGAGATCCAACTAGTCCATCTTAAAGGAAATCAATCCTGAATATTTATTGGAAGGACTGATGTTGAAGCTGAAACTCCAATACTTTGGCCACCTGATGTGAAGATCTGACTCACTTGAAAAGACCCTGATGCTGGGAAAGATTGAAGGCGAGAGGAAGAGGGGATGACAGAGAATGAGATGGTTGGATGGCATCACCAACTCAATGAACATGAGTTTGAGTAAACTCCAGGAGTTGGTGATGGACAGGGAGGCCTGGTGTGCTGCAGTCCATGCGGTCGCAGAGAGTCGGACACGACTGAGTGAACTGAACTGAACTGATCCCTTCCCCTGAAAACTCAACCAAACATGAAAGAGGTTTATGGGCTTCCCTTGTGGCTCAGCTGGTAAAGAATCTGCCTGCAGTGCGGGAGACCTGGTTTCGATCCCTGGGTTGGGAATATCCCCTGAAGAAGGGAAAGGCTACCCACTCCAGTATTCTGCCCTGGAGAATTTCATGGACTGTACAGTCCCTAGAGTTGCAAAGAATCGGACACAACTGAGCGACTTTCACTTTTTTTCTTTCTTTCATGAACTCGAGACTTCTGTGTGTAGCAGAGACCAACATGTTTTACACTGTTGAGTTAAAAAATAAAAAATCGCAACAATTTAGACAAATGGGTATGGTATGCTAACATTTGTATTAAAAAAGGGAAAAAACATTTGCTTGTGATATGTAAGATGGTTCTGGATGACTTGATGAAAAACTGGTAAAATTGATAGCCATTGGGAAAGGGAACTGAATAACTGGGGAAGAAGAGAGGAGTGGTTTTTATGATTAAAACCATGTATACCTTTTATAATTTTTTTTTTTTTTCTGATTACACCTCGCAGCTTGCAGGATCTTAGTCCCCCAGTCAGTGATTGAACCCGGGCCCTGGTGGGGAAAGCACAGAGTCCTCACCACGGACTGCCAGGGCATTCCCCTTATATACCTTTTAAATTTGGAGGCCTTGAGTATATTATTATGATTTAAAAATAAATGAGTATTTTTAAAATAAATAGCTTTTATTATCCTCAGCGCCAGAGGGAAGTCAAGCCTGAGCTCTCTGGGCACAAGTAGTTCCCCCCGGAAGTGGAACCTGCGGCAGCACCTGGAGAAGCTCCTCAGAGGCTTCCTTCATCTGGCCGCCCTGCCCGAGGCGTTTCTAAGGAGCTGGGACCCACGGGGATCAGCAGGGAGGAGCACAAGGGGAAAAGCTGTCCAGCCTGAAGTCAGGCGTGTCCAGAGCTAGCACCTGGCAGCACACAACTCACATCCTCCCTGGAAGGCAGGTGAGAACCTGCACCTGGGACACCACACGTCTTCCCTTTGGGCGTCTCTCTCTCCTGTTCCTCTCCGACTCCACCTTCCTCCACGGGTCCTCTCATCTTTGGCCACAGTGTTTGGTTTTTGAGAAGAGAATGTTGAACAAGCCAGGCTCTTAAACTCTCATTTGACTTGGAAGAGTTATGCTTTCGTTTTTTCTTCTTTTTCTTTTCTTTCTTCGTTTTCCTATGCTTTTCTTTCTTCTTTTTCTTGTGTTTCTATTTTGAGGAGCTGGAGCTGCTCCCATCGTCATCTGACATTGAATCCTTTAGTAATTGTTTTGATTTTTGTATCCTAAACACATAAGATTGACCAAATAACCATATTCAGTCAGTTCAGTTCAGTCACTCAGTCATGTCCGACTCTTTGCGACCCCATGAACCGCAGCACACCAGGCTTCCCTGTCCATCACCAACTCCCGGAGTTTACTCAGACTCATGTCCATTGAGTCGGTGATGCCATCCAACCATCTCATCTTCTGTCGTCCCCTTCTCCTCCTGCCCCCAATCCCTCCCAGCATCAGGGTCTTTTCCAGTGAGTCAACTCTTTGCATGAGGTGGCCAAAGCATTGGAATTTCAGCTTCAGAATCAGTCCTTCCAATGAACACCCAGGACTGATCTCCTTTAGGATGGACTGGTTGGATCTCCTTGCAGTCCACGGGACTCTCAAGAGTCTTTTCCAACACCACATATTCAACTCAACCTAAAAAAAGTTTTTTAGATAAAAATATAAGAGTAGTGAGGATGAAAATTGTCACAAATAGTCACCTTATTAAAGATAGTACTGATGTTTATTTTCGCATATTTCCCTATTCTTGTCTACATCCATGCCTATTTTACATGACTGTAACCAGTGTACAAGCCATTTTGTATTCTCAGGTGAAGACTAGGTAATCTCCCTCCTCAACAATTACAATTCAGTATCACCAATTTGAAAAAAAACCCTCTTGTTTTTTCACCCTATCTTTATTCATGTCTAATTTTTAACAATAGCTCAGATCCTTAAAGACACTGGAGAAGATAAAGAAAACATAAGAAAGAGACTCAATCACACAGTAGAACTAGATATCACAACATTGGCTGCCAACATCAACTATCTGTGACACGAGTGGGCTTGGCAAACCTTTAAGTTAACAGCTTTAAGTTAACCCAAGTAGAACAGGCTGCCTCCTCATTCCCCACATACTGGTCTTTTCAGGGATTACTCCTATTCTCCAAACATTTCACAATTAAAATACCATCTTTATTAAACCATTTCTCTAATACTGGAATGACTGTTTCTAACTTTGTATGATTTCAGACTTTAAGAAGATATTGTTATCACCAGAACAGTCTCACCTTATATCCTTTTTGTGTCTTTTATTCTCTCCTATGATGTCATACATGGGATCTTCATGTGCCTTAAGGGTGAAAAAGGGTTGGATGAAAAAAGGCTTAAAGTTGGGTTAGGCTTGCTAGGTTGTTAGTTAGTTAAAGATTAAATCCCTAGGTTACTAAAAGCCAGTTATTCTTTTTCAGCTTGGTTGTTCAAATGTTCTAATCCTTCCTAAGGGGCACCAGCACTGCCAACTCACTGAAGCTGTGAAAAGAATTTTCCAAATAGGAAGATATAGGAGGTTTAACCTGGTGGTCCAGTGGCTAGGACTCTGCACTTTTCACTGTGGAGGCCCTAGGTTCAACCCCTGATCAAGGAACAGGATCCTGCAAGCCACACAATGCAGCCAAAAGAAAAAAATACAGGATATAATTTAAGTACCCTTTATTAAGAAATAAACAATAGCAGAATCATGAAATATTATTCAAGGAAGAAATATTGAAGCAATTCTCTTTGTTCTATGTGGATACATGACCATGAAATATTAATAGTACTAAGAAAAACAAGTGAATTATAAAATCACATATAGGGGGACTTCCCAGTGGTTCAGTGGCTAAGACTCCTCTCCCAATGCAGGAGAGGAGTCCTGCATTCAATCCCTGGTCCTGGGTTCAATCCCTGGTCAGGGAACTAGATCCCACATGCTGTAACTGATGCAGCTAAATAATAAATACAAAAAAATAAAATCATATATAAGAATGAAACATTTATAGGTATACAAAAATATATAAGTCCCCCAAAGTCTGGAAATATACTGGAGGTATAGATAATTTTAAATGATTTGAATTACTTAAGAATACATGTATAGGAAATGTTATGGTATGTGAATTATCTTGTTTTAAAAAAGAATAAACATTTATAATAGAAATTTTAGATACTATCAGAAAATTAAATTTTAAAAACATTGATTACTTCACTACCCAGAGATAACAGTAAACATGTGGTGTCTCTTTTTCTTGGTTTTTTCCTTGTTCTGGGGGGTTTCTTTTTTGCCATCCTCTGCAGTCTGTGGGATCTTAGTTCCCCAGCCAAGGACTGAATCTGTGCCCACGTCGGTGAAAGCACCAAGTCCTAACCACGACCACCAGGGAACTCCCTGGTCTCTCTTTTTCAATCATTATTCATAATTTATGAAAAATCATAATAATACTATATAAAACTCTATTACTTTTCATTTACGTTTTCATGAACATTTCCCCATGATATAACACATTCTTCTAAGCCACAATTCCTAATGGCTAAATAATCTGTTACAGTAATTTATGTTGATATTTAATTTATCTTGATATGTTGGACTATTGTTTCCCATTTTTCTTTAGTTTTCATTTTTCTAAACATACAAATAATGAAAACTATCCTATACATACATAAATAGTTGTGTATATACTATGTTCTCTTATACTCTTAAGGTAAATTCTTATAAGTGGGATTTCTGAATCAAAATGAGTATCCTTAAAGTTTCTCGGATTTATCGCCAAACTATGTTCTATAGTGTCTGTAAAAATTGTCACTCCACTAGAAGTGGAATGATTGATGTCAAAATAAGTTATATCAGATTATTAAAATGAAAACACAGCATCTTAAATGTCATAAAAACTGGAGAAAGTTGATTCCAATCTGATTTACGTTGACAACCTCAGTACAGCCAGACAGCTGCATATTTTACTTGATAGAAGCAGTTACTGAATTTACACCCCTGGGAAGTGACTGTTAAAATAATGTGAGGAAATGATAGATTTATTTTACTGTCAAGTAAAGAGTATATACAATTTATATATACATTTCTAGCTTATAGTTTAAAGATATAATCTTTAGGTAAAGCCTGGAAAACTAAAACCCTATTTTAGCTATAAAACATGTTTTTTTAAATACAATAAGTTTAAAAAAGTGATTGAATAAATAACAATGTCTGCTTCAGAAAAAGAATTACTATTCCCAAGGTATAAGCAAATAACACTTTAATAAGAAGTTAATCTTTTGTTAAAGAATCTATCTCACAAATGGACTGGCATAATACCTCATTCTGCTGCACTTCACTTTATTGCACTTGGCAGATACTGCATTTTTTTAACAAATGGAAGGTTTGTGGCAACTCTGTGTCAAGCAAGTCTGTCAGCATCATATTTCCAACAGTATTTGCTTACTTCATGTTACAGTGTCACATTTGGTAATTCTTAAAATATTTCAAACTTTTTCATTGTTGTTACCTTTGTTAGGGTGATCTGTAATCAGTGATCTTTGAAGTTAGTACTATAGCCTTCTGAAGGCACAGATGATGGTTAGCTATTTTTAGCAAGAAAGTATTTTACTTTTTTTAAAAAGAATATTTATTTGGCTGTGCCAAGTCTTTGTTGCAGTACGTGGGATATTTAATTGCAGCATGCTAACTCTCAATTTTGGCATGTGGGATCTAGTTCCCCTGACCAGGGATCGAACCCAGGACCCCTATGTTAGGAATGCAGAGTCTTAGCCACTGGGCCACCAGGGAACTCCCGCAAGAAAGTATTTTAAATTGTTATGTATTTTGTTTTTTAGACAGAATGCTGTTTCATACTTAACCAACTACAGTATAGTGTAAACATGACTTTTATATGTATTGAGAAATAAAAATGTGTCATTCACTATATTGTGATATTCACTTCTAGATATTGCTGGAACCAAACCTGCCTTATCTCCAAGGTGTGCCTGTGACTTAACAGAAATGTGGTTAACACCAGACACTTTGGCTGAATGGCTCTGGGAATGTATTTTATGTGAATTTCCAGTTTACTGATTACAGCCTAATTCACTGATATTCACTGTCTCTGATATATGTAAATTGATATTATGGGGCTCTGCTTACTACTCTGAACTGTTCTAACCTTTGGTTGCCTTTGATAAAAAAAAGGGCATTCTTTGTCCTCTGTTCAGTGACTATTACCGTTTACAGCACCAACCTGAAAGCAAAAAAAAAAAAAGGAAATATTTCTGTAAGATAACAGTTTCCTTTAAAGAAGACAAACAATCGGTAGATCATATCAAAGTTTTTCTCTTAAACTCCAGTTCTAAAAACAAATGCAATCAATGAATGAACCATGTAAGATCCTAAAAAACAAAAGGAAAACTTGTGATTGGGTTATGTCCCAATAAACCCATTGTAAGTTGAAAATATCATAGGTCGAAAATGCACTTTAATGCACCTAACCTACTGAATATCATAGCTTAGCCTAACCTAAAGGCACTCATAACACCTATTGATACATTAGGCTACAATTGGGCAAAATCATCTAACACAAGGGCTTCCCCAGTGGCTCAGCAGTAAAGAATCTGCCTGCAGTGCAGGAGCTACAGAGACACAGGTTCAATCCCTGGGTCAGGAAGATCCCCTGAAGAAGGGCATGACAACCCACTCCAGTATTCTTGCCTGGAGAATCCCACGGACAGAGGAGACTGGTGGGCTACAGTTCACGGGGTTGAAAAGAGACACGACTGAAGCGACTTAGCAATGGCAATGTAACACAAAGCCTATTTTATTGAATAAAAAGCCTATTTTATAATAAAATGTTGAATTTCTCATGTAATTTATAAATGGATGTATGAATTCATTTACATATAATATATCCAAAAAAGCCAAATTGATAAAGACAGTAGATTAATGGCTATCTGGGGCTGAAATGGGGATTAACTGGAAAGAGTCATGAGGGATCTTAATGGGAGGATAAAATTTTCTAAAACTTATTTATGGCAATAAATAAATATACTCAGTAGTTACTAAAAAAAATCACTAAAATGGGTGAACCTCATAATATCTATACTAAACTGTAATAAAGCATTTTTCAGAAGGCCACAAACCCAAATGTACAGAGAAAAGCTGTATGAGTCAAATGCAAAAAAATGTTGTATATCACAATGCAATAAATGTTAAAATGAAGAACAGACACCAGAAAATTCAATTCTAAGGCACCAGAGGGGGGAACTGAGAATCAACTCAATTTTTCTTTGTGGAACCTCCAAAGAGCTCAGGAATTGAGCTCTGAGCACCAGATACTGTTGAAAGTAAGGGTAAAGGAGAAGCTGAAATAACAAGGACTGATGAAAAGTCCAAGGGCAGCTCTTACTAGCCCTGGTAGAAGTTATTGTCTGAAAAAGGTAAATCATAGGATCTCTGGCAAAAGGACATCAGATACACGTGAAGGCAAGGTGTGACAGTAATTACAGAAGATTACGGGAACACATAAAAAAAGTAGACGGCACGATTTCGCAGCCTTTTTGCTCCAATTAGATTCCACAACACTAGCAGCTTGGCCTTCACCCTCCATGGAGGAGCCGCCTTCTCTGGGAAAATACAACCCAGCCCTAGAAGAAAAACCTACAGGTACTGACCTCATAAGTTCCCAGATGGACAGACTAGAAAGATCACCCTCCAGTGAAACTCAACAAGCGCTACTCACACACTTAGAGCTTCCAATCAACTTTTTATCTCCCAGTAATAAGCAAGAATAGCTGTGATTGCCAGTCTTCAAGATGGACACCAAAATCCCTAAAAAACATGCCCTCAGGTATTCCCTGCAATGTTGAATAAGTTAACTGTTGTAACCTAGGTACTGGGAAAGGATGGTGTGTGAATGGAGGCAAAGAAACATGAACTGCTATATTAATCGTATGCATGAAGGATCTCTGTACAAACAAATGTCTTTAAAAGCAGCAGTACCCCTTCAAATGCCATCTTATGCTGGTGCAGTGGATAGTGTGCCCACAGCTCCTCTCAGGTCACCTGGAGAAAACCTTGGTACCACTGATGAGGAGGATTGGCTGAGGCAAGACCCAAGGGACCACCTCCCAATGCATCTCTTGTTCCCCGTGGCATTTCTACATGGAATATCCTTTCTGTTACAGGACTATTACTGAAGCATAGACTCTGCAAGCAGCTACAGTCCTGTGGAAGACCACCGCCCTTGCAGCCAGAAGCCCTGGAGTCAAGGCACTGCTCTGCCACTTACCCTAGACACTGACTAACACGTGGAAGGCAGCTTCCTCATCTATTACCTAGAGATCATGCCCTGACTTCAACAGTGCTGTGTGAGAATGAATTAAAAGAAGTGAACTTATTTGTAAACAGTGGTCTATAACTTGCATGAACTGAGTCTGTTACTTGAAACCCTTCCATGCTCACACTGCATGACTTTGACTTCTTTCCCCAGTGGCATCCAAAGTCCTTTGGTTGGTGTGTGAGCCAGAAATTCCCTGGCATGTTCATTGCCTGGGACATCTGGTATACAGTCTTCTGGCTTAGTCTCATCTTCCTGAAAAAGGAAACAGTGTGTAAGCTCTATAGCAAAAAAACCCACCAGAGCCCTCTCCCACCTGTTTGAGAACACAGCACTGCCTGGCTTTCTCATGGGCTGGAGATCCCTATGTCATCATGTTATCCTCTGAAGAGCTAGAAAGACAAATTATAACTGAGAAAGAAAATATAAGTAACTATTCCAGAAAAGCTGCTGCTGCTAAGTTGCTTCAGTTGTGTCCGACTCTGTGCGACCCCATAGACGGCAGCCCACTAGGCTCCTCTGTCCCTGAGATTCTCCAGGCAAGAACACTGGAGTGGGTTGCCATTTCCTTCTCCAATGCATAAAAGTGAAAAGTGAAAGTGAAGTCAGTCAGTCATGCCCGACTCTTAGTGACCCCCTGGACTGCAGCCTACCAGGCTCCTCCGTCCATGGGATTTTCCAGTCAAGAGTACTGGAGTGGGGTGCCATTGCCTTCTCCGTCCAGAAGAGCTAGCCTACCACAAAAACAAAGTAGCTGTTCTTAGAGAAAAGTCATTAGTGTTTACACAGGGATAATCTGTGAGCTCCAAGTTCTAATTCTAGATCACAAAAATGAGATTCTAAGATCACAAAAAATTTTCTGCTAACTTAGAAGCTTTGTGGAATGAGGCAGAAGACAGAATTAAACAAGTAAGGTTTCCTGGAACAATAAAAACAATGTGTCAGAGTAAAAGATTATTAGACCTTGAGGGCCACTGTCATGGTTTATAGTCTCATACATACTGTACTTGTGATGCATTTCCATGACAGTGTCATGGGGATGGGGGCTGTGCAGTGGGGAGGGAGCGAAGCCAGAGGGAAGGACCTGTTGCAGTAGAAGGAGGTGGGGTTGACCTGGCCCAGAGGCTGCTCCTCCCACTCCCCACCCACCAGCTTTGGATTCAAGATCCTCCCTGAAAGGCCTTTCCTGGCCTTCCAGCGGGCATGGGGATACTGTCTGCTGCTCAGCACCCTGATTGCCCTCTGACCTCTCAAGATGCAGGTCTCCTGCTAGGTGCCTGGATAATAGGTGACACTCAGTGAAGAACTACTGCTAGAGAAGCAGATGACTGTGTGCAAATATACTTTCCCTTCCACCAACACAGCTCTCAGACCCCAGGGTCCTGAGAATGCAAATCATGCCTATGCTCCCAGCTCATTTCCACTTGTTATTGCTCTGCTGAAACTTCCAGAAAAGACTTCTGGGTGCCAAATCTAGAAAACTAGCACCAAATGCTCATGTTCATTTTTAAGTATTAACACACTACCTACTCGCTATTAAGCACACGGTGTGGGTGTTTGGGTTTCATTGTGAATGCCCAAGGGACCAAAAACAAAAATGAGAATGAAAACAAAGAAACAAGACAACGGAACTTGTCAGGTCTGTGCAGTGCTTCTGTAAGAAATATCTAACTGAGGACATCTGGACCCTGTAGCTGGTTTAAAATTGTGTCTTGACTCCAGAAACTTGGAAACACACATGGGAGCTTCACCATTGCTGCACCCAGATGGTGAGAGCCAGGATGACTAATTTTCCACATTTTCTGTAATGAAGATGTGTTACTTTATGACCAGGGGGAAAATGCTTAAAATGTGAACTAGATATTCATATGGGACAATCTCCATAAGTTTAAATTTTTAAAATGGGAGTGAAGAGCAAACCATTATATTTGGTATGTTTTTTGTTTTTTTGGCCACACTAGGCAGCTTGTGGGATCTTGGTTCTCCAACCAGGGATCAAACCCAGGGTCCCGGCAGTAAGATCCCTGAGTTGTAACTACTGGACTCCCAGGGAATTCCCTTGGTATTTTTGTGTATGGGCAAAAGGAGTCATCATATGGCCATAACACACCCACCTTTGTTATTATACATATAGACTGTCTCTGGAAGGATATCTAAAAAACTGGCTTGTCTCTAAGGAGGGGAACTAAGGATCATATAAATGGGAGAGACTTTATTATTCATTCTATTTGCATTTGCATGCACATGTTTTAACTTGCAAAATGCTTTCTAATGACAACAGAAAAGCAAAATCAGTGGTATCTTCATTACAGCTATGTTGGTGTAAGCCCAGATTAATATATTTCTGAAAGAAAACTGAATGTAACAGGGACTAAGAAAAATGGAGCCTGAAATACACTTTATATAGAGGAAGCTCTGCCCCTGAAGACTACATAGTAAACAACCAGGCATGAAGAGACTTGGCTTTTTATGTGTGGAACACTGCTTTTCCAAAGTAAATGCTTAAAATATTTTCTGACAGAAAGTGGGGAGATGATAACAGTTCATCGGCATCCATTCATTAGAAACATTAATGCTATGCCTTATGCATAGAGACCAAAAGGAGACTGCTGGAACCATCATAAATCAACTAATCCAGGAGATTAGATTGAGATTTGAGCCACAAGACTTATACAAACAACAACATATGGCCAACAAACTGAAATCCAAATTACTGAAAAAATATGTAACTACTGATTCCAAAATGAAAAGGAGTGTGAAGGGACTAGACATTTTGAAATCTATTATTAGCAATGGCTTCCCTAAAAAGTCCATTTTACAACTGTTTTCATAAGTTTAAAGGAAGGTGGTTGATGGTTTTTCCTCGGGCTAAACAATTCATTAATTTAACATATTAAAAAAAGATAGTTCTCAATGTTTGAAGTAATATATAACTAGTACACATAACAGAATAATTTAGAAATGGTAGTATGTTTAAGTTTAGCTTCTACGCCATAACAATCAAGAAGTCTACATTTATCTTTGTAGTTCATTCTTTTTTATTTTTTGTACGGCACATGGGGTCTTAGTTCCCCAACCAGGGATCAAACCCGTGCCCCCTGCATTAGAGTCTAAAACCACTGGACTGCCAGGGAAGTCCCTGTAGTTAATTCTTAATATTTAAAAAAGTTCATGAAGGCCCATTATTCTGTCCCATCTAAGAAGCTTACCGTTAAATCAGATGATAATAATTTATTCTGTGTAATAAGACTAAATTAATGTAAGAAGGAATTTCTTCCCAACTGGGTCTGAGAGAAAAAAATCTTTATTCAGCCAAGTATTTCAAATTACTCCTTGTGATTCTGAGTACTTGCGTGGGCTTTCTTTCAGACAGATCCTTCATGTAAGCATACTCCACCCCAAACAATTGTTCCTGCAACAGCTTGTCTTATCTGGGACTGGAAAACAGAGGCAAAATTGGCGCATAGACTGAGAATATCCATTCTACTATGCCTAGTAGCCCAGGAGCACTTAAGTGACAGAGTGGGAACACGGACTGGAGCCTAGGTGGGAGACTCAGAAGTCTTTGAGGGCCTGACTGCTGCTGCTGCCGCGCTGAGTCGCTTCAGTCGTGTCTGACTCTGTGCGACCCCATAGACGGCAGCCCAGCAGGCTCCGCCGTCCCTGGGATTCTCCAGGCAAGAACACTGGAGTGGGCTGCCATTTCCTGGCTGGTATAGGCAAAGAGAGAAGCAAGGTAAAAGTGTAAGAAAATGGGCAGTGGAGATTGAAGAGGGTACATCAGGGACGAAGGATTTCAATTCAATTTCTGAAAAAACAAACTGTGGGGCTTGCCATTTAATATGGCAGACTGAACAACATGCTTTATTTTTTGTTTTTTGTTATAACAACAATAAATTTAAAAGGCAGAAAGTTACAAAGAAATCTTGAGCAGAGACAACATCAGAGGAAGATTTCAACAAATCTGGGCAAGTGCGAGGAAGAAAGAACGGATTTATGCATAGGAAGTTGTCTTCAGGAGATGGGGTTAGGGAATGTGGACATGGAGTGGCTGAAGCCACCAGTTTTTTCCTCCTTCCTTATATCCAGGAAACTGCCCGCCCAACCTGTGAAGGCAGCTGCAGATTAGTGCCCTCTGAGCATAGTTGAGGATGGGGGTGATAGTGAGCATGGGCTGAAATCGATGCTGAATGAAAGTTTGTATCAACTCGAGACACTCAGCCTTCTCCTTTCCAACCCACCCAGAATGCTTGCATCCAAGCATAAATCCCCAGACTGAAGGGTCTGCTCTAGAGAAGCTGAAGAGCCCTAAAAAAAATCTCTACCCACAGCCTGATCTTCCTCTAGTGAGGCTATGCAGTCAGTGAACAAGCACCTTCTCTCTCTGTCTCATACATGGATGCTTGTCAAAGGGTGTTACAGAGCCTCACTCTTAAATATGAGTAGAGACCCAGATATCCAGGCATTAGTGGGGAAAAACTCTAAATGGAAGACAGATCAAAAGAAAAGGCAAATACAAAGGCAATGGAGGGAGCAGAAATCAAAGAAAAATTAATGAGTATCCTCGAAGAGGAAACAAGAAAGGATACTATGGAAAAATAATGCTCAGAATGAGAAAAAGTTCTTGAATTGAGAAATACAAGAATAGAATTTTAAAAACATGTGCAGTAGAAGAAACAGAAGATAAAGATAAATCTACAAAATAGATTGAAAAGTCAAAGGGATAAACAACTGGAGATAAAAGATAATTACAGGACCGACAGAAATCCAACAGAAAGAAAAAGAAAAGGAGAAAAAGAAATCAAAACACAGTATATTTATTTAATGTACCCATAAAATGTCAAAAAATGAAAAAAAAAAAACTGTTGTAAAAAAGACACACATCATCATAAGCTTCAGAATGGCAAAAATAAATGGAAGTAAAGCTGCCAAAGCTTTAAGAGTAGAGTTAAGGCTGAGCAGGTAACCTATGAAAGAAAGGGAATCAAGTGCCATCAGACTCCTTAGCAATTCTGGAAACTACATGCCACCTTCAAAATTGAGTGAAAATAATTTTTGACCTAGAATTCTATACCTCACCAAATTATTAAGTTTAAAGACAGAATAAAGACATTTTCAGATATGCAAGGCATCAAAAAATTTACTTCCAATACACTCTTTCATGGGAAGTTACAGAATGTGCTTCAGCAAAATATGGGAGTAAAGACAGAAGGAGGAACAGATGCAATCCAGGAATGGGATATAAGACAGGATATTGGTGAAAGAAGTTCCAGGATAATGGTTGCACTCCAGGTCTAGAAAGTAACGAAGGATTACTGGAGGATAAAAGATGGAAGATCCAAGTGAAAAATAAGTAATTGATTATCTAGATAGGAACACATGGGGCAAGTATTTTCAGCTTTTGAAGCCTCAGGGGGGAAAAACAGCACTTGATAATAGTATATGAAGTCGCTCAGTCGTGTCCGACTCCTTCTGACCCCATGGACTGTAGCCTACCAGGCTCCTTGTCCGTCCATGGGATTTTCCTGACAAGAATACTGGAGTGGGTTGCCATTTCCTTCTCCAGGAGGATCTTCCCGACCCAGAGATCGAACCCGGGTCTCCTGCACTGTAGGCAGATGCTTTGACCATCTGAGCCACAAAGGAAGTCCCTGGTGTGAAAAGAAGAGAAGCAAAAAGCAAAGGAGAAAACGAAAGATATGCCCGTTTGAATGCAGAGTTCCAAAGAATAGCAAGGAGAGATAAGAAAACCTTCCTCAGTGGTCAGTGCAAATAAATAGAGGAAAACAGTACAATGGGAAAGGCTAGAGATCTCTTTAAGAAAATCAGAGATACCAAGGGAACATTTCATGCAAAGATGGGCTCAATAAAGGACACAAATGGTATGGACCTAACAGAAGCAGAAGATATTAAGAAGAAGTGGCAAGAATACACAGAAGAACTGTGCAAAAAAGATCTTCACGACCCAGATAATCACTATGGTGTGATCACTCACCTAGAGCCAGACATCCTGGAATGTGAAGTCAAGTGGGCCTCAGGAAGCATCACTACGAACAAAGCTAGTGGAGGTGATGGAATTCCAGTTGAGCTATTTCAAATCCTAGAAGATGATGCTGTGAAAGTGCTGCACTCAATATGCCAGCAAATTTAGAAAACTCAGCAGTGGCCACAGGACTGGAAAAGGTCAGTTTTCATTCCAATCCTAAAGAAAGGCAATGCCAAAGAATGCTTAAATCACCACACAATTGCACTCACCTCACACGCTAGTGAAATCATGCTCAAAATTCTCCAAACCAGGCTTCAACAATATGTGAACCATGAACTTCCAGATATTCAAGCTGGTTTTAGAAAAGGCAGAGGAATCAGATATCAAATTGCCAACATCCTCTGGATCATCAAAAAAGCAAAAGAGTTCCAGAAAAACATCTTATTTCTGCCTTACTGACTATGCCAAAGCCTTTGACTGTGTGGATCACAAATAAACTCTGGAAAATTCTGAAAGACATGGGAATACCAGACCACCTGACCTGTTCTTGAGAAATCTGTATGCAGGTGAGGAAGCAATAGTTAGAACTGGACATGGAACAACAACAGACTGGTTCCAAATAGGAAAAGGAGTACGTCAAGGCTGTATATTGCACCCTGCTTATTTAACTTATGTACAGAGTACATCCTGAGAAACACTGGGCACAACCTGGAATCAAGAGTGCCGGGAGAAATATCAATAACCTCAGATACGCAGATGACACCACCCTTATGGCAGAAAGTGAAGAACTAAAGAGCCTCTTGATAAAAGTGAAAGAGGAAAGTGAAAATGTTGGCTTAAAGCTCAATATTCAGAAAACTAAGATCATGGCATCTGGTCCCATCACTTCATGGCAAATAGATGGAGAAACAGTGGAAATAGTGGCAGACTTTATTTTTGGGGGCTCCAAAATCACTGCAGATGGTGACTGCAGCCATGAAATTAAGAGAAGCTTACTCCTTATGACCAACCTAGACAGCATATAAAAAGCAGAGACATTACTTTGCCAACAAAGGTCCATCTGGTCAAAGCTATGGTTTTCCCAATAGTCATGTATGGATGTGAGAGTTGGACTATATAAAGAAAGCTGAGTGCTGAAAAATTGATGCTTTTGAACTGTGGTGTTGGAGAAGACTCTTGAGAGTCCCTTGGACTGCAAGGAGATCCAACCAGTCCATCCTAAAGGATATCAGTCCTGAATATTCATTGGAAGGATTGATGCTGAAGCTGAAACCCCAATACTTTGGCCACCTGATGCAAAGAACTGACTCATTTGAAAAGACCCTGATGCTGGGAAAGATTGAAGGCAGGAGGAGAAGGGGACGACACAGGATGAGATGGTTGGATGGTACTACCGACTCAATGGACATGAGTTTGAGTAAACTCTGGGAGTTGGTGATGGACAGGGAGGCCTGGCGTGTTGCAGTCCATGGGGTTGCAAAGGGTCGGACACGACTGAGTGACTGAACTGAACTGACTGAATAGTATATGAAGCAAATGAAAAATTGAGGCTATTACTATTCAAAAGACAATAGTTATACTAGAAAACAAAAAAATCACACCATCTGACTCAAAAGCTAGCAGCACTGCATAATTATAACAATGTTAGTACTCACATTGATTAGGGAAGTTATTATATCATAATGGAACTCAACTGGAAGGATGGAAACAAAAAGGGCAAATAGGAGAACTAAATCTTTACAAGAAGTTAATAGATAATGTCTGAAAGTGTTGAATGAACAAAAGCAGTATAAGCATACAATTTAGAAATGTGCAGTTAAATCCAAGAAGTGAAAACTAAAAGAGTTTGCACATGGAAGTCTTGGCCCTATTAGGAGTGAACTGGGGGTAGATGGTTGTGCAGGGAACTATGGGGGCGAATGAGGAGAGTGGCAACCCACCACTATTTTTTTGTAGGATTTTTAGTAAATACTATTAATATTTGAGTTTTTAAGCTATATGCAAGTATTACTCTGATATAAATTAAACTTTATGAAAATCAAACACAACTCTGAATTAGAAAAAGCAAACATGTATGTAGCCTAGCCAGTTTTAAACCTGTGAAACTGGAAAAATCCCATTGGTCTGAGAATTGAGAACACCTCAATTCTGCTCTAGCGTTGTTGTCTAAACAGGTCAGTGACTTAACCACTGAGCCTCCATTTTCTCACCTATAAAATGTTATCATCTTTCTCCTGTCTGTGAAAAAGTTCTGTGAGCTTCAAAATAAACATACAGAGTATTAACCACCATCTGGAATCTTATAGTTAAAGATACTGAGCGCTGAGTGGGCCTAAGTCCTGCCTGAGTCCAGGGTGTCCAGAAGGAGCCAGGACTGTGGATGCTAGCAGAATAGCTCCTGTATCCACAACCATTGTTCACTGAGGCAAAATTCAGCTCAAGAGCCACAGTGAAAAGTACAGGTCAGGCTTCAAGGAGGCATGCATTTTGTATCAGAGCTCCCAGAGGCGAAGGAGAAAGATTAACCCTTTGAGGACCTTTCCTGACATGTCTGTCTCAGCAATCATGAGAAAGCAGGCAGTGAGAAGTTGCCCGAAACAAACAATTCAAATAACTAACTGAAAACCAAACTGAGAAAAGTTCCACTTATGAAGCTGATTACAGGATAACAGAAACACGGAAAAGAAAGGGTCGTTAATCCAACTTTCCCACCTGATGTTTATTTAAATCTCCTTTACAACCCACCCTTCTCTCAGTGGTCATCTGGACTCTCCTCCATCCCTCGGGAGCTGGGGGAGCACACTGCCTATTAAGTCAGGCTGACACGGGTCCTAATTCTTCTTGCGCTGGAACTGGCCTAGTAGCTTTCACCCTTAACCCTGGTAAAAAAAAATCCTAAGGACCAGAGAGAACAAGTCTACGCTCTCGTCTACGTGACAGCTCCTTCCGAGTAGTTAGGAGCCAGGCCCTCACCCCAGTTGACTTCTCTTCGTCACCGCACGACGTAACGGGACTGGGCTTTCTCTTCCCTCTTTAACAGCAGGTGAAAAGGATGGGGGTTTTAACCCGTTCACAGCGCGCCCCCTGACCTGAGAGCGGGAAAGACCAGGGCGCTCAGCCGCACTTCTGGGTTCAGTCCCGGAGTCCTGACCAAGCACCGCCGCCGCCGCCGCACGAGGACTAAAACCGCCGCTTCCTGCGGGGGAAGCGCCCGCCGCCGCCGCTCGGGTCCCGGGCGAGGCTCGGCGGAGGAGCCTCCCTCCCTCCCGCCAGCCGCTGGGAGTCTAGGGTCCCGCCGCCGAGATCAAAACCGGCTTCGCGGGGCCGCGAAGACAGCACTTCCTCCCTGCCGCGACCGCCGGGCCTCGCAGCGCCCCCTCCTGCCGCCTCCCCGCGCCCGGTTTCTTCGCCGAGGCCGCCGGTCCCCAGCCTCCGGACGAGCCGGCCGGACTGCCTCCGGGCAACGCAGCCTTAAGTCCGCACTCGGAGCGCCAAAACCCTGCGGTGGGGTCAGCGGGTGCCGCAGGCCGGAGCGCGCCCCCTGGCGACGGCCGGGAGCCCCGGCGCTGAGGATGCTGCGGAGGGAGCTTGAACTCCCACTTGGATCTCTGGAAGTATTTCTCCTGAAGCCTTCAGGGATGTAAGCTGTTAGTTGCACTGAAGCCACCATGCTAAGAAGCAGCCCAAACTGACAAGTGGGAAAGACTGATGGCAGGAGGAGAAGGGGACGACAGAGGATGAGATGGTTGGATGGCATCACTGACGCGATGGATATGAGTTTGAGTAGGCTCCGGGAGCTGGTGATGGACAGGGAAGCCTGGCGTGCTGCAACCCATGGGGTTGCAAAGAGTCGGACACGACTGAGCGACTGAACTGAACAAGTGGGGAGAGATCACCTAAAGAGGCCCTAAGACTCAATAAAAAATGAGATGTCAGGTCAGACCCCACCGCCTAACCACACCTCACCCCTAGTGAGAGGACTCCTTGGTGCATGCCAGAGATAAATCTTAAGTGGCTCACAGCAACCAAGCTAGACCAGAACTGTTTTCCCCATCTCGGGGAGGCTTTGTTGCCAGGCAGTTATGTGCCTAAAGTAAAAGAAAAGAAAATGGAAGAAGGAAAAAAGAAAGAGAAAACAAATAGTATTTAAACCCAACAGGTGACCTTATAGCATGCAAGCAAATAATCTGAAAACGTTAGTATATACTTCTATGCAGAAAGCAATTGTGTTGGATTTCTCTCACTTGCAATTGAAAAAAGTCAATTCAAAGTCAGTTTGCCTAACACAATGATTTGATTTCTCAGCAAGATCTGGAGATTGATAATTACATTTTAGCAAGTATTAGTAAAAATTCTTTTGAAAACAACAGTGGACCAAAATCCAAATTAAAAAAAAATTTTTTTTTCTTCTTTCTGCAGTAGCTCCCTACATGTGGGATCTTAACTCCCTGACCAGGGATGGAAACTGTGCCCCCTGCGCTAGAAACTTTGAGTCCTGACCATTGGACTACCAGGGAAGTCCCCAAATGAAACTGTTCTAAGAAAATAAAATTCAGGAATTTATTGACTTACATATGTGAAATGTCATAGGATAAAACTTCAGGAATGGCTGGATCTAGGTGCTAAAATGTTATAGTTAGCAAGTTCTCTCTCAGCTTTACTTTCCTTGGTATTGCTTCACTCTTTGCAGTTTCTCCCATTGTGGGGAAAAAGATGGCCACTGGAAGCCAAAGATGGCCAACAAATTAGCAGTCCTAGCTGGAAGAAACTTTCCCTTTCTCAGTTTCAGTAAGAATTCCATGTATTATACTCATTGCCTTAGCAATTCTTTATTACCCAGGGCCATCTCTCACATTCAGCCCCATTTTCTGATTTTGATAAACTCAGTATAATAGCATCTAGTAAGCATGAGACAAACGGGAATTCTTATCCTGGTGGTTATGATTCTGAATCATTATTGTTACCTATCATCCTTTGTTTATGCTTATACTTGGAGGGGTATGCAGGTACAGTTCCTTTCCAGAAATAGAGAGTAAAGTGAGTATTACCCAACTGTGAACACCCATGGAGTCACCCTTCAGTTTGTACCAGGGCACCTAGCCCAGTGAGTGAGTGATGCTTTCTTTATTGTCCCTCCCTGTTCTATCCTCAGCTTCAGTCTTTTCTACCCATCTGCTTCATCCTAAGATGGCAGATTCACCCTCAAGGCCAACAAGAGGGTCTTGGTGTTGGTCTAATTGTAGAGGGGTGGCTGCAGCTAGTCCTGACTGTGTTACTGGATAGGTTTGAAGCCTTATTATTTTTTTCCCCCCTAAATGTTTGTTTATTTCTGGCTGTGCTGGGTCTTCATTGGTGCTTGGACTTTTCTCTAGTTGTGGTGAGTGGGGACTACTCTCTTCTTGTGGTGCACGAGCTTCTCGCAGTGGTGGCTTCTCCTGCAAAGCACAGGCTCTAGGGTGATCAGGCTTCAGTAGCTGCAGCACGTGGACCCAGTTATAGTGTACGGGCTTTAGATGCCCCATTGCATATGGAATCTTCCTGGACCAGGGATCGAACCTGTGTCCCCCCACACTGACAGGTGTATTTTTAACCACTGGACCACCAGGCAAGTCCTATTTCTAATCATTTCAACTGGCATTCTATCTAGTCACCAATAGGATTGGAGGAAACAGTGCAGACGTGTTTTCTTGGAAGGGAAAAGGGAGACAGCTAACATAATTAGCAATCTGTGGCAAAAAAGTGGTTGACAAACCAATTGCCATTCCCCCTTCATTTCCTTGATCACACCACTCTGGTTTTGTACAAGAAGCTTAGGTGGCCATCTACTTCAGTAGAGGCCCTTTCCCTCCTCTCTGGAAATGAATCTTAATTAGTCTTAAACCAATCATAGTAATGCAATTTCTCTTCCACTGATAGATAGATTAGCAATGGGCCTGGGATGCAATTTCAGTCAATGAGGCAGGATGGGAGGGCTGTAGGAGGGAGGGTTTCTGGGAATGCTGTCCTTGCTCTTAATAAATAATACTTGGAAAGATAAAAAATCCCCTTTCTGCCTCAGGATGGTGTTCTCTGTAGGTGGTATCTGGATCTAGGGCAGGCATCTTATAATTACAAGGGGCAGCAGCAAACCCCCTGAGGAGGAAAGGAAAAGAAGTCACCAGAGCACCCGAGGTTGTTCTAGAGACACTTCATTAACCACTCCTGCAGTTGCTTCCCCTCCAGACCTCCTCTTCTGAGAGATAGTATGTACGGGTTAAGTGATTTTTGAGTTGTTTTCTATTACTCATAGATAAATGTTATTCCTTACATTTCCATATTACTTTGCAGATTTCCACCCCTCCTAAACCGCTTCACTTGATCCTCACAGAAACTCTCTGGAGAAAGGCAAGACATCTTATAAATAAGGAAAGTGATGCTCAGAGAATAGGGGGATGGGTGGCCCTACAAGCAGGTCGGACTGATTTCTAGTCCAGGATTTTTCATCAAACCACATGGCAACTCCAGGTGTGTTGTCCAATACTGAAGGTGGGAGAATTTCTTGGAAAATCCTGGGAAGGGAGAAAAGACACTGCTACTTCACATTTGCTTCAGGTCAGTTCAGATGAATACTGGCCTCTTTATCCCCAGCTCAGTATGTACCAAGCTAAAGTTAATAGCTTACATAGCTTAGCCTCCAGGGTTTACTGCTTTTGGAAGATCTGATTCATGCATGAATCCTTCTTTATTTCAGGCTCAATGAAAAGTGGAATTCTTTCTTTAGTGCCTAGTTTTACTTGCCAGATTATGTTTGTAATTTTCCCACTAACTTCTTGTATGGAGCTGGATTGAAAGAACCTTTGAAGCTCCAACACTCTGGCCGCCTGATGCGAAGAGCTGGCTCATTGGAAGAGACCCTGATGCTGGGAAATATTGAGGGCAGGAGAAGGGGACGACAGAGGATATCGTTGGATGGTATCACTGACTCAATAGACATGAGTTTGAGCAAGCTCTCGGAGTTGGTGATAGACAGGGAGGCCTGGCATGCTGCAGTCAGTCCATGGGGTTGCAAAGAGTCAGACATGACTGAGTGACTGAACTGAACTGAGAAAGAACCTAGTTTTCTGATACTCATTCAGACCGATCCTATTTCAAATCCCCCTTCAGTTCTTCCTCCAGGATACTCCACAGCTCCATCCTGGCCTCAGACCTTTTGTATGTTTCTCCTATTATGTCCTTGCCTCTGATTGTGTCACACATCCTCTTGTTCCTTGGCTCTGTTCTCTCACTGATTCTCACCTTCTACTTTTCCCTTCTTGCTATCTTTCTCACTTCTCCCCTCACCCTTTTAAAAAATTCCAGTACCTTTCCCTTCTTTCTGGTTCCTGTCTCTCACCAACCTGCCTCTTTCTCCTATCTTTACCTTTCTAAGCTTTTAGTCTACTGGTGATTCTTCTTGACTGGATTCACAGTTTTTAAACTTGACCAGTTCTCACAATGTCACCCCCAGAAGTTTAATAGAAATCTTTTTTTAAAAATTTCAGCTTGATTTTATCAGTTCTTAGGTTGATGTTATCAGTAGTGCCAAGAGGTACATTTTCTCTTTGGTAGATTGCTACAGAAATACAGTTCAAAGAATATCTGTTAGGATTTAAAGAGACATTGTAGACACACACTGTTTGATCAGATAATTAACATTTTAAAAGGAATAACAAGGGAATTCCCGGGTAGTTGAGTGGTTGGGGGTCACTGCTTTCACTGCTGTGGGCCCAAGGTCAAGCCCTGGCTGTGCAACGTGGCCAATAAATGAATAAATAAACAAAATAAAAGGAATGACTAGAAATCAAACCCCTGGGGAGCACTACGAGGCAAAGTGGAAGCTGCAATCACTGCCTGACCTGCTTCTTCCTATGTCTGTCTTCTTTCCCATGCTGAAGTGTCTTCTCTCTTACAGGATCACAGAATTTTAGGATTGGAAGCCTTAGAAATCAACCCCTTCATTTTGCAGATGAAGAAACCAAGGCCCAGCTAGGTAGCATGTGTTGCCCACAGTCACAGCAAGGGAGTGCAAGATTCCTGACTGGAACCAGGCTGACTTTTTTGTTTGTTTCTGTGTAAAACCTGGCAGAGTTACTAAAAATCATAAAGAACTAATGAAAAGTACATCAGTTTAGTTCAGTTCAGTTGCTCAGTCGTGTCTGACTCTTTGGACCCCATGAATCGCATCACGCCAGGCCTCCCTGTCCATCACCAACTCCCGGAGCTTACTCAAACCCATGTCCATCGAGTCGGTAGAAGGAAGCAAATCATCACCCCAAATTCAACTTACCGGTGGTTGAATTGTTTTAGTAGGTTTTTTATTTCAATAAAATAAGCTCTATTAGGAATAACGGACATTTCTTTAATGCTACATGTAGCTTCTCGTTAGATCCTGAATCTAATAAAATCTATAATACTCTAATAATTATAATTTTTAAAACAATTATCACATTTTATCTTCATCTTACAGAGGACACTGACTTAGTTTGCAGGTCACTTAGATAGTCCACATAATTTTTTTTCCCTTTAATAAGTTGGATTCAATTTACTCACCATTTGTTAGCCTTTTTAGTTAGAAATTAGGTTGGTACCCAGCTTCTCTCTCCCTTGCTATCTTTGCCAGGTTTTGGTATTGGGATTGTTTGCTTCCAAAACAAGTTGACAAACCTTTGGTGATTTGCTTTCATTAGTCCAAGTTTCAATAAATAAGAACAAACAATTCTAAACTAAGAATGCATTTAACTAGTAAATTTCCCCGCAGAATCTGGGTCTGTAATGTGAAGTCTTAACTACCTTAGTCACGGGGGTGGGACAATGTGGGATGTTTGCCATTAAGTATCACTCACAACATCTTAAAACTTTCCTCTGGGCAACTGTCACGGAGTCTCCCCTTTCTCTTAAGTATTAAAAGAAAATCCTGGAGAAAGAAATCTCGAAGATGGCTTCAGTCTGTTTCAACGTAGAATCCAGCCTTGAAACTAAAGTTCTTTAAAAAGAAGTTTTCCTCCCTTCCCAAATCGGCAAAGGGTAACTGGATCCGCGGCCACGTAGGAGCCTCTAGGGGCCCTAAATCCGGAGTCTCTAGGGGTAGGCAGAGATCTGAGGGTTTGCCTGGGCCAGAAAAGTCTTTCTCTTTTAACTGTGGATCGCAGCCCAATCCCAAAGAATTCTTGATTTCTCCCTCGGGGACTGGTCCCTTTGAACTTCCAGAAGGCCCGCCTCTTCCCCGGGCGGGCCAGCTCACGGGACCCGGCCGGCTCGGGCGGCGCGGGGCGCAGCAGGGCTGTCCTGGCGCGCGGCCGCGGCTCCTCCCCTCCCTCGGATGTGGCCGGGGGGCGGGAGAGAGGGGGTGACTGCCGCAGCCCGGGGAGGGCCGGGAGTCTTTTCCACGTTTGCAGAGGCCGCTGCACATCCAGGCCCGACCCGCGCCGCCCGAGCTCCGCGCGCCCTCGCGGCTCCCAACCGCGCCCCTTCCTCTCCTCGCCCCCGATGGCGATCAGGGCCCGCAGTTGGCGGCCCCCGCCGCCGCCGCTGCTCCTGCTGCTTCTCTGGGTGACCGGGCAGGCGGCCCCTGTGGCGGGCCTGGGGCTGGGTTCGGACTCGGAGCTGCAGATCGAGCGGCGCTTCGTGCCGGATGAGTGTCCGCGTGCCGTGCGCAGCGGCGACTTCGTGCGCTACCACTACGTGGGGACGTTCCCCGACGGCCAGAAGTTCGACTCCAGGTACCGCGCCCCGCGCGCCAGCCGGACCTCCGAGGCTGCAGCGGCCGTTTTCCGGCTTCCCGGTCTCCGGACAGGCCTTTCCCTCCCGACGGACCTCCCCCAGCTCCGCCCCTCGAACCCGCTCCTCCCTCTCTCTTTTCTCACCCCAAAGCTCCCCCGACCCTTAATCCCTTCAGCCTGGGGGTTGCGGGGGCCCTCGAGCCTGCCGGCCCTTTTAACTCGACTGGTGGGCTGGAATCTTCCTGGGACCTTGCGCAGCGGGGTTGGAGCAGATCACCCACTCCTTCTCCGCCCTGCGCAGTAACACGCGCGAAATCTTCGTAAAGAGCTGGCCCGCTAGCAGACCCCCGAGAGTAAATGTTAGTGTCTGCCTGTCTGTCTCCATTCTGGGAAGGCCCTTGAGTGTCAAGTCCTTCATGCCTCTCGATGATGATGATAATGGAGGTGGCGATAGCAGCCGCTAACATTTATGGAGTTGTTACAGGGTGGTTCTCAGTGCTTTCCATATAACGAGCTTATTTAATTCTTAACTACAGTTTTCTGTATAGCTATTATCATTACCCTTATTTTGCCAGTGAGATAACTTGAGCCCATGGCGGCTGAGAAACTTGTTTAAGCGAGATCATTTTGAAACCCGAACAATCCAAGTCCAGGATTTGTACCCATTAACTACCACCCTCCCCTTATGGCCTTGCAAAAAACTCCCTGGGCAGGAGGTAGTCCAGAGCCAGTCACTCAGCTTTGCCCCATGTACGGTGTCCACAGTTCCTGCCCTTGAATCTGCAGCGAGATCACAGCACCTCTCCCAGCTCCCCCAGTTTAGCATTAGGGTTAACGGGCCCCTTCTCCAGCTCCAAGCTGCTCTCCTTCTCCAGACTTTGTTACGGTCCTAGGTCTGTGTCCACACTTCTCTTCCTGAATCACCAGGTTAAGTAAAGAGAACTATGTGTTAACATCTGTTTTGTGCTTGAGGCGGGGCTAAGATTCCTGAGGTTATCTTTTAAAAGGTACTCTTAGTCTTTCTTGCCTTTTAAAAAATTCCAGACAGCGAGTGTTTATACAAAAGCTGGTTAGTATTTGATGTGGCACATAGCAAGCACTGAGAAATATTCATTCTCATATTGTTTCAGTTGCTGCTTCTTTTTCAAACAGGTTCATTGAGATATAATTTACATTCCATACAATTCACCCATTTAAAGTGTATGATTCAATTTTTTTTTTTTTAGTATATTCACAGAGTTGTGAAATCATCACAACTCTCTAATTCTAGAATATTTTCTACACTCCAAAAAAGAAACTCATCAGCAATCACTCCTTTCCCCTCCAGGTCTAGGTAACCACTAATCTACTTTTTGTCTCTGTATGGAATCTTTTGCAGCCTTTGGGTTTGGTTTCTTTCACATAACATTGGTTCATTTATGCTGTATCAGCTCTTTATTCCTATTTATGGCTGTATAATATTCCATATCATATTTTATCTAATTAGCTGAGGGGCTTTTGAGTTATTTACACTTTTTGGTTATTATGAATAATGATGTTATGAACATTCACATACAAGGTTTTGTGTGGAGGTATGTTTTCATCTCTTATGGATATATGCCTAGGAGTGGAACTGCTGGGTCCTATGGTAACTGTGTTTAACTTTTTTAGGAACTGCCAAACTTGTTTTCCAACGTGGCTGCACCGTTTTACAATCCCACAGCAATATATGAGAGTTCCTGGTTCGCCACGTTCTCACCAACACTTGTAATTGTATGCCTTTTTGATTATAGCCATCCTAGTGGATATGAAATAGTAGGTCATTATGGTTTTGATTCATGAATCTCTAATGGTGAATGATGCTGCACATCTTTTCATGAGTTTATTGGCCATTTGTATATCTTCTTTTGCTTCACTAATTAGAAAACAGTTAAGACTTTCCTGCTTATGCTGATGTTAATTAATAATTCCCACTGGAACAAATCATCTAATACTTTCTACCCTCTAGAATGGCAACCACTGTGAGGCAGTGTAAAAGTGAAGAGAGAAAGTGTTAGTTGCTCAGTCATGTCTGACTCTTCGCAACCCCATGGATTGTAGCCTGCCAAACTCCACTGTCCATGGAGATCCCCAGGCAAGAATGCTAGAATGGGTTGCCATTTCCTTCTCCAGGGGATCTTCCTGACCCACGGACAGTGGAAATACAGATGAGCTGTCATCCATTCTGCAAATGTGTATGCAGTGTCTGTCCTGAAGACGGTGTTCCCTCCCTGCACTCTGGCTATTGTCCAGACAATTATACACTGTGTTAAGTACAGAAAGAATAATAGCACACCCTTCTGTCTCTGACATAGAGTTCACAGATAGTTCTTACCTTGTGCCTTTACATATATGAACTACACTGAATTCTTTTAACCTCACAATACAATACCATCTGGGGCTCAGAAAGTTCAAGTAATTTACCCAAGATGATAACTACTAAGTGGTGGAGTGGGGCTTTGAATCTAGGCAGTTTAGTACCAGAGTCTCAAGTTTGTAGTTCACTCATGTATGATGGAAGGATGGCAAGGAGCTTTGGAACCACCTAGAAAGTTTATGTTGTGTGTATTTGTGTGTTTGTGCCTGGTTGTGGGACTGGTCAAGATGGAGTTTGAGGATGTGTGTTAAGTCACTTCAGTTGTGTCCGACTATTTGCGACCCCATGGATTATAGCCCACCAAGCTCCTCTGTCTTTGGGATTTCCCAGGAAAGAATATTGGCGTGGGATGCCATTCCCTTCTCCAGGGGATCTTTCAGAGCCAGAGTTTGACCTGTGTCTCCTGCATCTCCTGCATTAGCAGGTGGATTCCTTCCCACGAGTGCCACCTGGGAAGTTTGTGTGTATCTGTATGTGTGCCTGGTTGGGGGCTGGTCAAGATGGAGTTCTGGGACAGCAGGAATAAAATCTGAGGAGGATTAAAATTTACCAGGAAGAACTGAGGGATGAGGGCTGGGGGTGGGGGTGGGGAAGAAAAGGCGTGACTGGTGGAGGGAAGAGCATATGCAGAGGCCAGGAAGAGGGGGCATGTGAAAGCTGCTTAGATGGCCTGAGCTTGGAGTGGGAGTAGAGGAGCGACAGAGAGGGAAAAAGAGGAGGTGAAAGGAGCTCAGAGAGACGGGGTCAACTTTTGAGAGCCCTCCTCTGTCTGGCTGTGGAGTCTGGCCTTTGTCTAGGGACAATGGGAAGCCATTGAAGAGTTAATCATGGGCGTGAGAGACCAGAACTGTGTTTTATTGTACAAAAAATCCCTGTGGTTGCAGTGCAGACAGTGGAATGGTGGGAGCAGGGTACACAGTAGGTGACTGATTAATGTGTTTCCTTCTAGGGCCCCCATTCCTTTGGGAATTTATGAAGTATATTAGAGCATTTCTTTGCTATTCCTTCACAAAGAGCTTCAGTTCAGTTCAGTTGCTCACTTGTGTCTGACTCTTTGCGACCCCATGGACTGCAGCATGCCAGGCTTCCCTGTCCGTCACCAAGGGAAGATGCGGTACCTTCCCTGTCCATCACCCTGTACCTTCCCTGTCCATCACCAGGGAAGACGGACAGGCTTCCCTGTCCATCACAAAGAGCTTGCTGCTGCTAAGTCACTTCAGTCGTGTCCGACTCTGTGCGACCCCATAGACAGCAGCCCATCGGGCTCCCCCATCCCTGGGATTCTCCAGGCAAGAACACTGGAGTGGGTTGCCGTTTCCTCCTCCAGTGCATGAAAGTGAAAAGTGAAAGTGAAGTCGCCCAGTCATGTTCGATTCTTAGCGATCCCGTGGACCGAAGCCTACCAGGCTCCTCCATCCATGGGATTTTCCAGGCCAGAGTACTGGAGTGGGGTGCCATTGCCTTCTCCACACAAAGAGCTTAGGAAAGCAGAAATCTAGGTGCTTAGGGCTTTGGCTGTTAATTTGGAGGTTTGGCCCAGAAGAAAATGATGGCTGTCAGTCTGACCAGAGTCATAAAACACAAACGCCTTTTCTTTCCACAGAGCATTCTTCCTGCATCTGTGCCTGGCCCGTAGGGGCAGTTGGTGTCTTTTCAGCTTATGGGTATTTGCAGCTGCCAGGAGGCCCAGCCCTTCAGCCCTTGGTCACTGGGTTAGGCATGGTTTCATTTTATTTTGGAGCCTCCTCAGGCTTGTTAGCTTGCTCTGCGGCTACTGTGCTGGATTGAAGGGGAAGATGGCAGCTTCCCGCTGCAGGTTTCTGGGGGGGCTCCTGCTCTTCAGTCCTTGGGAGCTGCTTGTCCACCACTCTTGAGTCAGCTTTTGAAGAGTTCCATAGCAGTCCAAGTAGTAAGGGACTGAAGTTTAACATGTTCCTGTTATCTTTATCAGGCAAAACCAGCATACTGGTCACAGCCTTCAGGCCTGTCTGCAGGCCCCTAAAGTCTATACATTCAATAAGTATTACTGTAGGAACTTCCCTGGTGGTCCAATGGTTAAGACTCCATGCTCCCAATGCAGGGGGCCTGGGTTCAATTCCTGTGCAGGGAACTAGATCCCACAATCTGCAACTAAGAGTTCACATGCCACAACTAAAGATTCTGCATGCTGCAATGAAGATTCCAGATCCTGAGTGCTGCAACTAAGACCTGGTACAGCCAAATAAATAAATAAATATTTTTTTAAAAGTAATAATACATATTACTGTGTGCCCCTACCTGCCCTGTTGGGTACTATAGAGTTGTAGATGCTTGGATCCAGTGGTGTTCAAACTGTACATGCATCAGAATCACCTGGAGAGCTTATTATACACAGTTTCTGATTAGGTAGGTCTGGGATGGGGCCTGAGAATCTGTATATCTAACAAGTCCCTCGATGATGGTGATGGTGTGGTCTAGGACCACATTTTGAGAACCATTGCTTTAAAAGAATCATAAACTCATAATGGAGGTCAGCTTCATTTTATATATTCATTATTCAACAAATATTTATTGAATACCTACTATTCTAGTTGCTTATGTAGGAGAGATAAAACAGACAAAAGTCCCTGCTTCTGATGGTGGATACATGTTATTTTACATTTATCCTAATGCATAGAATATATATCACCAAGAGTGAACCCTGATGTAAAAACTATGGACTTTCAGTGATAATGACATGTCACTGTAGGTCATTGATTGTAACAAATGTACCACTCTAGTGATACACTACACTCAGGATTTGAATCTCTGATTATAAAGGTTTAAGTTTTACGAAATTATAATGTAGGAGGCTATGTATGTGTATGTGGGATTGGGTGCAGGCAGGGGGTATATGGGAAATCTCTGTATCTTCTGCTCAATTTTTCTGTGAACTCAAAACTGCTCTAAAGCAAAACAAAAACGAAAAACTGCCCTAAAAGAACAAAATCTATTAAAAATCCCTACCCTCAAGTCAGGGAGTGGGGAGGGCTCAGAAAACCATTGTAGCTGGCATAAGGAGAAAAGGAAGGAATTTATTGGAAGGATCTTCCATTCCTCCCGAGGATCCAGAATTGTGAGCAGAGGTGACTTTCTGCATCTCTCTGAGGGACTTCAGAGGGGCTGATTCCCCCGACTCCTCCTGGAGAGAGCTCCAGCAGGCTTTCTGTGCCACATACATGACCTCTTTGGTCCAGTAATGCTGACTAACTGGAATCTATCTCAATTCCACACTCCCAGGATCTCTCCCATTTGATTGGTCCCATAGGGAACCTCAACCCCCTCACCCTTGCTATGGGTATAAAGTCACATGTTAAGTGAAAGCGTGTTACCTCATCCTTTTGGCAGGATTGGATCTCAGAGAGGAGCTAGAGGGCTGGGCAGTACCTTGGATGGTGTCAGGGTGGATCCATGGGGCTAAGTGGTGGCAGGGAGACTGGTCAGGTCAGGGCACACTCTCTTAGGCGGGAAGCATTTAAAGTGTGGATCTGGTGCTTCCCTGGTTAACCCGGTGGTAAAGAATCTGCCTGCCAATGCAGGAGACATGGGTTTGATCCTGGATCTGGGAAGATCTCGCATGCCTCGGAACAACTAAGCCCGAGCACCACAACTACTGAGTTTGTGTTCTAGAGCCTGGAAGCCCACAGCTCCTGAGCCCAAGTACTGCAGTTCCTGAAACCTGCACCCTGTGGAGCCCATGCTCTGGAACAAGAGAAACCACCACAATGAGAAACCCTCAAACTGCAGAGTAGCCCCCGCTCTTTGTGCCTAGAGAAAAACCCATGCAGCAGTGAAGACCCAGCACGGTCAAAAATAAATAAATAAAATTATTTAAAAAAAATTAAGTGTGGATCTACATAGGAAACCTTTCTATGGAAAAGCCACATAAAGAAAGAGAAGCTGCCCAGTGCAGTTTTAATAACTTGAGGTAAAGTTCTTTTTCATTCTTCTTACTAGAGTCTTATGCAGTCATTGGTAGGCTGACTTAATGTCCTCTTTGAAAATTTAGTGGCATTAGGACTTCTCTTGTGGTCCAGTGGCTAAGACTCTGCTCAACCCGGGTTTGACCCCTGGTCAGAGAACTAGATCCCACATGCTGCAACTAAATATTCTGTGTGCCAAAACTAAGATCAAAGATCCCAAGTGCCACAACTAAGACCTGGTGCAGCTAGATAAATAATTTTTTTAAAGACTTAATGGCATTGCTTTTAATTTCATTTGTGCATCATTATAAGCAGTGATACATTCATATTGATTACTTAAGTTGGCTCTATTTTACTGAAGGGCTTCCCAGGTGGCTCAATGGTAAAGAATCTGCCTGCCAATGCAAGAGACATGGGTTCCATCGCTGGGCTGAGAAGATCCCCTGAAGAAGGAAATGGCAACCCACTCCAGTATTCTTGCCAAGGAAATCCTGTGGACTGGACAGAGGAGCCTGGCAGGCACCAGTCCATGGGGTCATAAGAGTTGGACATGACTTAGTGACTAAACCACCAACTACTATCGCATTTTACTGGACTGAGAACTTGTGTGAAAAAAGAATTATTTCTAGAGATCTGACATTTTAACTTGTGCAGTTGCTTGAAAACAAAAATCTACAATAGCAGTGTAATGATTTTACTTTCCTTTGCAAAGTTTTTCTTTTAATGATATTTTAATGCACCAAAGACTGTCGAAGCCAACCGCTCACGGGTTAAGGTCTGACCCTCCATGGAGGTGTGAATAGGTGCACTCTTTCTGTTCCTCCTTACTCCTCTCTTCTTTCTCACCTTCTCTCTCTTCCTCTCATTTTTCCATCTGGGTAGATCATTAATAGCTTGCCTTTCCCCTCTGCCAGGGCTCATTAGTTGCTGGTAGAGGTGGTTGTTTGAGGGAGATACTCTTGCTGGAGCGTCTAGGAAGTCCAGAGTCACCTTTGGGAGTAAGAAGTGTGGGGAGCAGGGGTGGGAGGCAGGAACATCAGTTTTGGCCTCCTCACTTCTGAGTTGTGCCCAAGCTCAGTGATGGAATTCAGCCAGGGGAGGGTGTTGAATCTCACCTGAGTCGTCCCAGGATCAGGCATCCAGCTAGGAGATGAGTTTCTGCTTTTGAGCATTTTGTGAGTCTTATTCACCACGGGCTTGGGCAAGGACCACAGTCCTTGTATCCCAGGTGACCAGCCATCTGATCGATTCCGAAACACCAGCAGTGGTTCCTGTGCCCAGGGGACTGGCTCTTTATTAACTTGTTTCCCTCCTGTTATGAATTCTCAAAATATGGCAGTCTCTTTAATGTTCAAGACAAGTTTATTTAGTCTAATGTGAAGCAGTGTGAATGTAATTAATAACACTGTATTGTATACTTGACATAAGTATACCTTTTACTAAAAAGGTAAAACTAAATGTCCTTACCACAAAAACTAAAAGAAGGGACTTCCCTGGTGGTCCAGTGGATAAGACTTTGAATTCCTGATGCAGGGGGCCTGTGTTCAATCCCTGGGTGGGGAACTAGATCCTGCATGCCAAAACTAAAACCTGGCACAGTCAAATAAATAAATAAAATTTTAAAAAAGAAAATGGTAACTATGTGAGGTGATAAGGATATGTTAATTAGTTTAATTGTGGCAATGATTTCAGTGTACACACCTTAAATATGTACACTTTTTGTCAATTATACCTCAGTAAAGATGTGGCAGGAGTAATGTATCCAGTTTTCGTTTGTCTAAACTAAATATAAAATTGCATTTAGAGCAAGCTGTCTTTTCCTTTTATCATTGATCAGAGCTTCAGCTCTGCTAACCGTAGGGCCATATTCTCTTCCCTTTGGTAATGGCCGTTTTAACTTTGCTTCTAAACCTGAGGTCAGAATAATCTCAACCACAGGCAGTATACATGTATGTCAATTTTTGGCAAAAAGTTTTAAAATTAATTTAATTTTAAAATCAATGCACATATACTGAATTTTAAAAGGAGTTAAATAATTTCCGTAAAGCTTAAAATTATGGTTGCTAAGCTACGGGAGTTGGGAAGGGGCTCACAGTGAAGTGTAGCTGTTCTGAATTCCGACTTTCAAACTCCAAGTTTCCTTCTGCCCTCTTGCTCGTCTTTTACTCTGCAGCCTCTGGGCAGCACATGGTGTCTACCTTTGGCCAGATCCCCTTTTGTATACACCTAAATTCTGTTTCTTCCCTTCTGCATCAGTTTCTGCTCTTTCCTTCCCTTTCCATATTCCAAAATGTTGCCATCTTTTGACAGCAAGGGTCCCTGCCCTGGTTTTCTAAGTTCTTTTTTAAAAAGAGAAGCTGAGGAGCTTGAGGAAGGAATGAGTTGTAGGGGCTCTTGAGAAAGGAGGGTGTTCAGTTTGCCTTGTGTTCTTTTTAAAGTTCATCCTCACTACAGATTGAAACCTACATTCGGAAATAGAGCTCCAGTTTGGGATCTTTAAGAACGCAGCCACAGAGGGAGGTAGTTACCTGTCCTGAGGAATAAGCACAGGACAATTTGTGCTTCTGTGCAGCAGCTGAGTGAGTTGAAGATGATGGGTGTTAGGTGATGGCTTCTGTCTTAGTGGTCCTTGGGCTAATTATCTTGAAGAGCTTCACTGGAGGCTGCTGCAGCCACCCCAATCCCCACTAGGGGCAGAGGAAGATAGAAGTGTCAGCAATCAAAGGGTCTACAAGAATGAATGATCAGGGGAGAAAAAATAAGCTGGTGGAGAGGAAAGGGGGTGTTGGATGTGCTGGATAATTTCCATAAAAAAAACCACATTTTTTTTTTTTTTTTTTTGGCCACATCCTGTAGCATCTGGGGTCTTAGTTCCCCTATCAGGGATCGAGTCTATGTCTCCTGCATTGGAAGGTGGAGTCTTAACCATCAGGGAAGTCCCATTCTGGATAATTTCCATTTGCCTTTCTAGGTCCCCTTACCCCCAGTTCCACTTCTTTTTGCTCTGGGAGGTTGACCTGTATGGACCACGTGTGCATAATATAGGTTATATCAGTGACCCCCTTGTAGTCTGGCTTCTAGTTGGGTTCAGCCAATGGGACATCCGCAGGAGATCGGAGGGAATAGGGAGGGTGAGGTGGAGATATTTATTCCTCTGACTTCCTGCCTGTACAGTCATCACATGGGCTGTGTTCCTAAACCAAAGGTCCTAGCTTAGCTTCTGTCAGGTGCTCTGAGCTCCCTGTCTGTCCCTGGATCCTTCAGGCCTGGGTGTGACAGCACTCCCTACTTGTCCCCAGAGCTATTGCACTGTCGCTTAATGTTTCTCTGCACCCTGCCCACAGTGCCCTGGAGTTGTCTACTTTAGGCATATCATCTTGTTTCCTGCAGGACCTTGGCTGGGGCATCTGCAAAACAGCCAGATACTGGGACACGCTGAATAAGTGCTAATTCCAGCGGTCGCAGAAATAATTTTCATGACCAACTCCTGGCAGGACCCTGCACATGAATTTGTGCTAGTCAGAGTGATCAGCATAGACTTGCTCAGAACGATTTATTTTTCCAGATGGTCAGAGTTTTCAGCAGTAGACAAAACTGGCCTTGCATTGTTTGTTAGTTTTTCGTGTATGTAAATTATATATTTTCTTTTGGAAAGGTGTTTTTTGTTTTGGGCGTGTTGCTTAGGCTGTTGTTTAGTCACTAAGTCGTGTCTGACTCTTTTGGACCCCATGGACTGTAGCCTGCCAGGCTCCTCTGTCCATGGGATTCTCCAAGCAAGAATACTGGAGTGGATTGCCATTTCCTTCTCCAGGGATCTTCTTGATTGTCATTAAATGAATAAATTAATGCCGTAAGGCCACACTAGTTTTTGTACACCATCTAGGGAGGCTCTGTGCCTGGAGGGTGAAACTTAGACAGTCCTGGGTTCTAACTTTTTTTCTCATTTGGCTAGTTTTGTGCGCTTGAGAAATTTTTTCAACTTCAAGGGACCTGCGTATCAGTACTTACTGATACTTAAAGTGTTGTATGAGGATTAAATGAGGTAGTGTATAGAAAAGCTTGGGCTTCCCAGGTGGCCCTAGTGATAAAGAATTGCCCTGCCAATGCAGAAGACAGAACAGCTGCTGGTTCAATCCCTGGGTCAGGAAGATTCCCTGGAGAAGGGGCAACCCACTCCAGTATTCTTGCCTGGAAAATCCCATGAACAGAGGAGCCTATACAGTCCATGGGGTCACAAAGAGTTGGATCCAACTGAAGCAACTTAGCACATATAGAAAAGCTTAGTTGCCCCTGTGCCTGATACATAATAAATACTCTCTAAATAGTAGTTATTATTAAAAACTCTCATTAATTTTGGGTTCTGTGAATGAAAACTATAAAGTTTCCAGCCTGAGCATTGTTGCTGTTTGCACATGTTCTGTGCCTGGGAAGCTTTTGAAGCCTAAATTCTGGTCCATTGTTAACCGAAACCCTCCAGTTTGATGACGGTTCAGGGTGTGGCAAGATCCCAGCCAAGTGAAATTGGACAGCTGGCATTCCGAGGGTGGTTTTTTGTTTGCCCTGGAGATGGAGGGCGGAGATGTAGAGCCACTTGGGCACAAAGCTGATCATGCGCTTTTGTCCTCTGGCTTGTTAGCCAGAACTGGACATTTGCTTTCTGTTCACTGACCTTGGAGAAAAGAAGGCAGTAAAATGGACTATAAAGCTAGGAGAAAGGGAAGGAGGGGACAGATCTGACAAAGCTGCCCTGATGGGTGGTGAGGTGGACTGTGCTGCTCTCCCAAGCTGATCATTGGGGAAAATGAGAAAAAGGTAGAAGTAATTTACCAAAGAAGGGCAGCACATCCTAATGAGGTGAATTCCAACAGCTCTTAAGGTTTATTACACAAGCACAGTTGTCCCTCAGTATCCACGGGGGTCAGGTTCTAGGACCCCTTTGGATACCAAAAGCCTCAGATGCTCAAGTCCTTTATATAAAATGGTGTAGTATTTGCATGTAACCAAGGCACTCCTGTATACTTTAAATCATCTCTAGATTACTTCTAATACCTAACACAATGCAAATGCTATGTAAATGGTTGCCAGTGTTCAACAAATTCAAGTTTTTGCTTTTTGGAACTTTCAGAAGTGAAAAAAAATATTTTCAATTTCCAGTTGGTTGAATCCATGAAGTGAAAATTGAGGATACAGAGGGCTGACTGTATTCCATGATCATTTTGAAATTGAGAGAATTAAAGAGAAAATACATTAAGCCACTTGAAATCTTGTACTCATAGCTTACTATAGATAGTATTTTCATGTTTCACCTTGTGGATTTTTCATATGCATCTATATAAATAAATTCAAAATGGGATTATTTTATATGTGGCTCTTTTCACGTGTATGTCCTTCTGTGCCAATGAATAAAATCTTATAAAACTTTTCATTGATGTATAATTAACATGTAGCATTATATTAGTTTTAAGTAAATAACATAATGATTTTATATTCATATATATTGCAAAATGATCACCACACCAAGAGTTAATATCCATTACCATGCATAGTTATAAAATTTTTTTTCTTATGATAACTTTTAGAATTTTACTTTCTTAGCAACTTTTAATAATGCAATACAGTATTAGCTATAGTCACCATTAACTGTATTCACTATACAGTATTTTATTAACTGTAGTTATGTATTGTAATGCTATACATTATATAATTATAGCAGATATCTTTTATTTTTAAATGACCATAGAGAATTTATTATATGTCTTTGTCTTATATACAACCAGTGCCATACTCTTGGACTTCTAAGTTATTTCCAGCATTTTGTTATTATAAACCAAGCTCTGTAGTTCTTTTCTTTTTTTTGTAGTTATTTTCTTAAACACAGTGTCTAAAACCCTGTGGGTGTCTCTGTCAGTTTATAAGGTACTTGTAGGCAAAGTCCATGCCTTGGAATTTTTTATATTCCTCAAAGCCCCTAGTAAAGTCTCCTTATTGGCACCCCCTTGTTGCTGCTAAGTTTGGCATTAAAGAGGATGAGAACTTGGATTGTAGCCATGATTCCATTATTTATTTTCCTGCTTCAGGCCATCACCAGTTAGCGTTTAACACACATTTATTAGTGACTTAAAGATTACTTCAGACTTTCCATCACCTGCAATAATTATGTATAGTAATATTGGTATAATCCTGGGGTTTTCAGAGCCCTTTTCACATTCCTGTATTATACAGATCTTGTGATGGCTATTATTGTCACTCACATTTTGCAGTGGAAGAAACTGAGGTTAAGAGAGTTCAAGTGCCCTTCATGCTACACCACACTGCCTCTTTGTTTAATTTAGTGACTTAGAAGAAGAGAAAGGCAAATTAGTAACAGAAACAAAATCAGGAATCTAGAAAATAGATTGGTGGTTGCCAAGGGGAAGGGGGTGGGACAGGGTAGGAGTGGGAGTTTGGAATTAGCAGATGTAAACCGGTGTATATACAGGATGGATAAACAACAAGGGCCTACTGTATAGTACAGGGACCTAGCTTCATTATCCTGTGATAAACCATAATGGAAAATAAAAATGAAAAAAGAATATATATCCACATACATATATACATATATATGAGCTTCCCAGGTAGCTCAGTGGTAGAGTCTGCCTGCCACTGCAGGAGACACAGAAGATGCGGATTTGATCCCTTGGTCGGGAAGATCCTCTGCAGTAGGAAATGGCAACCTACTCCAGTATTCTTGCCTGGAAAATTCCACAGGCAAAATTCCAGGAGCCTGACAGGATGTAGTCCATGGAATCTCAAAGAGTCGGACATGACTGAGTGACTGAGCATGTGTGTATAACTAAGTCACTTTGGTGTACAGAAGTAATTAACACAGCATTGTAATTCAACTCTGCTTCAATAAAAATAAATTTGAAAAAGAAAGTTAGTATTAATTTGCACATTGGTATCTGTGATGTTGCTCTTAGGCACCAGTTGCATAGAAATGGAGTAAGCGATTCTTTTTTTAATGGAAGAATTGGTAAGCTATTTTGCAACAAACTTGACATATATATTATTTAAGCCATAATATTTGGAGAATGATCTTTATTTGCTTTACACAGCAGTAAAAATGATATACATTGTGTGTTTGCAAGCTCAATCACTAAGTCATGTCCAACTCTTTTGTAACCCCCCTGGATTGTAGTTCATCCGGCTCCTCCATCCATGTAATTTTTCAGGCAAGAATACTGGAGTGGGTTGCCATTTCCTACTCTCTATTTTTTTCCAGAGAGAGTTATGCCGATGCTTAACTGACTAGATTTGCTGACAATATTCAAGGTAGTTTAAAAATCCCAACCCTGCAAGTACTGTCCAGTGAAGACATTGCCTGCATCAGAATAGATATGTGGGTTTGTTGTTTTGCAGGGACCTCACTGTGTCCATGGGTACTTTTTTACAGGTTGGCTTCACTAAGGTTGGCTTATTTATACTCTTCTTCTCTCTCCTTCCCCTTTGGGTCTCCAGCTATGACAGAGACTCCACTTTCAACGTGTTCGTGGGAAAAGGACAGCTGATAGCAGGGATGGATCAAGCTCTGGTCGGGATGTGTGTAAATGAGAGGCGGTTTGTGAAGATCCCTCCAAAGCTAGCCTATGGAAGTGACGGCGTTTGTAAGTGTTTGTTCTGTACTTGTGAAAACATTTGCCAAAACAACCAGAACATTTGCTGGCTCTTCAGTCAGGCAGAATAGAGAGTCTTTTGAAGCTTCAGGTAGTGGAAAATGAGAAGCAGTAAACACTCACACACGGCTGAAATTTCATCTGAAGTTGATTTATTCTAGATATGAAAGAAGTGTTATTAACACAGGTATACTGAATGTTATTCTTGTTGAGAGGAAATTTTTGTTTTTCCTCTTTTGTTTAAGTTTCACTGGGAGGGAGTTCTCTGCTGGCCTAGTGGTTAGAATACTGGACTTTGACTGCTGTGGTCTGGGTTAAATCCCTCGTTGGGGGACTGAGATCCTACAAGCTGCAGGGTATGGCCAAAAAAAAATTTTTTTTTTTCATTTGGAGGGAACATCACTCATTCTGGAATCGTATATGACCTCTTGAGCCCTTCTGGCTTCCATTCACCTTGGCAGCATCCTCGGTGTTTCTTTGAAAAGCAGCAGCTTCTCAGTGTGAGCTCTCTTTATTTTCTAGCTGGTGTGATCCCCCCAGATTCAGTGCTTCATTTTGATGTACTTCTGATGGATATTTGGAATTCGGAAGATCAGGTTCAGATTCACACTTACTTCAAGCCTCCCACTTGCCCTCGGACCATCCAGGTATCTGATTTTGTAAGATACCACTACAATGGAACATTCTTGGATGGGACACTGTTTGATTCGAGGTACGTCCTGCCATTTGTACTAGTATCATTGAAATGCCCCTTAGTTCCTTCTGTCTCATCCACTTTTTATGGCCATGGAGAAACCAGAAAGGGAACTTGTTCCCAAGTGCTCTGTGATTGGGAACAAAGGTGCATACCTGCATTTTCTCCAGGGATGGGTATGAATCCATTGGTCAGCTGAGTTTGAGGTAACAAAGACCTTTTGAAAGATGAGTTAGAAATGCCCTTGCGGTATGGAACTTCTCCCTTTTCTCATTGGTTTTCAGTCACAATCGCATGAAAACATATGACACCTATGTGGGAATTGGCTGGCTGATTCCTGGAATGGATAAAGGGCTGTTGGGGATGTGTGTGGGAGAAAAACGCATCATCACCATTCCTCCTTTTCTGGCCTATGGAGAAGATGGAGACGGTAAGTTCTTCCCATTCTTCAAGCTACTCTCATCTGTCTTTATTCCTTTTGCAGTGGTTGGTTTAACTTACTGGGTGAAACCCACCAGAACTTTTGGTCTAGACTTGCAGTGTCCAATAGGGTAGCCACCAGCTATATTTAGCTATTTACATTTAAATTAAGTTAAATAAAAATTTAAATTCTGTACCTTGGTCATACTGCCACAGTTCAGGTACTTAAAAGCCACTTGTTGTCAAGGGCTACTGTATTGGACAGGCAGATACGGAGCACTCCTATCACTGCAGAAGTTCTGGTGGACACTGCTAGTCTAGGTCAACTGCTGACTGATGGTTAAGATGCAAAAATCTTCATCTATTTCACGGTCATTTTTGTTCTTAAGTAAGCCGTCTGTCATTGCCTCAGAATCTGTAAGCTTAGGCACCAACCTCTCCAGCCTATGTTTTCCCTTCTGTGAAATTAGATTTGAACCAGGTAGTCAAAAGGTTGTAGCCATCAAGGTAGAAATTCAGCATATGCTGCCAGAATTGTCATTTTTTTTTCACTGATTTGTACCTCCTTAATGGGTTTTACCTGTGGCATTAGCTCCATGTGAATAAATGCAAAGTACTGATATAATTTTAGAGGATACATTAATTTGGATTAGTGTTCAGTTTGTAGTTTCACTGTGGAAGCAAATGGTAAACTGTTTACTGGCTGATAGATAGAATTTCTTAGTTACTCATGTTTGAATTTCAGGCACATTTAATTTAATCACACTGACAAGCTGACACAACAATGAGACCTTCAGGCATTTAAACAAGCTGATATATGTAGTTAAGAATAGAAATGAGGCATTCCCTGGATGTCCAATGGTTAGGGCTTCAAGCCTCCACTGTAGCAGGCATGGGTTCCATCCCTGATCAGGGAACTAAGATTCCACAAGCCTCCGAGCAGTGTGGCCAGGAAAAAAAAAAAAAAGAAAGAAATGAAAATGTGATGCTATTTAAGAAGTTTACTGATAGTGGTACCCAAGTTCTAATAACCCCCTAATATAATATTTTCCAAGCTATGTTTCCTGGCCCTAGGTCTGTATACACAGCAGGAGAGGCGTGCCTTCTTTCCTGTTGACTTCTACCTTTGGTACTTAGGATCTGCAGGAAGTTCCTTTATTTTTTTTTTGCTGGTCACAAAACATGTGATTTTTTTTTCCCCAATTATGTATATTAGTTGGAGGCTAATTACTTTACGATATTGTAGTGGTTTTTGCCATAGGAAGTTTCTTTAAAAACCTTCTAAAAGAAAAATATAGCAGCTTGAAAACAGCTACCGTAAATATATCTTAATTCTCCCCTCCTCAAGATATGTTATTATCTTATTGATACTCAAATTGTGTCATCCTTGACTAGTAGAAGTTTGTTCCCCTTGACTCTCAAATCCTTTTGTCTTCATCCACATGTATACGAATTACCAGATAAAATGAGATGCCTAGCCTGATGTGAGGAATATTATTCATTTATTTTAAACAATTACTAATTAAATATTTAAAATAAATAGTTTATTTAAAATAGTTATTTTTAAATGCTTTATACTTTGACATTCTGCTCAGCTATCCAGGCATAAATTTAAGTAGGTGAATTGTATGGGAATTAAATCTCAATAAAGTTGTAAAGGTCAGTTTTCATTGCAATCCCAAAGAAAGGCAAAGCCAAAGAATGCTCAAACTACCGCACAATTGCACTCATCTCTCATGCTAACAAAGTAATGCTCAAAACTCTCTAAGCCAGGCTTCAACAGTACGTGAACCATGAACTTCCTGTGTTCAAGCTGGATTTAGAAAAGGCAGAGGCACCAGAGATCAAATTACCAACCTTCGCTGAATCATCAAAAAAGTAAGAGAGTTCCAGAAAGACATCTACTTCTGTTTTATTGACTATGCCAAAGCCTTTGACTCTGTAGATTACAACAAACTGGAAAATTCTGAAATAGATGGGAATACCAGACCACCTGACCTGCCTCCTGAGAAATCTGTATGCAGGTCAGGAAGCAACAGTTAGAATTGGACATGGAACAAGAGACTGGTCTAAATTGGGAAAGGAGTACGTCAAGCCTGTATATTGTCACCCTGCTTACTTAACTTATATGCAGAGTAATCATGAGAAATGCTGGAATGGATGAAGCACAAGCTGGAATCAGGATTGCCAAGAGAAATATCAATAACCTCAGATATGCAGATGACACCACCCTTATGGCAGAAAGCAAAGAAGAATTAAAGAGTCTCTTGATGAAAGTGAAAGAGGAGAGTGAAAAAGTTGGCTTAAAGCTTAACATTCAGAAAACTAAGATCATGGCATCTGGTCCCATCACTTCATGACAAAAAGATGGGGAAACAATGGAAACAGTGACCAACTTTATTTTTTGGGCTCCAAAATCACTGCAGATGGTGACTGCAGCCATGAAATTAAAAGACACTTGCTCTTTGAAAGAAAAGTTATGATTAACCTAGCTGCTACTGCTGCTAAATCGCTTCAGTTGTGTCTGACCTAGACAGAATGTTAAAAAGCAGAGACATTACTTTACCAACAAAGGTCCAGCTAGTCAAAGCTATGGTTTCCCCAGTAGTCATGTATGGATGTGAGAGTTCGACTATAAAGAAAGCTGAGCGCCAAAGAATTGATGCTTTTGAACTGTGGTGTTGGAGAAGACTCTTGAGAGTCCCTTGGACAGCAAGGAGATCCAACCAGTCCATCCTAAAGGAAATCAGTCCTGAATATTCATTGGAAGGAGTGATATTGACGCTGAAACTCCAATACTTTGGCCACCTGATTCAAAGAACTGACTTGTTGGAAAAGACCCTGATGCTGGAAAATATTGAAGGCGGGAGGAAAAGGGGATGACAGCAGATGAGATGGTTGGATGGCATCACCAACTCAATGCACATGAGTTTGAGTAAACTCCGGGAGTTGATGATGGATAGGGAGGCCTGGTGTGCTGCAGTCCATGGGGTTGCAAAGAGTTGGACACGATTGAGTGACTGAACTGAACTGAAAGTTGTTATAAAAAAGCAAACATTCAGGTAGTACCTTATAATGCTAGAAAAATTTAAACACCAGGGCTTCCCTGGTGGCTCAGATGGTAAAGAATCTGCCTGCAATGTGGGTTTGATCCCTGGGTAGGAAAATCCCCTGGAGAAGGAAATGGCAACCCACTCCAGTATTCTTGCCTGGAAAACTCCATGGACAGAGGAGCCTGGCGGGCTGCAGTCCATGGGGTCGCAAAGAGTCGAACTTGACTGAACAATGAACATTTTCACTTCACTTTCAGGGTTAAGTGAAACTTTAAGGGGTTCTGTTTTCTATTGAATTAAAAGATACTGAAAAGTACAAAAGATTAACATTCTACACACACCCTCCCATACCCACACCTGGGATTCCAAAGGGATTGATCACACCTGGCATTCCAGAGGCCAACTTGGCAGCCCACTTTGAGCAAACTTCACCATTCTTCTGAAGGGAAGGAGATGGGGGAATGATTCTGCAACAGAGACAGCTGAAGGAGCACATGCTTGGGATGCCCAGTGGTTCACTTGCCCAGGCCTTCTCCTTTTATGGCATAACAAATGGCAAGTAAGAGTGTTGACGGAGGTGGTTTGTCAGGTAACTAACTTCCTTTTATCCCAGAGTCCTGGGTTTAGAGTTAGGTATTGGTGGATGTTGAACCTCTGCAAGAAGAGCTAGTGCCCAATAATCTCTTCATGTGGATTATGCCGTTGCACATTTTCAGTAAATCCTCACTGTCAGGAATATCCAAGAGAAGCAGTAGCACCCTGAAATGAGATAGACATGATTTGAGGACTATTTCTATTTTGGATTGTGGGTGGCATTTTCCTTTTCCCCTCTTAGCTAACTTTAGTTTTGTTTATATGTTGTTTTGGATGCATTTAAAGGAGTGAATTTTTGCCTCTTTAAAAAATTGGCTGCGAGTTCCCAGACAGAGAACAGACTTGTGGTTGCCAAGGCGGAGGGCGGTGGGAAAGGAATGGATTGGGAGTTTGGAATTAGCAGATGGAAACTACTGTGTATGAAATGAAGGGGCAACATGGTTCTACTGTATAGAACAAGGAACTACAGTCAATGTCCTGTAGTAAACCATAATGGAAAAGAATATGAAAAAGAATATATATATGACTGAATCACTTTGCTATACAGCAAAAATTAACACATTATAAAACAACTATACGTCAATAAAATAAATTTTTTGAAAATTGACTGTGAGTTCCGAAGAACAAGTCTATGTAGTGTTCTCCAGAACCATATCCGAGCTTTGGAATGTCTGTGATTTGCATCTGTACACAAACAGAAGCCCACGAAGGTATGTATTTGGGTTTGCATGTGGGTGCATAACCACCCACCTAGAGCCTTGATTTGCAAGCACAAGCATAGAAAATGTGGTCACAGAGGTCTCCATGTCATTAATATCGGTTTGCTCCTGTTTCTGAGGAAGTCAGGCTTCAAATTATACCTGTCAGCCCATGGTTGGACACTGTAGTGAGACAGAATGTTCCATGTTTCACCCAAGACGTGAAAAAACATTTACTTCCCTGGCTTGAAAACTTCAAGGAATGTGTAACACCAATGTGGTGGGTGTTGAACTGTAGTTACAGTACTTCCTAAATCTTGTGTCCCGATTTCATCATCTTACTTCATTCCACTCTAGGGAAAGACATTCCTGGTCAGGCATCTCTGGTGTTTGACGTTGCGTTATTGGATCTCCATAACCCTAAGGATGGCATTTCCATTGAGAATAAAGTAGTGCCTGAAAACTGTGAGCGGCGAAGTCAAAGCGGGGACTTTCTCAGGTATCATTACAACGGCACGCTCCTGGACGGCACCTTCTTTGATTCCAGGTGAGCAAACAGGGTCCTTCACTGACCAGAACATCTATTAACTGCAGTTTGCAGCTGGCAGGACCATGATCTGTATACTTGTCAGTGCTGATCTGGAGTTAGTATTTTCATCTTCAGTATAGATTTGTATTGTGTGATACTGAATTCCTTCAAGGGTGTTAGAACAGTCTCCCCGGGCTCTGTAGGAGATGGGTCTGCAGGAAAGCAGGAGGGCTCATGCTCAGACTCCCACCACCCCTGTAGCCTGTGCTCAACAATCCAAGTACAAACCCAGGTCTGGAGTCTGAGACGGGAAGTGACTGGAAGGGAAGTCCAGGCCATAGGATGGAAAGAGAACAGACCTGGTATCAAGAGACCTGGATTCCAAGCCCTGTATGTGGCACATTAAAGCATTTAACCTCTCTGATCTTCAGTTTTTCCCCTTTTGTTAGCTCCTTTCTCAAAGAGATGGTTAGATTAAAGAGAGAAGGTAGGTGGAAATGCTTTGCAAACTTTGATGACTTTGCTGCAGGAACTGTTTGGTTGCATTATGCTCCCATCCTGATACTAATTAGGAGGTTAATTACTGAACCTGTCATTAGTCAGTTTTGTATTGTTTATCAAGCTTAGCTTGCAGTCTTGATCAGGCAACAGGCATTTGGTTTGTGTTGTCTGGAAAACATTCCTTTAGCTTCCTATAGAGCAAACAAGTAGTGACAGCAGTCTTCCTGTCTCTCTGAGGTAAGAGACTTCCTGTTTAATTAGTCATCCAGAAACATTACAGAAGAATTTTTATATGGTGTAATTTTATTTGCATAATTCATTTTTCCTGCTTCTAGGATCCCCTCTTTTAAATTTTTCATTTGATTTTTTTGAAAAAGGCAATAGTTACATTGTTCAAAATTAAAGTAAAATATGCATTAAGATATGTTGTATTAATCATCCCTGCCAACCTTACATCCCCCTCTCCACAAGCCACTTAGAGTTAACCACTTTTATTAATAAGTTTCTTTTCTTATTCTTCAAATGTGTGGATTTTTTTCTAATGCAGATATAATCAAATACAATTGTTATATTATTAATATCTTCTCACTTTATAGAATATAGCATTTAGAATACTATATGCATACATATATAACATTATGTATTACATATCCATACATAACATAATGCTATGTACTATATGCACTATTCTGCCCCTTGCTTTTTTTCACTTTGGGACTATTTCCATATTAATGCATCGAGAGAACTCATTTTTTGTCTGCAGTGAATTGGGTGAACATACCATATTTATTTAACCATTCCCCACTGATGACACTGAGTTGTTTTTATTCTTTTTCTAGAAAAAAAAAAAATTCAGTGTGTGTGTATGTGTGTGCACATGTGTGTGATTAGTCACATATGAGCTTAATTCTGTCTTTTATCCCCTGGAATTATATTTCTAGTTGAAAGGCCATTTTCCTAGTAGATACCAGATTTCTTCCCTTATTAATGGAGCCACAGTTTTCTTAGGTTTCAAACAGATTTCCATTTTAGTATACTGGGATCTAACTCATCCTAAGAACTAAGTAATATTCCATTATCAAGATTTGCCTTAATTTAGTAATCAATCCTCAATGTTTTCTACCTTTTGATGTCCTAAGTAGAGCTGCAGTACTTACTTTTGCAGTAAAATCTTAAATAATATAATTGTTTCCTTAAGATAAATGTCTAGAAGAATCTCTAGATCTAAGGTTATGTGTATTTTTACAGCTTTTGATATAACTACCAAGCTATCCTTAAGGAAGGTTTTACATCACTAAGAATACCCCATTCCCTGCAAACTCAGCAACATTAGGTATCATTTATAAATTATCTTTGCTAATTTATAGGAGAAAAATAGAATTTTATAATTTTAATCTGAATTTCTTTGATTGCTATTAAGGTGGAAATATTTTCAAATGTTTATTTACTATTTGGATATTTTCTTTTGTGATTTACCTGTTTGTGTCTTTTGCCTCTTTTTATATTGAGGATATTGGTATTTGTTCTTTTCTTAATTTAGATCTTGATACATTAAAGATATTAACTCTTTTATGGTTGCATATTGTTGAAGGCATATTGCTTATTTATTTGCATTTTAACTTTGGTTATTGTGATTTTTGATATGTTTTAATATAACCTTTTATGTTATTAAATGCATTCCACATCTACTTTATGGCTTCCTTTATTCTTATGTAAATTCTTACATATATATATTCTGTTTTGGATAACTTACTAAAAGTCTCTCTCCTCGCCTAGGGTATATAAATTTTTACCTGTATTTTCCTCATGCCCTTCTAATTGTTTTATTTTATTTTGTTTTATTTATTTATTTTTTTGTTTTATTTTTTTATCCTTTAAAATATTCTCTATTAGAATTTTTATTTGAGAAACTATTATGTTCTTATTGTATAAGTGAAACAATGCAAAGATATTTAGTAAAATGTCATAATTTCACATCAACCCCTTCCATTTTCACCACTTGAGGCAAATATTAAAAACCTTACACAGACTCTGTCCATGCTTGTAAACTCTTTCATGTTTAAATCTTTAATCCATCTGGAATTTATTGTGGTGTTCAGTATGACCATAAGGATCTAAATGTTTTTTTCCAAATGGTTAGCTAGTTTTTCCAACACTATTGAATAACTGTCTTTTCCTCACGCATCTAAAATCTGAGATTTATTATGTACTAAATTCTTATATACACTTTGGGTCTTAGTCTAGAATTTTATCCCTTTCCAGTGATCTAGTTATCATTCCTGGGCCACTATCACACCTTCAGCTATTGTAACTTCTTAATTTGTATGATAGAGAATATTCTTTTTCTTTGTAAACATCATTTTTTCCTATTAAGTGATACATTGACATGATTTAAAATTCTAGAAGTATAAAATGATAAACAATAAAGAATTTTCCCCCTCTCCTTGACCATCAACCTCCTAGTTCCCCTCTTCACAGGGAACTAGTGTGACGATTTAATAGGTCTTCCATTCATATACAATGAAATACAGATAAGTATGTAGACAGCCTGCTTCCTGGCTGAGGACAATCACTTGATGCTGTCACTTCTTCATGCCCTGTGGCTCTGTGGTCCCTGGCGGGTGCTGAGAAGGAAGAACCCCTCACAGCTCTGCTTTTCATCTCCCTGGCCCCACTGCTGGCCCTCCTCTCTGAGGCCATCATCCTTGGGCTGTGTTTGATGAAGTGACACCAATAGTGAACTGGCTCTTTCAGGACAAGCTTTTTGCCACATCTGCGCCATGTAAGGGTGGGTAATGGGCACAGATCATTGCAGTTCAGTTTGGTAGCAGACCTGACATGTGAAGTTTTATTATTTTATTCTGGAATCATCAGGCTTTGGGAAGTTTATCCCTATTCTCTCCAGGCCCTGGTGGAGATTGGAGAGTTAAACTGCCCTCAGTACATATACTACTTTTCTGGCAGCCCAAATATTCATGTCTCCCATAAACAGGTGTTCTCCTCTTTCGAGAAATTGTTAATTTCTTTTTAATTTTTTTCCCTTTTTTGGCTTTCCTTTGAAACTTTATATTAGAGTAATAAACATGGTCCCCAAGAGTAGAGTCCTGTTTGCATTAGCTCCATCCCTGCGTGGTTGCTTCTTGTAACCTGCATCCAATTCATAACCTGACTAAAGCCAAGTGTTGGAGGGCTTCTTTCTGTGAGCATTTCTGCTGGAAGCAGCTCCCACGCCGTGTGTGGACCCTTGTTCACCATTTCAGGGGAGCATGTTTCCTGGCTTGTCCTCCGGCTCTAGGGTGCCCCCCCCGCCTCTGGTCTGGAGGCCTCCGCGCTCTGGCTGCTTCACGGTACCGACCCCACAGCGGCTGCGGCGTCCCTTGTGATCAAGCTCTTTTCCTCTTTCCCAGCTACTCGCGGAACCGCACTTTTGACACGTACATTGGGCAGGGCTACGTGATTCCCGGGATTGACGAAGGTTTACTTGGAGTCTGCATCGGAGAGAAGCGGAGGATCGTGGTCCCCCCTCACCTGGGCTACGGTGAGGAAGGAAGAGGTGAGCTCTGCGTGCCTTCTAGGGTCAACTGGGCAGACCAATCGCTGCTTCCACAATGCTTGGAGTAGGGCCTTTGAGAGCCGAAGCCTAGAAGCCAAAGTCCAGCCTCAGACTTGAATGCTCAGATATAACTCTAGTTTCTAGAGGTGCTCTGGCGTTTCTCCTTGTTCCCCTGCCCAATTTCCTTTTGGAAAATTTAAAACTATGTCAGAGTTGAAAGAACTGTGCAGTGAATTCCACTTAGATTCACCAGTTGTTAACATCTTGCTATGTATTTATTTTTTCTGTATGTGTAAAACTATATTTTCTCTTTGTTGAGTTATTTGAAAGTAAATGCCAACTCCCGCTTCTTTTGTTGAAGTATATTTGACATATAACGTGTGCATTTAAGGTGTATGTGCTATTTTGTACGTTTATATATTGTAATGTGATTGCCATTGTAGTGATAATGAGCACCTCTATCGTGGTGTGTGTTCAGTCGCTCAGTTGTGTCCGACTCTGCAACCCCATGGACTGTATAGCCTGCCAGGTTCCTCTGGCCAAGGGATTTCCCAGGCAAGAATGCTGGAATGGGTTGCCATCTCCTACTCCAGGGGATCTTCCTGACCTACTTGACCCAGGGACCAAACCTGAGTCTCCTGCATTAGTGGGCAGATTCTTTACCATTGAGCCACCTGGGAAGCCCTTCTGTCATGGTACATAATTACCATTTTTTTTGGGGGGTGGGATAATTGATAATGAGCAAGTTTGATGATTATAATATTGCTGTCTGTATTTGCTATACTGTGCATTATTTTGGTTTTTGTTTTTAACAACTTTATTGAGATATGCCATAAAATTCACCTATTTTTAAGTATACAACTCAATGATTTTTAGTAAATGTATTGAGATGAGCGGTTATCACATTAATCCAGTTTTAGAATATTTGTCACCCAAAGAGCAAACTTTAAAAAAAAAATCACACAGATAATATATGTTGACTTTAGAAAAACAGAGCTCATCAACAACAAAAATTTCCCATAATCTTACCAGCCAGGAATAAGCATTATTAACATTAATAATATGGTAGATGGAATACTGGCCCCAAAGATGTCCATGTCCTAATTTGCAGAACATGTGAATATGCTACTTTACATGGTAAAAGAGACTTTGCAGACATAATTAAGGTGAGATAAGGAGGTTATCCTGGATCATGGCCTTAATGTACTTCCTAGTATCTTTGTAAGAGACCAGAGAGAGAAGAAAATGCTAGGCTGCTGACTGAGAAGATGGAGGAAGGGGCCACAAGCCGAGGAAGGAGGGTGACCTTGAGAAGCTTGAAAGATGGGGAAACAGATTCTCCCCTGAAACCTCCAAAAGAAACACGTCCCTGCCAATACCTTCAGTTTAGACTTTGACCCCTGAGTTATAAGAATACATTTCTGTTGTTTTAAGCCACCAAGTTTCTGGTAATTTGTTATAGCAGCCTTAGAAAACTAATACAACCATAAAGTGGTTGTATACTTCTATATCTTGAGTATATGTGAATCTATCAGTAAAAGGAAATACATAACCATTTACACTAATAAATACTGACAAAATTGTGATCATCTACACATATTACTTTGTAATTTCTCTTTACCTAATTTGTTGTGGACAATGTTTTATGCCAACAGGTTGCATAGAATTTTAATGGTTGCATACTATTCCAAACCATATTTCCTTTCTTTTTTTCTAATATACCATGTTTTGCTAACTTAGGAATAGTTGATGCAGTATTATTTTGCTTTTGGGTTATTTTTGCTGGCTGGCCTGGCTGACTGTACACATTCATTTTGTTAACCCGCTTCTGACTTCTACTACTGTATCATATGGATTTCAGAATTTTCCCAGTTGGATTTGTTTGAAAGGTCTAAGAAGCCCCAGGTTGGTTGGAAACTAGGGTGTACCATGGAGAAATATTTTTTCCCTGACTTAAATTTCTGTTATAAAGCCACAATAAATCATAGCTTACGATCTTAAGATCATTCAGCAGGCCTCACTTCCTGTCCTGTTTGTCTAGTATCTTGACGCTCTATTTTTTTGTATTATGTAAATATCTGTTCTGTATTAAGTCACTTCAGTCATGTCCAAATCTGTGCAACCCTGTGGACTGCAGCCTTCCAGGCTCCTCTGTCTGTGGAACTCTCCAGGCAAGAATACTTGAGTGGGTTGCTATGCCCTCCTCTGGGATCTTTCCGACCCAGGAATTGAACCTGCAGCTCCTACACCTCCCACACTGCAGGTAAATTCTTTACTGCTGAGCCACCAGGGAAGCCCCATGTAAATGTCTACTTCTAGACAAATACATACAGGAATAGACAAATACTTTCAGAGTACCCTGTTTTGTTATGCCCTTAGAACTAATTCTTCCTTTCCCTAAGAAGAATATGCTGATGGAAAACATTTGGTTAAATTATTTTTCTCCTTTTGGCTTTCTCTCAAGTATGAGATAGTTTTGCAAAGAATTATATAAAGTTCTGGGAAGCATTTGAAGTCTCATAAATTTTCTGGGCACGAGGCTGCTTCACCCTGAATCATGTGTTGCCACGGAGGGAGGGGCACCCTGGCAAGTAACACCCAGGTGCTTTTGCACAGGATCTGTCTCTGACCTGTTGGTTAACGAGTGCCTCTAGCCTTCTGCGGGATTTGCACAGGACCTAACGCTAATCACGGAGGGACTGACCTTAGAAGGGTGTCAGGACACACAGGAAGTCTGTGGCTTCCTTACCACATACCACAGGGTGGGGAATATTTGCAGAAGGAAGAAATGCTGGGCTCTTCATGGGTTCTCCAACTCATCAGCATTTCATTTTGTTGCAGTTATGTTCTCTTACAGGGTTGATGGAGGGGAGTGGGCAGGCCTTCTGTAAAGGCTCTGGCCCTTTTTGCTGTCTGTTTTGTTTCATGGGGTTCAGCCCTAAGTTTAGAGCGCCTAGATATGTTCCCAACCCTGAAGTGGAGAATAAATTCTACTGCAGGGTTGTGGAAGCATCACTTCCTCAATGGTTTTCTGCCCCCCAACTTCCACATTACCCTTTTTTTTTTAATTGGAGGATAATTGTTTTATAATGTTTGTTAGTTTCTGCTGTACAACAGCATGAATCAGCTATTAGTATACATATATCTCCCCCTCTCGAGCACATTTTCTTTTAAGCACTCTTTTTCAAAAGTTAAAAGAGAAGCTAATGTTTGACCCATACTCTCAAAGACTTCTCATATAGGAGCTCGTTCAGGCTTCAAAACAGTTCTCAGTTAAGAACAGGAGGCCCAAAGAGGTTGAGTCATTTGCCGGAGGCCACAATAGCTAATTAGTATGGAGCTCAATTGGACCCAGGGCTCTTGCTGCCTGTGGGAAGAATGCCTTTCCATTAGGCTGTGACTTGTTGATACCCATATATGGAGAAGTCCCAGAGCTCTCAGAGGAAACCCATGCTTCCAAGGAGTCACCGAGCTTCCTTCTGGCCCAAAGTGCCAGTTGGCTTTATTTTGTGTCATCCATGTCTCTTCTTTAGGAGGCTTATCTAGTGGAGAAAATTGACGACTACTTTTCTGCATTGGTTATGAGTTTATTCAGAGAGGAGGCTGGTGCCATAATGAAAAGCTGGATTTCAAGTTTGCTGGTAATGGGGAGGAAAATAATTTCCTCTACACTTCTAGGTTCTTCTGGCTGGTCTAAGAATTAAATTGATATGAGACAGACTAACAGGAGAAAATCAAAGTTTAAGGACATGTATATATGGGAGGAATCTAGGGAAACTGAGTAACTCACCAATGTGTCTGAAGCCCTAGCCTTAACATCACCTTTAGCTAAAGACAGAAGAGGATGTTGGGCGTAGTGTTTTCAGACTTCAAAAGGGAGGAACGTGATTGACCTGGAGAAGGAAAAGCAAGTGTTAGGTATACAGATATTTGTTGGGCCACACAGACATTGGGACCTGAGAGAAATTTTAACTAACAGACTGCTAGTTTCCTCCCTGTCTACACACCTAACTCATACTGTCGTTATCTATGGTGATAGCTCCCCACCCGCCCCTACCCCCAACAGTCCTCTATCTACATTCTTTAGGCAGTTAAGTAGGAGATAAAAAGGAGGGTTTTCGTTTGAGGCTTTTGGGTCTTGCTCTCAACTTGGAATAATCCACATGTCAAAGAGATGTTTTGGGGTGGTAAATTTTGCTCCCCTGCACTGGGGAGAAGGGGCCACCATTTATAGGGGGACCTGTCTTCAGGTTGGCTCATCATCAGTTACTAGGGAAACCAGCATCTGGCACAGGCCACGTGTATAGGCAGTTACTAATTAAGCACTGTGATGAAGAGAATTGGACAGTGATGTGAGTGAAGCAGGAACTGATCAAGCAGGGGCAGTACAGAGAGCAAGAGAACAGGCATCTTGAATGTAGTTCAGTCATACAGTTGGCACAGGGAGGTTAAATTTGCATTGGCCCAATGCCATCAGGTCCTTGTCCCTTTCTGGGCTTCATCCGCATGCTTTCTTCAGAGAAGTTAATGGAGCTGCTCAAGATGCAACTTTCTTTTCCACCAATCTCCTACACCAACCATGGCCTGCACCCCTGTTGTTGAGTCGCTTAGTCGCGTCCAACTCTTTGCGACCCCATGAACTGCAGCACGCCAGGCTTCCCTGTCCTTCAGTATCTCTTGGAATTTGCTCAAATTCATGTCTCTTGAGTCAGTGATGCTATCTAACCATTTCATCTTCTGCTGCCCTCTTCTCCTTTTGCCTTCAATCTTTCCCAGCATCAGGGTCTGTTCCCTGGTCGACTCTGCATCAGGTAGTCAAAGTACTGGAGCTTCAGCTTCAGCATCAGTCCTTCCAGTGAATATTCAGGGTTGATGTCCTTTAGGATGGACTGTTTTGATCTCCTTGCAGTCCAAGGGACTCTCAAGAGTCTTCTCCAGCACCACGATTCTAGGGCTTCCTAAATAGCATCAGCTGCTCACTTATAGACCATTTAGCACAGCGTTCCTTAAACTTGGCTGCCCCTTGGAGGGGCAAAACAAAACAACACAAAAGCCCTGGGAAACAAAACAGAACAATACTATGCCTGGCATCACCCTAGTTCAGTTGTTCTCAAATGCTGGTGCATATCACAGAAGAGAATCACCTGACAGGTAAAAGATTACAGAACCAAAGGTGCTGCATGGGAAAAGTCCTGGCCCTTTATGTTTTCACCAAGTTCTCCAGGACATCCTGATAGCACCCAAGACTGAGATGGACCACTGCACTAGATAAGCTAAATCTGAATCTTAAAGGGGCACCCAGGTTTTTTTTTTTCAGGTCATCTTGATTTTTTCTTTTATTCTGTCAATGTGGTGAATTAATTTTTATTGTGGTAAAATGTACATATTTACCATTTAAACACTTTTTTAAGCTTACAGTTCTGTGCCATTGAATATATTCACAATGTGGTATAACCATCACCATTGTCTATACCCAGAACTTTTCCATCATCCCAAACTCTCCATTACCCTCTCTCCCTCCAGCCCATGGGAACCATCATTCTACTTTCTGTCTCCATGAGTTTGCCCATTCCAAGTGTCTCATATAATTGAAAACATATTGTCTTTCTGTGTCGGAGCATAATGTTTTCAAGGTTCACTCCCTGTCGATTGTAAGCGGTAACCAAGATTGCGAAACCACTGAGATGGTTCCGCAGCCACTCACCCCTGTTAGTGTGTGCTGCTTCCTGCAGAGAGCTGCCCTCGGCTCTGGTCTCTGAGCACCTTCCTATGGCAGTTTGCAGTACCTGGTTCCTGTGGAAAAGATCCTGCATCCTGTTACTGCTCACATCAGCAACTCCCCATCACTAGTGAATATCAGGCGCCTGTGTTCTGCTGTAGATGCACAAGCTTCTCTAATTACACCTTGGTGACTTTGGGCAGGTGTCTAAACCTGTGCCTCAGTTTCCTCATCTGTAGGTTGGGAATATATGATTATAATGAGAATTAAATAAACTAATACATCTAAAGCACTTATAAGAGTGCCTGGTAGTTAACAAGCACCTCCCCATTAAGTGTGTGTTAGAGAGAAAGCAGACAAAAAAACAGAAAATACATGGTAGGGGTGTTGGGAGTTGGAAGATCTGTGGGGTGAGGAGGGGCTGTTGATGTTCAAGTATCTCTACTAAATTCTGTTGATAGCTGTGTTATTTTCTTGAACAAGTTATATATGAGTTGGTTTGCTTGTCTGCAAAATGCTAATGAAAATATTATACATTCTTGATTCTAAGTATTACTGTTTACAGATCTTTTACATTTAAATTCTGAAATGATTTGGGAAGTGTGGTTAACAACTGATGCCTCCCTGGAAGCTGTCATTAAATTCATGCAGGAACTGCTGTTCCTGAATTTGTGATAATATTTACCCAACAAGGTTGCTGCAGAGATTTAATGAGAGAATGTCTGTGAAAAATGCTTTGTAAAGTGTAAAATGGGCTTCCCAGGTGGCGCTAGTGGTAAAGGTCCTGCCTGCCATTGCAGGAGATGTAAGAGATGTGGGTTCAATCCCTGGGTCGGAAGATCCCCTGGAGGAGAGCATGGCTACCCACTCCAGTACTCTTGCCTGGAGTATCCCATGGACAGAGCAGCCTGGCAGACTATGGTTCATTGGGTCACAAAGAGTCAGACACGACTGAAGTGACTTAGCGTACACACACACACACACACACACACACACACACACACACTGTAAAACATTATTCAGATGTGAGATAATGTTCTCAAAAGTGGAAGTGCAATAACTTTGTGTAGAACAGGACGTGTCAGAAAGCACTTTGTGAACTGTTAAGTGTAGTATATCTTAAGGGGTGTATATGGGCCAGTTTTAGCTAGGTGCTTTCCCCCATGATGCTGATGCTGGGAAAGACCCTGATGCTGGGAAAGATTGAAGGCTGGAGGAGAAGGGGATGACAGAGGATGAGATGGTTGGATAGCATCGCCAACTCAATGGACATGAGCGTGAGCAAGGTCCAGGAGTTGGTGATGGACAGGGAAGCCTGGCATGCTGCAGTCCATGGGGTCGCAAAGAGTCGAACACAACTCAGCGACTGAATGGAACTTTCCCCCATGAAGTTACTGTTGGTTTTGTTTCTCTCGAGCAGTGGTAGGGCACTAACGTGATTTCCATTCTCTAACTGATTTTCTTAGCTCACCTCTTCTAGCAGAAGCCGGGCAAGTGTTAATTCGGCTGAGCTTTAGTTTTCTCATCTCTGATGAACTTAGCTGTAAGTCTTTCAGGCTTAACCATTGCATGGGGCAGTAGTGCAGTGTCTTGACTTTTAGTCCACACTGTGCTCCTGACTGTGGACCCTGGACAAATCTGTGCCTCAGTTTCCCCGTCTATAAAACTGAGTTAGTTTACATGCTAACAGCGCTTCCAGCTCTGTTCTTCCAGCATCCCTAGGATTACATAGCCGGATCCCTGTGTTTCTCACTGAGGTCTGTGAGGAATACCTGGTGACACCGGGGAGCCAGGTGTCCTGCTACTATTCTAACTGCTTGTGTCTGTCCTCTAGGGAACATCCCTGGCTCGGCCGTGCTGGTGTTTGACATCCACGTGATTGACTTTCACAACCCATCAGACTCCATCAGCATCACCTCCCACTACAAGCCCCCCGACTGCTCAGTGCTGAGTAAGAAAGGGGATTACCTCAAGTATCACTACAATGCCTCACTTCTGGACGGGACCCTGCTGGATTCCACGTAAGGGCAGCAGGATCGGTGGGGTGTGGGCCTGGCGGATAACAGTCGGTATTCCCGTGGCCCCCCTTTCCTTTTCCCCAGATACTCACTGAGGGCTTTTATTTCCATGCCTTTTGCACTGTGTATCTTTAGTGTACATCACTACTCTGGTGCACTGTTCTAAGAGGTCCATCTGAACGATCTCATCTTGTCCCCTTGAAACTGTCTGAAAAGATCTCGTAACTACTGTCTTTAAAAATTAACCCACAGATAAAATCCAAACTCCAGAGTCTCTCTGGAGGCACCTGAGGCTCTCTTGTCAGCTCCGTTCTGCCTCGCCAGTCTCGTCTTCTGCTGAGGTCCATCTTCCGCCTCCCAGGGGTGCCATGTGCTATGGTGCAGGATGTGCACTGCTTTCACCCTTCCTTCTGGCCAACTTCTGCCCTGGTCTAAGCGCCTTCCCTTTTCGCAAGGTCTTTGCCTAGTTCCTAGGAAGAATCAACCGTTCTCACTTCTGTAGTCTCATAATGTTTTATGTATTACCTGCCTTTTAGTTGGGGGCTTCCCAGGTGGCTCAGCGGTAAAGAATTTGCCTGCCAATGCAGGAGACACAGGAGATGCCAGTTTGATCCCTGGGTCATGAAGATCCCCTGGAGGAGGAAATGGCAACCCACTTCAGTATTCTTGCCTGGGAAATCCCATGGACAGAGGAGCCTGGTGGGTTACAGTTCATGGAGTCACTAAGAGTCGGACACAACTTAGAGGTTGAGCACGCACACACACCTTACAGTTGTTTTTGTTTCTATCATTGTTGCTGGTCTGAACACCTTAGATACTCAACATGTTTATTCATCTTTTTACTCCTCACACTTAGCCCAGAACATAATGCAAAGGAAGTATTTTATAAATGTTAATTGAGATGAATCTAAAACCATATTACTAGGAATCAGCAGTGTATACTAGTATCATGCAGGTAAAAGGAGCTTTGCTCCTTATGTATCTGAATCTTTAGATTATCTATGAAAGTGAAAGTCGCTCAGTCATGTCCAGCTCTGCGACCCCATGGACTGTAGCCTGCCAGACTCCTCTGTCCATGGAATTCTCCAGGCCAGAATACTGGAGTGGGTAGCGGTTCCCTTCTCCAGGGGATCTTCCCAACCCAGGGATCGAACCCAGGTATCCTGCATTACAGGGGGATTCTTTACCATCTGAGCCAAGGTAACATGCTATTCTCTTTGGGAAGGAAACATTTTCAGCCTTTCTTTGTGTCTCCATATAAGTACATCCATTTTTGTACTGAGCCTGGCTTAGAATCCTAAGTTTAGTCTTGAGGAGAAAGAACAGCTTCATATAAATATGTGCTACTGCATTTACTTCTATATGGAGAGGGTCTTATCTCCTTCTCACCATCCCTTTGTCTTCTAGCCTCAGGTGACAGAGTGTGGCCAGCTGTGGAGAGCTTGAGGGACATACTCCTCAGAGCATTCTCTTTGGTGCTGTGAGAACTGTTTAATGTATTTCATCAGATCTAAAATGTGTTGGTTGTTAGAAGCATCATTTTATGTATCTCAAGAAACTAAGAACGCTGTCAAAAAATAACAACATGATGTCTGTTGTAAGATGTATCCCAAATCAAGAGATACTAAAATGTGAAAAAATATGCATTATAGAATCAATGAAATATGCTCCAGCTCCTGGGACCCAGATTTACAGCAGAATCTAGCTTACAACAAACCTCACTGCACTAATGATTAGAAACTTGTGCGGACAGTGGGGAAGAAGCATGGCTTTCCTTTGTTCTGGGTTCAGTGAGCGTGTGCATGGGAAAGCAAGGTTAGGACGGTCTGTAAGGCCGATGGCCAGCTGTCACTGCTGGGGCTGACGCTCCTATTCTCGTTGGTGCTCCTACAGCTTTGGAAAGGGGAAGTGGGGGTGGGAAATGAACAAAGGAATTTCTTCTTTGGTGGATCAGGATATGCGTCTCTCGTGGGGTGGGGGAATCCGTCTTCCTGCTTCTGAGGCGTGTTCGGCGGATGCACAATATTCTTACAGAGCATGCAGGAGCCACGTGACGCTCCTTCCTCTTCCCAGAGACTCCATTCTGAACCACCTGAGTCATTTGTGTCACGTGTACCTTGGCACGAAAGAGCAGTGTCTGGGCGTCCCTGCGGGTTCTCTTCTGGGCGGAAGTTTCAGAGTAACAGGGTCGTGGCGAGTGCGGCAGGAGAAGGCTTACCTGTGTGGGGAGGAGCTGCTTCTGGTCCCACCCCAAGCCCGTGAGGGCTCTGTTAGCAGCTTGGCAGGTGCTGCTGCTGTTGCTCATTGATCGGGCCTGGGAGAGTCTGTAATGGACGGGAGAGAGGGGGTCGTGGGTGGAGAGCCAGAGAGGGCTGCCCGTAGGCAGGAAGCAATGGGAAGCGGGGAATACACAGAAGGAATGATGAGAATGTCCGAGACAAAAACTGGCAAATCAAAAATAAAAGGATGACTTGAGGGAAAAGAATGAGCTGGTTTTCAGAGATGACACGTAAAAACAAGTTGCTTGCTTAGAGGGTTCTCTTCATGTGTGTTGAAACTGGCCTCAGAAAAGAATAAACACTTGTTATTTGATAGCTCAATGAGTTCTTGCGTATTCTGTAAGATTTTGAAACCCCATAGTCCCATGGGAAGTTGCCCAGGGTCCCTGGAGAGAGGCAGTGTGAGGGCGCCTCTGTGCTGCTGACAAAGGCGGGGTTGTGTTGGGGTAGGGCAGAGGACCAGCCCTCCCTCGGGCCTGGGGCCGAGGCATCCAGTGCACTGGAACTGGCTTTGTTTCCCTTTCACCCCAGGTAGGACAGATGCAAACGCTGTTTTGCATCTGCGCCCGCAGGAGGCTAGGAAGCCTGAGAACCTGAGGTGAGGCAAAGGGGCGGTACCTTCCTTGTCACCAGCTGGTGATGGATATCAAGGGGGCCAAGATAGCCAGGAGGCGTTTCTTCTTTGGATTTGAAGAATATTCCCATTGCTTTTAGGAAGTGATAGGAATGCATCAATTTGAAAGTAGATTTACTTTCAGTACTGATTGAGGTGACTTTTATTTGAATTCCCTTGGGATTTTGGACATCAAGGCTCATTAAAACCATGGCCCAAGTTAACTGTTATTCTGGAGTCAGAGTGTTATAGGCACAAGCATGTCACACTCTCAGGGCTGTCCATTTATTGAGCTCTTGATGCTTGCTCTCCTCTGTGCCAAGCATATTATATGCTATTTAGAATGTCCTGTGCGATAGCTGTTATTATCTCTGTTTTATAAGTGAGGAAACTGTAAAATTATATTTCTGTCAAATTAAGTGGCAGAACCAGGATTCAGACTCAGGTCTTGCTGAATGCAAATCTGGGTCTTAACTACATTACATATTTTAAAAATTTTCATGAAAATTTCTGACTGAAATTTCAGAACACTGACTAAAACTTAGTGACTTAGCAGGCATTTACGCACATCCCACTTGTTTTGCCAAATGTTCCTGTAAGGTCTTTTATAGCAAGAGGATTCATTGCAGTATGCCTCAAACTCTCAAACAGTTCCTCAGTCGTCCCTTGATTTTCACCTTGAAACCTTTGACGATTACAGGCTGGTTGTTTTGCAGACTGTCCCTCAGTGTGGGTTTGTGCCCTTTTGATTCCACAGGGGTTCTGTATCTTTGGCAGAAAGATCACAGAACTGACATGTTCTCAGGAGGACATGCTCAAGTACCAGTGGGTTGATGGCCTAACCAGAGATTCTTCTGTTTCATTTTCAGGTGGAATTTAGGCAAAACGTATAACATCGTTTTAGGATCTGGACAGGTCGTGTTGGGAATGGATATGGGTCTCAGAGAGATGTGTGTTGGAGAGAAGCGGACTGTGATCATTCCGCCCCACCTGGGCTACGGCGAGGCTGGTGTGGGTGAGTCTGTAACAGTAGTAAAAGGCATCTGGGACATGGTCATTGTTTGTATTTTGTGCTTTTTAAGGTTCTAACACAATATGCTTCTTCCATTTAAAACCCCAACCCAGAAAATCTGTGGTTTTTATTCAAATCTTTAGCATTTTTGTTTCAAAACCCCATGAATTTGGTGTGAGTGCCATGTTAATGGGATTAAGCAGGGGTTTCTATGGAAAAAAAGAACAAACAAACAAACAAACAAAAAAACCCCTTGACTTTTCAAACCCACGTGTGGGAAATGTCACCGAAAGGACTTCCCAGGTGAGCTAGGTGCTTCCTTTGGAAACTGTTTCCTGGGACAGTGAAATGCTGAACCTGTAAGCTATCTAAGGAGATTTCCTTGTGGAAAAGATTGGTGTCAAGTTCTGGAAATACTGGTGGTATGTTGCCCTCACAGCTATTATGGTTTGATTCATGATTTTGGCCAAAATGAACCCTCCTCATGGGGTTTGGCGGGAACCCCTTCTTTTTCAGTTCTTGTACTTCTGCTGTCTGGAGAAGGAGCAGATGGGAAGTGCTAATTTACAGAAGTGATAGGCACTTTGATGTTTTCAAAATTTTTAAATAATTGGAGAAGATATACTCTATGCTATTTTCCCCAATCTGAGAAAAAACACTTAAAAAAATGTATCCTGTAAGACCATACTCCCATGACATATAATTACAATATACAATTTAAAATAATGCACATTACATTTATTTATAGTCACATACTTATAAGTTATTTTGGGCCCATACTATATATTCTGTTCTAGAATTTGTGTTTACAAATCATATCATGGCTCATGATTTTAAGGCATAATGTATTATTCTTAAAGTTCTGTGGTTAAATTTATTCAAAAGTTCTACCATTGTAGTCTCTGCTAGTTGCTTTTAAACTTTTTTTTCACCAAGACACACAGTAATAATTACATTTTATCTCCCAATTAGTGTTATGCATAAGCATACAATTTATACCTAGTATATATATACATATGGGCTTCCCTGGTGGCTCAGTGATAAAGAACCCCCAGCCAGTGCAGCAGCCGAGGGTTTGATTGCTGCTCCGGGAAGATCCTCTGGAGAAAGGAATGGCAACACACTCCAGTATTCTTGCCTGGAGAACCCCATGGATAGAAGAGTCTGGTGGGCTACATACAGTCCATGGGGTCACAGAGAGTTGGACATGACTTAGTGACTGAACAACAATAGTATGTATGGATTTAGTTTTATATTTATATAATTAATACTAAGTTTCATAAAGCAGTATCTATCCTTTCTATGTATAATGTACTCTGATTTTATTCTATCCCTTAATTTAAAAAACGTTGGTCACCATTCTTTAAATTGATTTGAGACTCACTGCCTACAGTTTGGAAAAACCACTTGCTGAGGCTGAACTTTTTTGCTATCACAAGAGATGCCTCCGTCACAAGAGATGCCTCCATCCATGAGGCTGCTGAAGCCTGGGTGTTGGGGTGGGGGGCAGAGGGGCGTGCTCGCTGCCTTGTTGTTAATGCCACCTCCACCCCTGTCCTGTGGCAGATGGAGAAGTGCCCGGCAGTGCGGTGCTGGTGTTTGACATCGAGCTGCTGGAGCTTGTGGCTGGCCTGCCAGAGGGGTACATGTTCGTATGGAACGGCGAGGTGTCAGCCAACCTCTTTGAAGAGATCGACAAGGATGGTGATGGAGAAGTCCTCCTGGAAGAGGTAACTGACCTTGTTGAATAGAAGTGGGGCCCAAGGAGCTCAGGGAAAGTCCCTGGGCTGGGGCACCCATCCTGAATGTGAACCCACTCAGGGTGAGGATACCGCTGCTTGCTCCTTGTGATCTGTAAACTGCACGCTCGTGTGTCAGGTGCTTGCACACACACACACTGAGTCCTCTAAGTCGAAGCTCACAGTTCCTCTTTGAAGAAACTGAGGCCCTGAGAAGTTCAGGGCTTGATTCCACGGCTCACAGATCTGGACTCAGTTCTTCGTTCCTGGGTGCTCACTGCGGCCTGCATAGTGCTAAGTGTTTTTCACATATATTATCTTGCTTGGCGCTCATGACAGCCATGTAATCACCCCTATTTTTCAGAAGAAAACAGCTGTGCACAGAGAAGGTAAATGGCTTGCCCAAGTTTGCACAGCCATCCGGTGGTTTGTAGATGTCTTGATCATCTAGATCCTATCTTGTTTCTCCTGTATGAGACCCCTCTTTGTGGAGCTGGGCAAGAGAGTCTTTGTCTTGTTGCCGCTCTGGGGAGTTTTAGGCCTCTGCCTGTTCCCATCTCCTAGTTCAAGGACATGGCTCCAGCCTTCTCCCCTTCTCTCTTCTATCATCCACATTTCCCCAACTTCTGGACCATTCCCATTAGCTGAACAACATGCTGCTGTTTTCCCTTATTGATGCATCTTTCCATTTCTTTTATTTTTTTTTTGCTTTCTTTACAGCAGAAGCCTCAAGACTTGTCTGTCTTTCCTGCCTCCAGTTCCTTTCCTCCTAATCTCTTTTACACCCAGTCCTGTTGGGTTTTTATCCTACATACCACTGAACTTGGTTTCTTGCTCAGGCGCTGAACCCAATGGTCAGTTCTCAAGCCTACTTTAGCACAGCTGTTTCCTTTTTGAGATGCCTTCTTTTCCTGGCTTCTGCCTCACAGTTTCTCCAGGTTCCTTCTGCCTCACTGGTTGCTACTTCTCCCAGGGCTTTTCAGAGGTGGAGGACCCCAGGCTAAGTCCTGAACTTTGCTCTCCTATCCCTTGAGGTCATCCCTTGGTGACCTCCTTCCATCCTAAGGCTTTATCGTCTTCATCCTGATGGCTTCCAGATTGGCAGCTCCGGGCCTGTCTTCTGTCCTCTTCACACCAAGGTATCAGTTGCCCACTTGACATCGTCATTCACTGAACCCCCAATATCCCCCCAAACTTGCTTCACCTTTCCCATTTCATTCGATGACAGCACTTCCCTTCCAGTTGCTCAGGTGAGAGCACCCAGTCATCTCTCCTCTCTTCCTCTCACAGGCTAGATTAAATCCATCAGGAAATTATTCTAGCTCTTTCTTGAAAATATGCCCAGAACCTGACCACTTCTCACCACCTCCGCTCCATAGCACCTCAGTCCATTGTCCATCACCTCCCGCTTGGACCTCTGCAGAGGTCTTCCTGCTCACACCTTTGCCCCTTACAGCGGCCAGAGTGGTCCTTCTAAAACGTGAGTTGGAGCAGGGCTCGCTTCATCTCAGAACTCTGCAGAAGCCTCCTGTCAGGCAGCATTCCACAGGCCCCAGAGCCTTGTAGTTGTCCAGCCTGGAGACGGCAGAAAGAGCCTGGAGATGGTGACAGAGACATCAACAACTTACTGAACAGGAATCTTCCATGTCTGCAGCAAAGGTCCTGGAGTGACCCCCCCACGGTGTACGGCAGATAGGACATAGCAGGAACCTTTACTACCTGGGGGAGGAGGAGGCTACCATTAACAGGGGAATTAATGTCCTATTGGCTCATGCAGTTACCAAGGAAACCAGCAGCTAGGACAGGAGCCTCACAGGCCCTCAGGTTAAGACCATCATGAGGGCAGATATTTCCCTTTAATAAACTAGCAGGTGGAGCTGTTCTGGCATAAAGAGGACAGCAATCACTAGCGGGGGCAGGGTTTCTTGTGAGTAGGGTGTAGGTGAAGCAAGGGCTGGCCGAGCAGGAAGAGAACAGCTGTGTTGGTTGGCCTGACCATACATCCCTTTATTTTCAAAGTCTTTGCGGTGGCCCACAAGGGCCCCACAAGGCCCTCTACCGCCTGCTCGCTGCCCCCGCCCCTCCATCGACTCTCCCTCTGCTGTGCTGTAAACACACTGGGCGTGTGCCGACCCAACCCGGGGCCTTTGCACCAGCTGTTCTCTGCTCAGCAGACATTCCCCCTAGGTAACTGTCGGGCTTGTTCCCTCACTTCCTTTAAGCCTCCATACATGCTTCTCTTTAGCACTGTGCTTTTACCCTAACCACCAAACTGATACTTAAACCAGCTCCCCTGGCTGGACTCTTGATCTTCCGGACTTGGCTCCACTCTTTTGTTTCTCTGGAGCGTTTTACTTTCTAACTTAATATGTAGTTTACTTACCTTTTAAATGTTCCTTTTTTAGTGTTTGCATTGTATTCTAAATGTTCCTTTTTAATAGTGCATCTTTTCCACTAGTGTATGCTAGAATTACAAGAGCAGGATGTTTTGTTTGTTTATTGATGTATCTTTAGGCTCTCAGCATACAGCAGACAGTAAGTTTTTATTGTATGAATGAATGCATGTTCAGAGGCAAGGATGGTTAGGGGATCAGCTGTAGGTGGAAAACTAAGTGTTGATTTAGGGAAACAGCGATAGTTCCAGTGACTGCTAGGTACTGGCTGCCTGGAACCTAAACACTCCTATAGTCATTTTGTCAGAGGTTTTTATCCTGCATCCAGAGGTTAAAAGCCATCCCTGGTGACTCAGAGATAAAGAATCTGCTTGCACTGCAGGTGATGCAGGAGATACAGGTTCTACCTCTGGGTCAGGAAGATTCCCTGGAGGAGGGCATGGCAACCCACTCCAGTATTCTTGCCTAGAGAATCCCATGGACAGAGGAGCCTGGTGGGCTACGGTCCATGGGGTCGCAGAGTTGGACACAACAGAAGCGACTGAGCATGCACGCTAGAGGGAAAAAGTCTAGATCATATAGCTCAGAAGATTTTGTCTGTTTTGCTGGCTCAGACTCAAATCCCAACCCCATTGTCCCAGGACCGCCCTGTTCAGGCTCCAGCTTGGTGTCTTCGGCTACCCTGTCTCATGGTCTGTACTGCCCCCTTCTCTCTAGTTCTCAGAGTACATTCATGCCCAGGTGGCATCTGGAAAAGGGAAACTCGCTCCTGGATTTGATGCTGAGATGATCGTGAAGAATATGTTCACCAACCAGGACCGAAATGGAGATGGGAAGGTCACGGCTGAGGAATTTAAACTCAAAGACCAGGAGACGAAACACGATGAACTCTAAACCTGACACGAGCCACTTGTGTGATACCAAGCCCCCTGTTGTGGCAGAATGTGCACTGAGGGTGCAAGGATCTCTCAGAAAGGAAATGGTCAGCAGGTAGTAGATGGGTCACATAGCACCTGGGACATAACATCAGGGTGGGCTGATATACATGGTGAGAATTTTAGGCTGATGCCAGTGATACTAAATAAAATCAGTGTGGGGGCCTTAGCATGGGTGGTGTAGAATATTGAAAAGGTTGCATTGTCAGCTATTGTTTTGTGAGTCTTCTGGGTAGGTGGTTTTGTTGTTAAAGGAAAATAGCATCATATAGAAGTTGTAATCATCTTGGAGGGAACAGAAGAAAATGTGTCTGGGATCGCTACATAAAGAGGGTTAAAAATGTTTTTAACTTGCTGGTATTTTCAAAGTGTTCTCCGGGTGGCTAGAAAACAGAGGGCAGGCCCCAGCAGTATTCCCAGACAGCCCCAGGAAACTTCTTAGCAGTGTGTACAAGATGTGGTAATGCCCAGTCTCCACCATGCCTACACACACACACACACACACACACACCCCCACACACACCTGGTAATGCGCACACACACACACACACACACCTGGTAATGCCCAATCTCCATCATGCCTACACACACACACACACACACACACCTGGTAATGCCCAATCTCCATCATGCCTACACACACACACACCTGGTAATGCCGTCTCCATCATGCCTACACATATACACACACTTTTCTGGTTAATCATATCCCACCTTGTTGTGGTCCTTCTATTGGCCAGGTAACTTGGAGGTTAAAAAGAAAATCAGTGGACCAAACATAAGGCATGTTGTGCCATGAGTAGAGAATTTGATTCTTCATTTGTCATGTAAGATTGTCTGCTTTACTCTTTCTTATTCCCATCACTCTAACCCATAGCACCCTCTCTTCCCGCCCTGAGTCCTTTGATCAGATAGATACAAGTAGGGCTGATGGCTCAGCCACACTCGAGTTATCTCACTGTAGCCACGACAGAAATGTCATCCCAACACGTGAGCATAAACAAAGTGATGTATTTCTGTCACCCCTGTGTCCCAGAGAGGGAAGTGCCCTAAGGCCTGGGGGCCTCTCTCTGCATAGGACACTGTGCCTGCTGACCTGTCCTCATGTTATGCAGTGACCACCTTGCTGCCTGTCCTCTGTCCCCTCGTGGTGGTGGCACTCACCCTGAAGTAACTAATGATTTTCCTTTTGAAGTGACTTTGTGTGCCTAATTTAAACTATTTTGTACTGATGTAGCCCTGAAATAGTTCCTGAAAATGCTGTGCACTCATTCAGTGGAACAAATGTTGGAAAACGAATTTTTCATATATAAAATATTGAATTATCAGGTTTTGTGTTTTATTTGAAGGCTCATTTACCCCATGAGAATACGCCATGCCCCCAGAATCCCCTTGGTTAAAAACTCAGCAAGACTGAGTTGAAAGAAGTGGAAGATCACTGTACAGTAGAAAGGGGGTGTGTCTGTCAGGGTCTAGGCTGGAAACATACACTGAAGTGGGACTTCTGAAGAAAAGTGAATGAAAGGACTGTCTACACGAGTGTGGTGGGGTTGGAGCGGGGCGGTGCAGTAAGGATGCCGAGGTACCCATGACCACCGTTGGGCGTCAACAGTAGGAAGCTGTTCTGACACTGGGACTGAAGGGCCAGGGGGAGCCTGGGTGGGGCTGCCTGGTAGGAGTGGGTGGAGGGACACAGCCACCCCCAGAACTGTGGCTGGCAGCAAGCAGAGTGGTGAGAGAGGAAACACTCTTCCTTTCTGTCCTGCTCCCATCAGCTGAAGCCAATCTGAAGCCAGACTGTGAGGAGCTCAGGGGCTGGTGTTCTCAGAGATCAGTGTGTTGGGGTGCAGGGGAAGGTGTAGAATGGGTTAAGGGTTGGGGTTGGAGTGGAAAAATAACTGGCTTATTTAGAGAGAAAAAATACATGTTTTTTAAAGAGCAAATGTTCTGCTTTACTCTTTTTAAAAAAGTATTTGGCTGCATCAGGTCTTAGTGGCAGCCTATGGCCTCTCTAGTTACGGCACACGATTCAGTTGCTCTGTGGCATGTGGGATCTTAGTTCCCCGGCTAGGGATCAAACCTGTGTCCCCTGCATTGTGCAGTAGACTTGCAACTACTGGACCACCAGGGAAGTCCCGGCTTACTCTTTGCAGAAGCAACTTCAGAGATTCTGTATGCTTCTGGGAGGGGAAGGGGGTGCCCATGGCCTTCCCGGCTGCCGCTGCCATTGTCACTAATGTTCCTTAACCCTGTTCTGTGGAGCACACAGCCACGCAGCTTTTTCATTTAACAGAATTCCTTGAGTGCACTAGATAGGTTAATGATCTGTTGAACTGAATTGCCCTTTGGAATGCATTTGGTTTGTGACATCTTTATACTCACATATGTTCACGGAGATGAGTATCTTGTGCTGCTTCTCCACCCTAGATCTCTAGCTGGTCCTGTTTGAATTTCTTCACTGGCTGTTTTCTACAGTGGCAGGTTGGCTGAATAAAAAAATAAGTTTCTCTGGGGAAGTTAAGGACTGTGAGCCTCAGAGCTTCAAGAATGGAAGGAAACTTTAGCTGGTATCTGTTTTTGTATTTAAGCCGCCTGCCTGACTGCTGACCTGAAACACTGGTCTTTTCTGGCCTTTAGATTCAGACTGAAATGCTGGCTCTTCTTGGGTCTTTGTCTTATTGGCTTTTGCTTTTTAGCTTTATTGAGGTGTAATTTAAAAAACTGTTTAAGACATTTCAAGGGTGTGTCATGATTTGACATAAATATACATTGTGAAAGGATTCCCATCAACTTAATTAACAGGTACATCACATTTTTTTTAGAGAACATTTAACTTCTACTGTTAGCAAATTTCAACTATATGATAGTGCTATCAACTGTAGTCACCATGATATACATTGGATTCACAGACCTTATTTATCTTACAGATGAAAGTTTGTATCCTTTTATTTCCCCCACCCGCTAGGCCCTGGTAATCACCTTTTTTCCCCTCTGACTTCAACTTTTTAATTTTTTTGTATCTACATATATAAATGATACCATGCAGTATTTAGCTTTCTTAATCTAGCTTATTGAGTGCCTCCTGGCACTTCCATTCTTTCCATTGCTAAGGGAACATATGTCATTTTGTCAGGGAAGCTGGCCTGACTGCAAAATTATATGTAAGTACTTTAATACCAGGTTTCTAGGAACAGAGTGGCTTTCTTTGAAGCCTTCTTCCCTTGGATCTCTTGGAGATCTGAAGTCTTTTTAGAAAATAAGACTACTACTTGCAATTATTTACTCCTATTTGTGGATATTATTAGAATAGTGTTTGATACTGTGTGATCACCCTTAGTGTTGGAATTTCAGTAGTTTAGGGGAGTTCCTTGCAGCTTACAGTGGCCCTACTTAAATATCATTTAAATGCAGACAAGATTTATACTACTCAAATTTTCCTCTCTGAGCTCTAGTCCCCTTATGGTATCCTCTGTACATTTCACAGGCATCCCAGACTCAGTGGGCCCAAAACAGAGTGTATGCTCCCACGCCCTTCCCAGCACCTTCCATCCAAGCCTGTGCTCCTTCCTCATTCTCTTGGACCCATTTGCTCAAACCAGACACTGGGGAGCACCCTGTTCCCTCACCCTACACATTTAATCCCACAGCAAGTCTTGACATTTCTAAACTGGCAGTGGCTAGAAGAGCCTGTAGAGACTGTTCTCATGGCTTTTATTTTAAAGGGAGGTGACTGACTGAGCAGTGACAAGAAAGCAGGTCAGAACTTTAGTATTCTTTACACTTAGACCACACAGTGTGCTTGTTTGTGGACGCATATTATAAACTCCTTTGGAAAATAGCCAATATGGCAAGCTCTAATAGCAAACACAGGAGTAAAAAGCTATCATTTGATAAGGGAGTCCCAATTTTTTCTATGTGGAAAAGTCCTCCAGGTAATTGACACCCCACCCTGCCTCCATGCCACGGGCTTCCCAGGTGGCGCTAGTGGTAAAGAACCTGCCTGCCAATGCAGGAGACGTAAGAGACTGGGATTAGATCCCTGGGCGGGGAAGATCCCCTGGAGGAGGGCATGGTAACCCACTCCAGTCTTCTTGCCTGGAGAATCTCATGGACAAAGGAGCCTGGTGGGCTACGGTCCATGGAGTCACAGAGCAGGACACGACTGAAGCGACTTAGCATGCACACACATGCCATGCTATCTGCTTTAAAGCAAGAAGCTTGGTTTTGAGTTCCATTCTGGAAATACCTAAGTGGGGACAGTCTACTTTCTGCCACTGTGTGCTTTGTTTAGTATAAAAAAGAGAGAAGCAGTGATGGAGAATACAGATGGGATGCAGGAGAAAGGTTTGCATCACAAGACCTTGCCTCTCTACCACATATGACTGGACTAGACATTACTGCCCATACTGGATATCAGAACTAGCTGGACATGCTTTGTCTGTATCATGGCTCAGATGCTAAGAACACCAACTAGTTGCTCACAGACTGCAGTTCAAGGGCTAGAGTCAGGATCAAACTTATCACAATGGCAAGACTTAGCCTTGTGTAAACCAATTATAGGGCCGCCAAAATTTGGAATGGGAAGTCAGGCTGCAGAGAGGCATACTGGCTCCTAATGCTGAAGTACTCTATTTTAGTCACCATGAGACCCAGCAACATTTTGTCTTCTGCCTGTGGCTGTTTCTGAAACGCTCAGATGTAAAATAAAGTACCTCTTTTACTAATATTTTCACAGGAGGAAAACAATTTTCCCAGGCCCCACTATTTTCTGAAGGGCAAATTAAATTTTCTCTGGAAAAATCTTTTTTATTCCTATAGTGTATAAATCTGAAAATAACCTAAGTAGGCACTATGACAAAGACATTGGGATTCATACATCACACATACATGCAAGAAAATCATGGCAGGCTTTGCGAATGAATAATAATAGTCTTGCCAGAATTACAAAGGCTTTTCATTTCATGTTTATCATCAGTGCTTTGATACAGAACATTCTGTAATGATTAGTGACATGTCGATACCAATGGATATTTTTCAAACATTAACTGCCAATATTTTTTGGTAAATACTGATTTTCACCAAACAAAAGAACTAAATGTAAGTTTTAGGAGATGATTAATACCATCAGCGTAATACACACAAATTATAAAAATGATAATACTTAAAATCATGCACATTATTTCATCATTTCATAAAACTTTTAAATCTTCTATAAACTTTCCCAATGTAAAAAGATTCCTCGAAAATGTCATAATAACATTAAGCTACAAAAGTCACTCTCGAAATGTAGGGGGTTATTTTTCCAATTTTAGCTCTAAGAATTTTTAAAAATTTGTTAAAAAATATATAGTGAGGAGTGTGTTGAGAGAGGTGGAGAAATAGGAACTTCCAGTTGATGGATTCAACAAATCTGAAAATACTTGAGTAATACAGAGGAAAAACTTCAAGAGCAAGAATATATTATAAATTAAAAAAAGTCTTTTAGCCAGATGAACAGATGAGCAGCTCTTTCATCAATTGCACCCATAGGTGAGAGGTCTTCTTGAAGAATGGTTGTTTATAGAATCTTCTGTAAGATAGAATTGGCTACATCCAGTGACTCATCTTTTACTAGAACAATATCATAAGAGTCCATGTACTTTTCTAAAAGCTCATCCACCTAATCAATAATAAAAAAAAAATCACAAAAATTAATATTGCAGGGAGGAGAAGTAAATAATCTCAGTATAAATCTCACTATTACATCAAATCTTTTGGGTAAAATGTAGTAACTTGTTTTCGTAAAAGCTTTGCTATGAAGAAATACTTAAAAATTTTTTTTAAATTCATTGACATACAAAGTTTCCATACAGTGGTTTTTCTTCCAAAATGATTTCTCTCTAGCCCAATGGTTCTCAACTAGGGAGAGAGTGCCCAAGGAATATTTGGCAATATCTAGAGACATTTTTGATTCTTCTGATTAGGGAATGATACCAGCTTCCAGTGGGGAAAGGCCAGAGATGCCTCACTGAGAGGGTATACTCTCCCTCCCCACCAAAACCTACAGCATGCACACGTGCATGTCAAGTCCTTTAATCATCATCAAAGTGAAGGGATAAAGAGCAACTGACATGTTTTTAAAATAACTACTTTCTCAGGTACCTGTGGTAACAATTTTCTACAAGTTTCATTCTAATTTTTTTTTTCTTAAAATTAAATGACAGATCTGTATACTTACTCTATCATTTAGATACCCAATTTTCAGGATGTGTTCCACATTGGCTACTCCATCTGCCATTTTTAAGTCCCCTTGGGAATCTCCCAGGAGAATTATGTTGCTATTGTTTTTTAGTTGATTGAAATATTCTGTATTCTTCAAGGAACCATCATGTTTGTTAAACACATGAATTAGTTCTCCTTTAAATCCTTTGAGCAGCCCCTGTTTAAAATATAAATCCTTTGAAAGAATAGGTTCTACAAGTTCTACTTTTTGTATTTTCACATTCATGATAGGTAAGAAGGGCTCTGAGAAGTTAATGACTTTCTAGGGACCACTTTAAATGTTAAACACAATGTGCCGAAAACCCAGTTTTTACTTTTCATTTGTTTCCTACCCAAACGGTTTCATTATAGGTTTATCATAATATATTGTCTTTCTTAGAACTCATTCAATAACATCACTTCTAATTCACTTTTTCTCTTATCTATAGATACTTAAATGTACAGAATTGCTGCATTAAATTTAAAGAAGTTTTACTACTTATTAGAGTGGAGCTTTAGGAACAAAGTTTAAGAAGCATATATTACTTTTAAAACATGGACACAGACATACCCATGGAGAGATAAGTCCCATAGAAGGCCCACCAACTTGGCCTAATTTAACGAATATATAATACACTAAAGAGTAAATTAAAATGTATTTATATGATTAAAATATTTTCTGATATTAAAATTATGAAGAATGATTTGATATTCTTACATTGTCATCAAAATCCATGAAGTTGGACACTACTTTAACATTTGGGTAATATACACCAGCTTGACGGATAACCTCCTCCAGCACATCACCGATACCAGCCGAAAATATGAACACAGGAATACCGTATTGTTGCAGCTTATCAAAGAAATTCTCATATCCTTCCCTGTAAGATGGAGGTGGGAATTGAGTGTTAAAGAGCAAGATATATCTCCTTTTCACCTAGATGTTAAAAAAGTGAAATAGTTCTACTTGGTTCAATGGCTTATTTATATTCTCATTTCAAAATACTACCAAAGAGGGCTGCTATTGATGTCTATGATGATACTAATACAAGTTTTTCAGTCTGGTTAACTTTTTATCCTACTTTCAATAAATTCTAAGTACATATTAGATGATTTTAGACTTACTTGGAATATGGACATAAATCTACATTTAACAGCAAGTAGATGAACCACACCTTGAAAAACCCACAAACGGTGAGCTAGAAGACCTCCTGCTTGTCATCTTGTTCATCTATTCCCTATTATAGGAAAAGCAGAGTGGCAGGAACTCAGCTGTATTCTCTTTACATCTGGCATCTCTCTTACCTAAGATCTGGCAGCTACAGGTAATGTCTTGATCCTAAAATCAAAACTCATTTCACTCTTAATGGACTATAGATTAAGCTGCCTACAAAGGAATACTTACTAGCTGTCCTCACACTCTTTCTGACAATTTAATGCTTTCCTCCTTAGAAGCAGATCACCTTAAAATGTAGCATCATCAAAAAAAGAAAAATACAGCATCATCATATTTGTCTATTGAGTTGAAACATTTAAGAGGTGGTAAAGAGTACTGAAATTAGCTTAAAAATATTGATATAATTCATGATTACAAATGTTCTTATTATCTGCTAAAACATATTCACCCTTCCTGGAAATAGTAGTTTTCAAGGGAGTTTGTGAATTCAGAAAACAGATCATGTAACAGAAACAATTATAAGCTTAAAATCCTTTTCAAGTTGATTTATAAACTTTCCTTTCATAATCATGTCTTTCAAAAGTATTTTGCTAAAATATTTCAAAATGGTCTTTGTTTCATAAGTTTTTAAGTTAGTCTTGAAATTATCTGTTATTCTAAATTCCTTATCTCACCAAGTGGCATATTTTGGATATGTTTTTGTATATAACATTTTGTTACAGATTATATTAATTAAAAAACACGTGAATAAATACATGACAATAGTTCAAGTCTGTAGACAATTAACAACAAAACATCTGAGAAACTTACTTGAGCATAATGTCAGATTCTTCCACAATTTCTTTAAGTTTGGCTTTCGGTAAAGCCTGTTCAACAAGCAAGCTATGTGATTTGGTATACCTGGAAAGTATAAAGAGAATGTCAAATTATCAAAGAAAAGGAGATATCAATTAAGGCAAATTAAGACTATTATTGGATCATCGAAAAAGCAAGAGAGTTCCAGAAAAACATCTATTTCTGCTTTATTGACTATGCCAAAGCCTTTGAGTGTGTGGATCACAATAAACTGTGGAAAATTCCAAAAGAGATGGGAATACCAGACCACCTGACCTGCCTCTTGAGAAACCTATATGCAGGTCAGGAAGCAACAGTTAGTACTGGACATGGGACAACAGACTGGTTCCAAATAGGAAAAGGAGTATGTCAAGGCTGTATATTGTCACCCTGCTTATTTAACTTATATGCAGAGTTCATCATGAGAAATACTGGGCTGGAAGAAGCACAAGCTGGAATCAAGATTGCCAGGAGAAATATCAATAACCACAGATATGCAGATGATACCACCCTTATGGCAGAAAGTGAAGAACTAAAGAGCCTCTTGATGAAAGTGAAAGAGGAGAGTGAAAAAGTTGGCTTAAAGCTCAACATTCAGAAAACTAAGATCATGGCATCCAGTCCCATCACTTCATGGCAAATAGATGGGGAAACAGTGGAAACAGTGGTTGACTTAATTTTTTTGGGCTCCAAAATCACTGTAGATGGTGATTGCAGCCATGAAATTAAAAGACACTTCCTCCTTGGAAGGAAAGTTATGACCAACCTAGACAGCATATTAAAAAGCAGAGACATTACTTTGTCAACAAAGGTCCGTCTAGTCAAGGCTATGGTTTTTCCAGTAGTCATATATGGATGTGAGAGTTGGACTATAAGGAAAGCTAAGCACCAAAGAATTGATGCTTTGGAACTATGGTGTTGGAGAAGACTCTTGAGAGTCCCTTGGACTGCAAGGAGATACAACCAGTCCATCCTAAAGGATATCAGTCCTGGGTGTTCATTGGAAAGACTGATGCTGAAGCTGAAACTCCAATACTTTGGCCACCTGATGTGAAGAGCTGACTCATTTGAAAAGACCCTGATGCTGGGAAGGGTTGAGGGCAGGAGAAGAAGGGGAGAACAGAGGATGAGATGGTTGGATGGCATCACCGACTCAATGGACAAGAGTTTGGGTAAACTCCGGGAGTTGCTGATGGACAGGGAGGCCTGGCGTGCTGCAGTCCATGGCGTTGCAAAGAGTCGGACACCACTGAGCGACTGAACTGAACTGAACTGAAGACTATTATCTTTATTAAAAATGTTCTTTTGCATGAGAAAAAAAGTACTTCATTCATTGCAATTTTAAATTTAAATTTTAGAGATTTAAGTTCATCACTAATGAATGTATAGCCCATGTGTCTCAAAATGTGATATGCATGTTCTTATCATATTTCCCAGTTCTCAAACTCTGGTTTAGTTTTAATATGTTAATTAGAAAATGAAAGGATACTAGTTGTAAATCTTTCTTTAGTCTACAGAGAAGAACTGAATTGAAGCTAGGGAGGCATAATCACTTCTCTGATGGTAGTAAGAATGAACAGCAAAGCCATTTTTTCCCACCTGTTTGTGATCTAAATTTTCATGAGTAGCCTAAATTGCCTAGTGAGAAACAGAAAATTTTTGCTATGCAAAGTTTTATATATAGGTGCTCTGTAATTACATAAAACCACCTATAATTATAGCATCTCAGTATAATAAGCCTTCAGAACCTCTCTAGCTGATATCTAAAAATCCAGCTATAATATTCCTAGGTGACCCTCTTCTCTGCATCAGCTCCCATCTTTTTAGTGAGCTCATTCTCCCAGTGGTATAAGCTTATACCATTGCTAGAAAAGTCTAATTGATGAACAGTCCTTTCTTTCATCATGTTGAAATAAGTTGGTATAAGCCTTCCAAGTCTAGATTCAGTTCTTTTTGTGCACAGGCAAGTAAAGTAAATAATCTCTTTTCAGTGCTTCATACCATAGATACTGATTAAGTGTGCAAGGTTAGGTAATGGGATTATGAAGACCAGTAACATCATTCCTGTTCTCTTAAACTCCAAAACCATAAGTTGTTGCCTCTCAAATCAAAGCATCATCTCTATTCCTTGAAATCTTCCTCAAATGGGATGGCTTTAATTCCTCTGATTATCTTAGCGGACTCCTATGACACAGACTAAGTTTGTCAACATTTATTTTAATAGCATTCTCCCTGGACTCAACACAATGCTTTCACTGTGATTTGCTTGGAATGCTGCAATTTCAATTAATACGACCAACATCAGAGGTACACTTCTCAGTAACTATGTCATCTGCTGGCTCCAACTGAGTTCAGAGTTAACTTAAATCCTAATTCTTTTTCTTTGCATATTCAGCCACATACACTTTAAAAAAATTGTTTTTAATTTAAGGCTTGAGGGTATGATTTTAAATTTATTCCCACTGATCTTCATCTTAACAAAACAAATTCTAGATTGGTGCAGTGATTAGAGAATCAGAGTTCATGCTGTCATATTTAATCACTGCTCTAACTCACTGGCTAATTTATGAATCTATATATACAGTACAGAGGAAAAATAAACCATTAGTTGTAACTGTAATGTTATTTTATATTTTTAACCCTCCTATCACCCAATGCACACTTACCATTCTACTATATAAGGGTACTTCTCTTCTATAGTAAGAACAGGATCAACTTCAATAGCATAGTATTTTTCCTTTAGTTGTAGTAACTAGAAATAAGTGAATAATTTAATCATTAAGATTACAGAGTTGTCATTAAGATGCTCAGTCTAAGAGAAAATAAAACAATGTAAACAAGTGTTTTCTGCACACTGCTTTATATGGTGAAGATCATGCCTAGCCAATGCATATATCCATTGAAGTGATTTCTGTTGATCTTAGTTTACATGTAACTAAACATATCTACAAGAAGTTACCTTTCTTTTTTTAAATACCTCAGGTCAGTAATTCAGTGAAACCAATAATCAAATTATCACTACAAAAAAAATCTTTTGTTCTCCTATGAAAGTATTAAATTTGATTCATATTTGGAGTCTTATTTGTTAAAATAGACATAGGTAGATACCTACTCAAGTAAAACAGAGAACTGAGGCAGTTTCCTATCAATTTAAGGGAAAAAAATACATAAAACCACAGTACTTTTTTCTATTTTTGTTTGCAAGGCTTGTGGAACTTAGTTCCCCAACCAGGGACTAAACCTGTGACCCTTCCATTGGAAGCACAGAATCCTAAACATTGGACCACCAGGGAATTTCCATCACAATATTTTTGTTTTAATTCCCCAGTTAATGTAAGGACATGAGACTATTTTGGTAATCAATTTAAAAGTTTCTCATGAAAGTTTTATTATTAAAAAGTTATTATTAACTTTTTTTGTTAAAATAAGTTGGGAGCATATAATCCATACAATAAGCCTAAGATCTATTGAGTGTTTACTCTGTGCCAGATATGGCTATAAGAACTTTTGCATCTATTCTTGTTTGTGTGAATGAACCTGAAAAAATTCTCAGCAAAAAGGGTAATGACGTCTTTGAGTAACCCTGGATTATAGTTAGTCTTTACCTTTTCTCGACATTCATCTGTGATTAGCTTACAGTTGTCAATGACATCTAAAGAAAGAAAGCAAACTAGGCATTAAAAAAATACTCTGAACTATATGCAATATCCAGGGATAAACCACAATGGAAAATAATACTAAAAAGAATATATATATATGTGTATAACTGAGTACTTTGCTGTGGAGAAGAAATTAACATAACACTGTAAATCAACTGTACTTTAATTAAAAGATAAAAAAAGAAAATAAATACTCTGATTGATGCTACCAGTAATATAAATAACTTACTATGGTTAACTTAAATGCCAGGTCAAGAAGCATGATCATTACAACTTCTGGTCTTAGTGTTAGAATCCACATGGCATTCCTAGAAAATCTAATGATTTTAAAATCTAAACCTTAGATCTGAAGCTTTTCCCCAACATTTGGGACTACTAAATTAGAAATTTTCCAGAGAAAAGTTATTGGGCCAAAGGGTGTAATTTTTAGTGGTTTTTAAAATAAATTTATCAATGATTTCTCAAATTACACATGTTCCAACAGTAAGAAAGAGAGGGCTAATATCCCTGGTTGTCAGGTTGAGGAGTACTATTTTAAAAATTCACTGCTAAGTTTGGAAAACAAAAAAGGTGTATTATTCCAGCAATACATTTTAAGTTGCTATTTATTTAGTAACTCACTCTTTTACTTATCAATGACACAAAAATTTAGTAATATTCCTAGAAAACACAAAGTATTTGATAAATCTATTTCTTTAGGCTACTTCAAAGTTTAAATTCATTTAAATATTTTCTGAATAAATACACCACATTTGGAGAGAAAATTTCAGAAGTCTTCATTCCTCTTGCAACCAAAACCGTACAGGAAAACAGCCATTTATGTAACATGGGGAAAACAAATCCTCAAAATATAATAAAAAAAGAAGGCCCCTCTCACTTTCAATGTCCACAAAGAAGAAAAAAACACAAGCAATCTCAGATAACATAGGCTAAAAAATGAACCTAATGATTATTTTTGTGAATCTATTTATGATTGCCACACTTACTATGACATGATGGGCATCTTTTTCCTTTGTAGGAAAATCGACTCAATGTCATATCAAAGTCTGTTATTATCTATAAGAAAAGGGGAAAAGGCATTATGAAATCACAGCTACCAAGGCCAGACACTTAATGCATATTTTCTAGAGGAATGAGACTCCTCTAGAGTGTTCTATCCCTGCCCTCCACTGGAGGTTATTCTGTCTCCACTGAGTTTTCTAAAGTAGTTCATATGTCAAGTCTTGAGAATTTCCTTAACTACAGGGTGAACCTTAAGTACCCCAGCACAGTCACCAAATAAAATCTGACTGATCAGTATAGGAATTTGAAACTGCAGGTAATACGGTTACTATTTCTGATAGCAATAAAACATTGCACAATTTCAACCTACTTGGTCAATGTACAAAAATGCAGTGGAAATAAACTATGCCATGCTTTTAGTTAATGAAACTGTACATTCTTGATTTGTCTATTTAAATAAACTAAACAATGAATGAATGAATGATACACAGCAATAGTTTACCAGCTGTTGAAACTTAAGAGACTGAGCTAAATATTTTTTTCGAAATGTTTAAAAAAGGGAATAAGTTTTTAGTGAATATCCAGATTATTTAACTTACATGTAAAACATTCCTTTAAAAAAAGAATTAGAAAAATTAGCTATCTCCTAATAGTTACACATTACTTTGACTACTATGATTTATTATATTAAAAGAACACCTTGAAACTGTCCACAATTTAAAGATTATTAATCATATTGTTAATCAATTTACTTAAGATGGTTTAATACTTAATGCATAGCACTAGTTAGCTGAGCACTTAATATTAAAGAAAAGCTAAAATTATTTTAAGGTTATTAACTTTTGTTTGTTTCCAGTGGGGTATTCTGCATATTTTAGACCAATTCCAGATACATCTCTTAGATTTTACATTCCAAAAGGACAGGCAAAGCTTGTCTATCTAAGCTTTCTTTATTCAGATTGTAGCAAGACATAAAATGAATGAGTCTGCTTGAACATGAAAAATAGAGGTTTAATGCTAAAGGCTTCTTGATAATGATTCACCTGAAGTTTAGCAGCTCCTCCTTTGATAAGACCACAGATAATTTCTTCTACTCTTGATGGGTTCTTGATGTGAACTGAATTTTTCTGGATTTCTGGCATCTAAGAATCAAAGAAATGAATTAACTATTTTAAATTTCTTTTTCCCCAGGTTTCTTTGATACCAAGCAGAGTAATATAAAAAGCTTATATTATTTAAAGATATAAAAGTGTCGAGGCATTATTTTAGAAAAGCAAACCACCATAACAAAATGCCATTTATATAGCCAAAAAATTTTAAAGCACATCAGTTATTTACATCTAGAAGATTAAGACAAAACTACATTTTAAATACATTATCATAAAATGCAATTTTTCTAATTATAAAAGTCATGCATGTTCACAACAGAAAAAAACAGAAGTATAAAAAAGAAAAATTGCCTGTAATTCTACTGCCCAAAGCTAAACAAGTGTTTTAATGTTTTCCATTATTTTCATTTCTATGACTGCAACATGCATGTATATGCACATAGTTTATCTCATTCACATTATATACTTTTGCATCTGGCTTCCTGAAATTAATATCAATGTATTTAATTTGAAAGGCTGCTTTAAGATCTTTACTCCTTTATTGTACTATACCCCCCAAAACTTCATTCATCTTGACATAAATTTTACAATGGATTTATTCCAAATTAAGATTACTACTACATACCAGGCCACCTGGGCTGAGGCTGCTACTTAGGCTGGTTTATGCAGGCTTCAGTTTTGCTCAACAGTTTAACGTTATGCAAACAGCTTATTTTTTCTACCATATCACAGAGAGAATGAAACTGATCAGAGTAAAAGTAGCACCAGCATGGTACTCTTATAGCACAAGAGGACTGGGGGAAGGAAACTACGAATCATTTAATGGTCAGCTCCAAGTATAAAAAGACAATAACTGAACCTCAAATTAAGATTCTACAGTGGCTTGTATCCAGTAAACTTTATTTTATATTCTATTATTATACATGTGTTATCTCCAATATTAACATATTTCATGTGTGTTATGGACACAGTTATGAAAAATTCCCCAGGCCTTTTATCTCTGCTATAAGAGAATCTGACCAGGTAAATCTGTCAGGTCCCATGCTGTCCCTATATAATGGACAAAATCAGAAAATCAGAAAGAAGTTAATATGTCTTCCTGAGATTGGAGGATGAATACAGAAGTGGAGAGGAAACAGAAGTAGGAACATTACATTTTTCTTCATGAATGAAAGGCCTGAATTTATAATACACTTAATTTCAAAAAGCCATATTTTTTAAATAGGGTAGGAGGATAACCTGTAATACAATTAACCTTCATACAGTGATTCTTTTAACTTAAATGGACTTTAAGGTGTTTCAAAAGAAAAAAGGTTATTTAAATCATCTAAATAAATGCAAGATCAAGCAAGTCAATCCTAAAGGAAATGTGTCCTGAATATTCACTGGAAGGACTGATGCTGAAGCTGAAACTCCAAAATTATGGCTACCTGATGTGAAAAACTGACTCCTTGGAAAAGACCCTGATGCTGGGAAAGACTGAAGTCAGGAGGAGAAGGAGACGACAGAGGATGAAATGGTTAGATGGCATCACCGACTCGATGGACATGAGTCTGACCAAGCTCCAGGAGCTGGTGATGGACAGGGAAGCCTGGTGTGCTGCAGTTCATGAGGCTGCAAAGACTTGGATATGACTGAGCGACTGAGCTGAACTGAACTAAATCACTATTTATTTTATTGTGATTTTTTAAACAGATGAGAAAAATCAGTAGGCACGTGCTCCTATATTCCTTTTTTTTCATTCACTAACACCCACTCATTTGTTTTATAAATACTTACCATGTGTCTACTTTGTCAGACATAAGAAGCTAGGGATACGATGCTCATACTGTTTTCCTGTTGAATTTTAGGAATTACTGCTGTCACTTCTGATGCTCCCTTACAAATACCTTAGCAAGTAAATTGATCCCCTGATCAAATTCTGCTCTTACATCTGCCTTAACTGGCAGATGCATAATAAACAGCATATGCTTTATTCAATAACTAACCCATTACTGAAAGCAACAGAGGGTATATGTCACTTACTCTATTTTCACCAAAAAAATGAGACATTTTGTTTTAGTGTGTCCATACTAAGGAAGATGTCCTGCCTCAAGCAAATCACATCCTACAATACATTTGATTTTAAAAAGCCATATTTAAACAGGACTTCTAATTAGGCTGGTTTCTGCTAGGCTATCAACTATTAGATTGGTTTATTTTACAGTGAAAATAAAGAGAACCAGTGGCGAGAGGCGTTCATATTCCTGCTTCTGCACAACATATAACCATTCATTTTCAGTAGTAGTGAACACCCAAACAGTACCACAGTGAAATAAGAGTGATAAAGACAGATGAAAGGGCAGCTACTGTTTCCAGAGAACACAAGAGGGGTGAGGACACAGGTGTAAGAATTATAAAAATTATATTTGCCTTGGATTATACAGTAAAATACCATATCTCCCCTTTTCACAGTACACATATAATATTGCTGAAGTATATGATGAATACTTCTCAAAAACTTGAGACATTAGACGTTTAGACATTTTACTCATTTTAGCACACAGCCTAAGAAATGGGATTTACTGTGTGAAATGTATCAGTGGATATCAGAGGATCAGAACATTATGAAGCAGACTACAGGAGTATGCACTTCATCACCTGTCACATACTTCTGTTACCCCCTCAAATCCCTCCCTCATAGTCCTCTTGGACACAATACACCCACCTGTTTGGTGGTACATAAAATAATGATACTTGAAATTTGAAGGGCAAGTTATTTAAATTGTTTGAAAACGTCCCAGTTTGATTATAATACAATGCTATGAAAAATAAATAAGGGACTAAAAATTTCCATCATTTATGAGCAAAAGAAAACAAATTCATTTTATAAGGTCATAATATAAAATGCTGGGGAAGGAGCAAAGCTTTCCTGACAAGAATCAGGGTATTCTGGCTGACAAGAGCCTAAGCTGAATCAATGCTAAAGATAACTAAGGAAAACCTAAAATATACTTATTCTGGCTAATCTTAAATATACTGTACTTGTACAGATGAAATGAACTCCTAATTACTAGTCTACTTCCACATTCAGAAGGCATGATTTCTAAAGAAATTGATTTCAAAGTTATACAGTTTTGTTTACAGTATTTGTGAACAAATAATGTGATTATTTGATTAGATTATTTGATATTATCTTGTGGCTACACTGAGACAATATACTGCCTGGTAGTCACAGAACTGTCCTAATGACGTCTACCTGTGTATTTCTAATCATAGCTCACATAAGAATGAGTTTGAATTACTTAAGAACCTCTGTCTGAAGCTCTCAGTGGAAATATTTTTCGTTTGTTTTCCAATGGTCAAATATGGTACAAACAGAAGTCTTTATTACGGGTACAAAGGAGTGGGCAGTACAATTTTTGTGTGAGGACATAAAAAGTATAGATTTTTAAAGCCACCTATGCAGACTGGTACATTTTTTTCACTGACACACCTAGATGATTCTTGCTTTATTTTGAAGATTAAGCACTGCTAAATTTGACTGATAGCCATCTCTCCTGCCTAGCCTGTCTCCACATTAAAGTAGTGTAGGTGAGATTCTTTGCTTCATTTACCATATAGTCATTAAGTGTAAGGCACTCTCTTAAGCAACCCTGTAAGAGATACAGAAGTTTGAGTAAGAGATACATCTTATACTCAAATGCATCTTCTCTACCATGGATTGTAACACAAGTAATCCAAATAATAAAAGCATTGTCAAGATGTCTGTATACAATACAAGAGAAACAGAAGAAACTAAGGTTACTTCTGCTGGGGTCAAAGGAGGGAGACCCATGGAGCTGGGCTTCTGGAGAGAAGCAGGATTTGGGTGTGCTGAGACTGGGGAAGAGTCAAAGTACAGGGTCTAATGTGGGAAAAGGATAAATAGCTCTGTTTTTCTAGAACTCGAGGGTACAGCTGGCAACTTAAAAAGATGTTATCAATTTTTTAGAAGAGCACACCAAAGGTAAAAATTATACAAATTCAGACTATAATAAAAATTATTTAAACATGTATCATCTCAAAGGCTTGTTTTCCTTCCACAGTGCTTTTGTAAGTTAACCACATTGCTGGGCTATGCTGTGCTGTGCTTAGCCTCTCACTTGTGTTCCACTCTGCAACCCCATGGGCCGTAGCCTGCCAAGCTCCTCTGTCCATGGGGATTCTCCAGGCAAGAATACTGGAGTGGGTTACCATGCCCTCCTCCAGGGGATCTTCCTGACCCAGGAATCGAACTGGGGTCTCCTGCATTGCAGGTGGATTCTTTACCAGCTGAGCTGGTATCAGGGAAGGTATCAGGGAAGCCCCAACTACACTGCAACTTGCTTCTTAAGCAGACACATGGTAGACCCTGGTAACAACAAATTATATGGTAGGATTTTTTATATCACTTGTATTCATTTTCGGAAAAAAACAAAATCAACTCAAGCAAGAAAATGAGTTTAGACTGACATAATTCAGAGATATTTATGCTCAGTATCAGTAAATCAAATACCAATCATGCAATGGATGCAAAGGTCATGTTCAAGTATTAGATTGAACCATATAAAACTGCCAACATTGGACTGTTATTTCATGTATTAAAGAATCAGCAATTTCATACGCTTCATCCTAAGAGCTCTAAGTACACTGCTGACAAGCTTTATCAGCACTCTGAGTAAATTTTAACCTCCCATCACACACTGGATGAGGAAAGTTAAATGAAACAAGAGATTTACTAATGGTGACACAAAGCTGCTTGCACGCCAAGTTCTGGTTTATAGGTTCAAACCAGAAAAAGAAAATTAGAAAAAGCATGAAAAAATAGAGAAAAGGAAGAACAAAAAGAACAGAAAGAGAAAATAAGAAAGAGATCATGGAGCAGCTGCCCTCTTTAAAAGAGAGAAAGAAATAGTGATTTTTAAAATTTTGTGACTGAATAAAGATGGACATAATTTCCCCCACATTTACAAATAAATCCTACTTACATAAAACAATAATAGAGGAGACTGACGTTCACTGGGTGCTTACCATGTGCTTTTAAGTGCTTTATATATATACCTTTTCATTAAATATGCATCAGGACATTTCAATTATAAGATGAATAAGGTCAAAGGATATAATGTATAACATGGTGATTATTACTATTATATAATTGAAATTTACTCCAAAGGTAGAACTCAAATATTCTCCGAAAAAAAAAGGTATGTTTGTGAGGTCATGGACATGGTAACTAAAGGGGGTAAACTTTCACAATGTATACTCATATCAAATAATCACATTGGACACTTTAAGTAGCTTATAATTTTATTGGTTAATTACATCTTAATAAAGCTGGGAAAAGATACGAATAAGGACAACAGAAGACTGGTGGTTTCATGTGCATTTCTTTTTTAGTATATGTGCTGCCGAAGCGAGCACTCATGTGCATTTCTTAAAGGTGAGATGGTTGCCTGCATTCAAGGATGTCACTGCTAATAAGGACTGAGTTAAGATCTGAAGCCACTTCTGAAGCCAAACCCTATATTTTCCCTACCTCATCCTAATGTGTATAATGCAATGAAAGCTACTGCTGTTCAAAAAGTTTTTAAAAATTAGTTAAATGCTCGTCATTTTAATTCAGAGGCCTAAGATAAAAGATCACATGTTGTATGATGTAACTGTGCTGTTACTGAGCAAGGAAAATTTAGCACAAAAAAGGAATGGGGTAATCATTTTATCTGCTGAAAAACATTTTAATGCACATTATATTTCAAGCAAAAAAAATTCCAAGGAAATTCAACAAGTATTTGAAGTTCTGTTGCGTGTCTAACATTGTGAAGAAAGGTCTGTGTAAAGTTACAGTCCCTTAATTAATTATCTGATTAAAGACAGAGGTAAGAGTGGTGCAGATTCACCATTAATAGAACTGGAAACAGTCAAATACCCACCATTTTCACATGTACGGCAGAGTCTTGATTAAGCATTTCTTGATTATCCAATCTTCTGGATTTTCCCAGGTGATGTCACAGTAAAAGAGAGAGAAAAAAGGTACATGTGACACACAGACATTTCAGGCTCTTCCTGTATGTTAATACACTTTTGGTTTGACTGAAATACTAAGTTACTGAAGGCAGCTTTTTTCTTTCCTAAGAAGCTCAGCAAAGATTTTACTCTATCTCACAAAGTTTTGGGCTAAAAATTTTGTACGGAGAACTTGCAGCTCTCCTATAAGAACTTATATGGTTTAATAAGATTTGAATAAAGAGTTAAAGTGAAGTATATATTTGGAAAAAAATGTTTTATTGCATGAGCACTTTATCAACATCTTCTCTACATGTAAGGATGAAGTTTGTGGGAAAATCATGCATTATTAATCCTGAATCAGTGAAGAAATATACAAACAGAATGTAAGGAGAAACATAATCCACAGAAGTCAGATTTATTCTTCAACTTTTTCATATTAAAATCTTTAATTTTGTGAAAAGCTGTGACTAAGATTTGACTTGTGTTTGAATCTAGCATAGTATCTGGCACAAAATAGGTTAAGTGATAGTGTTTAACTGAATGATCATTTAAGGGTTTTGGGTAAGACATCTTATTATACTAAGTTTCATTTTTGCAGTATAAATCTTAAGGGAAATTATTTATTTTTGCTCCTCAAATGACTCTACTTTCTTTATTCTAGGTAAGCAAAATTTTATAATGAAAGCACTATTTAAACAGGGTAAGTTAGCTGAGAGGAAAAAACTGACTTTTTCTTAGACTCTGGTAACAGAAGTTGAACATTAGATGAATGTTCTTTATAATTAAAACATGTGTAGCAGATATAAAAAAATTCTGAAATTCTAAAACCCTTTCCCTATTCCACTTAAAGTACATAAAATTGGGAAATATCTTACTTGAAAAAGTGTTTCCCACCCCTCTCAGAAGGGCTGCTAGTAAGTCGATGATCTTATAATTGATGGCATCTTAGAGTTGATAAACAATATTTAAATAGTAGGATACCTCCATTTTTTCACATGTGAAAAATATTGTCATTGAAATTGCCTAGCAAGTCTGTTTCTTCATTTAGGGAATCCAAACTATAAACTATGAAATGCTTATGGCTTTTCTTCAATGTTTAATATCTGAAAAGGGTTTCTAGGTTTCTCAGAAGGCACTATTTAAATAAAACCATTTTATTAGCTTGAAAAAAAAGAAAGAGAATGTGAAAAAGTACAGTGACGCTTTAAAAAAAAAAATTACATATTCTGACACATTTGAAAAACCTAAAAGAAACAATTCAAGCAGTGAAGAATACATTTTACTATCTGGGAATCTAAAATCTTTGGTTAGGTGTAGCCCAGCAGACCCAATCCCTCTCTACTCTCCATCCTCAACTATGGCTCTTTTTGGAGCTTTCATTCATGTTCAGCAGAAAAGGAAAGGGAGAAAAAAAAAAGCCAGTGTCAGTAGGTAAGAAAGTTAATCATCTTTCTCATGACCTCCATTAATTTTATTTAAACAAAATACAAATTAAACAAAGAGTTATCAGAAATTTGATTTGATAATAAGTAAAAAGGCCAACTTTAGGACTAAGCAAACCTAAATAGCTTACTAGATACTACATAAATCTCAAGTGACAATATTTCATTCTTCCTAGTCCTCAATGGCAATCTGACCAGAATTTATTCTTTTTTTTTTTTTTTTTCAGAATTTATTCTTATTCAAAGATAATCTCACACAAGTGATACTCTAGTCCTAATAGAAAAATCACTATCATTACAGAAGTGTACCGACTAAGGTATAAATGTCAGCATTCCGGCAGTACTCTAAGGAAGACACTGAAAATTAGGGCAGAGTATTTTTAAACCAATAGGCTTGTAAACCTATACTTGGTATATAAAGTTCTGGCTTACTTTGCCAGCAGTCATCTGTTGCAGATGCTTCAAGAGAAGAGTTGCTGAAAAAAACAAATCGAGTGCAGAAGACTTGTTCAAATATAGAAAATATTACCCTTGAACTATGAACTTCTAAGAAAGTTTTGAAGTTTCAAAGTATTGGGAATCTTTAAATGTGGACTGGAAAATGTGGAAACTGGAAAAAAAATTACTTTGTGTTCTTTTGCTATGAGTTTAAGGTCTCTACTGTAACAGTGTTCGTTACAAGGAATATGTAGGACAAGGCTAAAGACTGAAGCGAGAGGTAAGAAGAACTTCACTTGCATAGCATAAACTTGAGAACTGACAAGTTTTAGCTATTGTGGTATTTCATTCTGAGATGAATATTTTTACCCCTTGAAATTATTTATAAATCAATGAAAATTTCTGTATCAAGTGAAACATTTGATTTGCCTTTATACAGTTTTAAAGTATCTGAATGCAAATTGAATACTTTTAAAGGCCCTTTTGACTGTCTTAGAGTAAAGCGAAAAAATATTAAAATTTATTGATATTATTAGCTTAAAAAGCTGTGATTCTGCTTTAAGTATGCTACTTTCAGAAACATTTAAACTATACAATAAAGTAATGAAATTTTGAACGATAAACTGTATACTACTTATATTAAGGTATGTATTACTACAATATGGACAGGGTATCAGCAACAGTCCTAAAAATCTTACTGCATATCTCTGGCAACATACATTACTTGTCCTAAGCTTGGGTTTTTAATAATAACACTTAGGGTGATCAGCACATGGAAGATCGAACTATAAATTCATTATTTGTAAAACATTATAAAATCAGTTTCTTGGAGGGCATTTAAAGAATTCTCCCTGATTAGATTTTCAAGGCAGCAGTAAAAAAATAGCAACAATAAAAAGTAAAAACTGGAAAGTGAAACTGTCTCTTGATACAAACAAAAAACAAAAATGAAACTGAATAGCAAAAGGTGGGAGAGTAGAAGAAGGTGGTAGAAGAAAACAGATTTCAAAGGTTATTTAAAAATTGGAAATTTATGCCAATTTTCTTAAATGGCAAAACGTGGCTTCTCAGAATTTTATAGATACTTATGAAAATCCACAATCTCAGAGCTTAGAATGTCTTCATCTACCCTCCACACCTCCTCTGCCCTACTGCCTAATACTGTTTTTCAAGATAAGAAAACCAAGGCACAGGGAAAATAGGTAATTTATACTGATTACCCTCAGAATACTCTTGAGTTACTCTGTCCTTCAATTTGTCCTACAACAACAGCATAGGTAGTAAACAATATCCAGAGGTGTAGGGCTTGGATACAGGCTGCCAATAAAAACCAAGTAAACTACCTTTAAGAAATGATCTGCTGCATTAGCTAACTATAAAAAATAAGGCAAATTCAATTATTTAAATCTCAGTTAACCACACCATTCTAGGCTGTTTAGTAATACATATGTTTGAATCGATGGTAATGTATATGTTTGAATCTTAATTTTCATCATATGGTGTTTTATAATCCTTTCATACAGTAATCCAGCTTTTATCAATTTATAAAACATAACTATTATAAATCCATTCCATGATATCCTGGATAAAGCTTATAGGCACAAAATAAAAATTAATTATCTTTATTATTAGCAATAATAAAAAGTTCCTAATCCTAGGTACACAAATCATGTGGCTACCAGCAAAACTGAGTCACACAACAACTAAATGAACAACAAGATTGGATTTTTTCTTCCCCCTGAAAAGAGACTTCTGAGGGTACATGGCTTTTTCTTAACATCTACGTGTGAAACAAGAAGCTCTTAAAATTAGGTCCTACAAATGAGCACTTCTGAGACCCAAGACACTGCAAGGTTTTCCATATTCATATCTTTGCAAACGATAAAGATGTTTTGTGTTACACGGGATCATTCTATTTTAATTTACTTAATTTGGATTTTTAAATGCCTAAGATTTCAAGAAGACACAGAATCAAGTTAAGAATCAGATGAAGTTCAACAAGAGAAACTCACTGTTTATGTGAACTTACCCTGAAGGTAACCGGACAAGCTACAGCAGCGAAAGAAAATTCTTCCTGTCTGAGGAGCACTAATATAGCGCAAGGTGCAGCCGGGGGCGGTCCCAGCAGCCTCGGCCAACACACTCCACGCAAAATCGGCCCTGTGACGCGTCACCACACAGGGCTTTATTATGCTCTGGTGACAGGCTTGCTAGCTCTGCACTCGTCACCAGCCAGTCTACAGAACAGGATCAGAGAAAACAATGTGGCAGTTAAGGAAGAGAAGGTAAATCTGTACTATTAGAGCACTGCCAACTTGCTCTGCAAAGAAAAGAGGAACCTCAATAGTTTTCACACTTGAAAACACCCTCTTCCTCATTATGTGATTCAGTTGTCAGCTCACTTGCCGTGTGTGTACTTCTCCGTACGAATATGATATTTTAATACAAGGTGAAAAAGACCAGGTCCTCTTTGCCAGGGCTGGGGGGAGGGGAGAGCGGGGAGCTATTGCTCAACAGGTACAGAGTTTCAGTTTGGAAGATGAAGTGTTCTGGAGATGGATGGCAGCAGTGGTGGTGGTTTCATAACAATGTCAACACGCTTAATGCCACTGAACTGTACACGCAAAAACAGGTAAAATGGTAAACTCTGTCATGTGTATTTTACAGCTTTAAAAAGATTAGCTCATGTAAGACATGTGAAAAACAACATTTGCATTAAAGTGTGGTAAGTTGTTAACAATCTTCATTGCAGGGTAGTGGGATTTAAAGTGATTTTTATGTGTTTCTTCATATTTTCCTACACTCTAAATTTCAACAAGACCATGCACGGATCTATTAAAAAATCTGAACAGATTGAAAATTAATTTTTATGGTTAAAAAACTGAAAAAGCTCCCTTCCTGCTGGAAATGAAAGCAAACTGTTGTGAAGGTAAATATTTTAACCTTTAAAGAGAAATCAGTCTTGTTTTTAACCTAAGTCGTAGGATTAAATATGCTAATACCATGTGGCAGGGCCTGATAGATAAGTTACGTTACTGGCTCTGGGAAGCTTTATCATGAGGAACAGGGCTACGCTACACTCATGTAAATAAATTTGTATACTAGCCTTTTCTTGTCTATACTCAAAGCAAACTGAACCAACATAACATTTCAGTAATCAGACTTTGTGAAGTAGCACTCTGTGCTACAAATGATACAAAAAATTTAAAAGTTGTTTTTAAAAAAGGCCACTAACAAATTACCCAAACTTGGTATCTACCAAATGTTAAAAATTTGGCATTACTACCTTATTTTAATAAGATGAGAAGATTGACAACATAATATTCCTCTTAGAGGAAAATCTTTTATATTCTAGTAATGGAGGCTCAGGACTTCCCTGATGGCTCAGTGGTAGAGATCCCACCCGTCAATGCAGAAGACACAGGTTTGATCCCTGGGTCAGGAAGATCCCCTGGAGAAGGAAATGGCAACCCATGCCAGTATTCTTGTCTGGGAAATCCCATGGACGGAGGAGCCTAGTGGGCTCCAGTCCAAGTGGCTGCAGGAGTCAGACACGACTTAAGTGACTACCCAACAACAATGGAGGCTTAAGGGCAACTAGGTGATCCATTTTGAAAACACCTCTGTGCTGTGTATGAATGTGTTGACTAAACTGTCCTTTAATATATTAAAATGGTTAGCACTGACAAGAATTTTAAAGATATCTTTTTTTTTTTTACATAGTGAAAACTTTCATATTTGGAATTAGCCAGCTGGACTCAGATTAGATGATCCCAATTTTGTTGGCAACATCCAAAGCATCATAGTCAGGAGCCAGTCGAACATATGCCTTCTCTCCATCAGGCCTGATCAGAGTATTGACCTTAGCCAAGTCAATGTCATAGAGCTTCTTCACAGCCTGTTTAATTTGGTGTTTGTTGGCCTTGACATCCACAATGAATACCAGTGTGTTGTTGTCTTCTATTTTCTTCATGGCTGACTCGGTGGTGAGGGGGAATTTGATGATGGCATAGTGGTCAAGTTTGTTTCTCCTGGGGGCGCTCTTCCGAGGATATTTGGGCTGCCTCCTGAGCCTCAGTGTTTTGGGCCGCCGGAAGGTGGGTGACGTCCGGATCTTCTTTTTCTTGTGGCTGTGGACACCTTTCAACACTGCTTTCTTGGCCTTCAAAGCCTTTGCTTTGGCTTCAGCTTTAGGAGGGGCAGGGGCTTCCTTCTTCACCTTCGGCACCATCTTCATGAAAAGCTAAAGATATCTTTTTAAAAGATCACTCCAGATGAATCATATCTAAAGAAAACAATAAAAAATGGTGGAGTTGGAGTTCCACAACCTTTTAGGAGGGGAATTTAGAAATACTATTAAAAGCTTTAGAAATACACATTCCCTTTGACCGACCAATTTTATGTCCTAAGGACTTTACCCTAAGGAAATAGGGCAGTGTATGAAGATTGAGTTGTAAGGATGTGTATGGCAGAGTTACTTGATAATACTGGGAAACTGTAAACACCCTAAATGCCCAGTATCTAAATGTTTATTGACACAAGGGAGGTGAATAAATTGTGGAATACACATAAAAATCATACAGTTCTCAAAGATGATTACTATAAACAGTTACAATCTACTGTATGTTTACTGAGTGCCAGACACTTTTAAGCACTTGACGTACCTCGTCTCATCTCATCTTATAACCCGAGAAGGTGTGTGCTACTAGTATCCTCATAGTTGGCAAAAGGCAGAAATGGATTCAAACACAGGTTTCTGTGACTTCAGAATCCATGCCTGTAAATCAATATACAGTACTGCTCTGTGAGATCAATATTTACAGATATACTGAGATATGCATGATTTATTATTGAGTGAAAGGAGTTATGAGAGTATTGATAGCCAGAGTCCAATTTTTTGGGGAAAATCTTTAAATAAGCACAGGAAAATCTAAAGTAGAACACATAAGACAGTATCAGTAATGGGAGTAAAGGGCCATTTTTATTTTCTGAGCTATATAAAACAAGTGAGTTCCTTGGGGGGAAATGGCTTATTAAAATGTTATAGTAGTCGAACCAATCATGTCCATAATCAGAAAAGAAAGTTTAAAAGAAAATCAGAACCAGTCAACATCACACGGATTGATTATTTTGAAGAATATTTCTAAAGCAGAGAATTCAGCCAGTTGACCCTAAAACAAAACAAAACACAGCATGAGAACCAAGAGGGCTAGTTTCTTATCAAGAGGGGTATTTTGGTCTCTGAGAGATAGAAGGCTTTGGCTCTGATGGTGTTTTGTCCTGTTACTCTAAGGAGAGTAGAGAAGAGACGAAATATGAGTACTGATTCCTGACCATATGTAGGAGATAATGTCTGCCTTTGAATTCCATCCAGTAAGTGAGTATATGCCATGGGGATGGGAATGTGTGTCTGGTGAGGTGTCCATCTATGTCTAAAAAAATAATTTATATACCTTAATTTAAAAATAATTTACTGCTAAAAAGTGCTAATCACCTGAGCCTCCAGCCAAATCAGAATTTTTTTGCAATAGTAACATCAAAGATCCCTGATTACAGACCACAACAGATAGGGTAACAATGAAAAAGTTTGAAACACTGCAAGAATTACCAAAATGTGAGACACAAAGTGAGTAAATGCTGTTGGGAAAATGGTGCCAACAGACTTGCTTGATGCAGAATTGCCACAAACCTTGAATTTGTAAAAAATGCAATATGTAAAGTGCAGTAAAATGAGGTATGCCTGTGTAATTTAATCAGTAAAACCCTAAGAGAAAGATAATACTTCCCTTTTCATTATAGATAAGGAATCTAAGGTCTGGGAGAAGTCACTTATTACTTACATACATGAGCTGGAAGACTCTTTTTCCTTACTCCATCAGCACTGTTTCTAGGCAATAATATAAGCATGACACTTACATAGAGGACTAAAGATGTGTATCAAAAAGAACAATGTTTTGAAAATCGCCAGGAAAAAGGAAGAAGGACAGATGCAAAATACTGAATGAAAGAAAATGAATTTTGTTTCAAATAGCTCTAGGATCTTTTTTTTTTTTTTTTTTGAGAGGAGATTTAACAGATCCAGGAAGAAATCATATAGAGGTCATAAACGCAGACTCTTTTAACAGCACACAGTGGACTTTCATCTCTGGACATGACTGGGCCTTGTTGCCTGGGAGTTTCTTTATTCACTGTCATAGAAACAGTAATTACTCATACCACTCCTAATGAAACTCTAAACCTGAAACTGATATACCAAAGAGCAAAGAATCATGCGGGAGTGAAATATTTGGCAGATTTTTCTCTCCTTATAACACTGAAACTGGCTGTCTTTATCACTATAGAAAGGGATATTCATTTGTACTTCTGAATAACTTGTTACAATGTTTAGATGTTGTCAATTTTCAATTAACTTGAAAAGCTAAAAATGATCACTTCATACTTTGCCATCAAAAGTTTTGAAATAATAAAAAAACAAAGTCCAGAGAAAATCTATCCATTTAAATCTTAATAACTTATTAATTGATTTTGTCTTTAATCTTTGGTCAGGGAGTAAAGAGAATAAAGGTATTGCATTAATTAACAGTTGTATATGAAAAAAACCACTTCATAATCCCACATAAAACTTGTGGTATACAGTTATTTCTCAATAATCCAGCCTATGACTTAACTACAGTTTATCATAATCCAATTATCATTCCTCTATGTAATGTAATTTTAAACTTCAACCTGAACTTGACTGTGACACCCTAGGAAGTTATTCCAAACCAAGCAATAAAGTCATATAAGGAAGACAATCCATAGATGAGATGTAATGCTCTCTATAAGGACTCTTGCAAAACTTGTTTCTGCTAGTTGTTGTATGACGTAAACAGCAAGACCATTTTTTTAAACATGCAAAACACCTGTCTAGGCATCTGACTTCTATCATAACTTCTCTGAAAAAAAAAAGTCAACTAACTTCAACAGTGTGATTGTCAAAATAAAACTGAAAGAAATGATATAAATGTTTATATGAATATGGTTTAAAATATTTAATGAGCAAAAACAGAGCTGAAAATAATGAACTATTACATGCTGGGAAAATGAACAGTAAATAAAGATTTTCCTATAAGTTTTTTTCTCATTTAAAGTAATTTCAAAAACATATCCTATTTGGTGACTGTTAGCAGAGCTTATTGCTGCATTTATGAATTTTCACACATATACACAAACTGAGGAAAACCTATGGGTCTGGTCTCAATGCATTTCTTAAAAACTCTATGCAACAATCTAGGATTGAGTAACTTAATTTTCAGAAACTCAAATGAAGTTCTTGAACATAGTCTGTATCTTTTTATTTTTTCACTTAAAAAGTAATAAATTCTGTAAACTCCTTTAGAGGAAATGACATTTATGTTGTATAAAGTAAGTCAAGTTCAAGAAAACTGGGTGTAAGACAATACCATAAATGAAGGAAGTCTGTCTTCCTTCCTCTCCTTTCAAATGTACTATTAATAGTAGTAATTATTCAAGATGCTCAGCATTGAAATTGATGCTCCTGTTTTATTATGTCTAAATTTCTGTGCTTGAAATAAAACAGCAAGAAAAACTTTTGTTTTAATTTTGGACTCTTTCCACATCACACAGTTGGTATTCTATATGTTGAAAGGAAACAATATTGCTTGGGATTACTACTTTGGTATGAGTTATATTAAAAGTGGTAAGAAACAGTTATGCCATTAATGGCTTTTGTTATTGGTGTTATTATATCCAGTACACCTAAAGGAGAATACAAAGACTGAACTTACTATCCCTTCTTTTAGCTATGCTAAACAAACTCATTTAAAAAGTAATAAGGTAAGAAAACAATGAAGAAAATTACTGAAAGAGATTCAAGTTTATAAACTAATAACTTATAACAAAGAATTATTTAAAATCAAATGGATGATATCAGTGGTTGATAACCTGAGTTTTTAGAAGTGTGTAAGTAGAAGAAAACATAAAATATAACCCCTTCAAAACTTCTTTGAATAGTTAATAACTCAACACAGCAAACCAAAGAACTTAATCTTAGAATTTTGGCAACATATGTGTGCTCAGTTGCTCAGTCATGCCTGACTTTTGCAACGCCATGGACTGTAGTCCCACAGGCTCCTCTGTCCATGGAATTTGCCAGGCAAGAACACTGGAGTGGGCTGCTTTTTCCTACTCCAGGGGATCTTCCCAGCCTAGGGATCAAACCTGCGTCTCCTGTGTTGGCAGGCAAATTCTTTACCACTGCACCACCTGGGAAGCCTCTTGATAATACATATTACATTCAATAATGAAATGTGTGACACAGAAACCAAACTTATGGTTGTCAAAGGGGAAAGGGATGGGAGAAGGGATAAATTAGAAGTATGGGAGTAGCAGAAAAGCCACTATGTGTAAAATAAACAAGGTCCTACTGTATAGTACAGGGAACTAAGGGATAAATTAGAAGTTTGGGAGTAGCAGAAAAGCCACTATGTGTAAAATAAACAAGGTCCTACTGTATAGCACAGGGAACTATATTCAGTATCTTGTAATTAAGTGTAACAGAAAAGAATCTGAAAAAGGATATCTATAAAAATATATCTGAATCATCTAGCTGTACACCAGAAACTAACACGTTAGTTTATGTGTTAAACTAATTACACAATAACACATTAAAGTCAGCTGTACTTTAACAAACCAAACCAAACCAAACCAAAACCAACAGTGGAACACTTGTTCATTAGAACTTACAAAAATAAGTTTGGTAGAAAATGGCCTTTAAAAAGCTTTGTGGTCAGTTTTGTATTTTTGAGCTCTTTCAAACTTTAACAGATAGCTCCATGCTAGATAAACTATAACACGTGAAATAACTATCCAATTTCTTTTCTGAACTAACTAGTATAAAACTCTAAGACAAAAGTCTCTCAAAAAGAGACAAAAAGAGAAAACATACCTAATTTCACTTTGAATAAACATATAAAAGTTTAAATAATAAACCAGTAACAAACTAAATTTAATATAATAACCATCTAACATGACTGAACCAAATATATTCCAAAAATCAATTAATAGTTATCAAAGAGAAATGACACGGTCACAAATGACTATATACTCTTGGTATTTTCTAAATTTTCTGTAATGAATAATATACTTAGAAGAAAATAAAGATTATTTTTTAAAACTTATATATCCCCAAATAAAAGAAAGTATATATAATGTTACTATACACCTCTGTAGAAGCAATGGGCAGTATATGTTAAGTCATATTTATGAAGTGAAATGAAAATTATCTATTGGGACAAAATCATAACACTTTACTATCTTTTCTGCAGTAGCCTTCCTCATTCTATGACTGGGAGGATAAACTAGTGAGTAAGCCATACAAACTAAACAATATGCTATATTTTCCTACCCTGGCTATAAAATGAAGTCATATGTGTAAATGAAGAGTTATGTGCAAATTAAGGTCAGCAAAACATTCTATAAGGAATTAGTCCAAAGGTATGAAAAGGAGGGTCATATTTAGCTACTCAAAAATGGAAGTGAAATTAAAAAAAAAAACTGGAAAAATGTATTTCTAACATACTCTCGTGGCCAAAAGCATTTTATAAAAATTCTTTCAAATCAAGACAAAGAACTGATGATTCAGCAAAGAAGAAAATAAATGGTCAATTATTTTAAACGTTCACTTCAAAAGCAATAGAAACATTTTTTAAAAAAAGCTATCATTTGGCAAAGATGAGGAAAAAAATGATACCTACTTCTAGGAAAACATGGAGCTAGGTACTTGGATATACTGTTGGTGAAAGTATAAATTGGTACAACCTTTCCAGAGGGTAACCTGGCAGCATATTCAAAAGGCTTTGCTCCAACAATTCCATTTAAACAAACAGACACGGACATGCATAGATGCTACAAGAATGTTCACTGATCCATTATTTATCATAACAGAAAATAAGAAACAAGCTAAATGCTCAACAATGAAGAACCTGCTAAATAATTGATGATATTCATATATAATATAATACCAAAGTAACATAGTATAGTTATTAAAATAAGGGTAAGTTTGTTATTAAGAAATAAATTAACAAGTGAATCATCTTTTAAAAAACAATGTTATATAGTATGATCACATGGGAAAAATTATATTTAGCAGTTATGTACATAGAAAGAGAAAGGAGTACATTTACTTAAATACGGGTTTTTTTGGTTGGTGAAAATTGCAGATTACTTTTTTTCCCCTCATCTAGATATACTAATTTTGTATCAGCATATACTATCTCAGAAATAAAAAGAGGAAGAATCAATGGGAGACTAAGTATAAAATAGGCAAATAATTAAAAAATGGAGAAATTCCTTATAAAAAGCTTAATCATAATTCAGGTATTCATGAGTCAATCATCAAAACTCCCCTACAGCTGAATCAAATGACTGGAGATCCACACATGGTGTAGACCCCCTGAGTTAATTAAATCTATTAACAATCAAGATCTGTGCTTGCTGTAAGTATACCAGAGGGGACTCAAAAGTGAGTCAAATGCATGTAGCTTTATCCTTAGTGAAATTAACTGAAAATGCCATGATGGTATGTGCCAATCCTCCACGTGTGCTTCCCAGGCCAGCTAAACCATCTACAAAGATGACAGCAGGAATGAAGACGAAAAAATGTTGCTCAAAATTTGGCATAATGCTATATATCTCTCATTCTTTTTAATATTTTTAACTCTGAGAAAGATGTATGATATGATAAAACCATTCAGTTTTTATCTCCAAATCTGAGGTCTCAAATAAAATACTGTTATCAAATAAAATTAGAGATAATTTTTAAATGCATTACTTAGTATGAACATACTACATGAAAACATCATGTCTAAAATCAAGATGGGAAAAGAATAGCTTTGTTTATTTATAGAAGGAAAAATATAGAAGAATTAACATTTACTGAGTAACTAGCATGTGGCAAACATAGCTTGGCACTATCTGGATATACAAGATAACAAGACAGTGCCAGACTAAGCCAAATGCAACGCAGTTTCTAATTAATTCCCAGTTCTAATGTTGGTGTAGTCCCTTTTTATCTTAGGGAACTTCAGTGGGTTTCTTCTTTGTAACATTTCACTATGCTATAAAGCTTGGCTAGGTTCTCAAGTTTTTCCTATCTCCCTGTATTAAAATTGATCAAGTGTCTCACTCCCTCTGAACGCTAAAAGTGTGACTGAGAGAAATTGAGATGAACTGACAAATTGTTCATGGGGGAAGACTGTATAATAACACAACTATTATTATTTTTGTTGATGGTGTTACTTTGAACCCAGACTCCGAGTAGGACATCTGAGATAAGGTAAATGAGAAGGCTGTACCATGACAAGTCTTCAAAGAAGATAGAGGCAGGAAGGATCTTGCAGGAACCCACATCATGTTAAACCTGTGATCATCTACTTCCACCTAATTACAAGCAGGAACTTGCCAAACACATTGAGCAACTCTCCAACAACTGCTAAACAACTCTGTAACCTATTAACACCTTGAAAATGAAGAACATATATCAGAAAAAAGGAGACAAATGGCATTTACATCTGCAACAGCAAAATACTGTCTTCCTTGGCTTAAATTTCAAAGCTTAATAGATTTTAGGAGGAGAGGAAAAATAATTTTCTCTCTACCCTTCTAGGTTCCTGCGAGATCCCCCTGTACTAGAAAGATTAACAGAAAAAATTAACTTCGTAGCTACAAGAGCCCCCACAAAGATATGAGCCCCAAAGACAGCCAGGCAATTGATCAAGGCTTATATATTATACAATGCTGAGCTAAGGGGAAAAAGGCAGGGGTCTGGGGCTTCATAGGGGAGGAAGGCAATTCCCAGGAAGAGGGGAAGATCAAACGTTTGGTGAGCAAACATTTGTCCCTCTATGTAGGGAAATGTCCCAGATGAAAACTGTGATCTTTGGTAATTGCTCTCTCATGGTACAGGACTCCTTCCTAAATTTTTAGGCAGGTGAGGAGGAGGTAAAAGGTTTTCTTGAGTCAGCTGCTTCTTGACTGCCTTCAACGCCAAATAATTCACACGCCAAAATGGCACATTGTGGGGTGGTACCTTCTGCTTCACTTCAGGTTAAAGCAACAGAGAGTAAACAAACATAAAAGTGTATTAACAAGAAAGGTAATTTAGAAATGAAGCACTGTGCCATGAGAGGGGAAGTCTGCCACCTGCTGGTAGAAAGGCAGAATTGCATGAGTCCCCTGATCGCTGTTTTTTTTAAGGGGGGAACATCTACACAGCATATTAAAAAGCAGAGACATTACTTTGTCAACAAAGGTCCATCTAGTCAAGGCTATGGTTTTTCCAGTGGTCATGTATGGATGTGAGAGTTGGACTATAAAGAAAGCTGAGCGCCAAAGAATTGATGCTTTTGAACTGCGGTGTTGGAGAAGACTCTTGAGAGTCCCTTGGACTGCAAGGAGATCCAACCAGTCCATCCTAAAGGAAATTAGTTCTCAATATTCATTGGAAGGACAAACACTGAAGCTGAAACTCCAGTACTTTGGCCACCTGATGCGAAGAACTGACTCATTTGAAAAGACCCCGATGCTGGGAAAGATTGAAGGCGGGAGGAGTAGGGGACGACAGAGGATGAGATGGTTGGATGGCATCACCGACTCAATGGACATGAGTTTGGGTAAACTCCAGGAGCTGGTGATGGACAGGGAGGCCTGGTGTACTGCAGTCCATGGAGTCCCAAAAAGTCGGACACGACTGAGTGACTGAACTGAACTGATCTATCAGGTAAGGTTCACGACATTAGATTTCAAGTAAGTTATTATGTGAAGACATAAATTACAACATATAATTAAAAGGAGAATAAGGATTGAAGTAGGATTTCAGATTCTCTGTATGCTTAATTCAATAATTATTTTATTTATTTATTTTATTTTTTTCAATAATATTTTAAAAACAAATGAAAGAGGAATACATGGAAATGTATTTAAATAAATTATAGGGAACATTGTCATGTCCGACTCTTTGCGACCCCATGGACAGTAGCCTGCACCAGGTTCCTCCGTCCATGGGATTTTCTAGGCAAGAGTACTGGAGTGGGTTGCCATTTCCTTCTCCAGGGAATTTTCCTGACCCAGGGATCGAACCCAGGTCTCCTGCATTCTAGACAGACGCTTTAGTGTCTGAGCCACCAGGGAAGTCCATGAAAAATTTAGGATAATCCAAAACACTTTGCAAAATTATAAAATCTGTGGGGGAGGGAAAACAATTTTCCTTCTACCCTTCTAGGTTACTGGCTGAAACTCCACTGTAATGAAAGACAGATTAACAGGAGAAAAACAAGTTTAGTAACATATACAGTATACTTCCTGTTTACATCAGAGATACCCAGGAAAACTGAGTTAACCTCCAAAATGACCCAAGCCATTAGTGGCTCAGATGGCAAAGACTCCACCTGCAATGCAGGAGATCTGCGTTTGATCCCTGGGTTGGGAAGATCCCCTGGAGGAGGGCAGGGCAACCCACTCCAGTATTCTTGCCTGGTGAATCCCCATGGACAGAGGAGCCTGGTGGGCTACAGCCCATGGGGTCACAAAGAGTCAGACACGACTGAGTGACTAAGCATAGCACGTCACCTACATACCATCTTAAGCTAAAGACAAAAGATGCTGGGGAAGGGAAAGCCAGGTTTTCAGGCAAAGCTCAATAAACAAGGGTGTGGTTGTTACCTGGAGTTGAGATTTTTGAGAGTTTCTTTGTGTCTATGTGCTCAGTTGTGTCCAACTCTCTTCAACTTCACGGACTGCAGCCTGCCAGGCTCCTTTGTCCATGGAATTTTCAGGCAGCAATACAGGAGTGGGTTGCCATTTCCTCCTCCAGGGATCTTCCAGGGAATGAACCCGCATCTCTTGCCTCTTCTACATCAACAGGTGGATTTTTTTTTTTAAATTACTGAGCCACCTGGGAAGCCCAAGAGTTTCTAGAGACTCAGTCATTGCCCTCTTCCTGGTACAGAAAGGGAGACAACGCCACAAATGGAAATTTCCCTTAGAAGTGTAAACTGCTCTTATCAAAGGGTAACTTCTGCTATTTTCTCAGAGTTTCTCCCCGGTCAGCTGTTCTTTTTCCCTTAAAAAAAAAAAAAAAAACAGAGAAACAGCCTAAAATAACCCTGATACCACAGAGGCATATTTTGGGGTTACAAATTCTGCTCCCTTTCAGATCCTATATATTTCACTTCTGCAACGTGTCAACTTTCAGCCCTCCGCTTTCTGCTGCTCCCATGGCAGCCTAGAGAGCACAGCCGTTCTCTTCACTCCAGGCTTATTTTAATTCCTGCTCCTCCTGGGTGGCAGATTTGCACCCCAAGGTGTACTTTTTTTGCATAAGGATTATTTTGAGCTGATTATTTCAGAGAAACAGCAGACACAAGAGAAGCTTAGAAAACAAAGTAGACATTACCCTCGTAGCTCAGGTAAAGAATCTGCCTGCAATGCAGGAGGTCTGGGCTCAATTCCTGAGTCGGGAAGATCCCCTGGAGAAGGAAATGGCAACGCACTCCAGCATTCTTGCCTAGAGATCCCACGGACAGAGGAGCCGGGCAGGCTACAGTCCATGGAGTTGCAAGAGTTGGACATGACTTAGCGACTAAACCACCAAGGGAAATTTACATTTTTTTTTAATTTACGTTTTTTGATAAAAGAAATCTCCATCTGCATCTCCCTTTGTACGAGGAAGAGAAGATGATTAATGCACAAGAAATCTATTAATGGAGAATGCACTTCAATCTGAGTATCAACCCTAGGTCAGGTTTATCGAACTTCGCTTCCTCCACACCTCTTCTCCACTCTTCTTTTTGCCTTTAGCTTCAGATGGTTTAATTCTAAGCCATCCAGGAGTTACTCACTTCCCTTTGGTATTGTACATGTTAATGAGCTTGTTTGTTTCTCTCTTGTTAGTTTGTCTTGCTATGGGGTCCCCAGTGGAGAATTTAGAAAGGTGGAGGGAAAATTATTTTTTTCTTCTCCTACACTCTTCTCCTTCTGATTCTAGCAATCTTAGTCTATCTCAGCTACCAGGTTATTCATACTAAAACACATTCCAGATCTTATTCATTAAAAAAAATTAAAAAAAAAACAAGCTCAAGGGATCCTTAGCAAATTAATTACAAACACCTGATAATGGAGATGTTTCTACAATGTGGTCCAACACACACCTTTTAAAATGTTATTGCTATTCATTAACCAGTTTTAAAAAAATAAATAAAATACATGCTCGTGTTATTTCAAACATTATGAAACATTAAAAGACGATAAAGTTGAAGGTTTCCTCCATAGTCTCACCCTCCCAAGTTCGACTATCACCAGCAACAACTATAAACAGCTTCGGGTATAGTTTCTCAAGAAGCTCCAATAACAAGCACATACTTGTATATCTTTTCTGGAACCACAACTGTCCTACAACTTGCCTTTTCCCCCTAATTACTATCTTTTGAGCTTTTTAAAATGTTAACTCATACAGATTTACTTTTTTCTTTTTCAAAGCTGCACAATATTTTATTATATATGTACCATATATAAATTATGTAGCATAATTTAACCATGCACTATTACTTACTTAACCAATGTATACCACCTCCTGAGTAAATGAAAGTGTTCATTTTCCTACATTCTCATCACTCTGCTTTCTCTTCTTCATACAGTAAATTCTGGCAGCCTCAATTTTCACTATTTGTGAGCAATTAACCTGGAAGTTTTGTGACTTGTAAAATTCCTAATTATGCTGGTGGCAAGAATTTGAACTGTTTACTTCAATGGTTCTCAAACTTTTGTAAGCCTCAGAATCATGTGAGGAGGGGGGGACTTGTTAAATGAAGACAGTAAAAGGATTTAAGGATATGATACCTTTTAGCCAGAAAACAAAATTATTGGATAAATTTAAAATATTAGTATATAAGACCTTATGGAAAACCTGACCAAAGTTTTTGGTCAACCTAATATCTGTTTCAAGGGTGGCTTCATCTGTCATGTAAATGAATTTCCAACAAAAGGAATGAGCAAAAAACCCAATTTGTAAAGCTAAACTTTTTTCAGGAACTATTCTAGCTAACATGAAAATAGCTCACTAGATAAAAGATCAAACTTTTCACTGAAGTTGAAAATGTGGTTAACTTGCTACATGAGGATAACACACAGGAAACATGACAAATGTGCTTTGAGAAGACAAAAATCATATGCCTGGTACAAACAGTTCCGTACTTGCAAATTTGGAGATTCAAGATGACCTTGGATATTTTCTTTGACAAAGTTACGAGTTTAATGTATTTTCCTTATTTGAAGATATATTTTACTCACACTGGACACATCATGATTTCTACCCCTCAAATATCACCATGTCTATCAAACATTACCCAATGTCACCTCCTATTCCCTTGAACGCCACAAAGCCTTCTGTTGATCTCTTTCTTATAACATTTATATTCTTTCATTCTAGAAATACTGTTAGGACTTTAGCTTTTAAGCTAGTTGTGACACCTATTTAGGGTTAGCTTCTAAATCTCATTAGCGTGTTATGAAGGCAGTGGCCATATCTCAGGAACTATTAATACTAAGATCTAGCTACTTCAGGTGTGAATGAATAAATCTTTACTCTTTGGGTGGACAGAAGATCAAAGCTATTCAGAATTTGTATCCTCTATTGTTATTATTACCAAGTACTTGGAATAGTTGGAATGCTCTATTTTTCTATCAGCTGACTGACCACCTGTAATATTATATGTACTTTCATTTGATCAAATATTGAATACTTACTGAACAGTCAGTGTGGCCATATGATACCGTTCCCTCCAAGCACATATAAGGAAAAAGTTTTGCTTATGGAGTAAGTATTCTCCTTGCTCCCTCACTTCTGCTGTCTGGAAGATGGAGATGTTGGCCAGGACTACTACATCTTGTGATCGTGAGAAAAGCCACGGACATTTCAAAGGCCTCTTCATACCTTGTACCCCTTAGTTAACACCAGCAACTGCCTATCTTTTGGATTTCTTGTTACACTAGAAAAATAAAATCTGTACTGTTTAATAAAGCCATGGATTTTGGGTCTCTGTTTCTCTTAGTCAAGTGCAATTAATAAAAAAAGATGACAAAACACCATGCACCAATTCAGACATACCAGAACATACATTATAGTAAACAATATAAGAGTGTATAAATTGCTAAATTATGAGAAATCATCAGGAAATGCCACAGGAATTCAGGGAATACACTTCACAGAACAAATCAGTAATTTAAAACATGTGCCAAGAAGTCATAAACTTCTGTACTCATAAAAAGTTAAAGTTGAGTTATCAAAATATTATAAAAGCCTATGTGATAGTGTTAACCCCCTGAAGCAGTTGTTTAAATCTTGGTTTTTCCCTGCCCTTTTTCTAAATATATCTAAATTTAGATCCAGTAGTGGGCTTTCCACTTACAGAATAGCACTCAGAAAACATCTGATATTATCTTAAGATAGAAGAAAGGAAGAAGATTTTGTTAGAAGTTTATATCTAGGAAGGAAAACACTAAGGTTTCAAAAACAGCACCAGATATTTAAGGAGTAATTGCTGATGTTCACGAGAAAGCCATAAATACTTGAGATGTGTTTAAATTAGAAATGACAGTTTAAACTGGTTGGGGAGCTTCAAGGGGCAGTTCCATCTCCCTTATTCCTGCTGTCCCAATAATTTCCACCTTCTCTGTCGCTCTTTAGGGAATAGTGTTAAGACTATACATTTATTCCGGTTTTGTGTTTCCATTTTATTTCATTGGTTAGATACGCCTACTTCGGGAGCAGCTCCTCACTCCAGATTTATATAGATATAAACAACATACATCATTATAAATTTAAGGTATACAGCATAATGCTTTGACATATGTACACTGTGAAATGAACACCATAATCAGTTTACTCGGCACTCATCATCTCGTACAGTAAGAAAGCAAAAGAAAAAAAGTTTCTCTTTGTGATGAAAACTTTTAGGATTTAATCTCTTACCCTTCCTATATATCCTACAGCAGTGTTAGCTATAGTCATAGTGTTAGCTAGGGTTGTACATCACAACTCTAGTGCTTATTTATCTTATAACTGTAAGTTTGTACCTTTGACTGCCCCCTCTTCCAATTACTTTGGGAGGATTCAATAAAGGATATCAAAAAACCTGAATGAGATTAAACCATCTCATTTTCTTTTTTGGAATTATTTTCCTATTGGAGAAAATTAAGTATTAATCTTTTGGTAAAAAGTAAAACTAGAATATACTCTGCTAATGAATCTGCTAATGAAGAAAAAAGGAAAAGAGTTGATATATAAAAATTGGAAAGAGGTGCCATTTAGTAGGAGAAATTAAGTCAACTGGACAGAAATAAAGAATGAAGTAAGTAGACGCAGTTGGTATAAGGCTGAAAATAAGACATAAGATAAATTAAAATATGCTGAAATAAGCACCTATAAATCAGTGAGTGGTACAGTCAGCCATCCATATCTGTATGTTCCACATCAGTGATACAATCAACGGAGGACTGAAAATATGTGGGGAAAAAAATTCCAGAAAGTTTCAAAAAGCAAAACTTGAATTTGCTCCTCCCTGGCAACAATTTACACACCACTTACATTGTATTTACAACTGTTTACATAATATTTACACTGTATTAGATATTAGAAGTAAACTAGAGACTATTTAAAATATGAGAGGTAGTGCATAGGTTATAAGTAAATACTATTTACCATTTTATAAAAGGGCCTTGAGCATCCTTGGAGTTTGGTATCCAAGGAAGTCGGGGAACCAGCTGCCCAAGGATAGTGAGTGACTATTGTACATTCTTAAAGAGAGAGGACTGTTCTTTATTTCTTTAAAAGGTTACATGTCCACCTGTGTTCTCTATCCCCAGCCTTCCTATCTTCTCTAGAACTCAGATTGATTGATTATTCCCTTTCCTCCTTTCACTTCTTTAAGCATTCTCACTGTCCTTCTGCCTGCCAACATGGTTACGCTGCCAACCACTCAAAACCAAAGCAAAACAACATACACTGAAGGCATGAGTATTTTTGCATTTAATAGTCACTTTCTGGTCTTCCTCACTTTGTTGTTCTTTTAGTGGCTGTCTAATGCACATGGCTTTGAGCTCAACATGTGACCTGTGCAGACTGACGCTGCTGACTCTGCCCCTTCTTTTTGGTAATGTGTTCTCTTTTCCCATATCTGAGATCTCTGTTTTCTTCACTGAACACCCGTTATTTGTCAGTATTCTCAAGGTTTCTCTTTTCATCCTGCTGCAAAGCTATGGATAAGAAATCATAACCATTTTCACTATTACTGCCAAGAAGTTAGACATTTCAGAAAGTACTGTTGCTAGTCCCAATCTATCTTCTCAACTCCAGCGCTACATTTTCAGTTGTTGCTAATAACAACAACAGGTAATGTATATACTGTATATTACTATGGGCCAATATATGGCAATAATTGCTTTTCAAAGCACTTTACTTAATGTAACTAATTTATGGACATTTCTACTTGGCTAAACAGGACAAAGTGAATTTGCTCCACATTGTCCCTGTCTGTTCTCTCTCTCCCCCTTTTGATCTTGGCTAATAATGTAGCCATTATTACCACTTAGTTTGCAATCCCCACAATGTGATTAATCTCTTTAATGATCCTAAATAATGAAAAGCTCAAAATGATAGCAATTATGCCCACTGCGTTATTCATGTAACTTCATAACTACCCCATGAAGTAGGTAGTATTATTATCTTCCAATTAATAGGTGAACAGAGTCAGAGAAGTTAAAAAACCGGCCCAAGATCACATAGCTTGATAAATGAGAAAGCCTAGATTCAAAGCTAGGTTTGCATGAGTCCAGAGTTTGTATTGCCAAGTCCTGTTGATTTTATCTCTGAAGTGTTCATCCTCTGAGCTCTCATTTTCTAGTCTAGGCTCTAATCATCTTTCACAAGGAATACTGCCAGCATCCTCCTGAATTATTTCCTTCTTTCCAGGCCCTCCCCTTTCACCTTATCCTAAGTGATCTTTATAAAATAAACTTTTGAACATGCAATTATCCTGTCCAACTACCTTTCATGGCTCCCCATTGCCTAAAAAATAAAGGGCAAACTCTTTGGAATGGCTTTACAACACTCCTTTACAATTTTGTCTCCTTGTCCACATTCCCTATCTCTTCCTTCCAAATACACGTCTGTATATTATGCTGCAGCCACAATACTACTTGTCCTTATGCCTGAATTAATATTACATATTATGTATATTTAAAGATAGCGGCTTCATTGTGGATTTTGTGAAAGCATTGACTTTTTTTACCTCTACTTGGTTTAGAAGAGAAGTGATAGACCAATGCACAGTCCAAGTACATACAAGAAGGTATGGCAATGTGGGTCCCCGCCCCCCCCACATATATATTATACATTTTTGGTTTGTAACAAAAGGAAGCCACCAATGTTTTCTATGCAGGATAGCAACATAAACAAAATGAAAATTTTGAGATTAACAACATCTGTTCTTATGAGTACAGAAATGGAGAAAAAAGACTATGCAATAATAATCCAAGACTAATTTAATCCTAGCAATAACCAAAACTATTGGCATAAGAAACATGTGGGGAATTAACATTTTTAACTTTTATTTATGAAAGAATATTTTTGTATTCAACCCAGGGCCAAGAGCAAAGACTGGGACAAATAGTTTCTGTGCTCAATTAGAACATATAGTTGAAGCTAAGTATTCTCAGTATATGAACCTAAAATTATATTATTTAGTACAGTGGTAAGCTGTCACTGATCTGTCAATACTAGATCCTAGAAGTTCACGTGTGTAGTACCTTTTTGGGAGTATACACAGTTACTGTTCACTCCAGAAAGTACCAAAGAATGCAACTCGCTGAGAAAACTGTCTTGATGAGAGGGCTCTAATTAAAACACAAAACATCCCCAACTTTGGAGCAAATATTGCCTATAAAGCACCTCAAATGGAATTCTTCAAGTACTGTCTTACAATAAAATTGGAAATAAATTTCTAAAACGTTATGTAAGAGGTTTGGTGGGGGAAAAATATGAACACAAAGATACTTCCCAGCAGTTCTGAGACAGGAGGAGTAACATTGCAAATACAAAATAAACTATTCTGAACTCCAACTGGGTTAACTGTCATTTCTTTAATTAACCACTGACAAGTTACACCTTGTCATAACCAAGCACATCCTAGCCACGATGCAAAAACCACCATCAGAACTGGATGGTTGCAACGGTTTGATCCGGGATGCCAAGAGGAGGGCGAAACATCCCCAGGAAGTTCCATTTCTTGAAAAAACTGGTGTTGCTGTGGGAGGTAGTTTTTTTCCGAATTACCTATTTGCTGCCTTTTTGTTTCAGAAATATAACTAAGCCCACGGGAAGCCGAGCGCCGCGGTCAAGGGTCCAGACCAGGTCGTCGGGCCCGCGGAGTCGCCCCAGGCGGGACGAACGGGTCCCCAGTGGGCCCCCAGCATTCCAGCAGCGGTCGGCGCGGGAAGGCGAGGCCGGACGAACCACCCCGACCCCTCACGCGCCCCGGCACGACGGGCCCCCACACTCACCATTTCGATGATCTTGGTCTTCCGGCCTGTCTTTCTCTTCAAGGTGAATATGTACTGGGCCAGCACCACCCCCGCCACCAGGGCGCACACGCTGGCGCTCGCTACCGCGCCCACCCTCGCCACCGCCGCTCGATCCATGGACCTGGCCTCCTTTGACTCGCAGTTCGAGAAGAGGTCGCTGGACGGCTACCGGCCTCAGAAACGCCGGCCGGTGGACAAGCCCGAGCGCCCCGCCCCTCCTGCACGAGCCCCGCCCCCCTGCACGAGCCCCGCCCCCAGGGAGGCCCCACCCACGAGGGCCCAGCGGCGGGAAGCAGGAGGCAGCTGGAGGAACCCGCCTGCACCGAAAGCCAAGGTGGGGAAGAGGGCCTTCTCAGAATCTGGGTCAGAGGAACTGCTCAAGGACAGAAAAGGGGAACTGAACTAAATCTCTCTCTCTGCTAATAAGGACGAGGCAGTGGTTCATTCCAGTCCCGCCCACTAGAAATCTGACGCCAACCGTCACTCAAAAATAATCCTCGGCCTTCCACCCTCCTCTGACACTCAGGACTACAACCCCCAGAAGGCACCTGGGGCGTTGCTATCTAACTTGCGCAGTAGCTTAGCTGCAGAGTGCTAGGACAAGCGGCAGGGTGCAGCAAAAGAAGGGAGTAAAAGGCGATCTACAGAATATGAGAAAATACTTGCAAACCGTTTAACTGACAAGGGGTTAATATCCAGTTTATGTTAAAAATGTCAACAACAACAAACCCCATTAAAAAATAGGCAAAAGACTTGAATAGACAATTGGTAAAGAAGCTTATGAAGCTTATCAATATTAATCATCAGGAAAATGAAAGTCAAAACCACAATGAGATATCACTTCACACAAGTTAGGACAACCACTGTCAAAAAGACCAGAAAATTAAAAATGTTGGTGAGGATGTGAAGAATTGGAACCCTTGTGCACTGCTGGTGGAAATGTAAATTTGTGCAGCCACTGTGGGAAAATGTGTGGAAATTCCTCAAGAAATTAAAAACAGAATTACCATATGACCCAGCAATCCTATGTCAGGGTATATATCCAAAAGAATCGAAAGTAGACACTCATAGAAATTTTAGCCCTCCCATGTTCACTGCAGCACTATTCACAATAGCCAAGATGTGGAAGCAACTGAAATGTTCATCAAAAGATGAACTGATAAGAAAATGTGGAAATACATCAAATGTAATACTACTCAACCTTTAAACAGAGGCGAATTCTGCAGTATTTGACAACACGAATCAATCTTGAAGACCTCATATACGTGAAATAAGCCAGTCATAAAAAAGACAAGTTGCATTATTCTACTTATATGAGTAGTCAGACTCTAAGAAACAGAAAGTATAATAGTGGTCGTGGGGTCTGAGGAAGAGGAAATGATGGAGTCGTTCAACTGAGTAGTGAGTTGTTTCAGTTTTGCAAGATGAAAAATTCCAGAGATCTGTTGCAGAACTGTGTGCCTACAGTTAACACTACTGTACTATACCTTTAAAAATTACGTTGGTAAATTTTATATGTTTTATACCACACACATTAAAAAAGTTGCTATGGCAACAGCGCAGCGACAGCTTGAAGTCAGGCTAGAGCAAGTAGGTGTTTTTTCTTTTTCTGCTACATTCCAATCATTCCAGTCCTCTTCCATCATTTTCCTTTCTGAGTAGCATGACTTGTTCTCACCTGCCTGGACTCTTTTAAGGGATTGATGCAGTTTCCCCTGCTTGTCTCTAGGGATAACAGGAAGGGGATGCAGGGGAGCTACTTGGGGGGATCACATCAACTCTGTGGAGCTGGTGGTGCTACTCGGTGAGGCTCTCTCTTTGCCCAGGACATGGAAAAAGTTGGAACAGGAGAACAAGAGGGAGCAGTAAGGGTTGCTTTTCTCTGCACCCTCCACTCTTGCTCTAGTCATTCCAGCCCTGGGACCCTGGCAGTTGTTCTGCTTGAAGGGAAATTTGTAGAAAGAGAGTTCTTAGAAAGGTGGAATAGAGCTTATCTGAGCAGGCATCTGGTGAGAAAACAAGTCTGGAATTAACCACTGGGTGCGTGAATGCCTTTTGTAGAACTGGGAAACACATGTTGGCTACAATCAGTCCATATGTTTGATTCCTCTGTTGTTGTTTTTAACTCTGTAAGTATGTAAAACTTTGTTTTTCTGTAAATTATTGTCCATAATGATATATGATGTTACTTGGGATGGTAAGAATCTATGAAGGAATTTGATGTAAATTTATGACTTTTTGCTATGCACAACCTTACACTCTGCTCTGATAGGAGTATTGGCATAGTCTTGGCTTGAAGTAGTTACGTAGTATTCTTGTGAGGAAGAACTATTTGGTGGATGTAGGTTTAAGATCTTTGCCCACTAACGCTGTTAAAAATTAAAACAATGCAAAGCAAAACTAAAAACACACCACTGAGACTTACTCTCTCATTTCTTTGCATATTAAGTTGTGGGATAGTGACAGTATGCAAGAACCTAAAGAGCAGGACGAAAGTATGCAGAAGAAAGGTTCTGTCATTAGCTGTGACTTAGATGAGTCATGTAATATCTCTGGGCTTTGCTTTCTTATTCTGCAAAAGCAAAAAACCAAATGATTTTGGACACCTTTTAGCTATTAAAGCTCTTTGATTAGAGAGTAATGGTCTTTTTCATGCCCTGGAAGATAACTTGGCAGAGGTCCTAGGAAAAAGAAGAGGGAAGTCCTGCTATAAAGAAACATCTACTGAGGAAATCAAGTGTTAGTTCAACCAGTGCTTCTCAAACATCAGGGTGAATGTGAACCACCTGGGGATGTTGTTTGGGGGGAGGCCAAGATTCCACATTTATTTTTGAAAGATATTTATTTATTTATTTGGCTGCACCAGATCTTAGTTGCGGCACTCAGGATCTTCGATATTTGTTGCGGTATATGGGATCTAGTTCCCCAAGCCCCTTAACCACTGGACCATCAGGGAAGTCCCAAGAGTTCATAGTTCTAACAAACTCTTGGGTGTTGCTGATGCTCCTGGTCTGTACACTACACTTTGAATAGAAAGGAACTAAATGGTGATTGAGGGGCTTTAAGGGACTTTATTGTGCTTAGTCACTCAGACATGCCTGACTCTTTGTGACCATGGACTATAGCTCATCAGGCTCCTCTGCCCATGGGATTTTTCAGGCAAGAAATACTGGAGTGAGTGGCCATTTCCTTCTTTAGAGGATCTTCCCAACCCAGGGATCAAACCCACATTTCCTGTGTTTCCTGCACTGCAGGCAGATTCTTTACCCAATGAGCCATCTGGGAAGTTCTTTAAGGAGTTAACAATTGGAGGGAGGTGTGGATAAATAGAATTGATAGAACAGGAGAAACAAGAAGGAATTAAAGTTTGCCAATGTTATTTTGTCAACAGAAGTAGATCTTCAATTTTATGTTTGAAGTCCATGGAAATTATTGTTTGGTATAGAACATTTATAGATAATTTTGGAAAGTTAAGTTTTGCTTACTGGTGATATTTTTCTCTTCATTTTAGCAATTTGACAGAATTTTTTCTCTAACAAAGGTATTCAAGGCCTTTGTCACATTACACCTATTTTTACCTGATTCAATTACTTCTTGTTTGAAGTTGTTTAAATTCAAACAGATGCCATATCTCCTATCTAAGCATTTTGATTTTGTATTTATCATTCAATAGCAGTGATGAAAGAAGAAAAATTCTCTTTCACCATTGCTTGGGTATCTAATATATTCTCTAGGCAGGGCCCATGAGGTTTTCTCTTCTGTCTACTTGAGGGGACAATAAGACCTCTTCAGATGTTGAGCAAATCTTCCCTTTCTTTTTCTCTCCTTGAGACTCTTTATGAACTCTTTTTGGTTGATGTACACTGTGTGCAAAGGATCACTTACTTGTTGTTAGCCTACTGATTTCTGTCCTTGGCTGTGTCTCCAAATGGACCTTGTGGCAGTAAGTCTTCATTTTTTATGACGGGTCAGTAGCATTTGATATAGCAGGTTACTCCCTCTTTCTACATACACTTTTAAAAAATAGCTCACAATGATATTATATACATACTAGTGGTTCAGTCGCTAAATCGTGTCTGACTCTTGTGACCCCATGGACTGTAGCCCGCCAGGCTCTTCAATCCATGGAATTTTCCAGGCAAGAATACTGGAGTGAGTTGCCATTTCCTTCTCCAGGGGATCTTCTCAACCCAGGGATAGAACTCGGGTCTCCTGTATTGCAGGCAGATTCTTTACCGACTGAGCCACCAAGGAAGTCCACACACACACACACACACACACACACACACACACACACACACACACACACACACACACACACACATTCTGACCATGCCACGTGTGAGATCTTAGTTCTTTGACCAGAGATCGAATCTATGCCTTCGGCAGTGAAAGCACAGAGTTCTAAGCACTGGACTGCTAGAGAATTCCCTTGTGTGATCACTTTATGGTCACAATCTCACCCCAAACTTAACCACTGGAAACCACTGATCTAGTCAACATAATGTCCTTGAGATTTATCTAAGTTGTTTTGTGTATCAATACTTCATTTTTTCTCCTGCTGCTGAATTGTTTTCCATGATATGGATACAACAGTTTGTTTAACCATTTTACAATTATACATTGAAGAACATTTGTTTTTTTTCTTGAATGTTGCTTTTTGAAAAACCATGAAAAGGAAAGAGCATCAAGGACTAACATTTCTTGGAAATTTAATAAACAGTTCAAGAGTTTTATTGAACTCAATCTCCAGCTCCCGCCCCGTCTCCCCACCCCCCCCAGGTTCAGGTGTGGGACTGAAAGTTCCCACCCTTCAAGCACAAGTTAGGTTTTTCTGGTGATTAGCTTCCTTCCTTGAGTTATCCAGGGAACCCACCTTAGTCACCTTATTAGCACAAATTCTGCAGTGGTAGAAAGAGGCTTATTATGAATAACAGAAGATATCATTTGAGCATGTCCTAACAACAGCACAATTCTTCTGCTGAGATATAAATATTGAGTTGAGAGATTGGACATAGAAATTTAGGTGTGAGCAATATGCTGGTTATACTGGAAGTCCTGAGAATGTGTGAAAATGCAGAGAGAAAGAGTGGAATAAGATGAAGAAAATCTAACCTGGAGAATATGAACATTAAAGAGAGAAATTTGGGAGACAGTAAAAGACTTTAAGAAGGGCCAGTAGAGAGGCAACCAGTTAGGCTGGTACCTGGGAGATGAGGTTTAGTGATATAAACTGAAAAGTTTCCATGCCATTTAGCAGCAAATGGTTCATCAGTGCCCTTGATGAGGGTGGATGAGTGGGCATAATGGTAACAAAATCTGGATTTGCAGTGAGTGAAGGAATAGGAGGTGGAGAAGGCTGAGTGTTTATGATCCCCTTATAGGGAAATAGCTGTGAAGGGAGGAAAGGAGAGTGATGACTGGGGACAATACAGAGCAATGGGAAGTGGGAGAAAAATGTTTCTTTCATGACCCTGAACCCTTAGAAGAGAAACTGTTAGTTACCTGCCCAATTAATATCTATTCTCCACTCTTAGTCACAGCAACCCAGTTTCTTCCAAGTGGCAATGTGTCCATCTCAAAGACAAGAGCTCACACACATCCTTTCAGTTAGGGGTAACCAAGGAGATAGAACCTGAAGCTGCACGTGTTTTCTATTATAACTCTTTATAACCCTGCAATTTCTGGAAAAACCCGATTTCCATGCAGTAACGCAGTCATTCCAAACTATTCTCCCTAGAAATACTATTCCTCCCTCCTTCACTACTATCCTATCACTTTCCTTTCTCTCATGTGCAAAGAATACTGTACGTCCCCTTCTCACTGCCCACACCTCCCTGTCCCATCGCTTCCCCCGACCACTGGGGTCCTCATAGCCGGAGCCCCTTCCCCCGAGATGTTGGTCTCAGCAGCACGAAGCACTCTTGCTCACCCCACCTGTGGGAATCTTCCTTCTCTCAGGTCTGTCCTCCGTGCAAGCTGACCTCCTTCATCTCTGCTTCTCCTCGGTAGGCTCCTCTTTCTTAAGTGTCAGTGGCTTTGGGCCCCAGGAGGAAAGGAGACCAGGAGCTCAGAAGAGCGGCGTGCCCAGTCCTAACTCAACACACTCTGAGGAGGGGAAAGTCGGGGAGACCGAGGGGGTTAGAAGGGCTCTGTCCTCTAGAAAAACCAAGGCCAGGATGCCCACACACAGAAGAATGTGAAGAAGGGAGGGGTTCACGTGGGAGGGGGCGGAGAGGACCACTTTCCTCCATCAAGTCTCAGCCCCTTCCAGCGGCTTCTGTCTGGGCAGGCTGGCCTGGGAGCTCCGACAGGGCGCATGCGCAGGGGGCGGGGCCTGCTGAAGAGCTGCACGTGCCGCCCAGTGAGGCATAAAAAGGAGCCACTGCAACCGGCTCTGTAGGGGCTCTTGACGGCGCGGTCGGCGCTGTGTGGGTTATGTGCGCCGCTACAGGAATTCCCAGTCGCAGATGTCGAGCTAGAGCAGGTCAGTGTCCCTAATGGGAACGTGGGTTGTGCACGGCGCGAGGGGACAGGGTTTGGGGGTCGTGGGGGACAGACTGGCCTACGGGAAGCGGGGTGTTAGGAGACGGAACCCGGGGCCTGGAGTCCGGGGCCGGGCCGGGATTCAGTCTGGGGCAGAGGCTAGGGAGCATGGTGGAGAGGCTGCAGACAAGGGTGGTGCATCTTGGCCTAAGCCCCCTTTTCCAGTGCAGCTGCTGGGCACCCTGGCGTTTGACGCTGGGCACTGAGACCCCCCACGCCTCCAAGGCCTCTTATCCCCAAGGTGCTGCTGCTTGGGGAGCCGGACTCACTCAGCGTGACGTGAGCCTGGGCCTCGGCCTCGGCCTCTGGGCACTGCTCCGCTGGTCCTAACGCCTGCAGGGCAGTACCCCATGTCTGCATCCCAGGCAAGTGGGAAGACAAGGTAAGGGACCTGCCACCCAGGATCCCAGTCATGATGGGGGACAAGGATGGTTTTCTACCTTTACAGCACTTTACAGGGTGAGGCACAGCTGTCCTTTCTTACCTATAAACACCTGTTTTTCAGTGGAAAATGAACTCTTCAGGAAACAACGAAAATTTTGAGGGCAGTAACTCCAGACCTTTCTTCTATGTGCCACCCATGGCCCAGCAGCCTCACCTGGGTCCCTGGTACCAGAATCCTGCCTATAATCCACTCTCCATTTCTGGGGCAGGTGAGAAATCTGAGTTCCCAAGGAGGTTCAGTGGGATTAGGGACCCTCTGTGTAAATCAAAGCCTGAAGTTTTTCTAACTCCTTTGTCCATGACTTCCCTTTCCTCACCCTGTGCTCACGCTAGACAGATTGGGCAGGGTTTGTGGTTCAGATTAATAGAAAATATTCAAATTCTAGCTATATATCAGTTGTGTGCTGTGTTAGTCACTCAGTCGTGTCCAACTCTTTGTGACTCAATGGACTGTAGCCCGCCAGGCTCCTCTGTCCATGGGAATTCTCCAGGCAAGAATATTGGAATGGATTGCCATGCACTCCTCCAGGGGATCTTCCTAACCCAGGGTTCGCACCTAGGTCTCCTGCATTGAAGGTGGATTCTTTACCATCTGAGCCACCAGGAAAGCCCAAATACTAGAAATGGATTCTCTATTCATTTGGCCAAGTTGTTGCTGTCCTTGTTTCCCATATGAGGGAACCAAGGCTTCCAGTCAGTGACTGGCCCAGGATCATAGCGTAATCCAACCAAAGTCTCATGTTGTGAGACCAGTCTTGTTGGACGAGGTACCTTAGAGCTCCTAGTCCTTGTAATTTTTCTAGAGTGTAAAGATTCTAAAAGCTATAATGGGGACATCAGCAAAGTATGTTGGAGAAAGGTGACAAGCAAGATTTCAGAATATTTGGAAGGTAGACATCTTGGACCTAATAGATGGAGGTCCATTCAGATTGTCAGTTTCTACTTGAGTTTTGGGAAATTGTCTCTTAAGGAATTTGTCCTTCTTTATCTATGTAATAAATATTGTGGAAATAGGGTTCATAGTAATCATTTATATTTTTATGCCCATGGGATCTGTAGTAATGTACCATCTTTCATTTCTGATATTAGGAACTTATCTTTTTGTTTTCTACCTTCATTCAGTTATGGTCTAAGCAGACATTTTATAATTAGTATACCTTTTACTTTGTAAGTGTGTTTTATGGCCCACAATGTGGTCTCTCTTTGTGAATGTTCTATGTAAGTGTGAGAAAAATATTCTGTTAGTTGAGGGGGTCTATAGAGGTTAGTTATGTACAATTGGTTGGTGCTGTGGAGTTCATTGGTTCCTATTGATTTTTTAATATTGACTGCATCTATCCTTGTCTGCTGTAGGCGTATTAAAGTTTATGACAATGGATTCATCTATTTTTCCTTGCAGTTCTATGACTTTTGCTTCATGTAGTTTCACCCACTGTTAAGGGCATACATATTAGGGATTGTTATGTCTCAATGAAGAAGTGACTTTTTCTTGTGATGCCCCCCTTTATGTCCCTGATTACTTTCCTTTTTCTGAAATCTGTCTGAAATAAATACAGCTTCTCCAAGTTTCTTTTGATTATTAGCATTAGCTAGTTAGTATGGTATGTCTTTCTCCTTCTGTTTGCATTTAATCCCTGTTTTTGTATTTAAACTGATTTTTTTCTTTGTTTTTGTAGACAGTAGTTCTTGCTCTTTATTATGCATTATAATTTTTTTGTCAGCCATTTCGTACTGGATAAAAGGAACTGATCTGAATAGGCCCTTAGTAACGGAGTGTTACCTTGTAGAGGTAGAGAAGGGATCACAGTTCTGTTTGTGAAAGGACTATGATTAGGTCTTAGTCTTTTAGTGTGATTTTTGCCTTTGGACAACAAACTACACGTGCTTCCCCCTCCCCCATTGGGTTGGGAAGGGTGGCTAGAGTGGACTGGAGAAAAGTATTTCCATTCCTGCACATCAGTTATGCTCTGTTTATTGTCTTCTGAAGATGAACCTTGTTAAGAACAGTGCTTCTGGTATGCATGATTCCTTTCCCTCTTTCCCTGCGGGAAGCTCAGGAGATTTTTCTCTTAAATTTACTGTGAGAAACTGATTGAGCTACTTCATGGAAAACTTAAAAAAGTGTGTGGGATGGTTCCCTTATGGATGAGTTTTCTCTGAGGATTTGAACTCAGATTTCTCCATCCTAATCTTGCGGTCTGTCAATAGCAGTTCAGGTTTTCCTACCCCACCGTGAGTTCCCATCGAGTTTTGATCTCCTGGGTCTGTGCTTCTATAAGTTGTGATTGTATTCACATGGCTTTCCAGTATTGGTAGTAGCACTTTTCCCAGTAACCAAACATTGCTGTGAATGACCTGAGAATTCTTGATTCCTGTTCATCTTTTTCACTTGGGTAGGATTGAGTGGCTGGCTTCCAAGCCTATGGAATATCCATAATCACGTAGTCTATCATCTTTTAAATATTAATTGAACATTCAGTATGCAGTGCTCTAGAATTAAAATAGCTGATTTATGTTCTTATAAATAGGCTGATTTTGAGTAAATGTTTCCCTTTCCCATTTTGTCTTTTGTATAATAAGCTGAATTAGAGGTTTCTTTTTGCCATTGCCCAGCATTTGCTATTTCCCCATCATTCAGCAACCACATGGCAACCACTATTCCACTGTATCTAACATCATTTTTTTCTAGATTTTACATAAAAGTGATCGTACAGTATTTGCCTTTCTCTGTCCAACTGATGTCTCTTGACAAAATGCCTCAAGTTCCAGCAGTTGTTGAAAATGTTTTAAAATGATTAGGGGAAGGAGGGTGTTCCAGAAAAGGAAAAGAGAAGTTTTAAAAGCTGTCTTGGTGAAGGAATGCACCATGGCGAGAGCCTTAGTGGACCATCTGTATCTTGAAAGACTCAATGAGATGATACAGTGAGAAACTAGATAATGAAGTGTTTTATGCCATCCTAGGGAATGTGGTCACTATCCCTCATATCTGATAGGCCATGATGAGCCATTTAAATACTGTAACTGGAGTGAGGACCACAGATTATTCTGGAAGCGAAACGGATTACAGACTTGTGAGAAGTGTGGGAGATGGGTTAAGAAGGTCGTTAGGAGTTACTCATGTAAAAACTGGGGGAGGACTTTATGTCCTTTGCTTTGGTAACAGAAGAGGTAACAGAAGACTCGGTGGGAGCCCGTGGTGGGTGTGAGCCGCTGTGGCTGTGCAGTGAGTGCTGGCTGAATGTTGTGACTGGTGGCAGGAGACAGAATGGCTAACTCTCCCCTCTCTTTCTAGCTTTCACAAATGGAAGTCTGTATTTTCCAATGGTGCTTAGTGAGTATCCTGCCTTCCTCGTCCCTCAATCCCCATTGCCCACTACTGTTAACCGAAGATCCATCGTCCCTATGTTATGTAACACGGCACAGTTCCGACAGTATGGTGGCTATTGGGAAAAAGTGAAAACAAAGGACACACAAACAGAAGCTGAACCTCAACCGGCTGAAAACTTGAATGAAAAACAAGACGTGCACTCAGAAGGCGACGGCCCGGAGATAGGAAAGGTGACCAATATTCCTGTGAGTACATCAAACGAAATGATGCCGTCGTATGATGTGGTTTATGGTAAAGATATGCCACAGAAGGAGGTGCCGCAAAATGGGATTTCACAAAGTTTCTGTGAAAGTAGAGGAATGCTTTATAACTCTTACGAGGGTAGAGACCGCATGAGCTTAGATGAAGAAAAGAAGAGATATGCAGCTCTTTCCCCAAACCCACCACCTCCGAATGACAGAGATATAATCCAGAATACCCAGAACTCAAAATTGTATCAGTCTACTGGAGATACGAACAAGCTTCATCAGGAACGGGCACTCTGCGCCAGCATGGAAGCAGTTAAAGACCTGAGCCTTCACTCAGAATCATCCCAGAAGCCCTTTACTGCAGGGGAAAGTATGCCAGAGAACAGTAGCCGAAGCCATGGCTGCCCTGAGGCTGTGGGTGAAGAGGTAGAGAGCAACAGCTGCCCTGAGATGGCCGTCCCATCCCCTCCCTGCTTGGCTCAGGTCAGCAAAGTAGATGAGGGCATCCAGTGCGACTTGACTTGGTGGACTGAGGTACAGTCTGGGAATTCCCCTGAGTCTTCACCAGGAAGTGGTAGGAAGGGAGCAGAGCAGATGTCAGTGGGGAGCAGGAACCAGGATGAAGTCTATGAGGTGGAGAACAATGGCTGCGGGGGGCGCGTTCCCTCCCCTACCTGGTTGGCCCAGGTCCCCAAAGTGGACGAGGGCATCCAGTGCAATGTGAGTTGCTCTGAAGCCCAGGTAGAGAAATCCCCCCAGCAGACCCCCTCCAGGGGTGAAGAGACAGCGTCAGACAGCGAAACCAAGGGATCTTGGAAACAGCCAATCACCAATAGGAACTTAAGTGCAGATAAAGAGGAAATGATCATGAACGATGAGACTGGGGAGGTGTCTGATGAGAACTTGAAAAGGTGTGCAAAGATTAAAAAGACTGTGAAAGGGAGGAAGCTGAAAGAGCTGAGCAGCTTCTCAAATGTTAAGACAGCCTATCTGTTGAAGAAAAGTGCCGTCTTGACCATTGTTCTTCCTGAGGATTCAGAAGACTCTGAGTTGGAAGAGGAGGGTGACATGGATGAGGTAGAATGCCTCCTTGAAGTGAGTCCACAGAGCCCTCTGACATCTTCCAAAAGAAGGTCTTACCACAAGGCTGGAAGGATAATCAGGATGTCACCTGAGAGCTCTCTCCCTCCTCAACTTATGGTCTGGCCCACCAGAAATAAGTGCAAGTTACTACAAGCTTATGGTGAATGTGAGTGTGTCCCTGCAGTTTATCGGTGGAGACGACAGGATGGCTGTGAAAGCACTGGGGTCAGGCTCCACAGCAGACCCGCCATGACCAGCAAGGAGGGACTGCAGTCCCAGAGGGCCTCTTACAGATCACTGGAATGTAAGTGACTAATGGATTCAGATACTGTTTGGTTGTTTGTGCTGGTTCCCTACTGGTCCAGGATACAAAGGCAGCCATAAATCAGTATTTCTCTGTTTTGAAAATATGTTTTTGCTTAAGGTATAGGTGCCCATATTCATGTTCAAAGAGAATCCCAAGTTAGAGTTCCTGCACTCTAGGAAATTTCAGTGTAATGCGAAACAAAGTGCTCTGGTAGAAGATGATAGAGAGGTGGGTGGTGGTGGGCTGAGATAGTCAGGAGGACATGGTCTAGATGGACGGCTGAGAACGGGCAGTCCATGTGGAGGTAGAGGATTTCACACCGATTAGGTTCTGTGGTTTGGAGACAAAAGAGCACAAAGTTTGGCGTGGGAATGGAGACAGCAGGTGAGCTCAAACAGGCAGTCACGGCAGGATTGTGCTTGAGACCTTCTTGCCAGAATGGAGAATTGTGAGGGATTGGGAAAGAGGCTGGGACTGTGGTAAAGTACGAGGGTTTCTCTACACTTACAAATTTTTATCCTGTAGGCAGTAAGTGGCTAATTCAGACTGAGTAGAGAAATGAGACAAATCTTTGTCTTCAACCAGTAGTATTTTATAGTAGGAATTAGCGTGGAGAGCACCTATATGGATGAAAGTCTTGAATAAAGCCAGTTTATTCAATAAAAAATACTGTAATTCAAAAAATCAAAGTGGTGAGGGTCCTAACTCACATGGGAGTAATTAGAGACGGGTGAGAGGACTAACAGCTGAATTTTAAAATGTTGGAGTTTGAACATGAGTACATAGGGGAAAAAATGGTAATCCATGGAAAAGTTATCTTGGGAAGAGTTGTTTTGCTTTGCTGTGTGTTGTGGGTGGAAGGAGTGTAAAATGGTGAGATTGAGGGACTGGACTAGCAGCCCATCCACACCTGGTTGAAGCTTGAGTTTGAACCATCCTAGGACTGGTGAGGGCACAGGTGACAGGAGTAGGGGACAGGGGGAGGACCCTAAGGGCCACTTTGGGAGATGATTACATCTGGGGTGCAAAGAATGAAGCAAAGCAGGTAAGTGAAGAATGGCATGCATAAGGGCCCCAGGGAAGTTTAAATAAATTCCAGGCTTAATCCCAAACCTTTAGATTGAAGAAATACTTAAGCCTACCACTTCCACTTAAAAATCAGGGTATATTGTTAGGTTTTAAACTCCTGGCTATTGTCTTGACTTGATTCATGCTCAATAATTTGGGGGAAATTTTTTAAAAACAGGGTTCCTTTTCAATATGTGCAGGGTTTTCTGGCTTTGATATTAGTCCTTGCTTATAAAGTGGCAGGAAATGACCTGGGCCACTGTGCTTAGGGACCCCTCATGCACATCTGACAGCATCTTGTGAACTCCAGAATGTGAGCTCTTGTTCATGATGTGTAACACTGAAATTAATAGTCAAATTAAAACACTGACTATGGTACCATTGGTCTTCCCAGTCTTATTTGCCTTTGTATTCCCATGTCATGTCATTGCCCATCAGAGTGTGTATGAATCTTTTTTCTGTCTTGGGAAATAGCATTGGTTATAAATTTACTCCTCACTGTGACCCAATACTATAGTTTAGTAGTTTTCAGCACTTTCTCCCTTGGCCATATCTGAAAGAAAGTCTCACTGAGTCCTCCTGTGAAGAAATTAATGGGAACCTCAGTTTACCCCAGGTTACACAGTCAAGATTTTAATTTTCCTAATGAAGGCTCTCTTCTGGAGTGTCTGTTTTTGCCAAGTGGTCATTTCTACCACCAGGAACAACAGAACGGCATAGCATTTTATCTTGAAAAATAGGTCACTTTCTTGAAAGATGTGTTTTTGAATTGTTTTTTCTTTTGGTTTTGAAGCCTCTTGGGTTATTTAATGTATGAATCACTTCTTCCCTCAGGTAACTGTGAGAGAGCTAAAACCAGGTACCAGAGATTTGAGGCAGATGCCATAGAATTTAGGAAATACCCAGCAGCTCTAGAGGTTGGTATTTATCCTGTGTCTAGTTTGTCTTATGATTTGCTTTTTGGACTTCATTTGGGTTTTCCTACTTGGTGCTTGGAGAAGGAAATGGCAACCCACTCCAGTATTCTTGCCTGGAGAATCCCATGGACAAAGGAGCCTGGTGGGCTACAGTCCATGGGGTTGCAAAGAGTTGGACATGACTGAGCGACTATCACACACACCCACCCACACCCACACCCCCGGTGCTTGAGTCTATACTGCAGTATTGGCTTAGGAGTATAGACCCAAGCATCCACATAGCAGTGTTCTAACTGGGTAACAGACATACCTTGTTAGACCCTAGCTTACGAGAAGTTTGGAGCCAAAGTTTTTCAATTGTGTGGAATGTTATGATTATTTAATTTGTAATTTATTTTTATACAGTTTTAAATATTACTTTCCATTTAAAGTTATTACAAAATATTGGCATCCTCGTGTTGTACAATACATCCTTGAGCCCTGTGGAATGTTGTTTTTATCCTAATTTTCACATTTAATTCCTGCTGCTGTTACCAATAGTATATTGTGGATTGTATGGAATTCTGTAAGTTTACTGGTGGCTTCACCATTAGTGTTCTAATTTAGAGCTAGGTAAATGGAAGCTTAGCATCTCCCTTCAGGGGCCAGCAGCTTGACAGGCTTCCCTTCACAATGAGTCTTGGCACTGGGTAACCCTTCCTCACCTAAACCCCTAGTCATGGACCAGTGGATTGATGACCTTTCAAAGGTCATTTCTGCCCTGCAGAGGTCATAAAGGGAAGAATGATAACTAAACTTAGGCAAAATGTTAACACCCTTGGCTTTCCCCTAAAAATGGAACTAAAGATATTGGTAATGATTCTCTATATCACATGAGTTACCTGACTTAAAGAACTGTATTATTCTATTGTTACTTCTTAGGAAACAAATTGCTGAGTTCCAGCTACAAGAAAAAGTGAAATATTGCATTATCATGATGGATTAGAACACGAGATCTCTTTCTTGAACTACTAAAGTTATACCAGCAAACAAGAAAATAATGACATTGTAAAGTTGTGAATTAAAAGTTGCAAAATAGCAAATAAGTTGGATTTCAAAAGTGTAATTCTTAAGCATTTTCTTCTCCTCTCAAAATGGCCACATCACTCATGACAACACTAGTAGAATTGGGTCACCCATGAATAGTTCTGTCTTGTCCTCACCAGGGACCTTGGGATAAAGAGAAAAGGATGGTGGAGTTGAGGACAGAATAAAAAGACTTAAGCATTTCACACAGAGGCTCTATCCTGGGAATAGAGAGGATGCTGACTCATTGTCTATATAATGTAGGCCAGGCATAGAGCAGGTCCGATAGGACACTGATAGACGTGTGGAGGGTAGGTGGTCATGCATTCTTTACTTGCATCTAGTGTCTCCTGATGGAGAAGGAAATGGCAACCCACTCCAGTATTCTTGCCTGGAGAATCCCAGGGACGGGGGAGCCTGGTGGGCTGCCTTCTATGGGGTCGCACAGAGTCGGACACGACTGAAGCAATTTAGCAGCAGCAGCAGCAGCAGTGTCTCCTGAAACAAAGGAAGCTTCAGGCATGTAAGACTGCTTTATACTCAGACCCTAGGGGCTAGATGGTCAAGAAGTGAATTCAATCTCCCAATAAATGGTGTAGGTTAAATATGACTAGCTACTCAAAAGGTTTGTGTGGCTGAAGACTGCCTGGGTTTTTTTGAAGGAAGGTGGCATGGCAGAATTCATGGTGTTCCAGGTGTGCGGAGGCAGTGGGAGTGCCACCAGGAATGTTTGTGGTCACTGTAGGGATACATGGATGGACTGGCCAATGTTCCCTGTGAGCTAAGCTGTTTGAACATATCTTTGCTGTGCTTATAACTTCAATAACCTCAGAAGACACCACCCTTATTGCAGAAAGTGAAGAACTAAAGAGTCTCTTGATGAAAGTGAAAGAGGAGAGTGAAAAAGTTGGCTTACAGCTCAACATTCAGAAAACTAAGATCATGGCATCCAGTCCCATCACTTCATGGCAAATAGATGGGGAAACAGTGGAAACAGTGGCTGACGTTAGTTTTTGGGGCTCCAAAATCACTGCAGATGGTGATGCAGTCATGAAAGTAAAAGACACTTACTCCTTGGAAGGAAAGTTATGACCAACCTAGACAGCATATTAAAAAGCAGAGACATTACTTTGCCAACAAAGGTCCGTCTAGTCAAGGCTATGGTTTTTCCAGTGGTCATGTAGGGATGTGAGAGTTGGACTGTAAAGAAAGCTGAGCGCAGAATTGATGCTTTTGAACTGTGGTGTTGGAGAAGGCTCTTGAGAGTCCCTTGGACTGCAAGGAGATCCAACCAGTCCATCCTAAAGGAGATCAGTCCTGAGTATTCATTGGAAGGACTGATGTTGAAGCTGAAACTTCAATACTTTGGCTACCTGATGCGAAGAGCTGACTCATTGGAAAAGACCCTGATGCTGGGAAAGATTGAGGGTGGGAGGAGAAGGGGACGACAGAGGATGAGATGGTTGGATGGCATCACCAACTCAGTGGACATGAGTTTGGGTAAACTCTGGGAGTTGGTGATGGACTGGGAGGCCTGGCATGCTGCGGTTCATGGGGTCACAGAGTCGGACACGACTGAGCGACTGAACCGAACTGAACTCCCTTATACTAACACAGAACTGCTAGCTGGTGTAATGAGCAGGTAAAAAGTGATAGCAGTGAGGGCAATGAGACAAGTAAAAGGTAGTGTTGGCAAAGCTGGTCTTTTATTAGGTCTCTGACGGCCTGATTAACTTCTACTTCAGACCTGCTTATATAGCATCAGGAAGAGATCTGGCCTGTGTCCCCAAGCCATGGTTGCATAAGGTGATCCTCACATGTCATCAGTACACTTTCACAACAAGACAAATACAGGAGCTATCACTGTCCTGGCCATACTCTACATTTCTGAATGGTATTGATTATTGCTGTACTCAATATTGTTACTACGCAGTATTCTTGCCTGGAGAATCCCCATGGACAGAGGGGCCTGGCTGGCTACAGCCCACGGGGTCACAAAGAGTGGGACACAGCTGCATAGCTGAGCCCAGCACAGCTGTATGGAGACTGCATTTAGCATACACTATTTAATGGATAACTTAATTTTAACTTAAGATAACCCATTTTGCCCTGTGATCACCGTCTCCACTAGCATTCCAAGCCCATCAGAACACAACTGAACTACAGAGGTAGTTGGAGACAGGAATCCAGGAAGTAGAAATGCACTGGTGGGAGTAATGAAGGATTGGATAGGAAGGGTATAGTAAGCTCAGTTTGCAGATCCTGACTCCAGCAGTGTCTTACAATTTAACTCATTTCTGACACTGCCTGGAAATGCACAATTTCACATGGCAAGAGCTCAGTTGTGTAGGACTATGCCACATGCCTCTTCCACTTCAGGTTCTACTCAAAAGTCATGTTTTTGCCTGTGCTTCTGCCTTCAACTCCCTGCTTTGGATTCAGTTAATTTGCTACATTTCTGATTTATTATAAAAGGCTGTAATTCAGGAATGGCCTGATGGAAGAGATGCACAGGGCAAAATAGATGGGATGGGAAGCGGCACAGAACCTCCACACCTTCTGCTTGCGTGGCATTCTCCCAGCACCTCTGTGTGTTCACCAACCCAGATGTTCTCTGAATCCCTCCTTGGGCTTCTATGGAGGCTCCATCACATAGGCATGATTGATTAAATCACTGGCCATTGGTGATTGATTCAACCTCCAGTCCCTCTAATCTTTCCCCACATGAGGGTGTGGGGCTGCAAGTTCCAGTTCTATTCGGTTTGGTTTTCCTGGCAACCAGCCTCTCCCCACATCCTTAGGTGCCTTCCAAAAGTCATCTCATGAACATAAACCCAGATGTTGTGGAAAGGAGTTAGTTATGAATAAACAAGACACTCATTTCACTTTTCTGGTTCTGTCATGAATGGAGGACAAGAGACCAAACACAACAAAAGATGCTCCCATTGTTCTTATCACACATGATATTCCAAGGGTTTGGGGAACTGTGTCCAGAAACTGGACAATGACCAAATATATCTGAGACATATATTTTGGTCATGTGAGTGATCAAATATATATTACAAATTACGATATTGGAGAATGACAAACAGGAAACAACAGAACTGCGGTAGAGGAATGGTTACATGATTGTAGTATCTTCAAATCAAGGAATTGTGTGGCCATTTAGAGTGTGTGGTATGTGTCATATGAAGACACTATACCTATGATGCCATAACGCAGGATATATTTGCTATTGAAATCAACATTATACTGTTAAAACATAACATGGAGATGAATGTGTATAGTATTTATACTTAAAAATAAAGCCCTATGCTTGCTTGTGATGTAGGCAGTATTCCTGGAAGATGTCACAAGAAACTGGTAAAACTGGTAGCCACTGGGAAAGGGAACTGGGAAGCTGGGGGAGGAAGGAAATAGAAGTTTCATAATTAAACCTTAGGTACCTTTTAAATTTGGAGCATGTGCATGCATTAAGAAATAAAAAAAGTAAATGCATTTAAAAAATAAATAGTGAGCTTTTATTATCCTCAGCAGCAGAGGGAAATCAAGCCTGAGCTCTACGGGCACAAGTAGCTCCCCCCTGGAGGTGGAACCTGCGGCAGCACCTGGAGAAGCTCCTCAGAGGCTCCCTTCATCTGGCCGCCCTGCCCGAGGCGTTTCTAAGGAGCTGGGACCCACGGGGATCAGCAGGGAGGAGCACAAGGGGAAAAGCTGTCCAGCCTGAAGTCAGGCGTGTCCAGAGCTAGCACCTGGCAGCACACAACTCACATCCTCCCTGGAAGGCAGGTGAGAACCTGCACCTGGGACACCACACGTCTTCCCTTTGGGCGTCTCTCTCTCCTGTTCCTCTCCGACTCCACCTTCCTCCACGGGTCCTCTCATCTTTGGCCACAGTGTTTGGTTTTTGAGAAGAGAATGTTGAACAAGCCAGGCTCTCATCATTCTGAGTCCGAACTCTCATTTGACTTGGAAGACTTATGCTTTCGTTTTTTCTTCTTTTTCTTTTCTTTCTTCTTCTTCTTATGCTTTTCTTTCTTCTTCTTTTTCTTGTGTTTCTCTTTATCTTCTGAGGAACTGGAGCTGCTCCCATCGTCGTCTGATGTTGAATCCTCCAGTAACTGTTTTAACTGTTGTATCCTAAACACATAAGGTTGACCAAAGAACCATATTCAACTTAACTTGAAAAAAATTTTTAGATAAAAATATAACAACAGTAATGAGGGTGAAAAATATCACAAATTAATCACTTCATTAAAGATAGTATTTATTTTTATATCTTTTCCCGATTCTTGTATACATCCATGCCTGTTTTACATGACTGTAACCAGTGTACAAGCCATTTTGTATTCTTTCCATTGTCCTAAGTATTTTGGCATGTTTCCATAGTCCTTCCTTTTATAATTTCTAACAGATGCATACTTTCCTAAATCATTCTCCCACTGCTCAAGTTCATGCTAGGTAATCTACCTCTTCAACAATTATAATTCAGCACAAGGAATTATATTCAATATTCTGTAATAATCTGTAAAGGAAGAGAATCTGAAGAATATATGTGTGTGTATATATTTATATATTGATATATTTCTGAATTGCTGTGCTGTACTAACATGATACTGCAAATCAACTATACTTCACTAAAGAAAAATTGAAACGATTATAATTCAATACCACCAATTTGAAAACAAAACAATATTAAAAAAAACAACAACCCACAAAAAAGTTCCTCTTGTTTTTTCACCCTGTCTAGGAATTTAAAAAAAGCTCAGATCTTTAAAGACACTAGAGAAGATAAATGGTAGCTGCCAATACCAACTATCATTGACACGAGTGAGTTAAGGCTAGGTCAAGCACAATGCTTTAAGTTAACGCAAGGAGAACAGGCTGGCCTGATCATTCCCTACACAATGGCTTTTTTCAGTGACTACTCCAGTCTTCCAAATATTTCACAATTTACTAAACCACTCCTCTAATACTGGGATTTTTAAATTTTAAATTTATAAAGTTTCTAGCTTTAACTTCAAAATTTAAGAGGATATTGTTATCATCAGGACAATCTCACCTTATATCCTTTTCATGTCTTTTATTCTCACGAATGATGTCATACATGGGATCTTCATGTGCCTTGAAGGTTAGAGAAGGTTAAGGTTAGTTTTGGCTTCATAGACTGTTAAAATTAAATCCCTCTTTCATGGAAACATTTTTTTCCTCCTGTTTGGTGGTAATTTTATATTCACCATGTTCTAATCCTTCTTAAGGGCTGCCATCATTTCAAACTCCTAGAGGCTATAAAAAAGACTTTCCAGTTATACAAATACAGGATATAATTTACACAGCCTTCATAAGGAGATAAACCATGGCAAAATCATTATTAAGTACTATTCAAGGTTAGAAATGTTGAGATTAATTCTATTTGTTTTATATGGAAAGATGATCAACTGATACTATTAAGCAAACAAGTGAGTTGGAAATGATACATGATTCATTTATAGGTGCACAAAAACATACTGTATATGACCAAAGAGAAATCTAGAAGTATACTCATCAAACTACTTACTACAAATTCCCTCTGAGGAGAGAGGCAAGATTGGACTTGAAAAATCAATTGTGAAAAACCTTTCTGTAATGTTTCCATTCTGTTAAAATAAGATGAATTTATTCTTATATTTGTATAATTTAAAACTACTTAAATTACTTAAAAATATGAATACACATAAAATTTCATGGCATGTGAACTATCTTTAAAAATATTATAAAATTTTTTACATATCAAAGAAAACAGAAAGTTAAAAATATCTGATATCTTACCACCTAGGGATATCCACTGTTAATATTTTAGTGTGCTTCTTCTAGTCATTATTCATATTTCCAAAAAATAGAGTCATGTTATGTATATCAATACAACTCTATTCTTTTTCCCTTATGTTTTCATGAATATCTTCCTATGACATTACATAATCTTTTAAAACATAATTCTTTTTTAAAAAAATAATATCCGTTTATTTGGCTGCGTTGGACTTTGCGGCACTTGGAGTCGCTGCTGCAGTGTGTGGGCCCAGGCTCCAGAGTGCGTGGTCTCTCTAGCTGTGTGTGGGCTTGACCAGGGATTGAACCCATATACCCTGCACTGTAAGGCGGATTCTTAATCACTGTAATTAACATCAGATACTGTGGCTTACTCACTGGATTACCAGGGAAGTTCTTAAAACATAATTCTTAAAAGCTGTATGATTTATATGTTGCAGCAAATCATGTTGTATATCGGACACCACAGTTGTTTCCTATTTTTCTTCAATTTCTATTTTTTAATCATATAAATAATTTTGAAAGTTATAATTATTTGTGTATACTGATGTTCTGTTTTATCCTTAGATCAATTTAGATTTTGAAATTTTAAAAATATGAATGTATTTACATTTTTGAGATTTATCATCAAATTATCTGTTAAAGGTACTGTAAAAGCTGACATTTTGGGTAGGAGTGATTTATTCAGAATATTTTCTGTAAATTAGTAAAATGAAAACCCAATATTTTAATTATCTTAAAATCCTTGTAGAATGTTTATATACCCAGTTTCACATGCTGATAATCCCAAGTATATCCAGCAAGAGCATAGTTAAATTGACCAAAATAGTTATTGAATGGTGAATTAACACCTGGGAGGTGACTTTGTTAAGATAAAGTGACAAGGGACTTCCATGGTGGCCCAGTGGTTAAGACTCTTGAGTTTTCAATGCGGGGAGACGGGTTTGATCCTTGGTTGGAAAACTCAGATTCTACACATCACATGGCTCAGCCAAAAAAAAAAAAAAAGTGATGAAATGATAGACTGACTTTATTGTCATCCAAAGAGAGTATATCACTTGTACATACTTCCAGTTTATGATACAAAAATATGTAGTCTTTAGACAAAAGCTGAGAAACTAGAACCCTATTTTATTTATGAAATATGATTTTTTACATAAGTACAAAAAGACTGACTGAATTGATAAAAATGCCTCTTTGGAAAAGGCAGTGTTCCCAAGGCATAGCAAATATCATTTTAACAAGCATCTTTTTTTTGTTAGTAACTAATGTGTCACACAAATTTGATTTAATAGAGTTGCAGTTAACACCAGATACTTTGGCTTAAAGGCTTTGGGAACGTATTTTGCGTGAAACTCCAGTTCACTGGTGACTGCCTGATTCATTGACATTCATCATATCCAGTAAATGTAAATTGACACTCTGGGGTTTTACTTACTACTCTGAACTGTTCTAACTTTTGGTTGCCTTTGATAAAGAAAGGGCATTCTTTGTCGCCCGTTCGGTGACCGTACCGTTTACAGCGCCAACCTAAAATAAAAACAAGGGATATATTTCTTTAAGATAATATATCTTTACTTAATCAAGATAAAATATCAGTAGATCATATTAAAGATATTCTTCATTACATTCCAATTTTAAAAGCAAATATAATTAATGAAAAGACAGAAACTAACTACTTCCTCAAGTATCCTTTAATTGCAGAGTTTTAGAAGTGAACTAAGTACTTACTAAATAATTCCATGCAAAAAACAAAGTGTGATTTTTTTAAAAACTGTGCTATAGGTTGAATTGTGTCATCCCCTTTGCTTTCCCACTGTATTGAAAGTCCTAATCACTACCTCAGAATGACTTTATTGGGAGACAGGATTTTTAGAGAGGCCTGGAATACATCCTTTCCACACCAGCCCTCAGAAGGACACCTTGACCTTGGATCATTAGCCTCCAGAACTGTGAGACAAGAAACTTCTTGTTTAAGTCATGCAGTCTGTAGGACTTTGTTATAGCAGAACTAGTAATAGTTACACAGACATTCAGTAACTCCAACTAAGGAGGTCAGGAAGCAGGACGAGGAATTCTAGGTATAGGATTAGCCAATTTTGCTCCATGCTGGCAGCTAATGAAAATATGTAGTGACGGGGAAATATTTTATTCTTCACATTTCAATCTCAAAGTTGGTAGTAGGAAACCACTGGGAAAAAATGAAGTTTAGGGATCCTCTGACCTGCCCCTTCTGCATCTCCCCACTCTTTTGAGTTAGTTCCACCTGGGGAAGAAGAAATGCATTCAATACAAATGCAGACCCATTCAAACAAATGTCTGTCTTTATGACAAAAGGAGAAATGTTAAATGCCATAAATTGATGTGCAGTATCAAGAAGGATCCACATGATCTGTGATCAAAACCTCTACTAAAGGAGAGGCGATGCTTACTCAAGGTGTGGTCAGTGGACCAGCAAGACTGGCATCACCTGGGAGCTTGTCAGAAATAGAGAGTATCAGGCCCACCCCAAGGTTGAGAAGCTCTGCATTAGATAACGCTAGGATCATGGAAATCAATGACAATAGGGTTATGTGTGCATGTATTTTTGCATCTGGATGGATATAAGTTTTGTGAAGTCTGAAGCTTACATAAATTAAGGAGAAGAAGGGCTCTTTTGGGGGGGGTGGGGAATCTTGACTTGGTAAATTTTACAGAAAGACAGGACCACTGTTGGGACTCCAAAGGCCTTTTGAAGGTGCAAGGAAGAGGTCCTAAAGCTTAAGCTTCATTAATTTCATGTAAAACTGGTTCTGGTCCAGACTAAACACTTTTAATTTGCATGTCAATGAAAAGAACAATAAAATGGAAAGTTAAGCACAACTAACTACCCCATCACAGAGAGGAGTGATTTTTAAACTTAATTTTTTAAAAAGGAAATATAATCAGTTTAACAAGTGATTCAACTCTGAAAATAATAGGCACAATGGATTTATTTAATTAAATTTATGATATAACTATTATTGGGGAAATGAGATAGGTAGGGCATGTGTATGAGATGGGATGGAGGAAGAAAAAAGGAGCTGAATTCTGGTCTCCTACAGTAAGAAATGAGCAAATAATAAGGAAATTGGAAAAATCAAGGGTCAGGAATGTCATCTTGTTATCTAGATACATGGGGACAAACTTAAAAATAACTTTTTTAAAAGAGGTTGAAGTGAGGGGAATGCAGGAAAGGGATAAGAACTGCTATTTTAATTGTGTGCATGAAGGATCTTTGTACAAACAAATATTTTTAAAGGCAGTGGTACCCCTTCTTCAAATGCCATCTTATGCTGGTACAGTGGATGGTGTGCACACGGCTCCACCTGGTCCAGACCCACCCTGTGTGGCCCACAGCTCCTCTCAGGTCACCTGGAGAAAACCTTAATACCAATAATGAGGAGGACAGGCTGAGGTGAGACCCAAGGAACCACCCCTCAATGCATCCTTCGTCCCCCATGGCATTTCTACATGGAATACCCTTTCTGTTACAGGACTATTACTGAAGCATAGACTCTGCAAGCAGCTACAGTCCTGTGGAAGACCACCGCCCTTGCAGCCAGAAACCCTGGAGTCAAGGCACTGCTCTGCCGCTTACCCCAGGCACTGACTAACACGTGGAAGGCGGCTTCCTTATCTATCGCCTAGAGATCATGCCCTGACTTCAACAGCGTGGTGTGAGAATGAATTAAAATGAGTGAACTCATTTGTAAACAGTGGCCTATAACATGCGTGAATTGAGGGTGTTACTTGAAACATTTCCATGCTCACACTGCATGACTTTGACTTCTTTCCCCAGTGGCATCCAAAGTCCTTTGGTTGGTGCGTGGGCCAGAAACTCCCTGGCATGTTCATTGCCTGGGACATCTGGTATACAGTCTTCTGGCTTAGTCTCATCTTCCTGAAAAGGAAACAGTGTGTAAGCTCTATGGCAAAAAAAGCATTAGAGCTCTCTCCCACCTGCTTGAGAACACAGCACTGCCTGGCTTTCTCATGGGCTGGAGATCCCTATGTCATCACATCATCCTCTGAAAAGCTAGAAAGACAAATTATAACTGACAGAAAGAAAACGGAAGTAACTATTCCAGAAGAGCTACCTGTACCACAAAAAATAAAGCAGCTGTTCCTGAGAAAAGTCACTAGCGTTTACACAGGGATGATCTGTGAGCTCCAAGTTCTAATTCTAGATCACAAAAATTAGATTCTAAGGTCACAAAAAATTTTCTGCTAACTTAGAAGCTTTGTGGAATGAGGCAGAAGATAGAATTAAACAAGTAAGGTTTCCTGGAACAATAAAAACAATGTGTCAGAGTAAAACAGATTATTAGACCTTGACGGCCACTGTCATGGTTTATAATCTCATACATACTGTACTTGTGAGATACATTTTCACCACCAGATAACTGCACTGTATAATTAAGGTGCTGTTTTTTTACATTATGATTTTTTCACATTTCTAGGAATATTAAATTTATAATGGAAGAATGTTTCCTAAAAAAAATTTTTTTTAAGTTAAAAGTTACCAAACAGGAAAGGTTACTTTGGCCTTAAGTCCTCTAAGTCTCACTCCCAGAGAAACACAGACATTGTGGCCAGGGTCCTGGAGGAGGGACTCTGCACCAGGCGGGGCTAGACTGGATGGATTCACATGTCCTCAGAGTCCACGGTTCTCTGAGCTGACGACATTCAAGAAAGCAGCAATGGAGCATCAGAGAAGGAACATGGGGCAGCAGAGCTTTGAGAAGGTGCAGTCACAAGGGAGACAGAAAGAAGGGGAGCTAGTGCTGAGGACACCCAAGGGGTCTGCAGTGGTGTCTTAGGGACGGACAGACACAAGGCAGGTTAAACTTCTGCAAAGACAGACTATGACAAAGCCCCAAGTGTACGAACCGACTGCCATCTGCAGGGAAGAGACATAACTACCATAAAGGACGTTCAAACCTTAAGCAGCTGTTTTTCATAACATCTGACTGAGTCTGAGCTCTGGTCAAATCTGTCTCAGAGAAAAACCAAAAATACAAACTTTACACTGACCTTGATAAACCCAGGAGGAGGTTTTTCATAACTAGAAGGAAAAAAAAACACAAAAAACTGGTCATCAACCATGTTCATAGGAACATAACACATTTCAATCACCAAAAAGCAACTACAGGCCAAAATAAAAAAGGTTATTTTTAGTAAAAACTAAAACTATACTATCACTTTTAAAAACAGTTAATAAAATATGCCCAGCAGTCAGAGATGTTATGTTAATATGAATAAACTGATGCTGTATTACGTCCTGCTGGGATGCAGAACTTAAACTGACCAAATAATAACTAAGTTGGTATCTTAGGACAATGATTTTATATTTAGAGTAAGGGAAATCAAGAGACTGCAGGGAAAATGTGAGGAAAGAAGAGACTTGAGCTAATTATGGTTCCAATCTGTCATTACACTTGTGGGTGATTTACCTACCATAACTTCCAACTTTCATAACACTGTGAGGCTCATGGGGGTGGCGGTGTGAGTGCTCTAAGAAGGATGGGGACTGCACAAGGGGGAGGGAGCAAAGCCGGAGGGAAGGGTCTGCTATTGCGAAAGGAGGTGGGGGTGATCCATCCCAGACGCTCCCCCTCCCACCCCTCGCCCCAGCTCTGGATTCAAGATCCTCTCCACTGGCCCATGGTGTTTGCAGAGCACACTGCCACTTGCTCTCAGCTCTCTGACTGCCCTTTATGCCCCTACTGACCCTTCTGGACTCAAGGATGTAGGGCGATCGGTGGCACTCAACTACTGCTAGAGAAGCAGATGACTGTGTGCAAATGTACTTTCCCTTCCACCAGTACAGCTCTCAGACCCTCGGGTTCTGAGTATGCAAATCATGCCTATGCTCCCAACTCATTTCCACTTTTCATTACTTTGCTGGAACTTGGGGAAAAGGCTTCTGGTGCCAAATCTACAAAAGCAGCACCCACCGCTCCCATTCATTAAAAAAAAAAAAACAACTAATTTTAAAAATTGAAATGGAATTAACATATAACACTGTATTACTTTCAGGTCTAATTATGTTCAGTTTCAAGCACTGACACATTCTAGGCTATGCAATGCAGAGCGTGGGTGTCTGGCTTTTAAAGGTGACTGCCTAATGGATATAACCCCCTTCTTAAAAAAGAATGTAGTTGGAAAAAGAGGCAGGATAACTGAACAGCTCAGGTGTTTTCAATGCCTCTCTAATGGAATTTTACTGAGAGAGGGCATCGAGGTGCTATGACTGGTTTAAAATGCTATCTTGATTCCAACAACTTGGAAATTGGGGAGTCCCAAAGTTGCTGCACACAGAAGGTGAATTCAGAGATGATTAATTTTCTGAATTTTAATACACTGAAAATGTCAAGAAAACATTAATAAATTCTAAAATGGCTCATCACTTATCTAATAGTCAAATAGATACGGATTATTCTAAAACTAGGCCAAAATAGTTTAAGTTAAAACAAGAAAGCAGTAGTGTACAGGACAGAGTGCTTGGTATGGTTCTATTTGTGTGTATGGAAAAAGGGAGATTATACATATATATAAGATATCACCTGAGGGAGGGAGCTTTTTTCTCACTTACATTTATTTACATGCAAATACACTGCCTCAAAAAATGTTTTTTTAATTACAAAAGAAAAATGAAATTAACATCATCTTCCTCACACCTGTGTTGGTGTAAGTCCACGCTAATAAAGTTCTGAGAGAGAAACCAAAGGACTTAGGGGCAAAAAAAGGCCACAAATAGGCTGTTAGCTCATTTCTGTTATAGAGTTACAAAGGAAGCATTTTTGTTTTAAAAATTTCTATGTCATTTGTTTGTTTCAGGAATCATATCCTCACTCCTGCTCTAACCAACTTGCTATTTCCTCCTACCAAAGCAAAGAACAGGTTTATTAGGAGAAACTAAACTTTTAGGTGATACTGCAAGTTCAGTTTAGAAACTTACTCCCTGCAGAAGTAACCACTCAACAATTGCCAGGCCAGGCACAGTGCTCAGTACCAGAAGGGAGAACTGAGGGGATAAGGGTACTCCTAAAGAAATCTAGAAAAGCCATAAAAGTTGAAACTGCTCTTACAAAACCTCAGTGTAACTCTGGACAAAGGTCCTCCATAGCTTGGGAACCCCAAAATGGAGTAGCCCAGTTCAAATCTAAACCTAAGTCAGTCTGCCCTAATGGGAAATGCCTCGCTGTCAAGGAAACCTAGTATATACCAATCACAATCCTTCAGCCCAGGGCTACCTAGCTTAGTTTAGCTTGCCCTAGATAAGAGGACCAGCAGGCTTTGTAAAGAAATCCCGAAAAAAAAAAAAAAAGAAATCCCTGACTCCCTAGTCAATCGTGCCCTATTTTCAAGTTGCCTCTCAAACACCCTGTAAAACTTGCTCCTGTCCAAAATAACTGGGAAGAGTGTTCCACTGCAGATGAAACACTGTACTTCCTCAATCCGCAGATTGTTTTCCCTTGAATAAGGGACATCAAACTGTTTGCAAAGTGTGGTAGTTTTGTCTTTTGACACCCTTTAGGACTGTCCTGATAAAAAAGATGTTTTAGTTTTTGAAGTAGAAAACTCTAGACATAGCATTAATGTTACTAATGAATGGCTGCTGACGGACTGTATCACCTGCCCAATTTATACACATTTCTATTATTCTTCCATTATGGGCTTCCCTGGTGGCTTAGATGGTACAGAATCCGCCCGTAATGCAGGAGGCCTGGGTTCGATCCCTGGGTTGGGAAGATCCCCTTGAGAAGGGAATAGCTACCCACTCCAGTGTTCTGGCCTGGAGAATTCCATGAACAGTCCACTGCTTCACAAAGAGTTGGATATGACTGAGTGAATTTCACTCTCACTCTCTCCATTATTTTTACTAAAAGAGGCCAGGCCTGTGACATGCCACAGCTTTCCACTGGAAAATATTTCAGCAATTTGCTTTGGAGATATCAGATCTAAAAAGCTTTGTACCTTACCTACAAGGCTAATTCTGTTTATACCCAGTTGTTCAAATGAAGTGACATTCAGCTTAAGAGCCACAGGAGGCCAGGCTCCAAGAAAGCATGCATTTTGTGTCCAAGTTCCCAAAGGTTAGTAATGAAGGATTAACCCTCTGAGGGCCTTACATCATTGTCTCAGCAATCATGAGAAGGTAGGCAGTGAGAAGTGCCTGAAACAAATAAGTCAAATAACTCATTGAACATCAAACTTAGAATCTAAGTTTGACCTCTAAAGCTGATTATAGAAGGAAAAAACAGAAGGGAATAGAAAGCGTCATTAATCCAACTTTCCACCTTATATTTAAATCTCCTTTACAACCCACCCTTCTCTCAATGGTCATCTGGACTCTCCTCCAACCCTCGGGAGCTTGGGGAGCACACTGCCTCCCAAGTCAGGCCACGCTGACTCAGGTCCTAATTCTTTATGAGCTGGAACTGTCCTCCTAGTAGCTTTCATCCTTAGCTCTGGTGAAAAAATCCTAAGGACCAGAGAGAACAAGTCTACGCTCTCGTCTACGTGACAGCTCCTCCTGAGTAGTTAGGAGCCAGGCCCTCACCCCAGTTGACTTCTCTTCGTCACCGCACGAACGTAACGGGACTGGGCTTTCTCTTCCCTTATTAAGAGCAGAAGATGAAAAGGATGGGGGTTTTAACCCGTTCACAGCGCGCCCCCTGACCTGAGAGCGGGAAAGACCAGGGCGCTCAGCCGCACTTCTGGGTTCAGTCCCGGAGTCCTGACCAAGCACCGCCGCCGCCGCCGCACGAGGACTAAAACCGCCGCTTCCTGCGGGGGAAGCGCCCGCCGCCGCCGCTCGGGTCCCGGGCGAGGCTCGGGGGAGGAGCCTCCCTCCCTCCCGCCAGCCGCTGGGAGTCTAGGGTCCCGCCGCCGAGATCAAAACCGGCTCTCGGCTCGCCGGGGTCCGAGGGGCTCAGCAGCCCACCCGCCAGATGTCCGAGGATCCCGTCTAAAGCGCCGACCCCAAGCGGACCCCGCCGCGCGACCGGGGCCCCGACCCATTCCTAGCATTAGTCGGAGACGGAGACGGGCGTGACGGACTCACAAGGACTCCAGGTGCTTGAGCTGCTGCAGCTGCTGCGCGTCCTGCCGCCGCCGCTTCAGCTCCCGGCGCCGCTGCAGCTCCTGCTCCGGGGGCTCCCGGGGCCGCCGCGCGCCCCCGGCCCCCGCATCGTCGCGCCTGGGCCGGGACGACATCGTAGCCCCGCGCGACTGAGGCTGAGGCTGCCCGGCCGCGCGGCGAAGACGGTACTTCCTCTGCGCAGCGCTCTCCTGGCCCAGCAGCGCCCCCTCCCGTTGCGGCTCCGCGTCCCGCCGGGCCTAGCCGGGCCGGCTGCCCTCCGCGCGGCCGGCTGCACCCTGCACCGCGGAATGGCCGGCGCGGCCTCCAGTAGTTGATCGGAGCCCTGTCTTCAGGTTGGCTCGTGCCGGAGGCCAGAGCTCGCCCCCTGGCGGCGGCCAGGAGTCGCGGCACTAAGGACGCCGTGTGGAGTTGGGCCAGTTCTGCGACTGGCTGGGCCCCTCTTGGAGTCGGGCAACTTCCTCTCCATCTCCAACCCGGGAGGCTAGGAAACATGTGCAAGTCCATTTCGTATCCCCCCATGGCTAGGCACACAGGAGCTGCTCGTTACCGTTAGTAGGATGCACTCAGTTTTTGAAGAAAGCGAGGCTTCCATAGAAATTTTCCAGTTTTCCAAAATTTGTGAGCCATGCGATGTATCAGTTCAGTTGCTCAGTCGTGTCCGGCTTTGTGCGACCCCATGGACTGCAGCACACGCCAGGCTTCTCTGTCTTTCACCAACTCCTAGAGCTTGCTCAAATTCATGTCCATCCAGTCGGTGATGCCATCCAACCATCTCATTTTCTGTCGTCCCCTTCTCCTCCTGACTTCCGTCTTTCCTAGCATCAGGGTCTTTTCAATGAGTCAGTTCTTCGCATCAGGTGGCCAAAGTACTGGAGTTTCAGCTTCAGCATCAGTCCGTCCAGTGAATATTCAGGACTGATTTCCATTAGGATAGACTGGTTGGATCTCTTTGCAGTCTAAGGGACTCTCAAGAGTCTTCTCCAACACCACAGTTCAAAAGCATCAATTATTCTGCGCTCAGCTTTCTGCATGGTCCAACTCTCACATCCATACATGACTACTGGAAAAACCATAGCTTTGACTAGATAGACCTTTGTTGGCAAAGTAATGTCTCTGCTTTTTAATATGCTGTCTAGGTTGGTCATAGCTTTTCTTCCAAGGAGCAAGCGTCTTTTAATTTCATGGCTGCAGTCACCATCTGCAATGATTCTGGAGCCCCCCAAAATAAAGTCAGCCACTGTTTCCACTGTTTCCCCACCTATTTGCCATGAAGCGATGAGACCAGATGCCATGATCTTAGTTTTCTGAATGTTGAGTTTTAAGCCAACTTTTTCACTCTGCTTTCATCAAGAGGCTCTTTAGTTCTTCTTCGCTTTCTGCCATAAGGTGGTGTCATCTGTGTATCTGAGGTTACTGATATTTCTCCTAGCAATCTTGATTCCAGCTTGTGCAGTCTGGCATTTCTCATGATGTACTCTGCATATAAATTAAATAAGCAGGGTGACACTATACAGCCTTGATGTACTCCTTTCCCAATTTGGAACCATTCTGTTGTTCCATGTCCAGTTCTAACTGTTGCTTCTTGACCAGCATACAGATTTTTCAGGGGGCAGCTAGGGTGGTATGGTATTCCCATCTCTCTAAGAATTTCCCACAGTCTGTTGTGATCCACACAGTCAAAGGCTTTGGTGTAGTCAATAAAGCAGAAGTAGACGTTTTTCTGGAACTCTCTTGCTTTTTCGATGATCCATGAGACGTATAGTCGGTGTAATATATTGAATTCGGAGAAGATTTGGGTTCTGGAAATGAAAAGCCAGTATATACTATGCACTCTTTATGTGGTCGTTGAACCAAGCTCTTAATAGTATAATAGATCATTTAATTAAAAAAATTATAACAAGTGCTGTTACCACCCATGTGTATCATCTATATTTAGTGATAAAGAGGCCCAGAGAGCTCAGTGACTTGCACAAGAAAACACCTAGTAGGTCATGGAAAGTGAAAGTGAAGTTGCTCAGTCGTGTCCCACTCTTTTCGACCCCATGGACTGTAACCTACCAGGCTCCTCTGTCCATGGGATTTTCCAGGCAAGAGTACTGGAGTGGGTTGCCATTTCCTTCTCCAGAACCAGGATGCAAAAGTGTTAGGTGCTTAACTAGGTTGTGCTTTGAAACTGTATGTGATATATAATTTTTTTCAGCCTTGAAATAATGGAAGAAACTGCAGAGGAAGTAAAAATAACAGCATAAGGGAAATACTTGCCAAAATATTCAAACTGTTAATAACACAAAACATGAAGAACTTCTTCAAATTTATTCAGGAAAATACAAACACACAGAAGCCATGCATAGACATCTGAAATTATACTGACATATGCCCTGGAACTTGGAAATTATTTTTTCTTCTAACAATGAAACCAATAAGAATTGTTGAATGAATGTAGATTTAGCCATTCATGTGTAACTGATCATGACCTTATGGGGCCTTCCCAGGATAGCTTTCTCCCCCATATCCTCTGCCAAAGCTCCTGTTTGAAGTACTCAGATAATAGTATCTTATGCATATTTCCTGAGTTTTTCTTTTTTTTTTTTTTTCCCCTGAGTTATTCAGATGCTAAAAACTGCCACAAAATGGAAGAAATTAACTACTTGATTATCATGAGCCCGAGTCCCCATTGCACCGGAGCTGATCACATACCTTGGGACACCTCCCCACAGCTTTGCCTTTAAAATTGTGTTTTGCTGAAACATTTCGAGGCATACAGGGTTTTTTTTTTTTTTTTAATTTTATCTTTTTTTTAAGCATTTTTGCCCCATTCTCCTTGAAAAGCGTTGTAATAAAACTTTCTCTGCTCTGAGCTCTGACATTTGGGTCTGGCCTATCTCCCTGCACTGCAGGACACCCGGGTTCAATCCCTGGGTCTGAAAGATCCTCTGGAGAAGGAAATGGCAACCCACTCCAATATTCTTGCCTGGGAAATCCCATGTACAGATGAACCTGGCAGACTACAGCTCATGGGGTCACAAAGAGTTGGACACGTGCTAAAGGCACACACACTTGCATTCCACGACAGTGGAAGTTATCTGGGCCAATGAGTGACTATATGATGCCTTTTAAGACATTCAAATACAGTCAAGAAAAATGACATAGGCTTTGGAAGCTGTGATTTACAAACAAAGGAAATGTAATCGCGTTGCAGGAAGAAGTTGGTCTGCAGAATCAAGAAGAGGAGAACCAAGGAAAGAAATCAGGTAGTGTTTTTCCAGGGTTGTTATCGAGCGGAAAATTCTGGGGAGTTCCAGAATACGCACAATACGTATTCCTTCCTTTTTAAGGTGAACATGTACTGGGCCAGCAGAACCCCAGCCACCAGGGCGCACATATTTGCGCTCACCCTCGCCACGGCTGCTTCTTCCATGGACCCGGCCTCCTGCGCCTACCAGTTCAAGAGAAGAGGTCGCTGGGTGCCCAGAGCCTCTGATGCTCCGGCCCTGAAACCTACTGGGACCCCGCCCCCAGCCCCACCTCGCCCCGCCCCCCGCCGCACCCGAGCCCCGCCCTAGCCACGCCTCCGGGAAAAGCCCCACCCTCGGGCGACGGGGACGGAGCCTGGCTTGGGGGGCGTGGCTTCGTCCGCGCCAGAGGCGGGAGGCGGATTTCCTCAGAACCCGCGTCCAAGTCTGTCTGAGAACAGAAAACGGGAATCGAATTAATTCTGTTTCACCGCTAACGAGGAGTAGGCAATGGTTCGCTCCAGCTCCGCCCAGTAGAAATTTGATTCCAACAATCAGGAAAAAGTCTCCGTCTTCCGCGCTCCGGAGGCACTCAGGACTACAACCCCCAGAAGGCATTGGGACTCAGCGATCTGACTTGCGCAGAAGCGTTCGTTGTAAAATGCTATGACAACAGGGCGAAGATGGCTTGGAGTTAGGCTTGAATCGGGAGGTGTCCCTTCCGCCGCTGCGGTCCTTTTTCTGCTACATCCCACTCACTGCCTCCTTCATCATTTCCTCCTCTTTGTGAGCAGCATTACTTTCCTCTGTTCTCTCCTGCCTGATCTCTGCCACGGGACTGATGCCGTTTTTCCTGCTCGTCTCTGAGGGTGACAGAGAGAGGATGCGGGAGAGCTACTTGATGGGATCACTCCAACTCCGTGGAACTGGTGGTGCTACCTGGTGAGACGCTCTCTTTGCCTGGGTCGTGGGACAAGTTGGATCAGGAGAACGAGAAGGAGTAGTAAGGATTGCTTTTCTCTGCGACGTCCGATATTGCTCGTCGTTCCAGCCCTGGGACCCTGGCAGACATTCTTAAAGGGAAATCTGTAGAGACCGCGAAGGACGGTGGGGCAGGACCCACCTGATTCAGCATCAGGTAAGAAAGTATGTCTAGAATTAAACATCGTATTCATGAATGCCCTTTCCGTGTTTTATTTTATTATATATATATATATATTTTATCAGATCGATTCTCTGATGCCATGTAATGGCTTTGGGAGATAGAGGATAACAGGTTTCTTATGGAATATGTTTGCATTCAAAAGAAAACAACCAGAACAATGTGTGTGTGTGTGACCCTGTGAACATGTCGAGAAAGGGTGATACGAATTTTTAAAGATTCCGTTCGGAAATGTCACATGGTGCACAAGCATTCTCCTGTGACACTTCAACAAGTCTCCTGAACAAATGGTCAAAGCAGTTCCCAGCCTGTGACTGAAGTAGGATGCATGTACTAATACCCCTTAATTCCTTCTTGCAGTAGGATTATTCCTTCTCCTCCCTTTACATTGCAGACCACAGCAGTTTAGATGAACTGAGGTGAACTCTCTCTTCCCCAGTTCAATGCCCTGCAGTTGACTCCAATTTTAAGGATCTTTCCCACCTGCCTGCCCCACATCCATCTCACTTTTACTTTAAAAATGAAACCATTTCACAGACATCCACAAGTTGAGGATGCTGGAGGGAAAAGGATGAGTCTTAGCTAAAGTCTGTGAGTATTCAGAGAGGGAGAAGTTTTTCTAACCTCTTTCCGTATTTGCTGCAAATACGTAAAGAGAGTATTTGTTGAAGATTTTTTGGTGAATAGATTGAAATATTATTTAGAATAATATATAAAAGAAACTTTGTAAATTCTGCAAATGATTTACAAGTTATAAGTTTAAGGAATTTTTCATTTTGTGTAATTATGAGTAATTGTTCTTAAATTACAACCACACACTTATGTTTTTGGTGAGACTTCTGGATGGAAACCTTCTTTGAAGGGGCAAAAAAAATCCAGTATCAATAGGATATAGTAATTTTTAAAGCTTTGCAACTTTTGAAGTTTGTAGCAAATCTTATCCCTCAGGATAAGGAATTTCTCAAAAATCATTGAAACACAAAGCATTCTTGCTGATTAATGAAAAGTTACTGTCATTTTTTTCAACTTCAGTTTAAATCTTCGTTCCAGAGGGGACGTTCACATTCACATTTGTGGTTTTGTCTTGCTCAGAACATATCATAACCACCACCAGCACTACTGTTGTTACTACTGACTCTTATCTGACATTTATTGAGTGCTTCCTATGGATTGGGCAGTGGGCTAAGTAGTTACATGTATTAGGCTGTTTTATTCTCCCATCTTCCCAGAACAACTGGGAATCTAGAGGAAGAGGAACTTGTCTAAAGTCATACAGTTGAGATCTGTCCAACTCCCTCTCCTGGGCTCTTTCATCTTTTGTGGCTTTTATTAAAATTTTAGCATTGAGTCTATAATATTGTCTTCAAAAGCAACATTCTTCTAACTCTGTGCATTTGTCATCTTGCCTGGACTGGAAGACCTGACCAATGTTTTCCAAAATTCGAGGCAGCACTAGCATGACCTGGAGAAAATAAAGCTCCTGAAATGAAAAGCAACAGTGTCAATGTCTTAGCCTCCTAATTTCAGCATCTGCCATCTCACCCATGTGTTCCTTCCAGAAGATTCTTGGGGTTATTATTGCCATAGCTGTTCATCTAGCCATCCTTTCATATTTTAGGACTAAGCAAATGAGGTATTAAAACACCCACGTCTTGAGTGAAAACTAAATCTGAGTAAACTTGGTGTGGGAGATAACATATATATAAGTATTAAAAACAAAAAAGAAAGTGAGAAGCGTGGAAGAGAATTTCTGGAGCTTAAGGGATAAAGAGATGAGTTCTTGTTTAATATTTTATTAAGGTCTAAGAGATCAGTCTTTTGTGGCTATTTATAATATGCATCTGTTAAAACCTTCTAATTATTGTTTTCTAATCATCCTTTAAAATTTTAACTAAATATGGGAGATACTTTCCTAAGGTCTGAACTCACAGTGATTAGAATTAATGTTAACAGAGTTATAGCTTTTTAATTGTTGTGAGGTGGCTGCCCTTTTTTATAAGTAAATAGTCTGGTTTTGGGTGTTACTTCCAACTTCTTGCTGTTCATAGTTGTGATCACTTGGGCAGGTTTCTTAACCTCTCTTTGTTCAAGAATACCTATAAAATAGTATCTATGGTTTACTTTGTAGTTCTGTTGTGAAGATTAGAATACTTGCAAATCACTTAGAATGGTACCTGGGGCCTTGGTAAATGCTTAGTAAATGTTAGCTATTATTTTCTTTTCTAGTGAAGGGAGATGATAGCCATGAAAAACCTGATATTTGGTTTTTATTTTACATTTATTTAAAAACAGAAAAGGGCTTCCCTGATAACTCAATGGGTAAAGAATCCGCCTACAATGCAGGATACAAAGGAGATGCAGGTTCTATCCCTGGGTCAGTAATATCCCCTGGAGGAGGAAAATGGCAGCCCATTCAAAAATTCTAGCCTGAAGAATCTCGTGGACAGAGGAGCCTGGTGGGCTACAGTCTAGAGGGTTGCAAAGAGTCGAACACGACTAAGTGACTAAGCACAACAGACAAAAAATAGAAAATCATTAAGGAGCTGGAAATCAACACTGAATGAATAGGGGATAAAATGCAAATTCTTATTTCTTACTTTTATTGAAGACAATTAATTAAATAAAATTAAAATCAATTTATGCATATTGAACTTTTGTCATTTGGAATATTTTAAATTTGTTTTTGTAACAAAAAAAGCCAGATTTCATGGCTGAAAATGCCTTATTACCATTGTTTCTTCCTTCTTCCTTTCCTGCCAGTAATAGACCTCTGCCATCCAACTGCTTACCTTAATATGTTAAAGTCAAGACCTGTATGTTTTTGAACTTGGAAAATGAATTAGCATCTTATATGAGTTTTAATTTACGGTTAATTTTTTTCTCTCTCAATGGGGTAGGATGTCCTTCTAGGAGAAAGGGTAGAATTTATTTTGCTAATCTTTTGAATTTAATTTGCCAACCTGTTGTTGTTCTGATAGAGTGGTAAATGTGGCCAAAATACAGGAGTATCCTACTTTTAAAAAGGTGAAACTTTGGGACTTCCTTTTGATCCAGTGACCAGGACTCCACGCTCCCAAGGCAGGAGGCCTGGGTTTGATCCCTGGTCAGGGAACTAGATCCCACACACTGCAAGTAAAGATCCCACATGCTGCAGTGAAGTTCAAAGATCCTATGTGCCCCAAGTAAGATCCAGTGCAGCCAAATAAAAAATAAAACATTTTAGAAAATGAAAAATAAAAATAAAGGTACTTAATTATTAAAAAGAGTAAAATATTATTTTATTATTTTTTATTATGGGAAATTTTAAACATAAACAAAAACATAAATAATAGTAAAGCAATCCCCCATATGTTCATCACTATTTACTCTTTAAAAAATAGCAGCTTTATTGAAATATAATGCACATGCCATACAATTAAACTATTTAATGTATACAATTCAGTTGTTTTCATCTGTTCACAGATATGTGCAACCATCAGTTGCACGAGAGTAAATCTTAGAATATTTTTATCACTTCAGAAAGAAACCTTATACCATGTACTTATAACTTTCCTGTCTTCTCCTCTCCTTCAAACCTGAGAAACCACCAACTTACTTTGTCTCTATGGATTTGTGTATTCTGTACATTTTATATAAATGGAATCATATAATATGTTGTCTTTTGTGATTGGCTTCTTTCTCTTGAAGTAATGTTTTCAAGTTTCATCTGTGTTGCAGCATATGTTAGTTACTTCATTCCTTTCATCATTGACTGATATTCACTGTTTGGCTACGCTACTTTGTGTTTATATATTCATTAATTGGTAGGCAATTGGGTCATTTCCACCTTTTGGGTATTATGAGTAAGGCTCCTATAAGCATGAGTTTATTTCTGGACTCTCAGTTCTTTTTTATTTGTCTATGCCTACTCATACTGTCCTGATTCCTGTTGCTTTGTAGTAATTTTTGTAATGGGAGAAATATGAGTTCTCCAATTTTGTTCTTCTTTTAAAAGATTTTTTTGGCCATTCTGAGTCCCTGGTAATTCTATCAGAATTTCAGCAGAAGCCTGTCAATTTGTACAAAGAAGCCATGGAAATCTGGTAGGGATTGCATTGAATGTGGAGATCAATTAGGGAAGTATTGCCATCTTAATAACGTTAAGGCTTCAGAACCATCAACATGGTGTGTTTTCCTGTTTAGATCTTTTATTTCTTTTGACTATATTTTGTAGTTTTCAGAGTATATATTTTATATATAATTTGTTACTTTTATTCCCAAGTGTTTAATTCTTTGGATGCTATTGTAAATGCAGTTGTTTCTTATTTTCGGATTGTTCATTGCCAGTACATAGAAATACAGTTGATTTCTGTATGTTGATCTTGTATCCCTCAACCTTGCTGAATTGTTTATTAGCTCTAATAGTTTTTGTTTGTTTGTTTTTACTGAATTCTTGAGGATTTTCTATATACAAGTTCATGTCATCTGTGATTAAAGATAGTTTTACTTCTTCCTTTCCAATCTGGAAGCCTTTAATTTTTTCCCACTTAATTGGCTAATTTTCAGCCTCCAGTATAATAGTCAAATGAAGTGGTTAAGAAGGACATCCTAGACTTGTGTCTGATATTAGGTAGAAAGCATCCAGTCATTCACCATTAAGTATGGTATAAACTATGAGTTTTGCATGTGAGTGTTCTCTTTCTGTTTGAAGAAGTTCCTTTCTATTCCTAGTATGTTGAAAACATAGGTGCTAATAATCAATAAACAATCTATAATAAGAATAGAAGAGCTTTATTTGAGTCAGACTGAGGGCCACAGCCTGGGAGACACAGATTCAAGAACAAGATTTGTACAACTTTATAACCACAATGTTACGTAAGTTGTTTGTCGAGAACTAGGACTGGAACTTGAAAGGATGCTTATTAAGCTAGGATTTATTGGGGTTTGAAATAGTTGCAGAGTTATGAGGAAAGACTTTTGAGATTATAAGATAGCTATTAGCAGATATTGTTTTGAAAACTGCTGCATGTATCATTGAGTTTGATACAGTTCAGATAATCTAAGTTCTCAGTGATGCAGTAACATGAATAAAATACATCCACTATGGCCATCTGGCTCCATTTTGGATGTCTGAATCACAGTTACTCCATTTTGATTTTTAAATGCACTCTTTTCTTTAATGGTTCAAGCAGATGTACCATGCATATTTGACAGGCTATAAGACAGGCTATTCGACAGGCTGCTCTAGTTCATGTAAAGTTTAAATTAAATTATATATAAGCAAGAATGACTTCCCCATATCTCATATGTGAAAATTTCTTCCATCAAGAGTTTTTACAATTAAAGAGTTTTGGATTTTGTCAAATGCTTTTTCTGACTCTGTTGATATTGTCAGGCAAGTGTATTCTCCTTGGTTCTGTCTTGTCACAACAAAGATTTGGAGTGATGGACATTAAAGCCCTCAGCGCATCACAGCTCTTGGGTCTTGGACAGACCGTGTTATAGCTCTCAGGTCTCCAACAGAGACAAATAAAGTCAGCCACTTTCCACTGTTTCCTTAGCTGTTAGACAAATCAGTGTTACAGCTCCGTGTTACAGCTCTATTTTGTTTAGCAAATAGCAGGAGAATCCATCCTCGAGGCATAATGGCATGCCGACCCAAAGACACGAAGAAAAGAGAATGGGGGAGCGCGCCAGCGCACGGGAGAGGGAGGGAGAGAAAGCGAGAGCGCTTTGGCTCCTCTTTTAATATGTCTTTTCCTATCCCCCTGGGCCTGCTCTATGTAATTTGGGCTAGCTGGGAGTGCTGTTTCTTCTACCTGAGGTCCTCACTCTGGTCCTCGGATCTTCCTTTGTTCTATTTTCATGGGCTTTTCCCTTCCTTGTCTTTAAAAAGCGACCGCCATTTTGGACTCCTGTTTCCTATTCTAACTACCTAACAATATGATAAGGTGGTTTTTCACTTTTACTTTACTGGTTTGGTATATTTTTAAAATTAATTTTGGGTGTTAAACTAACATTGCATTCCTGGGGGTAAATTACACTTGGCCATGGTGTTTAATTCTAATAATATATTGTTTGATTCACATTGCTGGTGTTGTGTTGAAGATTTTTACATACACATTTGTAAGAGACACTGGTCTATAGTTTTCTTTTCTTGTATTTGTCTAATTTTGTTATCAGTGTAACACTAGCTTCATAGAATGAGTTGGAAAGTGATCCCTCCTGTTTTATTTTTGGAGAGATTAGTGAACAATTGGTGTTAACTTTTAAAAAACCTTTGGTGGAATTTACCGACAGAGCCTAGTCTTTCCTCCCTTTCTTTCTTTGAGCCTGGTCTTTTTTTGTAGCTGGTTTTTTGATTACTACTTCAGTCTTTCTACTTTTTATAAGTCTGTTCAGATTTTCAATTTCTTCTGTAGTCAGCAACAGATAGGTGGCAGCAGGACAAATAATGCTGACATCCTGCTCCTCCTGGGAAAATGGTTTTCTGATTGGGAGCTGTGGGGAGAGGGTTCTTGGCCGTACCAGTCTGGCATGCAGTACTGTCTTGCTGAACTAGGACTATGGAGGAAGGAGTGTTAGTTTAAATATTACAGACTCTTACTGTTCTTACTGAGTTTTAGATTTTTAGTGTTTCTTTATTTGCTGTAAGCTCCTAGGACAACTTCCAGAGATGTTAAATGATTATTTAAAAAAATAATTTTCAGAGTTTCACTGGGAAGTGGGCCCATGGAACTTCTCATATGTCATGCTGAAAGTCGAATTCTCTGAAACTTTAAGTTGTAGAACATATGGTTGTGGGAGAAATACCTATATTATCACAAGATTTCATCAGAGTTTCATTAGATATCAATGTGCTCTAGAGTCTGTAAGACTTATATTTAAGAGCAAGTAGGTGATGCTAGTGGTGAAGAACCTCCCTGCCAATGCAGGAGATGCAAAGAGACATGGGTTTGATCCCTGAGTCAGAAAGATTGCCTGGAGTAGGACATGGCAACTCACTCCAGTATTCTTGCCTGGAGACTCCCCATGAACAGAGGAGCCTGGTGGGCTATAGGCCATAGGGTTCCAGAGTCGGACACAACTGAAATGACTGAGTGAGTGAGCAATAAAAATGATTATGTATAAGCTTATTAGGAACACAGCTGATATGTGCAAAGGGAAATTTTTCGTAGGTGTGTTTTATTTTTCAAGCCAAAAGATTAGCTTTTTTTTTTTGCAGATAAGCAGGGATATCTAGCAACGTAAGGTTGTTCAGACTTGCTGTCCAGTCTATGAAGCCAAAGTGGAAAGGAATTCCCTTTTGAGATCTTTTGTCCTGCAGCCTAAGCTATCATGTAAAAATACAGAAATTTTTGAGAAAAGGAAATTAATGATGTAAAAATTTAGCACAAATGAAGATTTGTGTTTTCTTATTTTCTTGGGAGTGGCAGTGCGCCTTTCTCTGCTTCTGCCTTTGAAATTGAAAAGAGAGGCACTAGGAGACATGCTACTGACCATCAGTCCAAATTGTTAGTTTCCGTATTGTTCATTAATTTTTTAAAGATGTTAGACCTATTCAGCAGTTGATTGTCCACAATGGTGAGTGATAACACCTGGGTCATGGGCGAACCAGTGTGCTGAATTTTGATGTAATGTTAATTCATGCAGTTCTGTTATATATTAGGGCTTCCCAGGTGGCACAGTGTTAAAGAATACGACTGGCAAGCAGGAGACATGGGTTTGATCTCTGGGTGGGGAGGATCCTTTGGAAAAGGAAATGACAACCCACTCCAGTATTCTTGCCTGGAAAATTCCATGGACAGAGGAGCCTGGTGTGCTACAGTCCATGGGATCACACAGAGTCAGACACGACTGACTGTGCATGCCCCCTATGTATTAACTTATGTTTTGCCCTGGTATGAAGGTAAGTTGGTCTGAAATGAAGTAGCTGTGGTCTTGTGAAGAAGAGCCATTTGTTGGACCTAGGTTTAAAAATAACCCTCCCCCCCCCCCCCCCCCCCCCCCCGCCTGTTTAAAAATTACAACAAAGCAAAACAAAAAAACCCTCTCTACTGACCCATGTGTTTTCAGTGTTTTGGATATTAAATTGCAGGCAGTGACAACCTAACAAGACCAGGTCTAGAGATCTGGAGAGGGTATGCAGAAATGCTTCTGCCATTAGCTCTGTAATTTAGATAGGGATCAAGACTATCCCCAAGGAAAAGAAATGCAAAAAGGCAAAATGGCTGTCTGAGGAGGCCTTACAAATAGCTGTGAAAAGAAGAGAAGTGAAAAGTCTAGGAGAAAAGGAAATATATACCTATTTGAATGCAGAGTTCCAAAGAGTAGCAAGGAGAGATAAGAAAGCCTTCCTCAGTGATCAGTGCAAAGAAATAGAGGAAAACAATAGAATGGGAAAGACTAGAGATCTCTTCAAGAAAATTAGAGATACCAAGGGAACATTTCATGCAAAGATGGGCTCAATAAAGGACAGAAATAGCGTGGACCTAACAGAAGCAGAAGATATTAAGAAGAGGTGGCAAGAATACACAGAGGAACTGTACAAAAAAAGATCTTCATGACCCAGATAATCACGAGGTGTGATCACTCACCTAGAGCCAGACATTCTGGAAAGTGAAGTCAAGTAGACCTTAGGAAGCACCACTATGAACAAAGCTAGTGGAGGTGATGGAATTCCAGTTGAGCTACTTCAAATCCTAAAAGATGATGCTGTGAAAGTGCTACTCTCAATATGCCAGCAAATTTGGAAAATTCAACAGTGGCCACAGGACTGGAAAAGGTCAGTTTTCATTCCAATCCCAAAGGAAGGTAATGCCAAGGAATGCTCAAACTACTGCACAATTGCACTCATCTCACATGCTAGTAAAGTAATGCTCAAAATTCTCCAAGCCAGGCTTCAGCAATACATGAACCATGAACTTCCAGATGTTCAAACTGATTTTAGAAAAGGCAGAGGAACCAGAGATCAAATTGCCAACATTCATTGGATCATCGAAAAAGCAAGAGAGTTCCAGAAAAACATCTATTTCTGCTTTATTGACTATGCCAAAGCCTTTGACTGTGTGGATTAGAACAAACTGTGGAAAATTCTTCAAGAGATGGGAATGACAGACCACCTGACCTGCCTCCTGAGAAATCTGTATGCAGGTCAGGAAGCAACAGTTAGAGCTGGACATGGAACAACAGACTGGTTCTAAACTGGGAAAGGAGTATGTCAAGGCTGTATATTGTCACCCTGCTTATTTAACTTATATGCAGAGTACATCATGAGAAATACTGGGCTGGATGAAGCACGAGCTAGAATCAAGATTGCCAGGAGAAATATCAGTAACCTCAGATATGCAGATGACACCACCCTTATGGCAGAAAGTGAAGAAGAACTAAAGAGCCTCTTGATGAAAGTGAAAGAGGAGAGTGAAAAAGCTGGCTTAAAGCTCAACATTCAGAAAACTAAGATCATGGCATGTGGTCCCATCACTTCATGGCAAATAGATGAGGAAACAGTGGAAAGTGGCTGACTTTATTTTTTTGGGCTCCAAAATCACTGCAGATAGTGATTGCAGCCATGAAATTAAAAGATGCTTACTCTTTGGAAGCAAAGTTATGACCACCCTAGACCAACCTAGCTTATTAAAAAGCAGAGACATTATTTTGCCAACAAAGGTCCGTCTAGTCAAGGCTATGGTTTCTCCAGTAGTGATGTATGGATGTGAGAGTTGGACTGTAAAGAAAACTGAGCGCCGAAGAATTAATGCTTTGGAACTGTGGTGTTGGAGAAGACTCTTAAGAGTCCCTTGGACTGCAAGGAGATCCAACCAGTCCATCCTAAAGGAGATCAGTCCTGAGTATTCATTGGAAGGACTGATGTTGAAGCTGAAACTTCAATACTTTGGCCACCTGATGCAAAGAGCTGACTCATTTGAAAAGACCATGATGCTGGGAAAGATTGAAGACAGGAGGAGAAGGGGATGACAGAGGATGAGATGGTTGGATGGCATCACTGACTCAGTGGACATGAGTTGGGTAAACTCTGGGAGTTGGTGATGGACAGGGAGACCTGGAGTACTCTGGTCCATGGGGTCGCAAAGAGTCGGACATGACTGAGCTACTGAACTGAACTGGACTTAGGGGAGTCATATACCTGTAGAATGAGAAGACTAGCTGATTGATCAGTACCTTCTAGCTGTGGAGGCTCTTGATTTTAAAAGTGAGTCTTTTTTTTCTGAACTTTTGAAAGATAACTAGTGGCAGGGGTCACAGGAAAAAGGAAGAGAAGTAGAGCATTGCTATGAGAAAACATCCACATAGGCTATCGGGTATCATTTCAACTAGTGGTTTTCAAACTTTAAGGTGCATGTGAATCACTTGGGGTGGAGTTGGGATTCTCAATTTTCACAATTTCATCTTGGGTGATGCTGACCTGCTAGTCCAGGGACTACACTTGGGGTAGCAAAGCTAAATAATCTAGAAAAGGAGGACTTTCAGAAGCTAATGAAGTGGTAGGTGACTAAGGAGAAACTGATAGAGCAGGAGAAACAGGAAGGAACTAAATGTTGCCAGTTGTACTTTGTTAATAGGAATAGATGTTCAATTTTATGATAGAAGTCCATGAGAAATTACTGCTTGATGTAGAACAGTTCCATTTACACACAGTGTTGGAGAGTTAGTTTTTCATATTGGAGATTCTAGCAAGCTGAAAAAATTTGTTCACTAACAAAGGTTTTAAGGCCATGTTCACATAATAGGTATTTTCATCTGATGCAGTCATGTGTGTTTATAGTCACACTACAGGTAAAATACACTTTTTGCCTTTCCTGATTATGCTTTTTGTCCTCTTAAGTAATAAGTCATAGTCATGACGATGACTATATTCTGACTGCTGTGAGACCTCCTAGTGAATCATTGAATACTGTTGAATTGGGGTCGTATTCTGCCCTGGGCTGCAAGAGAATGATGTGTTTTTATTGTGGCAGTCCAATGGTACGATGTGTTAAAATTTTCCAATGTATCTCGAGTATGTAATGGGAATACATGGCATTTATTAAGTACTGTTACATCCTTCGCAAATTAAAAAATCCAATAAAAGTATAATAGTGTTTATTATGGTTTTGAATATTTGCTACAAGATTTGAAGTTTAGTCATCTGGCAATCTGTATGGTTTTACATAGTGCTATTATTAATAACAGGTGATATAGATGGTTTTTCAGAAAGTCTCCCACATGTTAAACTCATGATAAGTTTATTTACCTGCTAGGTGTTTTTGCTTAACTTTCATGAACACCTTGCCTTTACCTGACTACTTTCTTTTTTAACATAAAGAGAGGGCCTTACATGGACCTGTTCTTTCTTTAAAATTGTCACTTTGAAAGGATTTTATGATCACATAGAAGCTGCAAAAATAGTGGTTTCCCAGTGATAAAGTACAATTATCAAAGCCATTAAATTGACATTAGTACAATACATATTGAGCTATGCCATGTAGGGCCATCCAAGACCGTTGTGGTAATACTGTTCTTTAAGATCTTTTGTGTAATACACAGTTCTTCTGTGTATTCTTTCCATCTTTTCTTGATCTCTCCAGTGTCTACTAGGTCCCCATTGTTTCTGTCCTTTATTGTGCCCATCTTTGGGCAAGATGTTCCCTTGATATCTCCAATTTTCCTGAAGAACTCTCAAGTCTTTCCCCCAATTACTGAAAAGATCAAGAAGAGACAGAAAGAATACATAGAAGAACTGTACCAAAAAGATCTTAGTGAATTGGATTACTACAATGGTGTGGTCACTCACCCAGAGCCAGACATTCTGGAGAGCGAAGTCAGGTGGCTCTTAGGAAGCATTGCTGTTAATAAAGCTAGTGGATGTGATGGAATTCTAGTAGAACTATTCAAAACCCTAAAGGATGATGCCATCAAGGTGCTGCATTCAATATGTCAACAAATCTGGAAGACCTAGCAGTGGCCACAGGACTGGAAAAGGTCAATCCTCATCCCAATTCCAAGAAGAGTAGTACTAAAGAATGTGCTAATCATTGGACAGTTGCACTCATTTTCCATGCTAGTAAGGTCATGCTTAAAATTTTGCATGCTAGGCTTCAGCATTATGTGAACCAAGAACTTCCAGATGTCCAAGCTGGGTTTAGAAAAGGAAGAGAAACTAGAGATAAAATTGCCAACGTTCGCTGGATCATAGAGAAAGCTAGGAAAGTCCAGAAAAACACCTACCTCTGTTTGATTGACTACGCCAAAGCCTTTAACTGTGTGGATCATAATAAACTGAGGAAAGCTCTTAAAGAGATGAGCCTACCAGAGCATCTTACCTCTCTCCTGATAAACCTGTGTAGGTCAAGAGTCAACAATTAGAACCCTGCTTGGAACAATTGATTGGTTCAAGATTGAGAAAGGAGTATGGCAGGGCTGTCTGCTGTCACCCTGTTTGTTTAATCTATATGCTGAGCACATTGTGAGAAATACCTGCCTGGATGAGTTACAAGCTGGAATCAAGATAGGTGGGAGAAACAGCAACAACCTCAGATAGGCAGAAAGCTAAGAAGAACTAAAAAGCCTCTTGATGAGGGTGAAGGAGGAGAATGAAAGAGCCAGCTTAAAACTAAATATTAAAAAAATTTAAGATAATGGAATCTGGCTCCATTACTTCCTGGCAAATAGAAGGGCAAAAGGTGGAAGTAGTGACAGGTTTCCTCTTCTTGAGCTCTCAAATCACTATGGATGGTGACTGCCGAAGGACTGACACCTTTGAACTGTGGTGCTGGAGAAGACTCCTGAGAGTTTCTTGGACAGCAGGGAGATCAAACCAGTCAATCTTAAGGGAAATCAATCCTGAATACTCATTTGAAGAACTGATGTTGAAGCTGAAACTCCAGTATTTTGGTCATCTGAGAAGGGGACGACAGAGGATGAGATGGCTGGATGGCATCACCGACTTGATGGGCATGAGTTTGAGTAAGCTCCGGGAGCTTGTGATGGACAGGGAGGCCTGGTGTGCTGTGATTCATGGGGTCGCAAAGAGTTGGACATGACTGAGTGACTGAACTGAACTGAACTGATGCGAACAGCTGACTCATTGGAGAAGTCCTCGATGCTGGGAAAGATTGAGGACAGAAGGAGAAGAGAGCATCAGAAGATGAGATGGCTGGCTGACATCACCAATGCAATGGGCAGACTTTGGGAGATGGGGGGGAACGGCATGCCTGGAGTGCTACAGTCCATAGGGTCGCAAAGAGTCGGACATGACTGGGTGACTGAACAACAGAAACTATACTCTATTTAGTACTATAACTAAATTACAGATCTTATTTCAACCTCACCATGTTTTATATTACATACACTTTTTTTTTTTTTTTGTAGGAATACAGTTTTAAGAAATAAAATTTATGCCATGGAACCACCACCAAAGTCTGGTTCTAGAACTTTTTCATCACCTCAAAGAAATTCCTTTGCGTTAATCCTTTAAAGTCATACTCTCTCTTAACCTTGGTAACCACTGATCTGTTCTCCATCAGCTTAATTTTGTAATTTTGAAAATGTTACAGAAATGAAATTATTTAAAATGCAACCTTTTTGTAAATCAACTATAATCCAATAAAAAGTTAAAAAGGTAGATAAGCAACAGGGATAAGTTGTACAGCACAGGGAATTATAGTCATTATCTTGTAAAAGCATTTTTTTTTTTGGGGGGGTGGGGGGTTTGCTTGTAGCATGTGGAATCTTAGTTCCATGACCAGGGATCAAACTCACACCTCCTGCACTGGGAAGCACAGAGTCTTAACCACTGGATCACCAGGGAAATCCCTTTGTAATAACTCTTAGTGGAATATAATCTATAAAAATATTGAATCACTGTGCTATATACCTGAAACTAATTTAATATTGGAACTCACCTATACTTCAATAAAAAAGTAATGAAGTAAAGGAAAGGGCAATCTCTTAGGACTTCTGGGCTTCCCTCAGATAGTTAAGAATCTTCCTGCAATCCTGGGGACCTGGGTTCAATCCCTGGGTCAGGAAGATCCCCTGAAGAAGGGAATGGCAACCCACTTCAGTATTCTTGCCTGGAGAATTCCATGGACAGAGGAGCCTGGTGGGGTACAGTCTATGAGGTCTCAAAGAAGAGGTCACTAAGAATAGGATGAGACTGAACACACACACACACACACACACACACACACACACAATATGGAAGCAACCTAAACGTCCATCAGTAGATGAATGGATAAAGAAGATATAGGTTATACACACACACACACACACACACTCTCTCTCTCACAGTGGAATACTACTCAGTCATAAAAAGAATGAAATAATGCCATCTGAAGCAACATGCATGGACCTAGAGATTATCATGCTAAATAAAATGTCAGAGAAAGGCAAATATGATAGCACTTATATATGGAGTCTAAAATATGACACAAATGAACTTGCTTATGAAACAGAAACAGACTCACAGACATAGAAAACCATAAGTTTGTTTTCTAAACTAAAGGGAAAGGGGAGGTGGGGGTAAAGATAAATTAGGAGGCTGAGATTAACAGATACATACTACTATATATAAGATAGATAAACAACAAGGTCCTACTGTGTAGCACAGGGAACTATATTCAATATCCTGTACTGAACCATAATGGAAAACATATATATATATATATATATACATATATATATATACACACACACACACACACACAACTGAATCACTTTGCTATGCACCAGAAACTAACACAACATTGTAAACTATACTTCAACAAAAAAAGAGTGCTGCTCCACCAAAAACAATTCCATTGTAGGTATATACTAATTTTTGATTATCCACTTATCTGCCAATTGTCAGGTGGTTTGTTTCTACCTTTGGCTCTTGTGAATAATGCTGCTATAAACATATGTGTGTCTACGTGCTTAGTCACTTCAGTCATGTCCAACTCTTTGTGACCCTATGGACTGTAGCCCACCAGGCTCCTCTGTCCATGGGATTCTCCAGACAAGAATACTGGAGTGGGTTGCCATGCCCTCCTCCAGGGGATCTTCCCTATCCAGGGATTGGATCTGCATCTCTTAGGTGTCCTGCATTGCAGGTGGATTCTTTACCACTGAGCCATGACCATGGTTGTACAAATATCTCTTCGGGAACTAGCTTTCAGTTCATTTGGCTGTATTCCCAGAAGTGGAATTGCTGGATCAAATGGTAATTTCAATTTTTAACTTTTTGAGAAAACACCATACTGTTTTCACAGTGGCAGCATCATTTTACATTCTTACCAACAGTGCACAAGGGTTTGATTACTCTACATCATTGCTAACACTTATTATTTTTGGTAATAGGCATCCTAATGGAAGTGAGGTGGTATCTCATTGTGGTTTTGGCTTGCATCTCTCTAATGATTAGTGATGTTGAGTGTTGTTTCAGATACTTGTTGTCCATTTGTGTATCTTATTTAGATAAATGTCTCCTCAACTCCTTTGCCCATTTAAATTTTGTTTTTGAGTTGTGTATCGTGACTCTTTTCAGATACATGATTTGCAAATGCTTTCTCCTATTTTGTAGGTTGACTCTACTGTGTTTTTATTCAGTCCTCACATACCATTCTTACCTTTATTTTATATTAACAAATGAGGAAGCCAAAGTATAGGAAGATTCAGTAACTTTTAGTAACCTGCATCTGGTTGCCTGGTTACTATATGGTAGAGCAGGGATTCAAACTCATACCAACTGTCTCCAGAGGCTGTACTTTTCACCACCATATTATGATAAGTTAAATTCTTAGCCAATTCTATGAATACGAGTAATCTTGATTTCTGTTATTAACCTGTGTGGAAGGCCTACTGAAAGAAGCAGATTGATCTACCTTTTAAAAACTGTATGGTGATCCTCATTATTTGCATATTCTATATTTGTGAGTTTTCCTGCTCACCAAAATTTTTTGTAATCCCAAATCAATATCCGTAGTGCTTTCGTGGTCATTCATGGTTATAGGCAGAGTGGCAAAAAATCTGAGTCACTTGACATGGATATTCCCAGCTGATGTCAAATACAGAAACTCTCTGCCTTCTTATCGTCTTCTTTCAGCTCTCATTTTTCTTTGTAGTCTACTTAGCGCCTACGTAGTCTACTTTTTCCATCTCTGTGGTTAGGGTTTTGGGGGTGTGTGTGTGTGTGTGTGTGTGTGTGTGATATTGCTATTTAAAATTGTCCCCCAGAGTAGTGCTAAAGTACTGTCTAATGTTCCTAAGTGCAAAAAGGCTGTGATGTACTCTATGGAGAAAATACATCTACTATATAAGTTTTCTTCAATATGAATTGCAGTGTTGTTGGTCATTGAGTTCAATGTTAATGCACCAGCAGTATATAAAATAAACTATCTTTCAACAGAAACACACAAGAAACAAAATTATGTATTGATTGGTTGCTGAAAATGCTGTGAATAGAAGCTTGCATGACTCTAACCCTCTATTTCCTCTAGAAGCAATGGTTCAGTGTTTGCAAATTCAATGTTTGCTGCCACCTTATAGAACAGAGCTTCTTTGAATAAAAAGAGGTGACTGCTTATCCTAACTATCATTTAAATCAGTGAATCTTGAAGGAAAGCTTAATTTATGTTAGATAAATAAATTCTCATAGAATCCCAAGGTGGGTATGTGATGTGTGTGCTTAGTCGCTCAGTCATGTCTGACTCTTTGTGACCCCATGGACCATACAGCCTGCCTGCCAGGCTTCTCTGTCCATGGAATTCTCGAGGCAAGAATACTGGAGTGGGTTGCCTTTCCCTTCTCCAGGGGATCTTCCATACCCAGGGATTGAACCTGGATCTTCTGCATTGCAGGCAGATTCTTTACCATCTGATCCACTTGGGAAGCCCCCTCTGTGGTTTGTACTGTCATTTAAAAGGTCTAGTGTGCTTTCCCATGCACCACATCCGTAGCCCAGTGGTATGGCTGGTGTATCCTCATTTTAGATGAGGAATCAAAGTGCAAAGGGGTTATGTGAGTTGCCTGAGGACACACAGGTAATTAGTGCTATAGATAGACCTACAGCCCACATTTCCTAGTTGTTTTTTGGTGTGAATTTCCTCTCCCATCTGCCTTTCTGCAGTTAGGGGAAAGAGAGTGAATGCTTCTTGAGTACTTGTAATGTGCCCCTTCTGGTATCAGTCATTGACTCATTCGATCTCATTTGCTCTTCTTAGCAACTCGTTGTGACAGGAGATGCTACAGTCTTTCTAGTGACCAAACTGAAGGGAAATTAGGTGTTTTGTCTAGGAATTATGTGCTGACCAGTGCTGGTAGAATTTGGATCTTGATCCTTCAAAGAATGTGTTACTTAGTGCAGTTGTCTGCTAAATGTCCCAGAGGAGAGAATTGACGCAACATAAATGTATAATTTCTCAGCTTCATTTTCCAATGGCATGGCAAAATATTTGATTAATGTTTCCACTCATTTGGAGTTGTGGTTTCACATATGTCCACAAAATACCAAAAAGTTAGAGTTAAATACAATATTTTTTCTCAAAGTTGTTTAAGTTTAGTTAACTCCTATGCTGTAGGAGTTACTCAATTCATAAATCCTGTTGTGACTTGCACTTTGTGAACTGGATTTTGATTATAAATAAATGCTTTCTTTTTAGAGTGAACGAAAATGTCTTTATTTAAAGCCCGGGATTGGTGGTCTACTGTTCTGGGAGATAAAGAAGAATTTGATCAAGGCTGTTTGTGTTTGGCTGATGTTGACAATACTGGAAATGGACAAGGTAAACAACTTATCACCAAGCATGTTGGAACAAAGCATTTTATAGGGATGAAATAAAAATGACTTTTTTTTAAAAATGTATACTTTACAGAACTTAGGTGAACTGTCATGATTATGTCCCAGTTTTTTTTTTTTTTTTGAAACAAAGTGACCCAATTTTTAAGATCATTTGCCTTATAAGTAATGTTTAGGTTACAGCTGATAAATGTAGTTATTACTTGTGTTTTGTTGTTTGTATTTTTCTGGTCCATGTTGATTCTGTCATATTTGCTGGAACTCACAAAAATATTATAAAGTATCATTTAATTTATTTTTATTTGTTGCAAAATCAGGTATTATAGGGTACAACTGGCAAATATTTTTAGTTTTGAAAATTTTTCTTTTGTAGAAATTATTTGCAAGAAAAATTATTTAAAATTGAATCTAAAAGCTGTTTACCAATATGGACAAATTATGTTAATCTCTCTCTTTATAGAAAACAACTCTTAAATCATTGCTTTCATTTTTATATTTTGATACTAGAAACAGTATTCTATTTTATTCTTAAAGTATTTGCTTCTCTTCGTGTGGTCATATATCAGTGGTCTTTATAACATTTTAGGTCTATATTATTGCTATTTGAAATTTATATTTGGTATAAATGATTTATAGCCATGAGCTTTTTCTTTTTTTTTTTTGTAATTCAGATAGTCACTGACCTCTTAAAAAGAAAACTTATAATACTTTTTCTTCTGTTCATTATATAAATATTGCCCCTTTACATTTTTGTTTATTTTCTTTCTCTTGCCTATAATGTAAAATAGTAGAATTTGGGTTGTACGGCAAAAGGAGAAAGTGATTTAATCAATGAAGAGTGGAGGTCACTAAATTGTTCTGAGCACCTACTACATTGTATCTAAGGAAGATCTGGGCTCTGCCTTCCTACTGATAGGAGATGTGAAGGTCTTCTATTTGGAGGATGTCCTGAGTGATTCTTTAATGATTATCAACCCTGCCTCTTGCCCAAGTGTTTGTTTAAATGTATAATTCCCGTATAATTTGGCAGCCACAAAAATACCTGCCAGAGAGAAATAGTTTCATACCCACCTCTGCCTAAACTATTTAAAGCTCAACTTGGTTGTAAACAGTACTTACTGGTTATCTGAACAACATGGTGTTCACTCCTTATTTTTATTAGAGCTTCTCACTGGGGTGCCACTAGTGGGTTACCAGTATGCTGAAATGTAAGGCCCCCCTAATTTGCATCCAGCTATGAGCTGCTTCGTCTGTTTTCCCGAGCATGCTATACAGAAATCATTCTGTCTCTGTGTGTTCCATACAGAAAAAAAACCCACTGATCATTATTTCTCAAAGCCTGGACCTCCTACATCATAATATTCTGAAGTGATTATTGTGTATGAAGATTTTTTGTCCCACATGTACAGGATCCTCAAAGATCATATTCTCGGGAGGGAAGATGGATTGGATGGCGGCTTAGGTATCTACATTTTGACAAGCTCCACAGTTGAATGGTGGTACACTAAAGTTTAATAATTATTACTGTTGACCTACGTGGAAGTTCAGTGAGAGCAGTTTCAAGCATGTTCTGTTTGAAATAGAAGCGTCTGGTAGGCAGAACTGAAGTAGAGATTTGGGAGTGAGGGGGTCGCACAGAGTCGGACACGACTGAAGTGACTTAGCAGCAGCAGCAGTAGAATGTATGTATTTGAAGTGAATGAGCAGAATGATTGTATTTGAAGCCCTGGGAAGGGTAAAAAATGCGCAGAGAGATAAGATGGAACAAGAGGGAAGGAACCTTAGGACCTGGAGAAAATGAACAATCAGGGAGGAGCTTTGGGAAACGTAGTCAATGATTCTGATCGGGCAGTCAGAGAGGCAGGAGAACCAGCTGGGCTGGCACCTGGAAGGCAAGATTTAGTGACATAAAGACTGATACGTTTCCACATTGTTTTGCAACTAGTGGTTCATTAGTGTCCTTGGTGAGGGTGGAAGAATGGGCACAGTGGTAACAAAACCTAGATTTGCAGAGAACGAAGGAATGAGAGGTGGGAAAGACTGAGTGTTTATGGCCCTTTAAAGAAACAGCTGTGAAGGGATAAGGGGGAATGATCATTGGTGACCATGTAGGGTAAAGGAAAAATGGAATGTGTAGCATAGAGGAATGAGATTCATTCTTCTAGAGAAGGGATCTAGAGAAAACAGTAGGAGATGGGATGAGGTGCGCAGATGGAAGGGCTATCTTTAAGCTTGTGTGAAAATTTTTTTCTCTCTGACAGAAGGCAAGAAGATAAGAATGGACATAGATAAAGAGAAGTTTGCAGGTTAGGTTGGGAATTGAGACAGTAGTGCCAGTTGATCCCTGCTTTCTTAGAGGTGATCAGAGAATGAAAGAATAGTATTAGTACCTTGAAATTGCTTTGGACGAAGTTGACTTGATTTACAGAAGAAGGATTCCTCAGTCTTGAGAGGAGATTGAGAGAACATTAAGGATTCCTTCATCCTGAGAGATTCTTAATGGTTCAGCTTAGATTACATGCTAACCTATGGCCTGGAAGGAGTGTTTATTACAAGAATCAGAGTTAAACACATACATAAGGCAGACTAAAAAATAGTTCTTACATTTATCACTTTTAGCTTCTCAGCATTTATACCTAACGTGGGGCAACTGACCCTTGTACAACTGCACACACGCATATTCTTACCCATCTGCAATGAAAGATAACTGTGTGCACCTTCTGCTTCAGAGGCACTTCCAGAGAGCCCTGGCTCTTCAAGACTAGGCTCTCTGGGTGTTATCCCTTTCATTTGTCATTCTAGTATTCATGTTTCAGTATCCTGCTGCCTCTAGAATAATTGGGACATAAAATTTTTGTTCACAGTTTAATATATACAATATTAATAGTCAAGGAAAAGTAGAGAAAGAAAAACTTAAAAATAAAGATGAAGGAGCGGAAAAATTGTATGGCAACTTGAAGAAATCATGTTGGGAGCGCATCCTTCTGTTTTGCAACTGGTCACCTGTTACAGGTTAGGTTGGGAATTGAGACAGTAGTACCAGTTGATCCCTACTTTCTTGGAGGTGATCAGAGAGTGAAAGAATAGTATTAGCACCTTGAAATTGTTTTGTGGTCTAGGTCTTCATTCCTGAGGGATCTAGAACACTGGTGCTTGCCTGAAGAGGATTATAGTAGTTTCATTTATGACTGATCCAGACAGTACAGGGAAGGGCCTGTGGGGTCCCTGGGTTTCACTCATATGTCTTTCAGCCCCATTCAGCCCTTATGAGGAGAAGGCAGTGGCAACCCACTCCAGGACTCTTGCCTGGAAAATCCCATGGACAGAGGAGCCTGGTGGGCTGCAGTCCCTGGGGTCGAAAAGAGTGGGACACGACTGAGCGGCTTCGCTTTCACATTTTACTTTCATGCATTGGAGAAGAAAATGGCAGCCTACTCCAGTGTTCTTGCCTGGAGAATCCCAGGGATGGGGGAGCCTGGTGGGCTGCCATCTATGGGGTTGCACAGAGTTGGACACGACTGAAGCGACTTAGCAGCAGCAGCAGCAGCCCTTATGAGAGGATGTGGCAGTCCTGGGTCCTGTGTATTGGACTGTGGTCATACTTATAAATGTATACTCTTGCTCCTATCAAATGAAAGCAAACTGTTCCTGTTGGTCTCCATGTATTGTAAAGGAGAAAAGGCATTACTCAGATTGGGATGTATTAGTTGGCTCCAAGAAAAAACAGTTTGTGAATAACAGAAGAATTTAGAGTTGCCCTTTAAAGATATACTGATCAACCTTAATGCTATTCTTCAGTGCTTCAGTGCTAAGTCATTTCAGTTATATCTGACTCTTTTAGACCCTATGGACTGTAGCCTACCAGCTCCCCTGTCCATGGGATTCTCCAGGCAAGAATACTGGAGTGGGTTGCCATGCCCTCCTCCAGGGGATCTCCCCAACCCAGGGACCAAACCCGCATCTTTTATGTCTCCTGCATTGTCATATGGGTTCTTTACCACTAGTGCCTCCTGGGAAGTCCCTTAACTCTTTCAAACCCATTAATTAGATTTTTTTATTAGCAAATTTGGTTATTAAACCAAAATTCTTTGATAGGAATTATCACATATATACAGTTAAGTTTTTTGGAATCAATTTTTAGGAGATCATTTCAAATCAGGCTTAGAAATGGTATTGATTTTGATTTTCTCCCTGTTGGAGAGATGGAGTTCCACTGGCTTATATTTAGCCCTTTTAATATAACATCCCTTACTGTACACCTTAGGGAACCAAGTGGTTATTCCACAGTTTTCTACAGAAATATATTTCCTTTAAGCTCTCAAATACTGGGTGAGAAATCATAGATTGGTTTTGTTTTCCCACTGGGGTGAAATAAATTAGAAAGTTAATTTATCACGGAATCTCCATAATTGGCAACAACAGTGTCTTCCTGGGCTTCCAGAATTAGTAGTAATTCAGAGCCAATATTCAGTTTTCTCATAAAGGTTGGGTATTTACCTTTGTTCAGTACATTTGAATGAATGACTAATGGTTCTACAGGGAAGAATCTGAGGAAACTTTATATTAGACATGCGTGATGTTGTAATTGTTGTGTTAGTCACGCAGTCGTATCTGATTCTTTGCGACCTCATGGACTGTAGCTTGCTAGGCTCCTCTGTCCATGGAGAATCCAGGCAAGAATACTGGAGTGGGTTGCCATTCCCTACTCCAGGGGATATGCCTGACTCAGGGATCAAACCTGGATCTCCTGCATTGCAGACAGACTCTGCCACGGCAGCCTGTACCCAGCCCTGTCTTTGTTCAGGTGACTCCAAGTCTATAAATTGACTTAAGTACGGGGTTCAAGTGACTCCAAGTCTATAAATTGGCTTAAGTATGGCATTGTTAATTCAATGGACATGGGTTTGAGTGAACTCTGGGAGATAGTGAAGGACAGGGAAGCCTGGCGTATTGTAGTCCATGGGGTTGCAGAGAGTCAGACCGACTGAGCGAATGGATAGCAACAATGGGGTCTGGTGCAATGCCATGACTGTCTGATATGGTGGCTTGAATTAGTCCTCTTTTTCATAGACCTGGAATATATTTGGTTGTAGACTTCAAAAAAGGCCTTAATTTGATAAACACATTATAGTACATTGTTACAATTAAATACTACTCAGTAATAAAAAGAAATGAATCACTGGGAAAATAAAGGCCTTAGTGAGTTGCCTGTTTGTTCCATTCCTGGGGATCCCATGTTAACTATAGCTTGAAATCTGTGATAGTCACTGTTACCTGATATCTGGTTACTATAATAATCCCATTATTTTAATAATTATACATACACATTGTAATTCTAGGGGTTAAGTTGTCACCATCTGGGCTTGGCCATCCTGACTTCCTCTTACCCTGAGGATGGAGCATGTTGAAGATGAACCCCACTCTTTCTGATCACCCTCTTTACTTTTATGTAAGAAACATGGAGAGACTGTGAACTCATTTGTTCCTGTAATTTAAAACCTCTAGTGTTAATCCCTGAACTAGATTCTTAGGGTTAAACCCACTGTGAAGTGAGGTAAAAAATTGTTTCCTCAGACTCCCAAAGACCCTTAGTTTTACCCTGAGATGAGAATTTTGGTCAAAACCTATCATTCTCTTGCTTTAAATTATCCAGTGCCCTTAGAAAACGCCGTCTTACATATGGTTTGGCATTGCTCCTTCCTGTTCATTTGGCAGCAGCTGTTCAGTTCACTAGAGTGTTACCTGCAGTGGGCACAGTGTTCCAGATGCTGGGAGGTGTTAACGTGATTAGCTGTCCTGTCACTATGTACGATGCTGTTTAACTCCATCTAAATTATGAACAGGGGTTTTAATGCCTTGTGCCCGAGCTCACCTCAAGAATGAATTTCTAAATATCCCTGAAGGAATTGGTGTCTGCAGTTTATTCCTTGGTGCTAATTTTGTATATCAGTTGACTTTTTTTTTTTTTTTTGCTACAAGTGACAGGAAACAATTATGATAAATGCAAATAAAAGAGAGATTGGAATGAGAGTGACATAGCTCCCTTGAATATAGAGAGTTCATTTGGCCAAGCCTTAGTCAGAGTCAGGAGCCAGTATGTCTCGAGAGATTTTGTAGACATCTGAGGCTGTCATCAGATCACCTAGAACCAGATTCTTCTTTTTTTTAATTGAAGTATAGTTGATTTACAATGTTGTGTTAATTTCTGCTGTATGACACTGTGATTCAGTTATATACACACACACACACACACACACACACACACACACACACACATTTCTTCATAATCTTTTCCATTATGGTTATCACAGGATATTGAATATAGTTCTCTTTGCTGTAGAGTAGGACCTTGTTGTTTATCCATTTTGTATATAATCATTCACATCTGCTAGACCTAAACTCCCAATTCATCCCTTCCCCGTCCCTCCTTCCCCTTGGCAACCACAAATCTGTTCTCCATGGGTCTGTTTGTTTTATAAATAAGTTCATTTATGTTGTATTTTAGATTCCATGTAAATGATATCATATGGTATTTGTCTTTCTCCGTCTGACTTACTTCACTTAGGATGGTAATCTCTAGGTTCTTTCATATTGCTGCAAATGGCCTTATTTCATTCATTTTTATGGCTGAATAGTATTCCACTGGGCTTCCTAGGTGGCGCTAGTGGTAAAGAACCTGCCAATGTCTCCTGCATTGGCAGGAGACGTAAGAGACATGGATTCGATCCCTGGGTCGGGAAGATCCCCTGGAGAAGGGCATGACAACCCACTCCGGTATTCTTGCCTGGAGAATCCCATGGACAGAAGAGCCTGGTGGGCTACAGTCCATAGGGTCGCAAAGAGTCAGACATGACTGAAGTGACTTGGCACTGCACAGCACAGTATTCCACTGTGTATATTCACCCCATCTTCTTTATCCATTCATCTGTCGATGGATATTTAGGTTGCTTCCATATCTCGGCTATTGTGAATAGTAGTACCAGATTCTTAATGACATGTGTATCTCTATTCACGATTGAAATTCCTAGGATAGTACCTCTCTCAGAGGATTATTATGAGGATAATGAGTTAGTATTAATATATGTAAGCTACTTAGACCATTGCCTGGCACATGATAAGCTCTCAATAAAAAAGTGTGTAGAACTCCTTCTTCTGTATATAGAAAAAAAGTCAGTGTACTCTACTAATCCGGGGATTTCAAACAACCCAAAGTATTAGTTTCCTAGGATTGCCATAACAAAGTACCACAAATTGACTGGCATAAAACAACAGAAATTTATTCTGCCACAGTCTGGAGTCTAAAAGTCCAAAATCAAGGTGTTTGCAGGACCATACTATCTCTGAAGCCTCTAGGATCCTTCTTTACCTCTTTCAGTTGCTGACAGTTCCGGGCATTCTTTTGCCTGTGGATTATCACTCGAATCAGTGCCTCTGTGGTCACATGATCATCTTCTTGCTTGTCTTTCTATCTTCCTGTGACATTCTCCTCCCCACCGTGTCCTTGTTTTCTCTTCTTAAAAGGATACTGAGTCCTACCACATACCTGATCAAGGGTGACCTCATCTTAACTTGGGTTCGTCTGTAAAGACCTTATTTCCAAATGAAATCAGTTACTGGGGCTAGGACTTCAACATATCTTTTTGAGGGACACAGTTCAACCCATAATACCTATCTTATCATTTCCCCCTTTTGTACCCAAGACTAGATAATTATAAATCAGAGCACTCTGTCTAGTGAGGCCTTGGAATAAGTTTTCATGCAGTGTGTTTCAACAGCCAAAATCAGGTATAGAGTTGACACTCTTATGATGAAATCAGTTTACAACCTGATACTAGTCCTTTGTTAAAAGGGCTCACTTTGTGCTGAATTATGGCTACTGATAACAAATCAAGGCTTAAGAAAAGTGTAGTACATTAGTATATTTGAATGTTGGTGATGTGAAGCTATTTAGTTCACTTTAATTATATATTCTGTTGGCAGATTGGTCTTTGTATATGAAACAAAACTGGATTCTTTTAATTTTTAGAGTCTTCTTTTAGACATTAGAAATTCTATTTCCAAAAATTTTTGTGACTAATGTTTTTTCCTATGTCTTTAAAAACACCTCTTTACAGATAAAATAATTGTGGGCAGCTTTATGGGATACCTAAGAATCTTTAATCCTCATCCTGTAAAAACAGGAGATGGAGCTCAAGCTGAGGATTTGCTTCTAGAAGTGGATCTACGAGATCCAATATTGCAAGTGGAAGTAGGAAAGTTTGTTTCGTAAGTACAGTCCACTAATTCTAGTGTTTTGTCTTACTACTTGGAGTATGTCAGTCCCTTATGTGTCATTTTTGAGAATTCGTAAAAAAAAAGACTATGAATTAAATATATTTCCTGTATATTGTCATGTACTGAACATTGTTTAATATGGAAAACCTGTACATTTAAGACAGAAAAATTTAGGGTTTTTTTTTTTTTTTAAGTGTAACAGACCTAAGATGCCTGATGTATTAGAAGCTTAAAGGAAAGGAGATAAGCTTTTGGAAAATAATCAAATAAAGAAACAGAAATTATTCACTTAAAGCACTGATTTTCTAGGTTATATAAATCTGTTTAAAAAAATTAGACATCATAGTAGCTATGTCATTTGGTGCATAATTTTGAGGCTTTAAAATGTATTACTTATTTGGGGTAGAGAGGTCCTTAGTTTCTTAAAAGAAGTCAGCTCAACCTACAAAGGAAGTCTTTGATTGAAAGTACTTTATTTTTAAACCTATTTTAGAAGACCATGTATTATTTTGCATTTTGTGTAATATGTCTGTTTTTTATTTACTGATATTGCTGATTTTATCTTATTTTCATACATGAATTTTCTTAAAATTAAACCTGTATTTCTTAATCATTATAAAAGTATCTACTCTGAAATTTTATGTAGACAGAGGTGGTCTTGTTTTCCCTTACTTTTTATTTTTGAGCCCTCTTTGCCTTCTTAAGTCGGGGAGTGCCCTGAGCTCTGGACTTTGGCTCACTGTCAATTGCTCATCATAATTTATTGGCCCCAGGTTGTACTTGTTCAGGGTCCTGACTCCTACTAGAAAAACCTGAATGACTGCTCCTGAGCATTAGTAACTCTTTTCTAGTAATATGTTTCATTCTAATGGGAAGCTGCTTCATAGATGCTCTAGGCTGGGACATGAGATGGGACCTTTATGCCCTGTGACAGCCTGGATCAGGAGTTTATTACTGGCATGGCTGGTAAATATCTACTCCATCTAAAAGCAGGTAATGATTAGGTGCCCATTTTGAACCTAGCACATATAAACATGATAGATTTGTAAAATAGGGAGACAAAAGAAATTCTTGTCTCTAAAAGGCATTTTTACCTTTTCATGTTTTAAAAAAGAGGAATGCTGTCAGAATCATTCTATATAGTAATATGGTTTTCATCTATGTGATCATTTTTTAGAAGGGAGAAGGTTAACATTGATGAGTGGATACTGTCCTACTATTAACTGACTAGTACTGTTTCATTAATCTGATCTATAAGATGTGATCTGCATTTAGAGATAAGGTAGCTAGTTGGGGCTCAGAGCTTTCGGTCACACAGCCAGGATTCCGACCCAGGTCTGTCTGACTCTGTTCTTTACTGTCTTTTCATGACATCATGTTCTTTTCCTGTGCATGATGGAAAAGTTGAGTGTTCAGGATACATGTAAAGATTTTTGAAGACAATCTTGATTATGTGATAGTTGTGTATATTTACAGGTATTATCTAATTCTTATTTTATGAATGAGAAACTCACACTCTAAAAGATCAAATGATCACGGAAATACCGAAGTGCAGAGTCAAGACCCCAATCCAAGTCTTCAGACTTCAATTATAGTCCTTTTAGTTTAGAACAGAGTCTGTTTCAGAGGTCAGACATCAGAGGCCTGCTTGCAGACTAGTTTTAAATTTGAAAGAATTTCCAGTGTTTAAGAATGAGGAATTTTCACATAAAATCCTTGCCTTCTGGCTTTTCCTGAAAAAAATGTGGAGATCTGGCCACAAGCCCAGAACTGAGTAGCTACTTGCTGTCTCCTTTAGACTGGCCCTAGTCTCCAGTTGATCACAGCCATTTACTCCCTTTGCTCACTCACATCCTCTGACTTGACTCTTGAAGACTTTGAATTTAGGATTTCTAGACTGACTGTCGGAGAAGGAAATGGCAACCCACTCCAGTGTTCTTGCCTGGAGAATCCCAGGGACGGGCGAGCCTGGTGGGCTGCCGTCTATGGGCTCGCACAGAGTCGGACACGACTGAAGCGACTTAGCAGCAGCAGCAGACTGTGCCATGTCTCTGGAAACCACTTGATAGGGGCTGGGAAGTGTAGTGGTGACACTTGAGACCTGTAGGGGAAGAGCAAGTTGGCCAGGTGACGATGGTCAGGCTCTCTCGCCCCACTCCTCACTCAGGACAGCTGAGATCATTTGTGGTGCTAAGCATGCGCATCGTGGTGTGGTCTATATAAGCACCACCTGAAACGCTCTTAGAGTCTAGTCCGGTGGAGTTGAGTTACGTAGTCATCATTACTGCTGACACACAGCCATTAGAGATTAAAGCATGCCTGCCTTGCCCCAGTAAATAAAGAATATCTGTAGTTTCTACAGCTCCTTGCATCTTCTTCCAGCTTCCCCGCTGGCGTCCTGCCTACCCTGAGTTCAGTGAACAATGAGATAACAGTGAGACAAGACCACACCAAAATATTTTCAATACCTTTAGTAAAATTTCAGACCTGGATGTGATATATGTCATTTCCCAGTGATGGTTAGCTTTCTCTGGTGCTTTATACTTTACAAGGTGCTTTCACATGATTTTTATTTCATTGAATTGAAAGCTCTTATTTTCCAAAAGGGGAAACAGGCTTAGAGAGTGTAAGTTTCTTGCCCAGGGTCATAGGTTAATTAGCCTGCAAGCCAGGACCAGAGCTTGGGTCACTCTCTCTCTCTCTCTTCTTTTTTTTTTGCAGTCAGGGATCCAGCCTGGGCCCTCCACAGTGCAAGTGTGGCGTCTTAACCACTGGACTGCCAGGGAAGTCCCATGTGGCTTTATTGTGGGAGAGCACTCATTAAGGGGCCTCTGATATGGCTCTTTCTGGGAGACTCCTTTGGCTTTAATCTGAAGGCAACTCCTTGAGGCAGAGTTCTTGGGCCTCTGGGATTGTCAAACTGACTGTTTTGTTGTTAAATTTATTTTTCGGTTTTGAGTGTTATCCAGTGAATTATTTATTTTAGTTCACTCAAGATAGGTTATGATTATAATCTCTTTTTAAAATTATTTTGTCATTTTTTTGGGGTTACATCTGAAGCTAGTATTTAAACTTTTAAAACTTTCACCATTTTTCAGAGGTACTGAGATGCTTCATTTGGCTGTGTTGCATTCAAGAAAACTGTGTGTCTACTCTGTCTCAGGTAAGAAACATTTTCTTTTTTAAATGTAGACTTTTTACTAAAATATGGACTTCTTAATATTATGTAAGAATAGTTATATCAACTTGGTTAAAAGTTTTCTTATCTTAGCGTTTTCCCATTGTTCACTTATTCTTTCAGTTGCAAAGACTATTACGTTTTCATGGTCTGCTATTTCCATGCATACTTAAATTTCTATCACTGTAGAGGGTTCCTTGAAATCTCCTTTGTCTGAGGAATTGTGTCCTGGATTGCCTGTGATTAAGAGAGGCCAATTCTGGGTACTTAGGACACTTTAGTCTTAAGAAATGTTCAATAGCAACAACAGAATTCATTAAATGCTGAGTCATGGTGACTTAAAGTACGTTTCTTTGGTGAACCTCAAGTATTTTTTCTTTATGGTTCCAATTTCTTGGTTGTCTTCATTTAACCAGACCTCAAGGCGTGTATTTGAGGCTTACTCAGATTTCATTCCCTGACATGGTCCTGTGGGTACAAGTATGAAAGTTAATTGCAGTCTGGTTTCAGCATTTTGGCCCTTATTAAAAATGTAACTTATGAATTTTGTTTCAGTTATTACATAAATTTTAGTTCAAGCTGAGAGAGTTATTTTTATGATGTCAACATCGGAGAATTTTTTCAATGGATACAATAAAGCTAACTATCTGTGGACCTATTGCTTATTCAAAAGGTACACTCCTTTGGAATTTGCTGTAAATATTAGCTTTTAGGTCTCTATTTCTCACACTCAGTCTCTTGATTTAGGCTTTCTCTGTATTTTGCTTTTAATTGGAGTAATGATTCTTATTTACTATCACCAAGCTGGATATTCTTTTTTGGTTTGAAGATCTGTTAGATTTTGAAGGCAGGCTTGGTGTGTGCTGTGCGGTAGGCATACTTGTTAAATGAATGAATGAACTTATATTTCTAGGTAGTGCTGAGGCAATTGGTAGTGGCTATTTATTACTGTCTCTCTGTTACTTTCTTCTTATTTTCCTTCTCTGTTACCTGTTATCTGTTGTATCAGATACCCAGTAAAGTAATCTTACTGTCATTTTTAAACACTCTCATTGTTTTGTGGTAAAATATGTTGCTCCTCTTATGCTGCTAAAGTGCTGCACTCAATATACCAGCATATTTGGAAAACTCAGCAGTGGCCACAGGACTGGAAAAGGTCTGTTTTCATTCCAATCCCAAAGAAAGGTAATGCCAAGGAATGCTCAAACTACTGCACAATTGCACTCATCTCACATGCTAGCAAAGTAATGCTCAAAATTTTCCAAGCCAGGCTTCAACAGTACATGAACCATGAACTTCCAGATGTTCAAGCTGGATTTAGGAAAGGCAGAGGGACCAGAGATCAAATTGCCAACATCCGTTGGATCATCGAAAAAGCAAGAGTTCCAGAAAAACATCTACTTCTGCTTTGTTGACTATGCCAAAGCCTTTGGCTGTGTGGATCATCACAAACTGTGGAAAATTCTTCAAGAGATGGGAATACCAGACCACCTGATCTGCCTCCTGAGAAATCTGTATGCAGGTCAAGAAGCAACAGTTAGAACTGGACATGGAACAACAGACTGGTTCTAAATTGGGAAAGGAATACATCAAGGCTGTATATTGTCACCTTTATTTAACTTATATGCAGAGTACATCATGAGAAATGCTAGGCTGGAGGAAGCACAAGCTGGAATCAAGATTGCCAGGAGAAATGTCAGTAACCTCAGATATGCAGATGACACCACCCTTATGGCAGAAAGTGAAGAAGAACTAAAGAGCCTCTTGACGAAAGTGAAAGAGGATAGTGAAAAAGCTGGCTTAAAACTCAACATTCAGAAAACTAAGATCATGGCATCTGGTCCCATCACTTCATGGCGAATAGATGGGGAAGCAGTGGAAATGTGGCTGACTTTATTTTTTTGGGCTCCAAAATCACTGCAGATGGTGATTGCAGCCATGAAATTAAAAGACGCTTACTCCTTGGAAGAAAAGCTATGACCACCCTAGAAAGCATATTAAAAAACAGAGACATTACTTTGCCCACAAAGATCCGTCTAGTCAAGACTATGGTTTTTCCAGTAGTCATGTGTGGATGTGAGAGTTGGACTATAAAGAAAGCTGAGCCTTGAAGAATTGATGTTTTGAAACTGTGGTGTTGGAGAAGACTCTTGAGAGTCTCTTGGACTGCAAGGAGATCCAACCAGTCCATCCTAAAGGAGATCAATCCTGAATATTCTTTGGAAGGACTGATGCTGAAACTGAAACTCCAGTACTTTGGCCACCTGATGTGAAGAACTGACTCATTGGAAAAGACCCTGATGCTGGAAAAGATTGAAGGCGGGAGGAGAAGGGGACGACAGGATGAGATGGTTGTATGGCATCACTGACTCTATGGACATGAGTTTGAGTAAGCTCTGGGAGTTGGTGATGGACAGGGAAGCCTGGCGTGCTGCAGTCCATGGGGTCACAAAGAGTTGGACACAACTGAGGGACTGAACTGAACTAATGTTGCTCCTTCTAGTGGTAGGACAAATATTTAGTGTTCCAGAATAAATGGAGAAGGTATGATATAGGCTGGGCTTTCCATGTGGCACAGTGGTAAAGAATCTGCCAGCCAATGCAGGAGAGTAGGGTTTGATTGGGAAGATCCTCTGGAGGAGGAAATGCCAACCCAGTTCAGTATTCTTGCCTGCAGAATCCCTTAGACAGAGAGGAGCCTGGTGGGCCACAGTCCAGGGGGTGGCAAAGAGTTGGATACGACTGAACACGCTTGATAGAGGCTACTTTATTGTAGGAATCTAGCTGTTCCTCTGTTTCCCATCATAAGCCTATTAACTTTGAGTGACATTTTATTAACAGGTATGGAGAAGGAGAACTTGCCCAGTTACTCTTGAATACTGCTTAGGGTACTGGTCCTTTCTAGAGGCTCTGTGGGGGCTCTAAGAGGGCAGTAGAGGGACAGATCCTAAAAATTAGAAACGAGGTTAGATTCTTGACCTTCCCTTGGCCCATTTGAATAACAGCTCAGAAAGCCAGAAGTCTCTAGAGTTTACTGGGGTGTATGACATAGACTAAAGATGAAATGTGTGTTTATCAAAAAAAAAGCCTAGTGAAAGAAACTGTCATGTTTGATCACAGCTTTTTAATCGGACATTGGTATCCTTAAGGGCTTCCCTGATAGCTCAGTTGATAGCTCAGCTCCTGCAGTGCAGGAGACCCTGGTTTGATTCCTAGGTCAGGAAGATCCACTAGAGAAGGGATAGGCAATCCACTACAGTATTCTTGGGCTTCCTTTGTGGCTCAGCTGGTAAAGAATCCATCTACAATGTGGGAGACCTGGGTTCCATCCCTGGGTTGGGAAGATCCCCTGGAGAAGGAAAAGGCTACCCACTCTAGTATTCTGGCTTTGAGAATTCCATGGACTGTATATAGTCCCTGGGGTTGAGAAGAGTCGGACATGACTGAACGACTTTCACTTATCCATAAACATATTCCTTCAAATTAGTGTTGAAAATGAAAGTTACTTGTCATGGGAATGGCAATTTTATTGCTCTTTTATTCTTTGTGTTCATTTACAAGCTTTGTATTCTCTGGGGATGTGGAGTTGTCCAAACTACATTCCCTTACACTCCACCTCATTTCCTTTCTCTGTCTCTCATTTCTTCAGCCTCCTGTGATATTCATAGGCTGACAATTTGTATATTTTTCCTGGCTTGGTTTAAATTGAGAAGCAGGGAAGTTAATGTTTTTGTTCTCTTGAATATGTTTCTTGAGGTATCAGACCGAACTTTTACCTAGCTTTTACTATAACAGGGGAAGCATAAACACTTTCTAGTTTAAGTGAAATCACTGGTGTCAGCAGATGAACGTGTCAGCTGAACTTAACATCCTTAACCCCAAGTGCCCTCTCCCCAAATGTTTTTTGTTTTCTTTTGTGTGCTTCTTGTTGTTCAGTTGCCAAGTTGGTAAAGAATCTGCCTGCAATGCAGGAGCCCTGGGTTCGATCCCTGGGTCTGGAAGATCCCCTCGAGAAGGGAATGGCAACCCACTCCAGTATCCCTGCCTGGAGAATTCCATGAACAGAGGAGCCTGGCGGGCTACAGTCCATGCGGTCACAAAGATTCGGACACTTTCACTTTTGTGTGTGCTGTGTGCTCCTAAAAGATATTTGAGACACATTAGAGGAGAACTCCTGGATACAGCAAACAACTCCTAATAATCAGAGGCTACTGTGCTGACTTCTTTCTTTGGGGGTGATATGTCATTAAATGCTGGTTTAATATAGAGAATCAGCAGGGTCTTGCTGACCTGAACTTAGCCCATCTTATCATACTCTGGTAAAGGAAAGGCGTCACATGGCATCTGATTTTTTCCTGATGGGCCTCAGTTTCTGAGTAAATGGTTACAGATGTGTGAGCTTAAGCCATACTGATTATGTTCTTTTAAATATTCTCTTCTAAAAATTGTGTACTTCCTGAGCATTTGACATATTTATAGAATTTTAACATTTGCCATGAGAGGGCAAAAAGATGTCTCTTTACTTTTGATAGGGTTACGTAATCTAATTTGATTATTTAGTACAATGAACCTTTTACTTTGTAATGGCTTTTATTAGTATTTCATTTAACATTGTTGGATTTCTTAGCAGTTATGTACGTAAAATTGGACCAAAACCTGTTTTCAAGGTGACCGTTGATTGTCCAGAGAGGATTTTTTTTGTTTAAATTAGCTCTTGTTTAAATAAGTCCAGCAGCAAAAATGTTCTAATATCCATTTACTTTCTAATCGATGAAACTTTATATGAACTTTAGTTATATGTAGACTATTATTATAGATATACATTTATTGTATTCAATCTGTAAATCCAAGGACAAAACTTATGTAAGTAATTTTAATTTTATGTCACTGATGCTTCTCTAGAAAAAATGATCAGAATTTTCAGATTTTCAGGTACTACCTTTATTCCAAGTTAGTATTGAAGGAAGATAAATTGTTTTGTTCTCCTTAGATGCACTATTATATTTTCAAGTGTAATTACCTGAAATTTAAAAACTTCCGAATGCATCTGGAGCTTTTCCAGTACATAAATCCTAGTGTCATTTCATGCAAGTTTGTTTAAATATTGACTGCTGACCCTTGTGTTCACTGATGTTTTGGCTAGCAAGTATGCGTGATACATTCCTTTCTTGGAGGGGCTCCTCTCATTTTAGGTGCAGAATGAAATTTGGAATTTCTGTAGGGATGAACCAGAAGTTTCTTGGAAAGTTTTTCTGGTTTCTTAGAGGCTAGAACTGTCCTTAGATCAATGCTATGAGTTATGTTTTTAGAGTTTTTGGTTTTTGCCCTTGTGGCTGGTATGGTAGTGATTACCACCAATTTCTGTGGACTTTACTGACTTTATTACCATTTAGGTTCCAGAAAGCTTTCATCTCCTATCAGGTTTAGCTGGTAAATTTGAGTCTTTTTTTTTCCTTTTTAAATTCCATTGATGTGTGTTCTGTTCTTAGCATTTTCAGGGACATAGATCTGCGTAGAAAATGTTCTCCTCCAAGAAATCCTTGCCTGTTAGTTTTTTCTCTTTCAACCCTTCACTTTCCAAGTGAGGAAGAACAGGCCAGGGAGAGAAAGGTGGGGGGTGGAAATTGTGTGTGTGTGTGTGTGTGTGTGTGTGTGTGTGTGTGTATATACATGAAAGTGAAAAAGTAAAATTCAGCATTAGTCACTCAGTCCTTTCTGACACTTTGTGACCCCATGGATTGTGGCCTACCAGGCTCCTCTGTCCATGGAATTCTCCAGGCAAGAACACTGGAGCGGGTTGCGATTTCCTTCTCCAGGAAATTTTCCCGGCCCAGGGATTGAACCCAGGTCTCCTACATTGCAGGTGGATTCTTTACTGTCTCAGCCATCAGGGAAGTCCTATGTATATTTGTGTGTGTGTATATATACATATATGTATGTATAGTTGATTTATAATATTATGTTAATGTCTACTGTACAGCAAAATGATTCATTTATATATATATACACACACACATTACTTTTTAATATTTTTTTCCATTATGGTTTATCAGAGGATATTGAATAGAGTTCCCTGTGCTATACAGTAGGATCTTGTTGTTTTTCCCTTCTATATATAATAGTTTGCATTTGCTAACCCTAAACTCCCAGTTTATCCCTCCTCAGGAAATTTTTTTTTTTAATTGTCATTGGCTTACCAGGTTCCCTGAAAGTTGTTAAATGGTGGACAACCGCGTACCAGGATATATAGTGCTGGCTCAGAAGACCTAATTTGAGTACTGTGTCCTTTATCAGCTATGTGATTTTGGGGTAAATTTATTGATTTTTTTTTTAAACTTAAGGTGCCTCAGTTCTAAAAATGGAAGTAGAAATACTTCTGTTGTTGCAACCTCAATGAACATTGGTAAATCCTTCTGGACAAAAAACTAAACAAAACAAAAATACAAATGCTCACATATAAATCTGTATACACATACATACAGACTGACTTATATATTTAGATTGTTTTAATTATCTAATGTTATTTAGTTTGGAACTATTTCATTTTCTTTGTGATATTTAAATTTTTTTCTTTAACTTTTGCATTTTTGACTGAATGACAAAGATGCTTCTTAGTGGAATATGTTGCATTTAGAATAATTTTTCTTTCCAATACAGTTTCTAATCATAATGTTCTTGCCTGATCACTAGGATATAGCTCTAACTGTATAGACTCTAGAAAGGCCTGACAACTAGAGGGTAAAATACAGATAAAGAATCTTTTCTCATTTGGAATGAACCTGGGAGTAATTATAGCATATATGATCTATTAAATGCAGGGAAAGTTTTTTTTTTTTTGAAGGAGATTTTTCTTTTTTGTTGTTGTTCAGTCAGTAAGTCGCATCCAACTCTTTGCGGCCCCGTGGACTGCAGAATACCAGGCTCCTCTGTCCTGTACTATCTCCAGGAGTTTGCTCAAATTCATGTCCATTGAATCAGTGATGCTGTCTAATCATCCTATCCTCTGCCACCCCTTTCTCCTTTTGCTTTCAACCTTTCCTAGCATCAGGGTCTTTTCCAGTGAGTTGGCTCTTTGCATCAGGTGGCCAAAGTATTGGAACTTCAGCTTCAATGTCAGTCTTTCCAATCAGTATTTGGGGTTGATTTCCTTTAGGATAGACTGGTTTGATCTCTTTGCAGTCCAAGGGACTCTCAAGAATCTTCTCCAGCACCACAGTTTGACTGAATCAGTTCTTCGGCGCTCAGTCTTCTTTATGATCCAACTGTCACATCCATACGTGACTACTGGAAAACCATAGCTTTGACTATAGGGACCTTTGTTGGCAAAGTGATGTCTCCGCTTTTTAATACGCTGTCTAGGTTTGTCATAGTTTTTCTTCCAGGGAGCAAGCTTCTTTTCATAGTTGTGGTCTCTGTCCACAGTAATTTTGGAGCCCAAGAAAATAAAATGTCACTGCTTCCACTTTTTCTCCTTCTATTTGCCATGAAGTGATAAGACCAGATACCTTGATTTTAGTTTTTTGAGTGTTGTTTTAAGCCAACATTTTCACTCTCCTCTTTCACCCTCATCTAGACGGTTTTAGTTGTTCATTTTCTGCCTTTAGAGTGGTATCATCTGCCTATCTGAGGTTGATATTTCTCCTGACAGTCTTGATTCCAGCTTGTGATCCTTCCAGCCTGGCATTTCGCATGGTGTACTCTGTATATATGTCAAATAAGCAGAATGATAGTATACGGCCTTGTCATACTCCTTTCCCAATTTTGAACCAGTCAGTTGTAGACTTCAAAGAAAACATTGTCCTAGTTACTTGTTGAGGGATGCTTTAGATCTCGCTAGTAGATTAGAACATAATGTATTAGGGGCTTGAATATTTTGAGAGTTGGTGTAGAAAATTGAATTGCTTGATAGTGTGGGGAATTCTTTTCTTAGCACTTTGAGTCATGTCTTTTCTATTTCATTGTTATAAGTGAAGGGAATTTAACCTCATTTATTTCAGAACTGAAATTGGAAGATTTTGTTGTTATTTAAATAATCACATTCTACTCAGACATAATGGAAATAAATAAAATGTCACCCAGGGTAGTATTTGATCTAATGGGATAATCTAGCTGAGACTTAAATTGTTCTAACTGCTGGCATTCTTTGTCATGAGTATGCTAAGTGTTCATGATACATAATGCTTTAGTGCTTTGTCATTTTAAATTTCACTGAAATTGAATTACTTGGAATTGGTACAGGTGATAAGATATTAATATTTTATAATATAAACAAATACAAAGCAGTTGTTTTATTTTTTCTTTTTAGGAACCTTGGGTAATGTGGAACACGGGAACCAGTATCAGATCAAATTGATGTATGAACATAATCTTCAGAGAACAGCCTGCAATATGACTTATGGATCATTTGGTGGTGTGAAAGGTAATTTGTATTTAATCATGAGCATGCTGTTGTAAGGACCAGAATATTTGGCCATATAAAAATGTAGGATTATGTGGTATGAATCTCGGAGTTAAACATATTTATTGAAACCTTTGTATTAAAATACTTGAGCAAAGTAATAAAAAAAGAAAACTCTAAACATTGGATATATATGATTTTCATATAGCCCGCACTTTTATGTGGTCTACAGAAATATTTTTGAAACTGCATTTTCTTTAAATTTTGTCTTTTATACATGAGTTGACTGAAGTTGAGCTTCTCTGTGGTGAACTGTGTGCCTGCCTCTTGCAGTGGAAGAAGGGGTTGATTTCTTCATTGATGGATGTCTCTGCTGTATTTGGTAGAGGCAGGATGAAGCTGTCGACCCCTGTCCCCACCTCACCCACCTCCAGGGCCACTGTGCAGGTTGTGTAAATTGTTTTTAAACCAGGGCATAAGGGGCTGGTGGAGACTGAAATGCAGACCTGATCTTGCTCATCTGGCCATGTGCCCTGGCCTGGAATAGATATCCCTAGAGAAAGGGAGACTTTCCTAAATTTTGTAAAGACATTACCTTTACCAAGTCCTGGCTCAGTGAGGCTGTGTTCCTTCCACCCTGGGAGTATCTTTTTCTAATTTGCACAAGTGCTACCACCCTAGTTCCACCCTAGCTTCTTGAGTTACCAGGGCTTGATGCTTGTTTCTCTACACTGTGATTGTTGGTATTGGAGGATTATTTACAATTAAATTTCTCTCACTTCACCATGACAGGGTGATAGAGGAGCTTCTGGTGCTGAAGTGAGGATAGAAAGCCAGGTGGTGACACTTGCTTGTGTGATTTTGTGTATGTGTGTATAGGGGGCACCTGCTGAACATGTAACTAGGGATTTTATAATATAGCTCTCTTTAGGCTCACATTTTTATGAGTTTATTGTTTAACCATTGTGTTAATGGGCTTCCTTGGAGGTTCAGATGGTAAAAAATTCACCTGCAATTCTGCAGACCTGGCTTTGATCCCTGGGTTGGGAAGATCCCCTGGAGAAGGAAACGGTTACCCACTCCAGTGTTCTGGACTGGAGAATTCCATGGACAGAGTAGCCTGGTGGGCTACAGTCCATAGGGTTGCAAAGAGTTGGACATGACTGAGAGACTTCCACTTTCATTGTGTTAATAAAAAGTAGGTTACATGTGTTAGATTTTTCTTTAGTGACATGAAAAAATATCTTTATTTTGGAAGTATCCTTCATTCATGTGAATTCACTTTTTTTTTTATACAAAAGTAAAGGCAAGAATATTTTGGGTAATGGGCTTCCCTGGTGGCTCAGGTGGTAAAAGAATCTGCCTACAATGCAGAAGACCCCGGTTCAATCCCTGGGTTGGGAAGATCCCTACAGGAGGGAATGGCAACCCACTGCAGTGTTCTTGCCTGGGCAATCCCATGGATAGAGGGGCCTGACATGCTATAGTCTATGGGGTCACGAAGAGTCAGACACCACTAAGAGACTGACACTTTTCACTTTCACACTTTCAGTGTATAAATAAGCGTTTTGTGTAATTAAAGTGATATGAAACAAAACATGTGGCTGTATTGCAGTATTGCTTAACTTGAGTAACAGGAATGTTTGGATTATTTGAAGAATATGGGAGATGTCTAGGGTTAGATGAAGAGAGGTGAGAAAAAGTGAAAATTTGATGAGAAGCTAACTTTTGTGAGGCATCCCCTTCCCAACTTCAGCTTTCTACTGTTCTTTAAAAAAATGTCTGATACGATCAGGGGACCAAGTCCACCTTGTTTAATGAACTATTTTCAATGTTCTTTCTGCTATGAAACCCTGCAAAGAAAAATTACTAAATTCTGTACAGCTGGAGTCAAAAAATATTATATGAGGAAAAAGTGCTTTGAGTAAATGAAAGTAAGTTTTTATTTTTTGGTAGCATGAAGACTGCTGCTGCTGCTGCTAAGTCACTTCAGTCGTGTCCGACTCTATGTGACCCCATAGACGGCAGCCCACCAGGCTCCGCCATCCCTGGGATTCTCCAGGCAAGAACACTGGAGTGGGTTGCCATTTCCTTCTCCAATGCATGAAAGTGAAAAGTGAAAGTGAAGTCGCTCAGTTGTGTCCGACTCTTTGCGACCCCATGGACTGCAGCCCACCAGGCTCCTCCATCCATGGGATTTTCCAGGCAAGAGTACTGGAGTGGGGTGCCATTGCCTTCTCCGAGCACAAAGACAATTATTTATTCAATTTTTAAAACTCTTAATTGAAGGATAATTGCTTTACAGTATAGTGTTGATTTCTACCAAACATCAACATGAATCAACCATAGGTTTACCCATAAGACAATTACTTATCTTTTTAAAAAGACAGTTCTCTGGATCACATGTCAATTGTTATCCTACATTGATTGCACTGTACTTTTAGTTTTATTACCAGATCAAGTTAACCTAATTAAAATAAGAAGTTTTAAATAAATTCCTTGCTTCTGTGTGACATTTTTGCTAGATTCATTAATGCACTTTCAAAGTAATTAGAGTTGTTATTAGTTTTGAAAAAAATAGTTAAGTTTGTACTTATATATCTTCTCTTAGTTCTGAAATTCTGCCTTATATTTTAAAAGTCCCTTTTGAAAAAATAAGAGACAATTATGACATATCTTACTTTCCTATGGTTAAACAGGATATTTCCCAGTTTGAAACAGAGAGATATCTTAGTAGCAGAAGCAATTATTCTGTTTCATGGGTTTGGAACACATAATATCTTTGAGGTATCTTAAAAAAAGTAATGGAGTGGTAAATCAGTAAAAATGAGCCATTTGGGGTGAGTGGCAGGGGGATGGGGAGTTACTGCTAATGGCTACAAGGTTTCTCCTTTTGGGATGAGGAAAATGATTCAGATTAAATTACAGTGATGGCTGCAGAGCTCTAGAAATACACTGAAAACTATTGAGTTGTATAATTTTAAGAGCTGGTAAGTAAATTGTATCTTAATAGTAAAACTTAAAAAAAATTATCCGTGGGATAAAACTTGCTGCTAGAGAGGTGATAGTACAGTCCATACATCCTACTGATGTACAGAACTTGTGGCTTCAGAACTGTGAAAATGTTCTTGAATGCTGAGAGGTGGTTTATGGGAATGTGTATTAGGAAGTGATCCAAAATGTGAAAAAAGTCTGATCAAACTTCTATATAATTATTTCCTTCTTCTTTCTGTCCTCCCTCCCTTCTTTTTATATATAAATGTATTTATTTATAATATAGAAAAATTAGAAGTAATCTAAATGAGTAGTAGAGGAGAATGATTAAGTTTTGATTCAGAGATTCAGTAGGTTATTGTGAAGCTGTTAAGATTAAGTTTGGTTTGCTGTAGTGAACATCTGTGAACATAAATCTTTGTCCATGTTTCTAATTATTTCCCGAAGACTTAATGTAGAAGTGGAGTTATTGAGTTAAAGGTTAAAAAAATACTTTTTTCTCAAAAAAGCACCCCTGAAAACTATATAAATAAATTGTAAAAAGCATAGAACTTAAGAAGAAAGTAAACGTCACTGTCACTTTAACAGAAAAGAAAGCCTATTTTCTGAACCATGTCGCTCATATGTGTCTAATGTGCACCTTTACAGGAGAGGGTGGGTCAGTGTTTTAATCTGAAGACTTCCCTAGACTCGTTCTTTTTCTTTTTTTGATCTAAGTTTAAAAAAGGAAATTGAAAATTCTTGTCTTTTATCTTACTCTGTATTTAAGATGTCTTCTTGTGAAATTATTAAACTAGGTAATTGTGTTAGCAGTCCTCAAGAAAGGAGTTAAGCAAAAAGAAAACCTCGCAGCGTTTTAAACCAATGTATTTAAAATGCTGGAAGACAACACAGGGAATTTATTTGGTATGTGTAGCAGAATGAACTACCACTAGATGGCAGTCGTCTACCACCTCAGGCTTTAGTTGGCTCTGAATACGAAGGTATGGTAAGAGATCATTAAGGGAGGAATTGTTATCCCAAATAATGCTTTGCCTTCTTCAGGCTGCAACAGAGCAATGGAGTGGTTCTTAAAAAATTATTATAAATAACATCTCAGGATGAAATGAAAAAATGCATTCTAGCTGTGCTCAAATTTTAATTTGCTTCTGAATTATAATGGAATTTTGATGAAATTGTAGGTCTTAACTATGTAAGTCTGAAACTGGACCTCAGAGTTTAAATTTCTAACAGTCTCCCAACTGATGCCAAGTTGCAGAGATCTAGAGGTTTGCTGTCACCCTGCATCTACCAAGTGCTTATTCCCTGCCAGGCAGTGTCCTGAGTGCTTTACAGGTTGAGTAACTTAAGATCTACTTAGTAAATGGTAGAGCAGGGATTCCAACCCAGGCTTTCTGCTTCTAGAAACTTGTGGTTTTAACTAAACTGGGATATCTAGGCTGTGAGTAATTTTGCATACTTCCTAATTTGGGAAAAATCTTTGCTATCAGAAAGATGTGTATTTGGTTTGTCTAAAGTTGGTGCATAACTTTGATTCTTCATAGATAATGGAAAAACATGTTGGGTAATTTCTGGGTCAGGTATTTGCTTTCTCAATTTCCTTTTTTTGGTTGATGCTTTGGTTTATAAGAAAAGTACCTCTTAAAATTTTTATCAGAGCAGTTATATATGGGGGGGGAGGGTAATATATTATTTGAAATTAGCAAAAGAGTAATTGGGCTTCTCTGGTGGCTCAGACAGTAAAGAATCTGCCTGTAATGCAGGAGACCGGAGTTCAGTCCCTGGGTGGGGAAGATCCCCTGGAGAAGGGAATGGCTACCCACTCCAGTATTCTTACCTGGAGAATTCCATGGACAGAGGAGGCTGGCAGGCTACAGTCCATGGGATTGCAAAGAGTTCGATATGACTGAACACCTAACACTTTCACTTTTTCAGAGTAATTATTGTTGTTTTCTAACCATTTTTTGTTTTGTTTTGTTTGCTCACTTGTTAAGAAAATCTTTCAAAAATACCCTTTATACATTTGCAGAAACTCAAAGGAGCATTCACTGATGCAGGAAGTTTTGCTTTTACCTCAAGCTGTGTTGCAGTGTCTATTAATGAGGAGGAAGTGCAAAAGACATAGGAAATCTAGTTTTAACTACTTGAAGAATATTTGCCTAATAGCTTCCATTATTCAAACTACTACCTACCATTCCAGAATATAAATTAGAAGCCTTTCCATATTATACTTTTTAGAGGGAAATGATTGAAATGTGCAATATTAGTGGCTATATTTGGCTTATTTTTTCCCCCCAGAGGAGTGTGGAAGATGTGTATGAAGTTAAAATGTTTATAGTTTGATTTTAATCTAAGCTGTTTTTTGAAGAAACTTGTGACTCTGGGTTTTTGTAAAAATGGTTGCTGCTGTTGTTCAGTAGCTCAGTAATGTCCGACTCTTTGTGACCCCATGGACTGCAGCACGCCAGGCTTCCCTGTCCATCACCATCTCCTGGAGTTTGCTCAAACTCATGTCCATTGAGTCGGTGATGCCATCCAACCATCCCCTCCTCTGTTGTCTCCTTCTCCTCCTGCCTTCAGTCTTTCCCAGCATCAGGGTCTTTTCTAATGAGTCAGCTCTTTGCATCAGGTGGCCAGAATATTGGAGCTTCAGCTTCAGCATGAAAAGGTAAAAATGGTAATCTTTTCAGGAAACTCAAACAGGGGCTCTGTATCAACCTAGAGGGTGGGATGGGGAGGGAGATGGGAGGGAGGTTCAGAAGGGAGGGGATATATGTATACCTATGGTTGATTCAGGTTGAGGTTTGACAGAAAACAGCAAAATTCTGTAAAGCAATTATCCTTCAGTAAAAAATAAATTAAAAAATTTATTTGATTAAAAATGATAATCTTTGTTTTTTTATACTGTTGACAAATTAATGCTTGCAAAATGTAGTGAGTGGCATAAGCATGAACAATCAAATTATATAGTTTGGAAATCAAATCAATTTTAAAAAGCTAGATTTGAATTGATTTAAAAATATGTTACTAAAATTGGGGTTATTTATTTTGTTTGGTAATTTGAACTCCACTGTTTTTAAAAAAAGGAACAAGTGATATTTCTGCCAGATTTCCCTCTGCTTTTGTTTCATTGTGTCACTACAACTTCCAATGGTTGTTGACATGGTACTTTACCAAATTAAGATAAGCTTGCCATTTCAGAATAGTATTTGGAAAAGGACAACATTAATGTTTACTGACAAAAAGTCAGTAGTGGAGTGATGAAGGAACATTATTGTTTTAAAGTCAACAACTGTGTGTACTTAGCTTGGTAAAATATGATACTTTGTATAGTCTGTGTAATGTTTCTTGCTGCTATCAGGATAAGCTTGAGCAAGAATTTCCTTTACTCATAATGTAACTTAGAGACCCTATAACCCTATAGTTATATCGTCAGTTACCGAAAATTTGTCCTGTAGGGCTGAGACAAGTTGATGAACTTTGTAATGTATAGGGATCTTTCAGATGTGCGACAAGGACAATGGGAAGAAATAGTTGATTTGTTAGAGACATGTGGGAAATTCAGGCACCAGAGCAAGTGTGGTGTTAACTGCATCATCTCCCTCTCTGGGTGTTTGTCCATCCATTCATCCAAGTTTCTCAGAATAGAAAGATTATGATGTCTTTGAGGATACAAAATGAAATCATCTGATGAACAAAATGACTTCTATGATATTTTGTTGAACTTGAACATTAACTTGAACACATGTTTGTTTGAAAAATTACCCTGGATTATGATGGGTCAGTTTTGTTCCTTAAAACCTTTCCCCATCATATAAACTAGTGCTTTTTAGTCATTTTGAATTATTGCCATCTCTTCATAATGATTTGTGGTTTATTTAAAAAAAGGCTTTTTAATACTTCAGTATTATTTTAATACTTCAGTAGTATTTTAATACTTCAGTAGTATTTTAATACCACCATCTGGTTCTTTCTTCAATCTTTAATCTTTTCCAACATTTTTACTTCTTTGCTCTCATCTTTTTTGTATTTATCTTCTATTTATTTACTCTTTGTATCTATCTATAATTTTACTATTGTAAGAACAATGAACATGAAATCTACTTTTTAAATAAATTTTTAAAAATTTGAGATAATTGACATGCAACATTATATTAGCCTCATGTGTACAGCAGAAATGATCTGATATTTGTGTCTCTTAGATTTAAAAACATATAATAATACAGTAGTCTGCTCTAATTTTTAAAATTAATTTTCTTGATCATAAATTTTTGTTTTCAGGGGGCTATGTATATTTGGAATTTACCTTGTAACAGACAACTCAAGATTTAAAGAAATATTACTATCAAAACCCACAACTTCCCAGTTTCTGGATAGGCCACCATTCTGCTTTTCCATTGGTTGTGCTTCTTTCCTCATTCTATTCTTGCCTTTGGTACAACTGAGAATTCTTTTGATTGCAGTTGACAGTTGGCTTAAGCAGGAGTAAGAAATTTACTGGCTCTCATCATCTGGGCTTCTGATGTGATCAGATCTGGTTTCACTCTTCTCATCTCTTGCTTTTGTTCCCTTGGACAATCTATTTCCCCCTGGTAACAAGATGGCTATAGCAGCTCTAAATCTTACTTCTCAGATTCTAGTCCATGTGGAAAAGTCCCTGCTTTCCTCCAGAAAGCTCAGCACAGCTCTCTTTCCATTTCTGTGTCTGGGGTTGGGCATCTTGGAATTGTCATTGTCACCAAAGGAATGTGATTACACTTGGGTCAGAGTTACTTGCTACTTATGGTCAGTTTTCCTTTTACAAATGGGCTTTGAGTTCACTGTCAGCCTGCTGTGAGGACGTGAACAGTGTAGGGTAGTGTGCCTTCCCTTTTTGTTGTTGTTGTTCAGTCGTGTACGATGGATTGCAGCATGCCAGGCTTTCTTGTTCTTCACAATCTCTCGGAGCATGCTGAAACTCATGTCCATTGAGTTGGTGATGCCATCCAACCATCTCGTCCTCTGTTGTCCCCTTCTCCTCCTGCTTTCAGTCTTTCCCAGCATCAGGGTCTTTTCCAATGCACATAAGTTTCCCACATTGATTTAAACCTTTGCACACTTTATATTCTGGGGAAGCCCTCTTGAGGTGCACAGAGGGTGTGTCCAGTCACAGCTCAGGATCTTTAGTAGCAGTGTCTGCAGGTGGATGAGGACTGTCTTGTATCACTACTCTGGGACTGATGGGGAGCCTGCGTGACAGCACTTCTGATAGTCACTGGTGCCCTCTGCTTATTCACAGCTCTGTTGTCTTCATCTGTCTTTCGTATGTTATCTTCCCCTTTCCCTCTCTCCCTGCCTTTTCTGGTAGTGCATTTGTGGAATTGCCAGGGCAGTCTCCTTTTATCTTGCTCAAGTGTAGCTGAGTTAACTCTGGGTCAGTTTGCTTTTTTATGGTGCTGGTGAATTTTCCTTGCCTCTACTCCCTCCCAACCAGAGCTGAATTTGTTTTCCTTTTGGACACACTGTTTTGAGGGCTGGATGTGGCTCAGTGGGTAACTGTGGCTATGGCAGCGACACCGGACCATCTGGCCTCATCCCTGTCTTTTATGGTTTTGTTAATTATGTTGAATCACTGTTTACTCCACCTGGATGGTCTGTAACTTGTTATCTTCGAAGCTGGGTATCCTCAGACTTCGCATCTTCCCTGTGCTGACTTCCTTCCTCACTCCCCCTCTTTCTCCCATCCCCCATCTTTCTTCTGGACCCTTGTGGGTATGTGTGAGGCCTCTCTAGCCCGTCTTCCCCTCCCTATACTCATCATTGTTGGAGATATTTAGTGTGACTGCTATTTTTATGGTCTATGGCCTTTACTGCTGTTTTTCTTTTGGCAGAAAAACACCAACATGGTAAAATTTGTTTTTCTTGTCTGGTAGAAAGGGGATGTGGTAAAGGTAGAGCTTTTGTTATTCTGGGCATTTCCATTTCTCTGGGCTGTCTACACCCCTTCTGCATCTGTCTTTCCTTAAATTTGGGAGCCTTAGTAAGGTCTTCAGAATTTTGTTTGTTTGCAACCTCACCACCCCTCCTTCTTATGAGGAGTTTGGATATAGCACCTTCACAAAATGCACAATGTCTAGCCTCGAAGAAGGTTCTTAGAAACATCTGCATTTCTTGATGGGCACCATTTTACATTTCTTTTATTTCCCTGCTGCTGGTGTATGTTTACTATTCTTTTTTTTTTAATCATTTAGTTATTTTATATTTTTGTTTAGTCCACAATGCTACATTTTTGAAAGGGTTTTTTGAAAGTAGTCCCTAGACTGCTCGATTTGAAGAATGGATGTTTATCATAAAAATTCTTGTGGATTCAACAGTTGAGTTGTTTGGATGATTCTGGTAGACTCCTGGATAGATGATCTTCTATTTCTATTATTTGAGCTATTTATTTAGTACGGATTAATTTCTTTGTACTTGATGTGAACTTCTTTTCTCCAGGTTGTTCTTGGCTTTTAAATTGTGTGTGTATGTGTGTGTGTTTCATTGTAGTCAAATCATTTCTTTCCTGTCTATTTATTCTATTTGTTTTATGCTTAGATCTCTCCCTTGCAGAGTTTTGATGTTTTATTTATCTATAGAGAAGACTGTATGGAGAAGGTTAATATTAGTACCTTGTCTATGTTGTGTTATTGGATATAACCCTGTAAAATAGGTAAATTAATTACCACTTCCCAGATTGGGAAACAAGCTTATAGACCGTAAGTGTCTTGCTGCAGATCATAGGAGGCCTTTGAATCCAGAGCTATAGGATTCTAAAGCCTTGTTATTTCTAATACATTACCTCTTATTTAATTACCTTCCTATTTAGAGAGAGGATTTATGTGAACTGTGGGGGAGAGAGGAGAGGGAAGCTCTTCTGTAAGCCTGATGAGGGCAGAGACCATGTCTTTTGTTCATCATTGTGTGTGTCATGTCCTGCACAGTTCTTGGCACATCTAAATAAGTATTTTGGGGGTGAATAAACCTAAATAGCCATGTAACTGAGCAAGGCCAATGTCATGCACTGCAGGCTTTCAAGTTTATTTTTCAGAAACAAATGTTAGCCTGGTGTCCTCATTCTAGCCAACTTCTGAGTTTTGTTTTCTTCTTTAACAAACGTGTTGAATATCTACTGCAATGCACGGGTCATGGTAGTTTCTGTTAACCACCACAGGGGTAAAACTGGAGGTGATTACTTGGACTTCCTGGGTTCACCTTTGCTAAATTTATTTCTCAATATGCCAGTGAGGCAACACTTATACAACACAAGCTTCCCAGTAGGAATAAGCAGTTTTTTCATCATCTTGGAGTTGTTTTTCTATCCTTAAGTCATCCTTTTGTTATTAATGTTTTCCAGTGTAAAATGTGATATTCAAAATTATTTGAGTATTTGTGATAGTGTTCATAGATCAAAAAGTTTTTATTTTTCAAATTATCTAAATTCTTTAATATTTAGTATAAAAGACATTTCTTGTCTTTAACCCTTTTATCTCTCTTTTTGCGCCTTGTAAAAGCTCATTTGCCTTTAATTCTTCCAGTTTTCAAATTTTGCTTTGATTTTTTCAGTCAAATGGAACTTCAAAAAAAAAAAAATAGAATTTTGATCAATGAAAGGTTAACATCAGAGTGTAGATATAATATGGGCAGGATATGGGTTATAAACATCTGACAACACAGTAGTCCTGCATTTGTGACTGAGGTGGAAAGAAAATACTACATATATAAAAGGCTCAGTATGTTTGGGAATATAGTTGTCAGTAAAGGAGGCAAACACATTTTACTAATAATATATATGAGTATGGTGGAATATTTTTTAAATCGTAAAATGACTTCTGTAAGCTTGTATGGGATTATATTGTCACATAAATAAAAATTCATGAATTCTTTGGAATAAAAAGCCTGCCAAAGAAAATAGTGAATTGAAGAATAAGTCAAGTCACCTTTGCCTCATTTTGAGGCAACCCACAATAATCAGATCCTCAGCCTTCAAATAATAACTTCTAATTGTCTAAACTGGAGCCTTTTTCTTGTCTGCCAAGGAAACATATTAGTGGCCACATGCGGTTGCTGAGAGGCTGTGCTTCCCAAAGCCATTTGAATTCTTTGATTGCCATCCAGAGGGTGAACCGATATGCTCAAGTGGGGTGAATAAGCATCCAGAACACAACCTTGCTTTATTTTGTGTAGGGATGTTAGTGCTAATAGAAGATTAATGCTATTTTCCTTATAAGAAAGAAATCAAAGGATAATGTTTTGATAACTCTTGTCTCATTAGTGAACCACATGGCCCCTATTTTCTAGTAGATTTGGTTGAAATGTTGGAGCGTCGTGCTGTGAAAGAATCTCTGTGCTCTGCTGGCTCCCGCTCCTCGCTTAAGCATTAAAGTATAGGTGTTTTATAATATTGGAGTACTTCCCTCATTTGTTCTTAAGATCCTTTATGGATCCACAGTGAAGTCGGAAGATCAAGGGGATGATAGCATTGATTTTCATCCTGTGCTGACTTTTCTTATACATATAGTATTCATTTATAAAATCCCTGGTCCAAGACCCATAAAACAATGTTGCTTTCAAATAGAGTTTTTCCTGTGTATTATGTTTTATAAAACCTTTAGTTCCTGGGGGAATGTTATAAAGAGAGTTCCCTGTAGTCTGCAACTTCATTTTTTATACAATTATTTATAAAGTTGTTACTTTCCCTGAAAGGTGAATTCTGATTCCCTCCATACATACACTATAGAAATTTAGTAGTTAAATGCCTCCTTGCCTACTATGACTAAGAGGGGGAAAGGTTGAAAAGAGTATTTGAAGGTTTTTGGTGTTGTTTGAAAAAAAATACTTTCCTTCATGGTGGCCGAATGCCAAGGCTGGAAAAGTGTTATGGGAATGTCTGTGGTCAGGACTGCCTTTGACGAGAGGATGGTTAAATATGGTAATCTTGATAGGATTTGACAGCCATTTTTGATTCTATATGTGGTTCATCATAGTCCCCTTCTTAAGAGTGAAATAACTAAGTGATTAAATTATTTTACCTAATTGGGAAGGAAGGTGATTACCAAAAAACTACTTTATTCAGATGTCACTGTGATATAAAGGGTTCTAACAGTTTACAACATTCGTCTACAAAACACATTGTCCTGGGAAATGAACAGTGCTCCCCACCACCCAGTCTCTCCTGAATTAAGTTGATTCATTAACCCTTTTCTATTCTACATGGGAACTCTTGCTTACAGATTTAAATTCTGAAGCACAAGGTAGAGATATATGTTAATGCTTAATATGAAAAACAAATAGTTGACTATGACCATGTTAAAAGTATTTTCAAAGTGCATTAGTAGTACTCTGTGTTGATATTACACATATAAAATAAATTTTAAGTAGATTATCTTTTTGATGGACATTTGGGTGGTTTCCAATTTTTGACTGAGATGAATAAAGCTGCCATGAACATTCTTTTATAATTCTTTATGTGGACAGTACAAAAATAAGTGTCAAACAAATGTACGATGATTTTAAAAATTATACTACTATAATTTTCTCCAATCTTTTTGTGATTAAATTTTAAAAAGACATTCAAGATTGAGTTGTAATATTAGTAAGCATGCTTTATGTGCAAGAGTCGTATTGTATGTGTTTACTTCTCAAACATTAAAGAATATAAAATGTGTACCTTCAGTATTTCATGTAGTACATAATTTAAGTCGCTTCTAATTTAGAGTATCAGAAATCATTAAGATTATCCTATCAGAATAAGTCCTTCACCTTATATTAATATTTGGACTATATTGCTGTCTAAGTTAAAAATAATCAGGGTTTTTGCCTTTTAAAATTATTTATTTTAGGCTTCTCTGGGTCTTCACTGGGCACGGGCTTTCTCTAGTTGCGGCAAGCGGGGACTGTTCTCTAGTTGCAGTGCACCGGCTTCTCATTGCCGTGGTTTCTCATGTTGCAGAGCATGGGCTCTAGGCTCAAGGGTTAGAGGGCTTAGTTGCAGGGCACGGGCTTAGTTGCCCCACAGCATGTGGTATCTTCTCAGACCAGGGCTCGAAACCATGTCCCCTGCATTGGCAGGCAGACTCTTAACCACTGGACCACCAGGGAAGTCTCTAATCAGGGTTTTTAAACCAAATTTCTTTATACTGAAATTTGTGAATAAGAAGCTTTTAAAGTAACGTTTCTAGATCTTTGCTAAAATAAACAACTGAGAATACTCCTAAATATATTTTGGAAAGTAATATTCGTGATTGTAGAGGACTGTGAACATAAAAATGTGTGAATGGAAAATTAAGATTTCATATGGCTTTTTGCAGCTGGTTGATTAAGTCTTACACAGTTCATTGTCCTAAAGATGAAATTTGTACAAGGTTTTGGAAGGCAGGAGTTATATATTCAAAGTGCTTGTTTCCAAGGTAGTACAAACTGGTTTTAACAATCTATCATCTCTCATTTACTAAAGGAAATATGTAAAAAGAAAAGGAAAATGTTCAGCAAAAACAAAATGTTGAGATGATGAAAAGCTATAGTGAAAGAAAAAGGACTTTAGAAAGACTACTAAAAAGAAACTGGCTTATTTTCCCTCAGCAATCTGTCTGAATTCATTTTGCTTTCATTATATATCTAGCCTGAAGGCAAAGTATGTTGAGTATTACAACAAAGAGGGTGTTATAAGGAAGACTTTTTTTTTTTTTAAATAATAAAGTGTAACATATGTGTAAACCATGCAACTTTCTAGCAGGAAACTTTATAATAAGGAAGGACTGTGCTTAGCTTTTCCACAATTTTGGAAGAATGAGTTTTATTAGGTGTTAGACAAAGAAATTATCAACTGACTTTTATGCTGTAAGGTTGAAAGATTTCTTATGACCATTTCTAGACTTTAGCAGTGGTTTTGTTGGGGTCCTGATATATTAGGAACAGTGCCTAGCACTATTAATATGTCTACTGTTGCTAGTTCTCTTAAGGAATATGATGTTTAACTTTTGCCTTTCAATGAAAAATTATTCAAAATCCTGTTATTCTGTGGTTTCCTCAGCAGTAGTAGGCTGTTCTTGAATTGATCAACACATAGTATAATTTGGGAACACAATCAATGGTTCTTTTCTTTTTGAAAGATGGTGACAAATTCTACTGAAACTTGGGAAATTGGCTCCATCATTCATCCCTTACTCTTTTTTTACTTTTCTTGCCCAACTTCCTGAAAACCATATTGTTTTGATGTCAGTATGTAGAATAGATTATTTGTTGGGGAATCAGTGTGTATTAATTATATTGGAATAAATGTAAGTGTAACAAATGATACAGTTAGTAGGCACTGGGCCTAATAGTTTATTCAGTTAATGAGGACACTAAAATTAGGGACCTCTAATATGAGATGGCTGGATGGCACCACCAACTCGATGGACATGTGTTTGAGTAAACTCTGGGAGTTGGTGATGGACAGGGAGGCCTGGCGTGTTGCGATTCATGGGATCGCAAAGAGTCAGACACGACTGAGCGACTGAACTGAACTGAATATGCCTGAACCGTATTTCTTGTAAATTTTCCTCAGTTTTGAGATTAACTGGCAATAGCTGTGTTTTTCTGGCTTTTAAAGGCTCATATATTATGGTGGAATTTTAGGATTTATATAGTGCATATTATAGAATAGTTGAGTTTTTGTATTTGTCACACAGTTACTGAAGTGAGCTAGAAGAAGTGTAGAAGTCAGTCTTCTGCTTTTTTTTGGCTTTTCAATAATCTGTTTTTTAAAAATATTATATCCATTCACCTCTCCCACTTAAAAATTGCACACTATGTACATTTGTGTACTATCTTAAATTGAGGTGGGGAAATTTACTGATACCTTTTAATATGGCACGATCCATTGCAGGGCTGTTAGAAAATTAGAGATGAAACTCCTAGGCTTGGGAGAGAGGTTATAGAAGTGTGCTAGCAAAATATTTTATTACATCTGTTAAAATATATCATTTAACAGTTTTAAAAATTGAACTATAGTTGATTTACAGTGTTGTGCTGGTATACAGCAAAGTGATTCAGTTATACATATATATACGTTTTCTTTTCCATTATGATTTATTATAGAATATTGAATATAGTTTCCTGTTACTATACTATAGGACCTATTGTTTCTTTTGTATATGGTAGTGTGTATCTGCTAATCCCAAACTGCTGTTTATCCCTCCCCTGCCCTTTTTTCTCTTTGGTAACCATAGGTCTGTTTTCTGTGTCTGTGAGCCTGTTTCTGTTTTGTAAATAAGTTCATTTGTATCATGTTTTACTTTTTTAGTTTCCAACCAAAAACAATTTCTTTTAATTATTTTTAAAAATTGAAGTATGGTTGATTTACAATGTCTTATTTTCAGGGCTTCAATAAAGTGGTTTAGTGCCTATTGGCCATCTGTATGTCTTTGGAGAAATGTCTGTTTAGGTCTTCGGCCCATTTTTTGATTGGATTTTTCGTTGTTGTTACTGAGTAGTATGAGTTGTTTGTGTATTTTGTAAGTTGGGCCCTTGTTGGTTGCCTCATTTGCAAATATTTTCTCCCATTCGTTGTCTTTTCATTCTGTTTATGGTTTCCTTTGTTGTGCAAAAGCTTTGAAGTTTGATTAGGTCCCATTTGTTTACTTTTTCTTTTATTTCTATTGCCTTGGGAGAGAGACCTAAGACAACATTGGTACAGTTTATGTCAGAGAATGTTTTGCCTATGTTCTCTTCTAGGAGTTTTATGGTGTCATGTCTTGTATTTAAATCTTTAAGCCATTTTGAGCTTACTTTTGTGTATGATGTGAGGGTGTGTTCAAACTTTATTGATTTATATGTGCCTCTTTAGTTTTCCCAACACCACTTGCTTAAGAGACTGCTTTTTCTTCATTGTATATTCTTGCTTCCTTTGTCAAAGATCGTGACCATAGATGTGTGGGTTTATTTCTGGGTTCTCTATTCTGTTCCATTGATCCATGTATCTATTTTTGTGCCAATACCACACTTTATAGTATTGCCTAAAGTCTGAAGGGTTATGTCTCCAGCTTTACTTTGGCAATTCTAGGTCTTTTATCGTTCCATATAAATTTTAGGATTATTTGTCCTAATTCTGTGAAAAATGTCGTGGGTAAATTGATCGTGCATGCCTGCTACATTGCTTCAGTCATGTTGGGACCCTATGGTCCCAACCTTTGCGATCCTATGGACTGTAGCCCATGAGGTTCCTCTGTCCATGGGATTCTCCAAGCAAGAATACTGGTGTGGGTTGACATGCCCTCTTCCAGGGGATCTTCCTGACCCAGGGATTGAACCCACGCCTCTTAGGTCTCCTGCATTGGCAGGCAGGTTCTTTACCACTAGCACCACCTTGATAGGGATTGCATTAAATCTTTAGATTGCTTTGGGTAGTATGGCCATTTTAACAATATGAATTCTTCCGATCCAAGAGTATGGGATATCTTTCCCTGTCTTTGAATCATCTCAGTTTTCTTTATCAGTGTTTTATAGTTCTCATCATATGTCTTTCACATCTTTGTAGACCATTTACTTTAAACCTTGCAAGATGACAGAAACATTCAAAATAATTTTTAACTATCTGCAATTAATTTGATAAAGATAAAATGTTAAATAGTACAAACTTAGGAAGACATCAGTTCCCCAGTTCCCCCTACTCTCCAATATGCTTCATTTCTACCTTTATTTTTTCTTAGGGCTAACTCCTTCTCTCTCAATAATGAGATTCTCCATAGCCTTGCCAAAATGTTGTTATTTATCTTTTTGACTTCAGCAACTGTAGTGGGTGTATCGGAGAAGGCAGTGGCACCCCATTCCAGTACTCTTGCCTGGAGAGTCCCATGGATGGAGGAGCCTGGTGGGCTGCAGTCCATGGGGTCGCTAAGAGTCGGACTGAACGACTTCACTTTCACTTTTCACTTTTCACTTTCATGCACTGGAGAAGGAAATGGCAACCCACTCCAGTGTTCTTGCCTGGAGAGCCCCAGGGACGGGGGAGCCTGGTGGGCTGCCGTCTATGGGGTCGCACAGAGTCAGACACAACTGAAGCGACTTAGCAGCAGCAGCAGCAGTGGGTATATGGTAGTGTCTCATTTTGGTTTTGATCTGCATTTTTCTGATGGCTAGTGATTTTGAGTATCTTTTGATGTGCCTGTTGGCTACTCATGTATATTGAACAGTCAAGAAATAAAGACTGACTGCAGACTGTGTGTCCTAGGGGTCAGGAGACAGGGCTTGTCAGCTGTGGGCTTCATCTTAGGACAGTTAGGGACTACTTCACTGTTTCACTGGGGACTCAGTTATCTGTAGATGTACATCTTTTCTTCTGAGGTGGTTTTCTTTCTTTAAAGGTTTCTTTAACCTCTGTATGAGAGAGAATGAGCTAGTCCCTTGTATTCTGGACCTCAGTGGGGAGGCGATTTAGAGGGTTGATTATCCAGGATGTAGACGTTTTTTTTTTTCCCATCTACATATTTTTCCAGTGCTTGCCTATTCCCATGCTATCACTATTTTATACCTGATGTGCCTCTAATCTGGAGTTACTTGTTTAGTTCAACTTCTCCAGAGATTATACTTTCTGTATCCTGTGGGGTTCTGGGTACCTAATTATTGCTTACACACACTTTAAAATATTACTCTTATCTTTAGATCCCACCTGACCCCACTTTCTGTGGTAGCTGGTGCTTTTCAGAATTTAGAGGATGAGTAAATGTATTCTCTAGGAATTTAGATTTGACCTTCCTCTTCTCTTCAGTATTGTTTACCTTTTCTTTGTTCACTTTCTCTTTTCACAGACTATGGTTAGGCTTACTGTTCTGATTTCTTTGAAGGAGTTGATGTCTGTTTATTTTAAAAGCCTGTGATTGTTGTTTGGTGTGGTTTGTTCTTGTTTTTAGAGAAGGAGACATGAGTCTTTAGCTGACTATCTTGAAATGGGAATCATACTTGCTGTCATAATGCTTCTATAAAATATTGGGGAGAAACTTGTCTTTAGAGTCAGTAGTCAGTTAAAAGAAAATCTGAGTGCTTGTCTCCACAGGCTTTTCATTTCTTCCTTGAGTGAAATAATAATAAAGAGGGTGAGAATGGTTGCCAGGTCATGATTGTAGAATCTTGGCTGTAAGTCATGGGCAAAAAGCTTTATTGTCTACCCCCATGGTTGAGTGAGTTATTTCACCTCTGGGACCCTGTGAATGTTCAGACAGTTGAGTAATCCTACCTTCACACACATGGTTGGCAGCAGGGCAAGTAATATCTGAGTACTTGGCATAATAATGAATGGGGAATATAGAGGGAGTGTAAACGGTTGACAGGTCTGTCTCTTAGTTTCCTACAATTTCATTGTCATGCCTACTGATAGGGTTGGTTTTGCTCAGAGATTAAGGGCATTCTTAATTTTGGTAGTTGTTTGGGATTATTCTAATACAGTTTCTGGAGTGGGGATGAGATGAACACTGTGTTAACCCACAATCTACTATAAGTATGTTTTAACCCAGTGTTTTTTAGAGACGCCAACAATCCCCAGTTCCAATTTCCTATTTCAAGACTTCATATATAACTGCAATTCTGTAAGCCCCATTTTGACTAGTGAATAATGTGGTATTTGGCATTCTGGGGGATTAATGAACTCTGGAAGGGAACCCTGGAAAAGGAATCCTTTTCCTTTGTGCAGTGTCAGTCCTGTTACATGGTCATCATAGAAGCTTTTGGGTTTTCCACTTGTACCTTGATTTGAGGGCTGAACATCCCAAGCTTTTATATTTTGTAACTGCTTAAGTAGAGCAGAGCAGGTAGCTCATTCATCAGTCTTTGTAATTACCACTGTCCTTGAACAGTCCAGTACGATAGCCATTTATTTCTCAAAGCCTTTTCTTCTACTGGTACTCTGTCACACACTGCACCAATGTTAATTTGAATAATTGTGATTCCACTGCATGCCATATGTTTCTGTTTTCTTTTTTTTCCACAAAGGGAAGTCATCTGTGCGTTCATCAGGTATGTGAACTAGCTAGTCCCCATGTCTCTTAAATACTGTATTAGTTAAGGTCCCAGTAGGGGACAGTTTGCGGCAGATGGCTCTAATGAAGTAGAATGAAAAAGAGGGATTACTGATGGAGGTGTAGAAAGGGTTAAGAGAAGAGATTGTCCCTATACTTAGCAAAATAAACTATCTAATTTAAGTCATTATATTTTGGGGTATCTTTGTTGTTGTAGCTTGACCTTTTCCCTAATTAATACAAGGATTTACTTTATTATGGCTATGTAGACACTATGGACAACTGAGATTTGATAATATTTCTTTTCTTTTTTTTTTTTTGTTGTTGTTTGTTTTTTTTTGAAGTTAAAAATAATGCAAAAAATAACCATTGTGCCCTTTACCCATGTTTTCCTATTATGAATATTTTATCTTATTTGCTTTACCATTTTTTTCTTTTACACTCTCTCTCATGTATGTACAATCATTTTTTTCTGAGCCATTTGAGAGTACATTATATGCATCATGGCCCTTTATTCCTAAGCACTTTAGTGTATATTTCCTAAGAATAGAAATGTTATTACATAGTACAGTTGCTAATTTCATAAAATTACTTTGATACAGTACTTTTATCTATTCTAATATCCAAATTCTAATTTTTTTCAGCTGATATAGTACTATAATAAAGTTCTTTATAAGATTCCTGCCTCCCCACCCGCATCCCATTGTTACAGGATCTAATCTATAGGTAGGCAGTGCATTCAGTTGCATGTATTTTTAGCCTCTTTTAAGCTGGGAAATTTTCACCCCCTTTCTTTATCTTTTATGACATTGACAGTTCTGAAGAATATAGTCTCCCCTACCATTTAAAGGAAGAAAATATTACTCATTTCCTCATTTTGTCTGTCAGCCACTTTCCTCTGATTACATTGACAATATACATTCTTGGTCAGAATACTGCCAGAATTAAAGTGGTTTCCTTGTTGCTTCTGACCATATCACTTATCACATAAACAAACCTCTGTTTCTATCTTCTTTCTAGCTCACTCACTCCCAAAATCAAGTGGTTCTGTAAGGCTGCCACTTCCAGTCCTGCACACTTTGAAGTTTCTTTCCTGTGGCCTTATATGATGATGAATTCCTTGGTCTCATCCCATGTTAAGTATTTTTGCATTGATTGTTTCACATATTCCTCTGATTTTGTCTGTACTTTCTCTAAAATCTGTGCTTTCCTCTGTCCTCTTTGATAGGCTCTTAGGAAAGCCTTCCCTTCCCCATTCTCTGTGCCCTCAGGTTTTTAGTAGTAGCAGTGGGCTGATGCTGGAAGTACTGTTGGAATTTTCTCCCCATCCCCTTATATATGGTGGAGGTTGCCAGTGTTCTCCATTGCATAGTAATGCAGAAGGTATGGGTGCAGCGTGGTTTTAGGTTTTTTTATTTTTAAGGAGAGTGAAAGAGGGAGGGTTTTGGAATGAGGTGACTGTCATTGTTCCCTCAATCCAGAAACTTTTTTAAAAGACACTTTCAGATCCCAGCGATTTTAAAAAGAATATAAAGGAATATTATGGACAACTTTATACTAATAATTTAATAACTTAGATGAAATAAATAAATGACTTGAAGACCACAACTTACCAAAAACTGCCACAGGAAGAAACAGAAAGTCTGAATAGCCTGTATCTACTACAATTTTTGAATTAATAATAAAAACCTTTTCATGAAATGTCCATGTATAGTTTCACAGGTGAAATATATTAAATATTATTTAAGAAGAAATAATACCAGTATTATACAAACTTTTTCCAAAAGTAGATGAGGAGAGAATGCTTTCCAACTCATTTTTGATAGCTTTGATACTAAAACTGATAAAGGTATTATAAAAAGGGAGAATTACAGTCAGTATCCCTTATTAACATGGATGCAGTAATACTAAAATGATTAGCAAATAGAATCTTGTTGTTGTTGTCCAGTCACCAAGTAGTGTCTGAATCCCTGTCATGACTTCAGCATGCCAGGCCTCCCTGTCCTGTCCTAAAAAGGCAAATAAAATCTAGCAATATACAGAATAGATAATCTCTCATGACCAATTGGAATTTATTCCAGAAAAATTAAGATTGGCTCAACAATTTAAAATAAGTCAATATAAAAACAGGAGAAAAACCATAACATTTAACACGAAATGGATCATAGACTGAAATTTAAAACCTAAAACTAGAAAACTAGTACAAGAAAAAATTAAGAGGAAATCTTTATGACCTTGGAGTAAGCAAAGATTTCTTAGGGCATGTAAAGCACTAATCATAAAAGAAAGAAAATGATAAATTACAGTGCACCCAAATTAAAATCTCCTGATCTTCAAAAGACAACTGTCATGTATGGATGTGAGAGTTGGACTATAAAGAAAGCTGAGCACTGAAGAATTGATGCTTTTGAACTGTGGTGTTGGAGAAGACTCTTGAGAGTCCCTTGGACTGCAAGGAGATCCAACCAGTCCATCCTAAAGGAGATCAGTCCTGGGTGTTCATTGGAAGGACTGATGCTGAAGCTGAAACTCCAATACTTTCGCCACCTGATGCGAAGAGCTGACTCAATGGAAAAGACCCTGATGCTGGGAAAGATTGAGAGCAGGAGGAGAAGGGGATGAGAGGGGATGAGATGGCTGGATGGCACATGGATTTGGGTAAACTGTGGGAGTTGGTGATGGACAGGGAGGCCTGGCGTGCTGCGGTTCATGGGGTCACAAAGAGTCAGACATGACTGAGCGACTGAACTGAACTGAAGCAAGTGAAAAGACAATTCTTGGACTGAGAGAAAATATTCACAATGTATGTAGCTGACAAATTAGTTGTATCGAGAATATATAATGAAATCTTATAAATCAATAAGAAGATAAACAGCCCAATTAAAAAAAAGGACAAATATTTGAAAAGACATGTCACAAAGATTTGCAGCTGGCCCAATAAGGGTGTGAAAAGTTGCTCAGCATCATTAGGCTTCAGAGAAATTCAAATTAAAATCACAATGAGATGCTTCTACATATCGAGCAGAAAAGTTGAAGTAAAAATGACTGAAGATATCAAGTTTAATTGAGGCTTCCCCGGTGGCTCAGCGATCCAGAATCTCCCTGCCTGCATGCAGGAGCCTTGGGTTCGATCCCTAGGTGGGGAAGATCCCCTGGAGAAGGAAATGGCAACCCACTCCAGTATTCTTGCCTGGAAAATTCTATGGACAGAGGAGCCTGTGGCCTGCAAAAGAGCCAGACACGACTTAACTAAACAACAGCAGCAACACCTCGAACTTGAGACAGCTTGATTTTATGTTCTCATAGGGCAGATCTGTGGAAAGTCTTAAGGTATTTTCTAAACTCTTTTGACTTGGGATATCTCAACTCCGAAACTCTGTCTTCCCTGTGAAGCTTGTAATGGCTCGGTTTAGACTGTGTTAGGTGGGTATGTGTGTGTGTGTGTGCTCAGTTGCTTCAGCTGTGGCCAGTTCTTTGTGACCCCATGGACTGTAGTCTGCCAGCCTCCTCTGTCCATGGGATTTTCTCGGCAAGAATACTGGAGTGAGTTGCCATACCCTCCTCCAGGGGTCTTCCCAACCCAAGGTTCAAACCCATATCTTCTGCATCTCCTGCATTGCAGGCAGATTCTTTACCACTGAGCCGCTGGGGAAGGTCGTTAGTTGGGTATAGAGCAGGCCTTACTGTGGGGCCTGGTCCTTACTCTTAACAGCAGCCTTTCTCAGTATTTATAAGGTATTAATGAGGTCTGGCCCAGATCTTTAACATCCTCCAGCACTGCTTGACCTCTGGTATCTGTTCCATTCTCACCACTGTAGCAGTCATCCTCTGATAAATTCTGCATAGTCTCTCCATGTGCATGCTTAGCTCAGTGCTCATTTAGGAACTCTCAGGGAACTGTCTCACAACTTCTGTTTCTGCAAGACTCCTTCTCCCTGTTTCTGCAAGACTCCCTTCTCCCTGGTGCCTTGATGGAGATTTCAGGTTTCACAGCTGCCCCCAACTCTGATATCTGCCTTAACTCAGCGGGACTCCCGTGCTCTGCTTGAGTTCCAGCTTGCTGTGTTGCAGTTGGAAATTGTCTTCTGACAAAGCTTGGGCGGATGAGGGAACTCACCTCATGAGTTTTGCTTGTCTTGGTGCCATAGGCTGTGATGTCTGTTGTTAAATGCCCTCAGCCAGAAACCTGATATGTTTTGTCCAGTTTATGGTAGCTTACAGCAGGAGGGCTAGTTATTCCGTCTTAGTTGAAAGTTGAAATCCTCCAAGAGAGTCTAGACTTCTTAATACTTGGAAAATGAGATTATTCATGATTTCCTAAAGAGAGAATAGAAAAACTGTGAGATTTACCTTAAACTTCATCCAGGAGCAGTATAGACTGATTCCGCAGAACAGCTTTACAGCAACAATGATGGGAAAAAAATTGTTTCCTGGTTGTAGTCTGCTGAGTTCAGGAAGGAAGGAGACTTTAACTGCCCCCCGCCTTTTTTTTTGGCCTCAGCTTGAGGCATGTGGAACTTCTCCCACTATAAGAGGTCAAACCCATGCCCCCTGCAGTGGAAGTGCAGAGTCTTAACCAGTGAACCACCAGGGAAGTTCTGACTTTCCTTTTCTGTTTGCTACTCTTCCATTCTATTCATTTTTTAAAAATTGAATTTATTTTTAAATGAAACAAAGGTAAGTATTTTTAATGATAAAAGGTACAATTCACAAAGAAGATAGACATCATAAACCATTAGACATGTAACAACAAAGAAAGGTACATAAAGCAAAAATCAGCAGTTCTATTCATTTTATAATTTTGAATGGTTAAGTTTAAGAAGACGAGTAAATGCCTTTTTCAGTATAGCTCCCTGTACCTTCAGATGTCATATGTTAACCTTCTGTGACTTCAAAGGTGGTTTTTAGCCAGCCCTTTGATAAGCACAGATATCATGTTTAGAAGTTTTACTTAGCTTCGGCAATGACAAGAGATAATAATTTGAAATCTTTTGTTATTCTGAGTCTTGGATTGTCTTCCTCAGATAATTTCCTTTTAAGAAGTAACATACTTGTTTAATAAAATGGAAATTATGATGTACTAAGAAGATACAATAAGAATTTAAACTTTATAGGCTTCATAAACATCTTTCATCATTTAACTTTAATATGATTAAAACTAGCTATCATTTATTGAATACTGTTTCAGATACTGTGCTAGGTGATTTACAATACTGCATATATATATATATATTTATTTATTTATTTTGGTTTCATCACACGGCTTAAGGGATCTTAGTTCCCTGACCAGGAATAGAACCTAGGCCCCCTGCAGTGGACGTGCAGAGTCCTAACCACTGGACTGCCAAGCAGTTCCGCTAAGAAATAAGTACCTATACGAAATGGGTGATACTTTACCTCAATTTTTCATCTAAGAAAATTCAGAATTACAAAACAAAATTTCTGCTCTTTGATCAATTTGATGAATCACATTCCTTTCCAAGTAATTGTATATACATTTAGAAAGATAGCTTTTTTTGGAAGTTGCATTAATGATAGACAATTTAACACACAGATCTTACAATTATGTATTTGCTGATTCATTTTTTTGCCTTATTTTCTTATTCCTTGACTTCCCTTAGCCTTTTCATTTCTCTTAGATGTATTGTTTTCCTCTAACATTTCATTTGTTTATATGTGTGCAAATTCTCAGGGATGACAGAATGGGAGGGGTGCTTTGTGCATGCATGTGTGTTAAACTGCCACAATCGTGTCCGAGTCTTTGTGACCCCATGGACTATAGCCCACCAGGCTCCTTTGTCCATGGGATTCTCCAGGCAAGAATACTGGAGTGAATTGCTGGGCTCTTCTCCACCAGGGATGCTTTGTAGGGGTCAGTAAAATTACTTTAAGAGTTTGCTGTACCCAATTCAGGTAGTACTAACAAAACTACACCTGTAGGTTTGAGCCCATCACTGACTGAAATTAATCACACCTGTTCAACTTCTGCATCCATTTTAGCCTTTTGAGGATTAAAATCTATGGTTGATTCCTAGAAACTTGTTCTTATGATTAGGAAACAGTTCAGAATGTATTTATTACTGACTGAATCCATAGTCTTATATTCATATATGAATGGAGGTACCTCTTCTCAAATAAGTGGCCCAAAGTACTCCTATTTGCTTCACCTTCCCAGTCCTCTATTTGGTAAGAGGGATTAACTTTGCATGTTTTTCTTGTATTTGTTGGGCCAGCATGAGAACCAACAGTTCCAATAGAGGCTGGATGAGAAGAGAAACTCTAGGATTATTTTTATCATTAGACTATATATATAATATATACACACACACATAAGTTTCAGTTTCAGTTCAGTTGCTCAGTCATGTCCGACTCTTTGCAACCCTGTGGACTGCAGCACGCCAGACCTCCCTATCCATCACCAACTCCCGGAGTTTATTCAAACTCATGTCCATAGAGTTGGTGATGCCATCCAACCATCTCATCCTCTGTCATCCCCTTCTCCTCCTGCCTTCAGTCCTTTCCAGCATCAGGGTCTTTTCAAATGAGTCAGCTCTTCGCATCAGGTGGCCAAAGTACTGGAGTTTCAGCTTCAGCATCAGTCCTTCCAGTGAAGATTCAGGACTGGTTTCCTTCATGATGGACTGATTGGATCTCCTTGCAGTCCAAGGGACTCTCAGGAGTCTTCTCCAACACCCTGGTTTGAAAGCATCAATTCTTTGGCACTCAGCTTTCTTTGAGTCCAACTCTCACATCCATACATGACTACTGGAAAAACCATAGCCTTGACCAGATGGACCTTTGTTGGCAAAGTAATGTCTCTGCTTTTTAATATGTTGTCGAGGTTGGTCATAACTTTTCTTCCAAGGAGTAAGCGTCTTTTAATTTCATAGCTGCAGTCAACCATCTGCAGTGATTTTGGAGCCCCCCAAATAAAGTCTCTCAATGTTTCCACTGCTTCCCCATCTATTTGCCATGAAGTGATGGGACCAGATGCCATGATCTTAGTTTTCTGAATGTTGAGTTTTAAGCCAACTTTTTCGCTCTCATCTTTCACTTTCATCAAGAGGTTCTTTAGCTCTTCTTCTCTTTCTGCCGTAAAGTTGGTGTCATCTGCATATCTGAGGTTATTGATATTTCTCCTAGCAATCTTGATTCCAGCTTGTGCTTCATGCAGCCTAGCATTTCTCATGATGTACTCTGAATATAACTTAAATAAGCAGGGTAACAATATGCAGCCTTGACATACTCCTTTCCCTATTTGGAACCAGTCTGTTGTTCCATGTCCAGTTCTAACTGTTGCTTCCTAACCTGAATACAGATTTCTCAGGAGGCAGGTCAGGTGGTCTGTTATTCCCATCTCTTTAAGAATTTTCCAAGTTTGTGGTGATCCATACAGTCAAGGGCTTTGGCATAACGGTAAAGCAAAATTAGATGTTTTTCTGGAACTCTCTTGCTTTTTCGATAATCCAACAGATGTTGGCAAATTGATCCCTGGTTCCTCTGCCTTTTCTAAATCCAGCTTGAACATCTGGAATTTCATGGATTAGGTACTGTTGAAGCCTGGCTTGGAGAATTTTGAGCATTACTTTGCTAGCATGTGAGATGAGTACAATTGTGTGGTAGTTTGTGCATTCTTTGGCACTGCCTTTCTTTGGAATTGGAATGAAGACTGACCTTTTCCAGTCCTGTGGCCACTGCTGAGTTTTCCAAAATGCTGGCATATTGAGTGCAACACTTTGACAGTATCATCTTTTAGGATTTGAAATAGCTCAACTGGAATTCCATCACCTCCATGAGCTTTGTTCATAGTGATGCTTCCTAAGGCCCACTTGACTTTGCATTCTAGGATGTCTGGCTCTAGGTGAGTGATTGCACCATTGTGATTGTCTGGGTCATGAAAATCTTTTTTGTATAGTTCTTTTGTGTATTCCTTCCACCTCTTTTTAATATCTTCTGCTTCCCTTAGGTCCAGAGCTTTTCTGTCCTTTATTGTGCTCATCTTTGTGAAATGTTCCCTTGGTATCTCTAATTTTCTTGAAGAGATCTCTAGTCATTCCCAAATCATTGTTTTCCTCTATTTCTTTGCATTGATCATGGAGGAAGTCTTTCTTATCTCTCCTTGCTACTCTTTGGAACTCTGCATTCAAATGGGTATATCTTTCCATTTCTCCTTTGCCTTTTGCTTCTCTTCTTTTCACAGCTATTTGTAAGGCCTCCTCAGACAACCATTTTGTCTTTTTGCTTCATACATAAACCCATATATAAATATGTATATATCCCTTTTTTCTTGAATTTTCTTCTTGGAAAAAGTTCATATTTTAGGAAACTAAAAGGAGAAAAATCTGAATGTTGATTCTACATTAGACAAGGAGAGGGTTGTTATTACCATCTGTAATTCATTTTTATTAGTTTCTTCATTCTTGCCCATTTGAGTATCAAAGGCTTTGTTTAATGTCATTGAACTCTGACCCCTTACAAGGCAGCACATACTTCTGACACTTAGCATCCAGGCTTTCTGTTTTCTTATTACATATATAATGTCATAATGTACACACTGTTCTTTTGACTAGTAAATGACATCCACACTTCTGCTTTTAATAAGAATAAGATACCTGTCTAAATACTGCCATTAAAAATAGAATAGTTCTTCTTACTCTTTTTATTGCTCCTGCTTGAACTGAGTCTTTTGTCTTGCACTGAAGATTCAGTTAGGTCGGCCCAAGGGGGGAAAAAGGTACAATCCCTGAAAATAGTATCGGAAAATTAACAGAGCTAATCAGTGAATTTAGCAAAGTTGCAGAATACAAAATCAATGCACAGCAATCACTTGCATTTTTATATACTAACAATGAGAAATCAGAAAGAGAAATTAAGGACTCAGTCCCATTCACCACTGGAACAAAAAGAATTAAATATATAGGAATAAACTTACCTAAGGAGACAAAAGAACTGTACACAGAAAATTATAAGACACTAATGAAAGAAATCAAAGATGACATAAATAGATGGAGAGATATTCCATGTTCCTGGGTAGGAAGAATCAATATTGTGAAAATGACTATACTATCAAATGCAATCTACAGATTCAATGCAATCCCTATCAAATTACCAATGCATTTTTCACAGAACTGGAACAAAAACCTCACAGTTCATATGGAAACACAAACGACCCCAAGTAGCCAAAGCAGTCTTGAGAAAGAAGAATGGAATTGGAGGAATCAACCTTCCTGACTTCAGATTATACTACAAAGCTACAGTCATCAAGACAGTATTGTAATGACACAAAAACAGAAATATAGACTAATGGAACAAGATAGAAAGCCCAGAAATAAACCCATGCACCTGTGGGTACCTTATTTTTGACAAAGGAGGCAAGAATATACAATGGGACAAAGGCAGCCTCTTCAATAAATGGTGCTGGGAAAACTGGAGAGCTACATGTAAAAGAATGAAATTAGAACACTTCCTAACACCATTCACAAAGATAAACTCAAAATGGAATACAGACCTAAATGTAAGACCAGAAACTATAAAACTCTTAGAGAAAGGCATAGGTAGAACACTCAATGACATAAATCAAAGCAAGATCTTCTAAGACCCACCTCCTAGGGTAACAGAAATAAAAACAAAAGTAAACAAGTGGTACCTGATCAAACTTAAATACTTTTGCACAGCAAAGGAAACTATAAGCAAGGTGAAAAGACAACCCTCTAAATGGGAGAAAATAATAGCAAATAAACAACTGACAAAGGATTAATTTCCAAAATATACAAGCAGCTCATACAACTCAATGCCAGAAAAACAAACAACCCAATCAAAAAGTGGGAAAAAGACCAAAACAGACATATCTCCAAAGAAGACATACAGATGGCTAACAAACACATGAAAAGATGCTCATCATCACTTGTTACTAGAGAAATGCAAATCAAAACTACAATGAGATATCACCTCACACCAGTCAGAATGGCCATCATCAAAAAGTCTACAACAATAATTGCTGAAGAAGGTGTGGAGAAAAGGGAATGCTCTTGCACTGTTGGTGAGAATGTAAATTGTTACACCTACTATGGAAGACAGTGTGGAGATTCCTTAAAAAACTAGGGATAAAACTACCATATGACCCAGCAATCCCACTCCTAGGCATATACCCTGAGGAGATCAAAATTGAAAAAGACACATGTATCCCTTTGTTCATTGCAGCACTATTTACAATAGCTAGAACACAGAAGCAACCTGGATGTCCATCGGCAGATGAATGGATAAAGAAGTTGTGGTATATATACACAATGGAATATAACTCAGCCATGAAAAGGAATGCATTTGAGTCAGTTCTGATGAATTGGATGAACCCTGAACCTATTATACAGATTGAAGTGAGTCATAAAAAGAAAGATAAATATCATATTCTAACACAGATATACAGAATCTAGAAGAATGGTACTGAAGCACTTATTTACAGGGCAGCAGTGGATAAACAGACATGGAGAATAGGTTTATGGACATGGGGAGAGGGGAGGAGAGAATGAGATGTATGGAAAGAGTAACATGGAAACTACATTGCTGCTGCTGCTGCTGCTAAGTCACGTCAGTCATGTCTGACCCTGTGCGACCTCATAGACAGCAGCCCACCCGTCCCTGGGATTCTCCAGGCAAGAATACTGGAGTGCGTTGCCATTTCCTTATCCAATGCGTGAAAGGAAAAGAGAAAGTGAAGTCGCTCAGTCATGTCCAACTCTTAGCGACCTCAGGGACTGCAGCCTACCAGGCTCCTCTGTCCATGGGATTTTCCAGGTGAGAGTACTGGAGTGGGTTGCCATTGCCTTCTCCAGAGACTTATATTACCATATGTAAAATAGATAGCCAACGGGAATTTGCTGCATGGCTTATGAAACTCAAACAGGGGTTCTGTATCACCTGGGTGGGGTGGGGAGGGAGATGGGAAGGAGGTTCAAAATGGAGGGGATATATGTATACCTATGGCTGATTCATGTTGAGCTTTGACAGAAAACAACAAAATTCTGTAAAGCAATTAACCTTCAATAAAAAAATAAAAAAAATAGAATAGTTCTTTCACTAGTAGTGGAAGCTTTGTACTGATGGTTGACATCCTTTTTTTTTTTTTTTTTTTTTACAAAGCCTAGGTCTTAGTCGTACCCTTGCAAAAAACCAAGTTGAACTTTGTCTTCTGTTTACCAAACAAAGAGATTAGTGTCTCCCTTTACTTTCTCTGAAGAAAAGTAATTATTAGCTATAGGAAAAGTGTAGGTCCTATTTTCTATTCAAGGTTAATAAGCCATTGGAGTGAAACATAATTGCATTTTAATAATGAAAACAGTCCATAATCTTTCACAAAAAAGATATCAGTAGGGAATATAAAAGCAACCAGGTAATAAACTATTGAAAATCAGTTTTACTATCAGGAAGAGATTTGCTGTGCTTCGCTTCTTCACATGATCATAGTTTGTGGGAGAATTTTGACCTTATTTGATGCATGTGTTTGCCTAGCTTATTGATATAATATGAAGGAAAGGGTCTCTTGGATGAACCAAATTGCCTTTTGTTTTATTGATTATTTTGTAAAATTGGGATTGCCTTTTTTAAAAGTTAAGACCGTGATATATGGCATGTGGGATCCCAGCTCCCCAATCAGGGATTGAATCCCCTGCATTAGGAGCATAGAGCCCCAACTGCTGGACCACTGGGGAAGTCCTGGGATTGCCTTTCTTTTTAAAATAGACTGAAAAATGCAGCCCATGGAAAAACAGGGGTTATGTTTGGTGAAATTTGACCTTTCATTTTTAGTAACTCAAAGTTTTTCATACATTGATGTATTTATGTTAGGTTTTGCTAAAAAGGCTCTATGCTAATAGTCATTTGTTATGTGAGAGAAAAGAGCATACTTAGTATTATTTGTGGGAGAAGGAAATGGCAACCCACTCCAGTATTCTTGCCTGGAGAATCCCGTGGACAGAGAAACCTGGTGGGCTGCTGTCCATAGGGTCACACAGAGTCGGACATGACTAAAGCAACTTAGCATGCTTGCATGCATTGGAGAAGGAAATGGTGACCCATTCCAGTATTCTTGCCTGGAGAATCCTCTGGACAGAGGAGCCTGGTGGGCTGCTGTCCATGGGGTTGCACAGAGTCGGACATGACTGAAGCGACTTAGCAGCAGCAGCAGTATTATTTGCAGTTCCTAATTTATTTTTTTAACACTAAAGGCACCTTTTTTGACATTTAGCATTTCTGGTTACGTGAACCACTGTATCTGTGAAGTGTTTTGGTGTTAAAGAAACTTTGAAAACAGAGGTAAGGACTAAAATTAAAAAAATTTAGCTTGTCAAACACCACCCTCTGGTTATTTAAATTTTGTACTGAATCCATACAATGTTTATAATGCAAATATATTCCAAATTTTCCTATTTTGATAAGAATAACATTTACAATTCTCAGAATGCACATATGTCCCAACCATGCCAAGATAACACTTATGTTCAAACAACAGTAGCTGGTCTGATGTTTAAAAGAAATACTTGCTAGCTGAAGGACATTCCTCTTGAGGCACTAACTGGAAACCATGTTGAGTACGCTAAGTGATTCCATCTGACCTGCAGAAAATCACTGTGGTTACATTTTCACTTTGCACATATGTCACTGACAAAGCCAACTGGCTGGAGTAAGATTTTTGAAATGGACATTTCTGGCTGAGCTTTTGGAAGACTGCGTTTTTTAATGTGAAACATAAAAAACCCCCTATTCACTGGTTGCACATTAAAAGCAAATGGCTAGAGGAAACAAGATGAACTATAAAAAGCTCATAGGATGAAAACATTCAATTTTGTGTACAATTTTAATTTATTCTATTTGTTGTAGGTTTAAAAATAATTACCCTTAATATAATAAGCCTACCTCCCTTAAAAAAGCAAAAAGATTTAGAATCAACCTCATCTTAAAGGGAAGAATACACTGACTATCTTAATAAAGAAAAGATTTTGGCATGTTTTTAAATGTTTATTTGCAACTGTATATAGATTTCATACTTATTGAGTGAAGATTTGCATAATTGATATGAATCAATGTGCTTTTGTGCTTTGAGGAAATGCAGTCTGGGATGGAAAAAAAGAAACTTCTGAAGCAAAAATTTCAAGTCCTTGTTTTGCCATTGATTGACTTTGTTGGTATAAAACATACTCTTTTAGCTTTGGGTTTCCTTCAAAATATGGTTCTATGTTTACCTGATCCTGTCATTGTCAGTAATAAACTGTTACTTAGAAGTAGCTTAAGCTCCTGGTAAGAAAGCCAGTTTTATAAATGCAGAGTATTAATTTTTATAGTGTATGGAACCTGAACTGGTGTAGCCAGAGTTTATGAGCCACATGTGACACTGAGAGATTGATAAGTATTCAGAATAGTTGTTCAGGTCTTTTTATTCACCTGGGATTTACCATAGTCTTCTTTTGTGAAGCTCTTTGCTAGATACTGTAAGTTATAAGATAAATAAATGCTAGTGTCTTAGCTAAGGAAACCAGTGTAAGAAACCAACATGAATTACATGCTGAATTGTGCCAGGTACTTTGCTGGTTATTGACAGACCTTTTGTAATCTCCTGTATCAGTTGAAGGCCTCCCAGCAGCTTTTATTGAGTGCCTGCTATGTGCCAGGCATTTTGCTGGAGTTTCGTTAACTATGGTATATTTTACAGAGGAGGAAACTCAATTTCCTTAAGAGCCTATTGTGATAAGTGGCAGTGGGCACATCTCACGTCTGTATTGCTTCACAGTTGGGGGCAACATATCTTCAAATGAAAAGAACTTGAGAGTTAGTTATCATGACATAGGTGAAAAAAAGGTCATATTTCCACGTTGAGGGATGATCAGAGCGGACACCACTGATATTTTTTGACTGACCTCCTTCTTTTGCCAAACGTGAGAAACTCTCTGGTGATGGAATCTTGGGTCTATTCCTTATTTACCTGCACTTGGAGTTTTCTTTGCTGCTCGCTTGGGTCCTGTTATTGTTAGACTGAGTCTTCACTATCACAGTGATTCCTATTAAATATAAAGCTACTTGGTACATAGTTGTATCCGTAAACATAAAGATGAGATTTAAGGAGGTTTGAGCACCATGATGTTTATGAAATGTGAAGATAATTGATTCTCCAACATGCACACTGTGATTTAATAGTGAAGAGGTGAGTTCTATGTGATACTTTCTTTTATGTGGTGGTTTAGTCGCTAAGTCATGTCCGACTCTTGCGACCTCATAGACAGTAGCCTACTAGGCTCCTCTGTCCATGGGATTCTCCAGGCAAGAATACTGTAGTGGGTTGCCATTTCCTTCTCCAACTTTCTTTTATGCATATATTATTTGCAGTCCTAAGTTATCCCATTCATGTATGTACTAATTTACATTTAATCTTATACTGACTAGTACTAAAAAAAATGCCAGTGCCCTTCTTCATTCTGAAATTAGCATGGAATAAAAACAATAAAACAAAACACTCTAAGTTCACCTTTAAACTGCAAATTATAAAATTTCACTTGACTAAAGATAAGGGGAGAGAAATCATGTTTTATGGTTTTGATTTAGACTAAGAAATTTGTTTTACATTTACAAGATTAAAGCCATGTACATTTTCTAAAATGTGAGAGAAAAATCTAAAGCCTCTTTTATAAGTTTAACAGTGCTTTTTGCACATACAATACTGAAGCTACTTAGCACACCTCAGTCGTGTCTGACTCTTTGCAGCCCCATGGACTGTAGCCTGCCAGGCTCCTCTGTCCATAAAATTCTCCAGGTAAGAATATTGGAGTGGGTTGCCATGTCTTCCTCCAGGGGATCTTCCCATCCCAGGGATAGAAGCTGCATCTCTTATGTCTCCTGCATTGTCAGATGAGTTCTTTATCACTAGTGCCACTTGTCCTGATGGCAGTTACCAACTGATGGGTCTTCAGCATCAGCCAGAGTCTTCTAGGATCCCCACCCTTTCCTGTGTCACTGTCTCTGTTAAACCTTCCTGGTTTGGCCTGCTGATTTGATTATTTCTCCTTTTCTATTTCCACAGAATTTGTTTATACCTTGCCTTTCATTATTGCATGTATTAAGTTATGGTATATTGATTTGTTTTAGTATTTCTTGACTGTAGTATTTGTTCCTTGAAATTAGGACTCTATTTTGTGTATATTTTTAATCTCTAGTACATAGCCCAGTCCTGGCCATACAGCAAGTAATTAATGTCTGGACTGAATGAATATGATAATTCTATTTTGATTTAAAAAATATGTATAAGGTTGAAATCACCAAGTACAGTGAACTCTATGCAGAAGTATTTATTTTAAAATAGTTCAGTTTAGAATTAAAATATGTTCCTTGGTTATTTCATTTTAGCAAGAAGAAAAAAAATTAGGGGAAACTGCTTTCTACTATGGGATGTTATGTATTTGATTAAATAATTCCCTTGCTTTTAAATTACCCACTTTATTGTTATAGAAAAATTTTAGAGTGCTGTAATTTTGGAATAAATCTAGAGTACTTTAGGCAATTCATATAACTGAAGATAAAAGTTTTGTACTGTTCATATACTAAAGTAATTTTTAATTGCTTTTAACCTCAACATTTTTAAACAACCTTACAAACCTTACCAGAGTTGCTATACTACATTGAGGTATGTGTCAAGTTTGAATTTGGAAATGCGTTTGTGTTTAAATTTTAAAAAATGAAATTATTTTGAAAAGGGAATTATGTTTACTTTTGAGGAACTTGATGAAAATAAAATAACTATGTATCTATATCATCAATGTATTCAAATTTATATATGTGTATTTAAAAGAAGTATTCTTGGTTAAAGATTAAATATGCTATAGGATGTCTGTAAGAGTTGGACTGTGAAGAAGGCTGAGCACTGAAGAATTGATACTTTTGAACTGTGGTGTTGGAGAAGACTCTTGAGAGTCCCTTGGACTGCAAGGAGATCCAACCAGTCCATCCTAAAGGAGATCAGTCCTGGGTGTTCATTGGAAGGACTGATGCTGAAGCTGAAACTCCAATACTTTGGCCACCTCATGCGAAGAGTTGACTCATTGGAAAAGACCCTGATGCTGGGAGGGATTGGGGGCAGGAGGAGAAGGGGATGAGAGGGGATGAGATGGCTGGATGGCATCACCGACTCCCTGGACATGAATTTGAGTAAACTGCGGGAGTTGGTGATGGACAGGGAGGCCTGGTGTGCTACAGTTCATGGGGTTGCAAAGAGTTGGACATGACTGAACGACTGAACTGACTGACTGACTGACTGACTGATATTATAGGGATTTTAACCCTAAGAGGAAAATATTGCAATATATGTAGAAGGAAATTGGGCAGTCTTTGGAAATGAAAGGAAGCCAGTGTGTAATTAGTGATAGCAGACACTATGATGCATTTGAATATAATTTTAGCCTCTTAATATGTGTAGCATGAACTTTATTGAAAATTGAAACTTTTTCTTATTTTGTATTGTGTGTGCACATGTGTGTGCATCTCCATGTAAGAAGTCAAAGATTTACGCAAATAACTGTTGATAGGAATGATAGAAATTACATGGAGTTTTGCCTTAAAATTTTTTTCTTTCTCTTATAACCAAGGCATCAAATTGATTTGTGGTTGAGTTTAAAAAAAAGTTTGGGGGATAACTTCTAGGCTACCATAATAGTAGAATTGGGTGACATCTTTATTATCCCATGAACTGGAGGATCAAGGTCATTGGCCTTGATTTCTATGTTGTTTTGTAGGTCCTCTAACAGGGTATTCTAATGACACTGAAAATGGAGGAATAAGATGCTTCGTTATTATCTCTACCATCATTGCCTTAATTGGGCTTTCTCTGTTTCTCCTGCTTTGCTGAAAGAGCCTCCATACTACTGGTCTGTATGCCTCTTACTCCCTAGGCTCCGTGTTTCCTTCTTCCTTCCGTTCTTCATTTTGCTGCTTTAGAGTATTCTTTCAAAGCACCAATCTAATCATGTCTTTAACCTGCTTAAAATTTCTCATGGCTCCCATCGCTTACAAGAAGAATAACAAGGCTTATATAAGTCTTGAACTGCTAACTGTGAGCTGATCTTATTTCAGACTCCAACTTGAAATGAAACTCTCTCATGCTTCTGCACATACAATAAAATACACTTTCCCTCAGTTTTTCATTTAGCCAACTCCTACTCTTTCAAAATTTATTTCAGGCTCATGTTTTTGGTGGGAGGACTTTGAAACCAATTACACTTACCTCCCATCTCATTCCCTAATCCTTGATATGCTTTTCATGTGAAATGATAAGAATGTTTGTGTTCTTCTGTCATGACATTTATTACACTGTCTTAAAAATTTTTATTTGTCTATTTCTTTCACTAGATTATGAACTCCTTGAGATAAGAACTTCTCTTTTCATCTGTGATGCCTGATATAACTTCTGTTTATTTAGAATCCTAAAAAAGGATGTTTAGTATTTATTTATTCAGCCCATTTTGCAGATAGCTACTGGTCTAAAGGCTAGTGCCACACTGTAGTAAAACAAATAATAACAGTTGTCAGTTTGATTTTCTAACCACTTTTTGTTGGTAAATGTTTGCCTTTATCTGTTAACATAGATTTAAGGTAGACTGAAGCATATTTAAAATTAATTTTTTCCTCCTTTCTTGATGTTTCCTTAAATGGGTCTTCATGTGTATAAATGTGATGAGTGTGGTATTTACTTTTTAATAGGAGTTTTGTGATCATTCAGATTTGTGATTAAAAAATTCTAATATGATACACTTATTATTTGCCATCTGAGCTACCGCAGAAGTGGGAATTATTTATGATAATGACTGTATTTATTGGGCATATTTTATGAGTGATTGTGCTAAATTCTTTGTATACAGTATCTCATTTAATTGTCAAAACAATCTTGTCAAGTCAGTGTGATTAAACTTCATCATACAGATGAGAAAACTAGTGCTTATAAAATAAAATTCCTTGCCTTAGTTTACACAGCTATTAAGTGCTAAGCTATTAAGAGCTGAGGTTTGGATCTGGGTGGATCTGACTTGTAGACCAAGTTCTTAACTATTCTGTCTCTCTGTTGCATTTATGACTGTGATTGAAATAATTTGAAAGCCATAAGCTCATTTCAAGTTTTTAAAATCTTACAGTGCACATTTTAGTTAGGCTTAACTTGAGCATACAGTGGCAAAACAATGTTATAGTGCCAAGTTTCACTGGCTTTTTATTCCATTAAAATATATTAGCAGGTTAGAATTAGATTCTCCTCTTCTGCTCCTCTTTCCTCTGGTCACCCCTTCTCCTCTGTAGCTTATTTATTGAATAAATTGAATTGTTTGTCCTATTAATTCCCATAGTCTAGATTTTGCTCCATTCCCATGGTATCTTACTGATGTATTCCTCTGTCCTCCAAATTTGTAAGTTTATACTTAGATCTAGAAACTTTATTAAATTCAGGTTTGATTTTTTGGCAGGACAGTCTCACAGCTGATGTTGTGTACTTCTTCTGTAAGGAGGTACATGATGCCAGGTTGCTCTTCGTGTTATCAGTAGACATTGATGATCATTGTCTAGATCATTTTTTATTAGAGTTTCAAAATGGTTATATTCTGATTCTGTCATTTCTTTATTATGTATTAATTGGAATACATCCAAAAGAATAGATCTTTAGTAAGTTATAAACTGTTTGGTTACCCAGAGATACATTTCATATAGGAAAGGCAGGATGAATGCTTGGTTCTCTCTTTGTTTTCTAAATATGGAGCTGTTTCCCTAGAGTCCACCGAAGATGACGAATTAGTTGTTGTTTTTGGTATTTGCATATTATTGTGAACTCATGGATTTATATGTTTGATGCATTTTAATTTATTGAAGTTATTTTTAATTAATTCTAAAAATCATACCATACCGTTTTTGGTCAAGGGAACGTTTTCAAGTTGGTGCCCCTGAGCCCTTTTATCAGAGCTTCAGTAGTGCCTGTCAGCTTTCTTGCTTTCTGTTATCAGATATTTCAGCCACATCTTGTATATTTCCCCTTCCAGAACTTGAATAAGTCATTTTTTTAGAAGGAACACATTTCTTTTTATTTTTTTGGTGGGAAATGGCATTTAAAGATCATAATTTGGGTAGAGTGTGCTCATTGCTCCTGGTTGATTATTGCTTCTGGTTTGTTTTGGTGGTTAGGGCTGAACTGAGAATTCCAAAATGAACCTATAGTATTCTTTAAAAATTATTTATATACTTATTTATATTTATATAGAAAAATTTATATTTACATAGGAAATATATATAAATGTATATATATATTTTAAAGTATATTGTAGATTCATACTGAAATTTTCCGTTCATATTCAGAATGACAGGGTTTACTTATCCTCATTCATCTTGTGTGTGTGTTCTGGAACACTTGTGGGAACACTGCTGTAGTCACTGGTTCTCAGACTTTTCTTCTTTCCCAAGATAACCAAAGCTACAACACACTCCTCTTTGGCTTTATGGCAGTGATTTTCATTCTCAAGGGAAAAAAGAGATGAGAACGTATAAGTTCTCACTGGTGAGTGAGTGTCAGTGCAGTTTGAAAAACCATCCTTACCTTCATTCCTTTGAGGATTGATACCCCAGAAGAGGATAGTTTGTCCTGGTAACTCTTCTCAATATTTTGTAATAACCTAGATGGAAAAAGAACTTAAAAAAGAATAGATAAATATATATGTATAATTGAATCACTTTACAGTATACCTGAAACTAAAACAGCATTGTTCATCAATTATACTCCAATATAAAATAAAAATTTAAAGAATTCAACCAATAATTAATAGTCCTACAAGCAGAAAGCAAAAAAAAAAAGGAAAATTCTTCCCCAGGAGGATTCTGGATATTAGCATGGGAGAGCATTGTTGTCTTGTTTTAAATTTTTAAAAATTGAAATACATGTAAATCCATGGCTGATTCATATCAATGTATGACAAAACCCACTGGAAAAAAAAAAAAAAAAATAATAAAAAAAAAAAATCAGACTAAAAAAAAAAAATTGAAATATAGTTTATTTACAATGTTGTTTTAGTTTCAGGTGTACAGCAAAGTGAATCTTTTCTACACGTACTTATATTCACTCTTTTTAAGATTCTTTTCCCATATAGGTCATCACAGAGTATTGAGTAGAGTTCTCTGTGCTATATAGTAGATCCTTATTAGCTACCTGTTTTATATATAGCAGTGTGTATGTGGCAATTCATGGGGGATCACCTTTCTTGGGGGGCTGTGCTAGGTTGTCAGTGCTGCTGGGCTTTCTCTAGTTGCAGCGAGTGGGGGTCTACTGAAGTTGTGGTGCGCGCGAGCTCTAGGGCGTGTGGGCTTCAGTAGTTGTGGCACGTGGGCTTAGTTGCCCTGCCAGATGTGAAATCTTCCCAGACCAGGGATCAGACCCATGTCTCCTACATTGGCAGGCAGATTCTCAACCACTGGGCCACCAGGGAAGTCCACATAGAAAATCATTTTTAATGAATTTTAACTATTAGATGATATCAGCTTTAGGGTGTAAACAAATACATAGATTTGCTTTGTTAGACATTCTTGCACATTGTAGGTATATCTTGTAGGTCTTCTATTGATAAGTACTACAAGATTAGAGAAATCTCTCTTCTTATTTCCAATACTGTGCAGAACAAAGAAGAGGGTATAAGAGCCATAGAAAAGATATATTTATCAAGTGATTGAATACTCAAAAAGTTAAACAATTAAACATAGGCTTAATATATGATCCAGCAATTCCACTTCTGGGTGTATACCCCAAGGAAGTGAAAGCAGGAACTCAAGCAGATATTTGTACACTCATGTTCATAGTTTCAGCAGTTCAATCGTGAACTTCCAGATGTTCAGGCTGGTTTTAGAAAAGGCAGAGGAACCAGAGATCAAATTGCCATTGAAAAAGCAAGAGAGTACCAGAAAAACATCTGTTTCTGCTTTATTGACTACGCCAAAGCCTTTGACTGTGTGGATCACCACAAACTGTGGAAAATTCTTAAAGAGATGGGAATACCAGACCACCTGACCTGCCTCCTGAGAAATCTATATGCAGGTCAGAAAACAACAGTTAGAACTGGACATGGAACAACAGACTGGTTCCAAATCAGGAAAGGAGTATGTCAAGGCTGTACTTTGTCACCCTGCTTATTTAAGTTATATTCAGAGTACATCATGAGAAATGCTAGGCTGCATGAAGCTCAAGCTGGAATCAAGATTGCCTGGAGAAATATCAATAACCTCAGATATGCAGATGACACCACCTTTATGGCAGAAAGTGAAAAAGAACTAAAGAGCCTCTTGATGAAAATGAAAGAGGAGAGTGAAAAAGTTGGCTTAAAACTCAACATTCAGAAAACTAAGATCATGGCATCTGGTCCCAAAACTTTGTGTCAAATAGATGGGGAAACAGTGGAAACAGTGAGAGACTTTATTTTCGGGGACTCCAAAATCACTGCAGATGGTGACTGCAGCCATGAAGTTAAAAGACGCTTACTCCTTGGAAGGAAAGTTATGACCAACCTCGACAGCCTATTAAAAAGCAGAGACATTACTTTGCCAACAAAGGTCCGTCTAGTCAAGGCTATGGTTTTTCCAATGGTCATGTATGGATGTGAGAGTTGGACTGTAAAGAAAGCTGAGCACCAAAGAATTGATGCTTTTGAACTGTGGTGTTGGAGAAGACTCTTGAGAGTCTCTTGGACTGCAAGGAGATCCAGCCAGTCCATCCTAAAGGAAATCAGTCCTGAATATTCATTGGAAGGACTGACGTTAAAACTGAAACTCCAGTACTTTGGCTATCTGATGCAAAGAACTGACTCACTGGAAAAGACCCTGATGCTGGGAAAGATTGAAGGAGGGAAGAGAAGGGGATGACAGAGGATGAGATGGTTGGATGGCATCACTGACTCAATGGAGGTGATTTTGATTAAACTCCAGGAGTTGATGATAGACAGGGAAGCCTGGTGTGCTGCTGTCCATGGGTTGCAAAGAGTCCAACATGACTGAGCGACTGAACTGAACTGTCCACAGTAGCATTATTTACAGTAGGCTCCAGAAGGTGGAAGCAATCCAAGTGGCCAATGACAGTTGAATGGATAAACAAAATATGTTGTATATATATATATATATAACAGAGTATTATTCAGTCACAAAAAAGAGTGAAGTACTGATGCATGCTACATGGCTGAATTTGGAGACATTATGCTGAGTGAAATAAACTAATCAAAAAGGACAAATATTCCGTGATTCCTCTTATATGAGGTTCCTAGAGTAGTGAGATTAGTACAAACAGAAAACAGAATGATGATTGCCAGAAGCTGGGAGAGCATGGACTCCAGCATGCCAAGCTTTCCTGTGCTTCACTATCTCCTGGAATTTTCTCAGATTCATGTCCATTGAGTCAATGATGCTATTTAACCATCTCTTTCTCTGCCACCCTCTTCTCTTTTCGCCTTCAATCTTTCCCACCATTAGTCCTTCCAATGAATATTCAGGGTTGATTTTCTTTAGGACTGACTGGTTTGATCTTCTTGCTGTCCAGAGAACTCTCAAGAGTCTTCTCCAGCACTACAGTGCAAAAGCATCAATTCTTCAGTGCTAAGTCTTCATTATGGTGCAATTCTCACAGCTTTACATGACTACTAGAAAAACCATTTTTTGACTACACAGAACTTTGTCGATGAAGTGGTATCTCTGCTTTTTAACATGCTGTCTAGGCTTGTCACGGCTTTCCTTCCAAGGAGCAAGTGTTTTTCTTAATTTCATGGCTGCAGTCACCATCTGTGTGATTTTGGAGCCCAAGAAAATAAAGTCTGTCACTGTCACTGCTTCCACTTTCCCCCCTTCTATTTGCCATGAAGTAATGGGACCAGCTGCCGTGAGCTTTGTTTTCTGAATGTTGAGTTTTAAACCAGCTTTCTTACTCTCCTCTTCTGCCCTCATCAGGAGGCTCTTTAGTTTCTCTTCACTTTTTGCCGTTAGAGTGTTACCATCTGCATACCTGAGCTTGTTAATATTTCTCCTTGCAAATTGATTCCAGCCTGTAATTCATCCAACCTGATATTTTGCCTGTTGTATTCTGCATATAAATTAAATAAGCAGAGTGACAATATACAGCCTTATCTCAACTCCTTTCCTGATTTTGAACCAGTCAAATGTTCCATGTCTGGTTCTAACTTTTGCTTCTTGTCCTGCCTACAGGTTTTTCAGGAGGCAGATAAGGTGGCCTGGTATTCCTATTTCTTTAAGAATTTTCCACGGTTTGTTGTGATCCACAGGTCAAAGGCTTTAGTGTAGTCAGTGAAGCAGAAGTAGATGTTCTTCTGGAATTCCCTTACTTACTCTATGATCCGGTGAATGTTGGCAACTTGATCTCTGGTTCCTCTGCCTTTTCTAAACCCAGCTTGTACATCTGGAATTTCTCAGTTCATGTACTGCTGAACTGGAAGGGAATGGGTAGTTAATGTTTAATGCATACAGAGTTTCATTGGGAAAGTTGAAAAAGTTCTACAGATAAGATTGTGGTGATGACTATATAACAATGTGGATAACACAAAACTGTGCTTTCAGAAATAGTTAAAATGGTAGATTTTACATTTAAGTATGCATGTGTGCCCAGTTGTGTCCAACTCTATGTGACCCCATGCATTGCAGCCTGCCAGGCTCCTTGATACATGGGATTTTCCAGGCAAGAATACTGGAGAGGGTTGCCATGTCCTACTCCAGGGGGTCTTCCTGACCCAGGGATCGAACCTGCGTGTCTTGTGTCTCCTGCATTGGCCGGTGGATTCCTTACCACTGTGTAACTTCGGAAGCCCTCATTTATGTCTGTTTTACCACAATTAAAAAATACTCACCGCATTAAAAAAAGTGAGATGAAATAAGTTTCAGGAGTAATAATACAGTATGTAGTTTGTTTAGAGTCCTTAAAGCCTTCAATCTTAATCTAGTTGAAGCAATTAAAAGTAAAATATTAGTTTGAAATAAAAATGTTATTAGCTGGATTTGATTATATCTAAATTAAAAACTTTTCAATTTGTTTATTCTAGATGAAATACAAAAGGAAGAGGGACAACTTTGGTGTATTTTTATGTCGTGTTTTCAGTTTATATTTGGTTTTGGGTCAGGGTTATGTTGAGGGCAGTGAGAACAGAGAATTAAAATTGTGAATGAAAGGTAAGTTAGGCTTTATTTTTTTGACTGTTTTAAAGATGTAAGTAGTTTAGATGCTTGGAAAATTGGAATTAGTGTGTCCTTCAAAATAAACAGGAATAAACTTTTTTGAATTAAAATTCTTTGCCTTTAGGATTTTGACTCGTAATTTAAACATAAAGAGATCTATTTTCTCCACATCAGAGTTTCTTACCCTTGACACTGTTGACAGTTTGGTCTGGATAATCCTTCGTTGTAGAGGCTGCCTGTGCTGTTGCAGGATGTTTAGCAGTAATCCCCTTAGATGCCAGTAGCACTATCCCCTTCCCCAGCGTGACAACCAGTTGCAAGACAAAATAACCCCTGCTGCTCTGATTATAGTATTAATATTAACAAAGATTAAGGACTGTATTTTAGGTATGACTTATCCAACTTTTTTTTCTCCTATTATAACTATTAGGTCTGAATCAGAATTTAATATATAGTCCTTTAATATATGTTCCATAAATTCATAAATTAGCCTATGTTATTTTTGGAGGGAATTACCAATGCCAAGCTTTCTGATTTATATTTCATACTCCAATATTTTAATTATTGCTTTAAAATTACGCCTGTTTTAAATTATAAAGGTCATATATAATTCCACAAAACTTGGAAAAATACAGAAAATTATTATGAAGAAAATTTAAATTGTCTTTAATCTTAAAATTTACATATAAACAGAAATACATGAGTTTCTAAATCAAGTATTGATGAAAATGTAATGTGATTTTGGTGAACATTTGGAGACACTAGATTATAATAGAATTCTCTCTTTTTGGGTTAAAAATGTCAGACAATGACTGCAAACAGTTCTTGATATTTTTAAAGAAATAAGGGTGCTAGAGCTCACCAATATTTTCACTTAGCTTAATTTTGGCTGTTGTACAGATAACTGTGGTAGCATGTATGAGGCTGTCTGTGAGATTACAAAAGGTTTATTTATGAACAAATTATCCATTTGAGAGATTAACAGTAATTTTCTCATATGTGTGTAAAGTACCTTCTTATAGAACACTATAAACCTTTCAACTGTTCAGATATAATATATCACTTAGGTGTATATGTTTATAAATGTGTGTATATATCTCTATATATTTGTATCTGTTTCTAATTTTATAAACAATAAAATTTCAGTTTGAACAGAAGCCATAGTCTTTGCTATATAATTGAAAAAACGTGTGTTTCCATATAGGCAAGCCTACAGAAAATAGTAACTCAAACAATTCATCTGTTTAGAAAATGCTTTCAGAACTTTACATGTTAAATTCATAATTCTATTACAGTTATTGAATTTTGTAATGAGAAGCATTTGTTCATTGACTTAAACTTTTAACAGAATTTAGCAATTAGAAATTTTCCAGAATGATGCATACCGTGTGTATTGGAGAAATAGAGGAGATGGAGAAATGAGACATTGTCTGGAAAACTGAAATAATCTTATAGGTCAACTCTGAGTCTTGGCATTGATCGTTTAGCTGGCTATTTTCATGCTGAAATGTTAATTTACTTTTGTTTGCATTATTTTCTTTAAAATAATGCCATAGCAATTTTGGACTTCCCTGGTGGCTCAGATGGTAAAGAATCTGCCTGCAAGGCAGGAGACCTGGGTTTGAAAGATGCCCTGGAGGAGGGCATGGCAACCAACTCCAGTATTCTTGCCTGGAGAATCCCTATGGACAGGAGGAGCCTGGTGGGGTCACAAAGAGTCAGACACGACTGAGCAACTTTTACACATAGCTATTATGACTGATTTCAAGTAGTTAGTAAAGTGTTACCAAGTTGCAAATACATTTTTACAAATTACAAATAATCTGTTCAGAATCTTAATTTATTTTATCTAGGAGAGGGGAAGTTTTCATTCTTAACTTTTTGCTTTCTCGTTTTGGAGTCATTAGAGATTTGTTGGCTAGTGGTTTATTTTACATGATATTGAACTTCCTACAGCCGATTCATGTTGTGCAGCAGAAACTAATACAACATTGTAAGGCAATTATCTCCCAACTAAAAAATAAATAAATAAAAAAAATCACCTGGAGATTTGAATACTGATTGCATGGCCTATTCCAGACCTGCTAAGTCAAATTGGGCAGAAAGAGGCAGGAAAATTGAAACTGACAAAGTTTATATCTGAGGTTTACTACTTATTATGTGAGTAACTTTAAACAAGTTACTTAACCTCTCTCTGCCTTCTTCTATGAAGGGTTGGTAATAGTATCTCATATAAGGTTGCTATAAACTTAACAACTTAACAAACATTACCTGTGATGACGATGATGTAATTATCCAGGGCGAATCTGTTGACCTGAGTTTGGCAACTGCTGATATAATGAACTACTTCTTCCTCTGTTAAAGTTTCAGACGTTATGATCCTAAACTTCTTGTGTTAGCATATGACATATTGGTGTGTGTGTGTGTGCTCAGTCATGTCCGACTCTTTGTGACCCCAGAGGCCTCAAGAATACTGGAGTGGGTTGCTCTTTCTTTCTGCAGGGGATCTTTCTGATCCAGGGATCAAAGCTGTGTCTCTTGTGTCTCCTGCATTAGCAGACAGATTTGTAAGTCTTATTTGTTCTGAAATTGTATACTTCATGGAGGAGGAGCTAAGTAAACAGATTTTTCGATTAAATTTATTTAATCCAAAGAAAGGAACAGCATTGTGTTTCATACATTAATTAATGTTTTTTTTTTAAACCAAATCTTTTTTTTTTTTTTTTAATGAAAGCTACTGTATTGTATAACTGGCATCCCAAAATATGAAGCCAGTAAAAGACTATTAAAATATCTTAAATGGAGAGTGTGTTTGATTTAAGAGGGAAAAAACAAGACAACTGCAGATGTTGTTTCTTTTCCCTGTGTTAAAGAAATCTTCTAGTAAGGGCTATTAACTTTGAAATGTCTATTGTCTTTCCAAAGGCTAAGAAAAACATTTTTTTGACTGGTACTGTGCCAGTTTCCTTTGCCTGTTTCCATTTAGTTCTTGAGACAACCTGCAAAATATCAGCAAATATTATTTCCTTTCTAATGGAAGTATTTCTTTCTAAATAAGGAAATTGACAGAGTCAGAATTCTGTAGTTATGTATATTTGTATATACATATATATGTGTATATAGGTATATGTGTGTGTGTGTATACTTATATACGTGTGTGCTAAGCCGCTTGCAGTCGTGTCCCATGGACTGCAGCCTGCCCTGCTCCTCTGTCCATGGGCTTCTGTAGGCAAGAATACTGCAGTGGTTTGCCCTGTCCTTCTCCAGGGGATCTTCCTGACCCAGGGATCGATCCTGCGTCTCTTACATCTCCTGTGTTGGCAGGTGGGTTCTTTACCACTAGCGCCACCTGGGAAGCCCATACTTATATATAGATATGTATATATGTACATATATAAAAAGATTTGAAAATTTCAAGGTTTAAATATCATAATGGTGATCTCAAGGGAATAGAGAAAAATCATTTTTGGGAAACACTGATGTTTTTCTTTTCTTTTTTTTAAACATGGAATGCTTCATGAATTTGCGTGTCATGTTTTTCAACATTCATTGTACCAGATGAATTTTTTTTTGAATGGACAATAATAGACGTCATAGTTTCATTATGTAATCTCAATTTTTTCCTCCTTGACTTTGTCACTGTTGATATATTTTGGTCTTGAATTTGACATGTAACAAGTATATTTTAATATCTTGTTAGAGGAGTACCATCAAGTATGGTGTTTTATCTGTTGTCTCAGAACATGGATCCAAAGAAGAATATGTTTTACTTTTTTGGGAAAGAGAATTTTGCATTTGGCAGCATTGGATAGTTGAAGTGGCCCCACTTAAACTCTTCTGCATGAGAATATATTTTTTTCTATCCTCCTTTCTTATTTCTTTAAGACAGGATTCAGATTTGAGGTCTTTTGAAAATCCACTTGAGGTAGGTCATGAAGGACTTGACTTTTTATTCAGCAGGAGGTGGCAATCTTAGCACATTGACTTCTAATTAAAGCCAGAACCCAGTGTTTCACTAGGGGATTTATTATTACTTTTAAGCAATGAGTATTTTGAACTTGGAAGTGGAGTTTTCTCTTATAAACCTTGGCGTGCATTTGGGCCTGAGGATTTAAAAAAGCTGTTGATTGCCACTGTGCATTAAAAAGGTTGAAAGTCATCATTTTAACAGTTAGTTTTGTGGCATTCTCTTTCATTATAATGCGTATTTTATGGACTTTATAAAGGTACATTAAAATGCAGCACCTTCTGTTGGAATGATATTAAATCAAGTTCTTGGCTTCAGTGGCAACTGTTTTGTCCTTTACAAAATTGATTGGACTTTTAAAGTTATACACATAACTGAAGATGGAAATATTTGTGCATCGGCATATATATACAAAGTAACTCAGACTGTGTGTGCATATACAGGAAGTGAAATAGAAAAGTGGAGGTGGTTACCTGGGTACTTCAGATTCCTAACCAACTTTAGTGGAAATACTTGGCTATTTTCTCATTTTATATAAACAGTTTCTTTTACTTTTCACTGTACTTTGTGTGACTAGAAACTGTATGAACAATTATTTGTTCTTGAACTTTGGATATATAGCTCTTTTTTGTGAGTAATAAAATGGCTTTAAGGAATATTTTTCTATATTACTCTATTGCTATTTAATTGATTATACATTAAAAAATTAAATGAAGAAAATACAATTATACAGTGGGTTATTATGAAATTTGATGACTAATTGTAACTATTGACCATTGTATATTCTTTTATATACACATGTGTACTTTAAACACCTGGAGGAAAGCACAGCAACCCACTCCAGTATACTTGCCTGGGGAATCTCGTGGACAGAGGAGCCCAGCAGGCTGCAAACCATAGGGTCAACACAGAGTCAGACACAACCGAAGTAATTTAGCACATATGCACACACCTACTTTAAACAAAATGGGTAACACAGTTCATTCCTGACCACTTTGCCCTATAAATTGTGACTACATGTCCATGAATAAAACGTCATATTCAATGAATGTAAATCTACTTCATCATTTTTAATGGCATAGAATTTGTGTTCTATGCATACATATAAGTTGACTGTTGAACAACATGAGTTTGAACTATGTGGGTCCACTTATACTTAGTTTTTTTTCCCAATGAATACATACTGTAGTACCACATGATTCTTGATTGGTCAAATCTACTCATGTAGAACCATGGATATTGAAGATTGATTTTAAAGTTATACTCAGAGTTTAGACTATGTGGAGGGTCAGTGCCCTAACCCCTGTTATGTCCAAGGGTCAACTGTACATCGTAATTAATTTCTGTTTTTATATACACTCATTAATGCTTTTAATACTTTTCTTTTTATAAATTATTGAATGTATTGGTGATTCTTTATATGTTTGTTAAAAACATAAAACAAACACATCTTTATTTTTTAAAAAAGAATAAAAATGGAAAGCCTCTCTCTTAAAAATTTCTTTGCTGCCTATGGAATTTCATTCTTCTCTAGGTAAATAGCTTGATGAACAACCTTGCACTTGCATACATTATTCAACGCTTTTATAAACATTTTCTGTTTTATTTTATGTCAATGGATTACTATCAGTTCAGCTCAGTCGTGTCCGACTCTTTGCGACCCCATGAACTGCAGTATGCCAGGCCTCCCTGTCCATCACCAACTCCTGGAGTTCACCCAAACCCATGTCCATTGTGTTGGTGATGCCATCCAACCATCTCATCCTCTGTTGTCCCCTTCTCCTCCTGCCTGCAATCTTTCCCAGCATCAGGGTCTTTTCAAATGAGTCAGCTCTCCGCATCAGGTGGCCAAAGTATTGGAGTTGCAGCCCAACATCAGTCCTTCCAATGAACACCCAGGACTGATTTCTTTAGGATGGATCTCCTTGCAGTCCAAGGGACTCTGAAGAGTCTTATCCAACACCACAGTTCAAAAGCATCAATTCTGCTCTCAGCTTTCTTTATCGTCCAGCTCTCACATCCATACATGACTACTGGAAAAGCCATAGCCTTGACTAGAGGACCTTTGTTGGCAAAGTAATGTCTCTTGCTTTTTAATATGCTGTCTAGGTTAGTCATAACTTTCCTTCCAAGGAGCAAGCGTCTTTTAATTTATGGCTACAATCACCATCCGCAGTGATTTTGGAGCCCAGAAAAATAAAGTCAGCCACTGTTTCCACTGTTTCCCCATCTATTTGCTACTATATATTCATCTATAACTTGCTTCTTACATTTACATGGATATCTTTTCATGTCCAAACATATAGACTTACCTTGTGCTTGTATAGGCTTCCTAGAATGCTGTCTATGGATATTTCATGATTTATTTAGCTGTGGAGATTGCTTCCAAAATATGCTATCAACTATCATGGACAATCTCTTTTGCATTGGCTCACTCTGCTTTGATATACAAGCTCAGAGTAAAGCTCACAGGTGGCTATTCCATTGGACTGACTATGGCAAGTATTTTATTATTTATATTTTATTACTCTTAGGAGTACAGTTGTATTTGTTGATCTTATACTGGAGGATAGAGGCAGTTGGCTAAAAATTCTAGAAAATTTGCAGAGTTTGCTCATTTTATAATTGGTAGAAACAGAGCTTCTCTAGAAGTTGTATTAATTACTTTATGAGGACATGAATACATGTTCCCTCTGTTCTGTCCTCACTTTCCCCGCCCCCCGCTGTTGTTTTTAAGGGTAGAGAAATATTTCATGTACAGAGGGCATTCTTTTCTTTCATGAAATAAGTATAGCCTAGTTAGGAATAGATGCTTTTTGTCTGCTTCTAGAAAGAAGACCATAAGTCAGCAATTTTAAAATTTAGGTCATTATTTTACCAGAAGTTTTCTAACACATTTGCTTTCTTGCCAAGGTTCAATTTATATATTTGGTAACGTGATTTTTTAAAAATCACATTGCTTGAAGTTTTATCTTTAAACCCCATGGCAGAGCCAATCATTGGTGGGGCCTGAGCTTCAGGAATGGTGGGAAGTTTGATGGATAACTGCCCCTTCCGTTAAAAGAATTTTTTTTGTTTTAAGTAACATGTTCATTTTGGAAACTAGGGATGAGGTTTTATGAGATGAGAAATAAAATAATCTCTAGTTGACACTAAGAACTAGCTAATCATTATGACTACTGGTGTATTTTTGTTGTCTTTTTATTTTGCATTTTAGTGCTGTAAAGTCAGATTCATCTTGTATTTACTCTTTTAAGGTCTTTTTTCTCACTTAATGATATCACAAACATTTACCAAATCAAGAAACATTCTACTGCAATATAATTCTACATGATTATGGAGAATTCTCTGCTTTACCACTGTTAGTGGAATTATTGCTAATATTTTGCTTTGAAGAATACTATGGACATTGTAAAACTTGTATGGAACCAAAGAAGACTCCAAGTAGTCAAAGCAATCTTGAGAAAAAATGAACAAAGCTAGAGGAATTATATTTCCTGATTTTAAATTATATTAGAAACCTATAGTAATCAAAACAATATGGTATTCCATAGATCAATAGAACAGAACAGAGAGCTGAGACATTAGTTCATGAATTGATTTATGACAGAAGAATCAAGTATATTTGGGGGGGAAGGATAATCTCTTCAGTAATAGTACTGGAAAAACTGGATTGACACATGCAAAAGAATGAAGCTGAACCCCTTACACTATACACACAAATCAACTCCAAATGGATGAAAGACTTAAACATAAGACCTGAAACCATAAAACACCTAGAAGAAAATGTGGAGAGTAAGCTTCTTGACATTGATCATAGCAATGATTTCTTTTTTTTTTTTTTTTTTTTGATTTGACACCAAAAGCAAAGGCAACAAAGGGAACATAAACACATGACATATAGCAGTGTATAAGTTTAAGGTTTACAGCATCAATATTCTCACTGACTTACTTATATTGTGAAATGATTACCGTAGCAAGTTTAGTTAACACCCCATCATATGATACAAAAAAAGAAGGAAAAATATTTTTTTTTCCTTGTGATAAGAATTCTTAGAATCTGCTCTCTGGACAAACTTTCAACTATTATGTCAATAAAACTGAAGAGAATGAAAAGAGAACATTTTTTTAGCACCACAAAAAGTTAAAAAGAAATAGAAATGCTAGAAATTTTATAGTCACAGAAAAGCTGTGCTATGCTTGGTCGCTCAGTCGTGTCCAACTCTTTGTGACCCCATGGACTGTAGCCTGCCAGACACCTCTGTCTGTGGGATTCTCCAGGCAAGAATACTGTAGTGGATTGCCATGTCCTCCTCCAGAGGATTTTCCCAGCCCAGGGATCAAACCCAGGTCTCCCGCATTGCAGGCAGACTCTTTACCATTTGAGCCACCAGGAAAGCCCAGGAATCCTTGAGTGGGTAGTCTGTCCCTTCTTCAGGGGCTCTTCCTGACCCAGGAATTGAACCAGGGTCTCCTGCATTGTAGGCGGATCAGCTGAGGTACCTGATGATCAAAATTGAGTAGCAGGGAGTCGCTAGCATACATTTTTCTAAGAAAGTGATGACCATTCAGATTTGTTATTTCTGTTATATTTTTGGATAAATTCTTTGGAAAGAAAAGTGAGTGGGGACAAAGGGGGACCTTTTCTTTGACTGTAGCATTATAATTATAACAAAAATGTATTCATGTGATTATTTCCAAATTTTAAAATAAATAACCCCTGCTGGAAAAAGCCTCAATTCCCCCCAAAGTGGGATTACATAAAACTAAACAGCTTCTGTACAGCAAGGGAAACCATTAACCAAATGAAAAGGCAAACTGTGAAATGGGAGGAAGTATTTGTGAATCTTATATCTGATAAAGAATTAATATCTCAAATATGTAAAGACTCATGCATCTTAATAGAAAAAAGCAAACAATCTAATTTAAAAATGATTGCCATTTTTAAATGATTGCCATCCCCTGGAGTTGCCATTTCCTACTTCAGGGGATGGAGGGAAATCCTGCCATTTGTGACACCATGGATGGATGTTGAGGGCATTATGCTAAGTGAAATAAGCCGAAGACAAAATGCTACATTCACTTATATGGAATCTAAAAAAAAAGGTTAAACTCATGGAAATAGTAGAAATTTTGATAGTCACAGAGGTTCAAATACTGGTAATTATGACCATTGTATTTTTAAAATTATCTTATTTTACTTTATTGAGGTGTGTGTGTGTGTGTGTGTGTGTGTGTGTGTGTGAGTCACTAAGTCATGTCTGACTCTGCGATCCCATGGACTGTAGCCCGCCAGGCTCCTCTCTCCATGGAATTCTCCAGGCAAGGATACTGGAATGGATTGCCATTCCCTTCTCCAGGGAATCTTTCCAACCTAGGGATCAAACCCGGATCTCCTGTATTGCAAACAGATTTTTTACCATCTGAGCTACCAGGGAAGCCCTTAGTAAGGTATAATTGACATATAAAATTGTAAGATATTTAAAGTGTACATCATGGTGATTTGATATAAGTACACATAGTTTAAGAATTCCCTTCATCTAAAACACGTCCATCAACTCACTTTGGTGAGAATATCTAAATTCTACTCTCTTAATAAGTTTTGATTATACAGTATTGTGCTATACAGTGCTATCATCGGCATGTTTTACATTAGATCCTCAGGCCTTATTCATTTCATAGTTGAAAATTTGTACCCTTTTACCAACCTCTCCCTGTGTCCTCTACCCCCAGTCTCTGGCAGCTACTTTTCTACTAAAACCCTAAGACTATGGGTTTAATAGTAATGGTTGACCAGGGCTCCCTGAGTTCTACAGGCCTCTGTTATGGGGGTGATGGCCAGTCTTGGTACTGAGAGATTCCCTGGGCCCAGCAAAGGGACCACATTTCCCAAGCACTGAAGACAAGGACTAACACCCCAAATTATGGACTCATTTTTTTTTCACTCTACCTTCATTGGCCCAGAAGCTGCCAAGAACAAAGGTGGTATCTCCTGATACCTGGCAAACAAATGCAGTATTGCCTCATGAATTGATTGTTTCTCTGAGGGAATTTGTATTTGGGAAGAAGCTTCTAGAATAAGTTGAGGGGCAGCTGCCCTTCTATGAGATTGGGGAGATTTCACAAAAGAATCTGGATGTCAAGCAGGAGGCAGTGGTTCACAGGAAGTGGTGGCTGAGATTTCTAGGAAGCTGGAGAAACAGGAGAAGAAACTCTTGAGGAAGGAAAAGAAACACCTGGCTGCAATTTCCCTGATATCTTCAGAAAACAGCAGTAGTTTTTCAAAGGGATGTGAGGAAACAAGTGGAAGACCCATGGAGAAGAAGAGGCAAAAGCCCCAGGAAGCTCCTCAGGAGAATGGAGGAGAAGACCTATCTTCTCCAAACCGTAGAAAAAGAAATCTTTTTCCCAAGGAGGAACTGGTGATCTTGAAGAGATCTTGAAGAAGTGATTTTTAAGAGAGAGCTGGCAGTGGAAGTCTTCTCATGATTAGAAAACCTTTGTTCAAAGATGAGCCAACTGGTTAGTGACTCTTAAGAGTCAGGGAACAGGAGTGTCCCCAAGAAACAGAGGCAATTCTCTTCCAAGGAGAAACCACTCAGCAGTGGACCCGAAGAGACAGCTGCCAGCAAGAGCAGTGGCTCCAAGAAAAAGAAAGCTCCGAAAGCCAGCTCAGGAAAATCAGAACGGACATTTCCCCAGTGGGACATGAATTGCAGAGGTATTTCCCAATCCATCCCCTATAGCCCAATAAAAATAAAAACACATAAAAAAAACCTAAGGCTAGACACTTGAGACCAAAAGCTTTTGACACACATTGTAAATTATTTTTTGTTGAGAGAGATGGCCCAAATGTACAGCTTTTCTCCGCTATGTGTAATATCTGTGCCAATGTCAGAAATTGTCATTTTTTTTAGCAGTTCAAAATCTCCATTTAATGGGCAAAACTGATGTGTGATATTTTCTTAATTTAAAAATAGTAGCAAAAAAAAAATTCATTGGGCCATTGCTAGGTGCTCCCTCCTAAGATTTAACCTTAACTTTCTCATTTAATTCTCAAAGCAACCCTATAAATTAGGTCATTATTTTCATTTCAGGCACAAGAAAATTTAGGCTTGATAAGATTAAGCAGTTTGCCCAAGGTTGTGTCTTGTGAATGATGGATTTTTAACTTTATTCATTTACTTAATGGTACAAATACTTCAGTTTTTTTCTGATGTTAAATGTTTTGATATTTTTTGTTATGGCTTCTGACCTTTGTATCTTTCTAATGAAGATCTTTCTTACATTGTGATTCTAAAACATTTTCACATGTTTTCTTAACTTTCTGGAATTTGTTTTTAGATATTATATGTAGTAGGGCTCTAATTTAATTTTTTCCCCAAATGTATATCCTGTTGTCCAAGTGCCATTTATGAATATTCTTTGAAATGCTGACTTTCTTATATGCACATTACCTGTTTAGTCATTTATTTGCTCTTAGACTCTACTCCTTTCCCTTGATTTATGTCCATAAATAGTGTGTCTATAAAGAATGCCAATGATTTATTTGTCCATAAATAGTGTATCTATAAAAAATACAAATACTGTCTTAAAAATTAATGTATAATGTGCTTTGATATGTGGGAGGAGTAATTCTTTATTGGTCTTGTTTTTAAATATTTATAAGTTGGTTTTTTTTTTCGCTTTCCTTTCAGGCTTGAAAAATAGTTTATTGAGTTCCATGAAAAAAATCATGCTGGAATTTTGTCTGGCATTGCATCACATCTATAGATTATTTTAATGCATAACTGACATGTTTGTATATTGATTCTTTCCATCCAGGAACATAATATGTCTTATTATTCACTTACTTGTCCTTTTATGTTTTTTAGTAAAAATTTTAGTTTTATTTATGTTGATTGTTTACTTGTTGGTTGTATCTCCTCTGCCTCTTTTATTCCCTCCCTCCATCCTTCTTTCACTTCCTTCTTTCCTTTCACTTATGAGCCAAGCACTATAGCAACAATATGGTGATAAGTATAGAGGTCTGTGTGGGCTTCACTGCTGGCTCAGTGGTAAAGGGAGAAGGCGATGGCACCCCACTCCAGTGCTCTCGCCTGGAAAATCCCATGGACAGAGGAGCCTGGTGGGCTGCAGTCCATGGGGTCACACAGAGTTGGACATGACTGAAGCGACTTAGCAGCAGCAGCAGTGTTGTAAAGAATCCACCTACCAATGCAGGAGGTGCGGGTTTGATTCCTGGTCTGAGAAGATCCCCTGGAGAAGGAAATGGCAACCCACCCCAGTATTCTTGCCTGGAAAACCCCATGGACAGAGGAGCCTAGTGGGCTACAGTCCATGGGGGTCACGAAGAGTTGAACACAACTTAGCGACTGAACAACAGCAACAATTGTGGTCTGTGACCTCATTAAGTTTGGAGAGGGAGACATATATTAAGTCGATAATCATAGAAGTAGGTATAAAAGCACAAGTGCTATGAAGGAAAAGATGCCATGATGATGAGGATATATTTTAGGTGTATATTGTTTAGTTCAGCCTTACTTAATTTGACCTTCCTAAGGAAATTAAGATCTGAAAGTTGAGTTAGAGTCCATGTGTTAGGAATTTAATTGCCTTGCTTGCTGTTGTGAATGGAATATTTGTAATAACATTATTATTATTATTATTTTTGAGCTTCCCTGGTGGCTCAGACGGTAAAGCGTCTGCCTGTAACCCACTCCAGTACTCTTGCCCGGAAAATCCCATAGATGGAGGAGCGTGGTAGGCTACAGTCCATGGGGTCACAAAGAGTCGGACATGACTGAGTGACTTCACTTTCTTTTTTTTTTGGGAGGAGATGGGAGGAAGTCTGGGAATTCAATGTTATGTTGACAGTTATTTTTCCTGCTCCACAAAAGAATATTCTGCTCTGTTCTGGCAAACATTGATGTTAAAAAGTCATCTCTTAGTCTAGCTATTATTCTTTTGCTAGTTAATCAGTCTTTTCTCTATTGCTTTTAAAAAATTCTGATTCATATCAATGTATGACAAAACCCACTGGAAAAAAAAATAATAAAAAAAAATTAAAAAAAAATAAAAATAAAAAATTCCTTTTGTCTTTGGTGTTCTGCAGTTTCTCTGTCAGGCATCTAAGGGAGGATTTATTTTTACTTATCCTATTTGCAATTTATTTGGCTTAAACCTGAATCTTAGGATTGATGCTTTTCAACAATTCTGGAAAATCTTCAGCTATTATTTCTTTGAATATTGCCTCTTTCATATTCTCTCCATTGTCTCCTAATGAAAATCCAGTTAGATACATTAGACCATCTTACGTTACTGTTCATGTCTCTTTCTCTCTGTCTGTTTTTGTTTTTTTGATAATTTTATTATTTTTCACTGTGCTGGGTATAGTAATTTTATTCTTTGTTGATAATTTCAGTAAATGAAGTCTTTGTAGTTCTGATTCTGCTTTCTAGTATTTTTGCTGTCTCTTGCTCATATTGCCTCCTGTTCTATGTACATTGGGATTTTTTTGCCTGTGAAGTCATATTCCTGGAACTCTATGCATGGGAATGATTGGTGTGTTCCTTCAAAGATTTGAGTTTTCTTTTGTCAGCGGCTTGGTGGTACTTCTCACCCAGGATCACGTTATACTGACTTCACAGACTGAGGCTTCTTGGGCAAGTCAGTAGAGTGAATTTGGTCAGAAAACCCACATTAAGATCAGCTTGAGGTTTGTGAATTCTTAGGAGAGAATGTTTTCCTTCATCTTGTTCCAAGTTTTGAGATAGGCATTTTGCTTTCTCTTGGGCATGTGTGTGTGGGGGGGGGAGGGGTGTGGGTGGGTGGGGTGATGCTATTTCTGAGTTCTCCTTACTGTAAGAGTAAGGCTTTTTGTGATCTTAGCTTTATTCTAGGGGGAGAAAGATAATACACAGGCTCAATTGGATTTCCTACATAGAGTGGGCCCCACTGTTTTTCTTCTTTACCATATGACATTTTGAGACTATGAAAACTGATGCTGAGGGTATATGGTTTAGGAACATGCCCCAGGGGCTCTGTTTACCTTTATGGTTCTCACTTTTGCTTAGTGTTTGGCTCCTGAATTTTATTTACTGTTTTTAAGGGGAGGCAGCATCTTGATATATGCAAAAATACTGCTTTTAACAAACATTTAACTCTGTAATTTTATTGGGAGAATGAGGGTTTTATGTCCAGTTCTCATCTACTTATTTTATAATTTGTTTAGTTTTATTTACCTCTTCAAGCAATCCTTTTAGAAATAAGACAAGAATAAATAAATTACAGTGAGGAATTCACCAAGAGGCTATATCAAGTTTTGTCTGCCCAAGTGAAATCTTTGACATTTTATATTTGAATCTGACGTTATTTATCAGCATGCGCATGTGTGTTTGCTCAGTTGTGTCTAACTCTTTGTGACCTCATGGACTGTAGCCCTCCAGGCTCCTCTGTCCATGGAATTTTCCTGGCAAGAATACTGGAGCGGGTTGCCATTTCTTACTCCAGGGGATCTTCCTGACTCAGGGATTGAACCTGAGTGTCTTGAGTCTCCTGCATTGGCAGGCAGATTCTTTACCACTGTGCCACCTGGGAAGCCCTATTTATAAGCACACTGAATGTATTTGTGATGTTCGGCTATGTTAAATTTGAAATCAGAAAAGAATTTGGAGATTATGTCATTAGAGTATCTATTTTGTGCATAGTTTTCCATTGGAGAAGCAGACTAAGGATTAGGCTTGAATTCTGGCTTGGCTGCGTACCGGTTGTGTGTCCTTAACAAACCATCAAACCTTCCTGAGCCTTAGGTCTCTCTGCAGTTGAATGAGAACGATAGTTCTTGATCTTCCCAAGTTATAGAATAGTTGCTAGAGATGGATGTGTTAATAATATATGGGCCAGTGCTTGTAACCTGCTATTGTTAATTTTGAATTCTTTGATTTACTTCTATTAATCTCATGAGATTTCTATGAGAGAAGGTTGTCACTGCGTTCAGAAATTGTTACCTTTGTTCTATGCAATCTCTTGAAACCCACCTCAGTTCTTAATTTCCTCTATGTATGACATTCTAGCTCAGTTAGCCCTTAGAGCATAGCGTAGACACCAAGAAATTTGAAAGCCAGTTTAGAAAGATCTATTGAAATACATGTGGAGTGTTGCCTAGTTACACATGTCTTTCACATTTGTGCCAGATGGAGATATATTTCAGTGTTTTAGGATATAAAGTAAAACTAGTCTTTGATAGAGAATAGTAAACGCCCATGTGATATCCTGTTAGCGAAATTTTTGAAAAGTTGATTGTCATTTGATAGGATTAGATTCTTTGTCTATTTGTCAGCAGAGGGAGCCTTTGCCTCACTTTTTGATTCCAGAAACCCGATAGTGTAAGTTTGTAAAGAACCAACATATTATGGAAAATGATTGTTTCCTTGTCTAACCTAGGTCTCAATAGGTTTTAAACCAGTTTTTCCTTTCTTCTTATAAAGCAAAAGCTTTTTGTGTTTGTTTTCTGAGTTTTTTTTTTTTTTTCATTACTAGTGGTATATAAGTGCTAATATGGGGAGTTCTTTAAAAGTGGTTCATGCTGGGATAAGCTAGTGGCTCTCAAATGCTATTCACCATTAAAGTTTTAAATGGTCTTAGGGTAATGAGGAAAAATTAAATAATGTAGTAAATTTTTCATAAAGCTAAAATTTGTTCAACTAAAGGGCTATACTTAGTACTGACATTTTCTACTTCGTACTTATTTATTTTACATTGTCTATATAGATAATGTTGATGTTGATAGTCTTTATTTATTTATTTATTTTAAATCTCCTTATCGGGCAGTTTACAACCTATGATATTCCCTAGTAGTTTCTGAAATTTTATACATCAGTGAAGTTCAAGAGCCTGGGATCACTGCTTTAGCAAGGACTTTAGCAAATAAAGATTGGAACTTCTGAACTGAACCATTTCCAACATCCTGGTTACTTTTGGTTCTAACTTTTCCCTGAGATGTTTACTTCCCTTTTACACTTAAGGAGAGAGACTTAATGACTAAACTGCTGTATCTGATATTAAAAATATAAGTGTAGGTACTAGGGATAGTTGGTTTATTTTTTTTTAAAGTGTGCTAAATTTGGAATTAAGATTGACATGCGTTCCGACGATGTTCCAGGTCCTAAACTGGGTAGTTTGCATATGTTCCCTTCTTTAGTCTTTACAGCAACTCAGTGGGGTATAGAGATTGTGATAAGGTTTATTTTGCATGTGAAGAAACAGAGAAATTAAAGTAGCCAAAGTTACATGTCTAGAATGTGTCAGAGCAGGGTTTAGAACATGACCATGTGGTCTTTTTGATTCAAAATCCTTGCTCTTTCCACTATGTCTTTTCCACTACTTTGTATTGTATTTGTTACTTTCCCCATGTTCACTCGGTTTATTCTTTTATGATATACCATCCTGATCTAAGAACAAGAAATACTCCAAGAGTATCCTATTTAATGGGGCTTCCCAGGTGGCTCAGATGGTAAAGAATCTACCTGCAACTCAGGAGACCTGGGCTCGATCTCTGGGTCAGGCAGATCCCCTGGAGGAGGGCATGGCAACCCACTCCAGTATTCTTGCCTGGAGAATCCCCATGGACAGAGGAGCCTGGCGGGCTGCAGTCCGTGGGGCTGCAGTGTTGGACATGGCTGAGTGACTCAGCAGCAGCAGCAGTGCAGGTGGCTCAGTGGTGAAGAACCCGCTTGTAATGCAGGAGACGTGAGTTTGGTCCCTGGGTTGGGAAGATTCCTTGAAGAAGGAAATGGCAACCTGCTCTTGTATTTTTGCCTGGGAAATCCTATGAACAGAGGAGACCGGTGGGCTACAGTCCACGAGGTCACGAAGAGTCAAACATGACTGAATGAGCAAGCATGCATCCTATTTAGTACTCTTTTTTGGGAGTACTTTTCCTATGGTAATAATTGTTTCATATTACCCAGAGAAAGACTTTGTACTCAGTGCTCTAATAATTACTAAAGCTTTTAGGCTTAATCTGTAAATGGTTTTGAAGTTAGAGTTTTATAAAATACTGATGGATTTAAAGATCATTCTATTTCTTTTGTATCCTCTCTGGCCTGCCACAGTTTATTCTTTATTGTTAAGTGATTTCCCTTCTCATGCATATATTTTCCTTTTGCTGTCCTCCCCCACCCCACCTTTATCTCCTGTGTCTTTCTGTTAGGCTTTTATCTTTCTTAAAAGCAGTGTTATCCTTAATCTTTTCCCCTTCTGCTTAGTATTTCCTAGTATCTCTAACATTGGGCATATACTGAATACTTTGTCTTTTGGCAATACTAAGCCCTGAAATAATTTAGAATTTTAATTTCTTAAGTGTCATGTGTTAAAACTAATTGTTTCAGGGCCTTTTTCATACCACATTTACTTTGCTGCTGTTCATTCATTCAACAAATGTTTATTGACTTCTGCTATGTACTGGGGACTATTTGGGTTAGAAAGGTGTGGTGAATAAAGTATAATGCCAGATCTCATGGGGCTTTCATGTGAATATGATAATATTGTCAAATATCTTGGCCAACTTGATGATCATTAGCATCCTGTGTCTAGTACTACAGTTTGACATGGTTTTCTACTTTCCTGAGGATTCAGTTGACTTGAACAGGTGTTTTTGGAGAACCGACTTATAAGGGACTATACTCAGTACTGTGAGCTAGACAATGAAAACAAAATGGACTTGCCTTCAAGGCTTTTATTATTTACTTGTGGAAGTTGAGGAGGGGAGAGAGATATGCCAAATTTAGCTGTATTGCCAGGAAAAAGTATTGTCAGTACTAATAGGCAGTGATGCAGAATGTACTAAGAAAGAAAAGAAGGAGAATGGATTATTTATGCCTGAAGGGGACTGGAGAAAGCTTCAAAGTGGTGATGTTGGATCCTGGGGATGGAGGACATCTAGAAGGATTTTATGAGGTTAAGATGGGGGAATGGTACTTGAGGTGCATTGAACTTACAGTAACAAATACATAAGGGCCTTTGGACAAACTTATGTTACCTGAGAACCCCATGTTACCTTAAGTATTTGGTGGTTGGGATTGGATGAGAGGTAGTAGTTAGAGTTCATTTAGCAGATACATTGAAGAGTTCTTTGGATATCCTACTTATTAATTTCTACTTATTTATGAAGATACTGGTGTACTTTTGAATTTTTTGAGTTGGTTGATAACATGATTGCATCTGTATATTAAGATGATTACTTTGGTGTATTTGTTTTTATGACTTTTATTCAAGATATGATATTTTAACTGCTTCTTTTAGGAGAATCCAAGGGCATTTAATAGACCAAACAGTGGCTGAGTGGCACATAAAACCTTTAAAGTCCTTGTTGTCTGTATCCCCAATTCATTTTGATTTGCCTTTTAAATTGTATGAGTTTAGGTGAAGTTGAATCTCAGCTAAGAATCTCCTGGCATTATTTTTTTCACAACCTAATTTAATTGGCTATAATGAATTGAGGGATGTAGACTTTTAATATACACTGATGATTTTAGAATTGAGAGTTAACAATATACAAAAAGCCAATATTTAGCTTTTGGAGTTATGTCTTTATGGGACTGATAATATTTGCAAATAAAGAAGTATTTATACAAAATACTTAAATTTTTTTCTTTTTTAGAATATTTTTAGGGCAAGAGTTTTTCTGGATTTCTTATCATGGCTAGTTATTACCTTGAGAAATTTATCTCACTTTCAAACCAGTTATTTAAAAAAATAGATCCCCAACCCTCACTGTTTAAGAATTTTCCTTTTGGATGAGAGAGAAGAGAGGAATACTAATAAATAATGGGCTTAGCTGTATGATATCATCTATCTTGTCTTTCTTATGTCATCCTGCAAAAAACATCAATAAAAGAGAGGCAGGGTGGGGTTCAGGGAAGAATTTGTGTGTTGGGGGAGGGAGCAGAGGTAGGGACAGCTCATTGACAGAGAGGGCTTTCAGACACTCATAATGTACTGCTTTAGAGATGTCAATAGTGACCATGTTAGAGAAGTTGCCGTTTTGAGGAAAGTAAGCTTAAAATAGAAAATCATGTAGGATAGACAAAAACGCACACAGACGTAGGTTTTGAGAGATTTTCCATAGTTCTTGAAGTCTTAAAAAACCCTTTGCTTTGGCAGAAAGAGTGAATTTCTGATTTGGTGTGTGCTCCTTCCCACATTAAATTTTATCCTTTTTAGTCTGAAGGGTTTTTTCCCTCCCAATTTGAAATTATTTACATAATTTTGTATGTAAGAAACTAGTAATCCAGTAACATTAATTACTTACCATTTATTGAATGCTTACCAGATACCAGCTAGTATGTTTTTTTTTTTGTATTTTGTCCTGACTATAGCATCATACAGTCTTCTCCTATACGCTGCTTTGCAGACGAGGAAACCTGCTTTCAGGGCTGAAATAAGTTTGCGGCAAATCTGGGCTTCAGTTGTGGCTTTGCCATCAGTTCTGATGAGAATGCCTGCCATCTTCATCAGCAGTGTCTCCCACCACTCAACACCTTCCCTCAGTGTTTACTGATCTTATTCCTCTTTAAACATGGCTCTCTTTTAATCCTGTAATCCAAGATTCTGAATGGTGTGCTTTCTGCTTTTGCTTTCCTGAATGTCTGGCAAACTCTTTCTCAGCCTGCAAAACCCAAGTGTTATTTCTGTTCTGAAGCTTTTCTTAATTTTTCCAGATACTGTTAATCATACTTCAGTACATAAGCTTTTAAATTATTTTAATATGCCTCTGTTCTCACATTGTTAGAACTCCCATATTCTGAGAGTAGCAACCGTCTCTCCTAGCACATGCTAGGTACAGTGAATGTTTGTGGAATTTGTTGAATGAATGTGAATTCTGGAGAGTATTATCAAACCTTTCATGATCATTGCATCTGACAATGTAATTCACCCAACATTTTGTGGATGCAAGTGATAATATAATGTTTAGGACCTCCTTTTAAACTCTAACACTGCATTCGTATTGAATCTGTCACATGTAATGCTAATTTAATGTATGGTCATAATTTCTCTATAATATGTTATTAACCTTGTTGACAGTTTGGGGGGGGGGAATAGTGATAAATAACTTGGTGGAACACACACTAGTGGTGTGTTTTGTAAGCCTATTAAAGTTCCTATTAAAAAGAGACACATTAAAATGTCAAAAGGCAAGTTCATAGGAAGAGTTAGTATATAGTCCCAATTTTTATTTTTTTGAGTCTTAAAGTAATTACTCTCATGAAGTTATTTATTGGGTAACACTTGAATAATAGTTGAGAATTTGTAGAATTTTTCCCTGGTACATACTTAAAAATGTTAGCCATTTAGCTCAACACATGTATCCTATTTGTTGATTTCCCCTTGTTTTCTTAGGGCTTTAAGAAATGATATTTAATGGCAAGTTTACAATCTTGCAGGCTGTAGAAATCCACCTACCATTTGTTTTTAAGTCAGTATCTGTTGAAATCCTACTTTGAACATTTCTCCATCCTTGCTCATAGCAAACATGCTGTATCATTTCTGAGTTAAGTTTGCATAAAGATTAATAAGTTAACATTTCAGTTTTTCTGTAACAACAACAAAACCTTTTTCCGTGCATGCATCAGGCAAACGGGCGGAAGTCCCACAGACTTGTGGACTCTTCTGTTCGTGTGCATCAGTCTCTTGATGTTTCCTGTCTGCCCTTTAGACTACCTATACAGCTGTTTTTCATGTGTTTTTCAGACTTGGAGAAGGACCAAGTCTTTTTGACAGCTGCATGCTGAACTGCAATATATGCTTGGCCACAGGTCACGTTTGCATTTCTTCACTTGTGTTTTTCCTCAGTGTGTAAAAGAAATATGAGCATAGAGAGATTCAGAAAGCATGTAGCATGCTGAGTAATGGTAGTCTCCTTTCATGTATGCCCCTCCGCTTACTCTGCTACATAGATTCCACAGGAAGTAAAAGACAGCAGAAAAATGGAGGAAATGGTATTCAGAACTACCCTCCAAGGGCCCCTTGTTGCTATAGTAATGAATGATGGAAAATGCTCTGGGTCATGCATGGTGGAAGGAACCGAGATGGGTGCATGCACACACACGCACACACACAGGGCTACAGGCCGTTTTAGTGAATGGGCTGTAATTTAGTAAAATTATAACTGTTAAACTAGCAGTCAATTCAACATTTAATTGATTACCAGTTTATGCATCATGTTAAGGCTTTGACTGTATGATATTTTATCACCAGGAAATGGGATACATTTTTTAATAAATATTCATTTCATGGAGTTGCCATAATAGGACTTTCTTGTTTTCACTCACCGATCCCCACAGTCACAGAATTTTT